>NC_137358.1:7418217-8018217 GCF_965287045.1 Carcharhinus amblyrhynchos | reverse complement strand
GTAGTATTAGAGGCTGGTAGTGCTTATGAAACTGCAGCTGATGGGTGTTGGTGCCTCTTAGACAAGGGAAGGTGGTAATTTTAGAAGGAGGGGGTTGAGTAGAGATTGCAAAGCACTCTGACCCAAACTTGCGCCAATCACATAGCAAACTGACCACTTCAATGCAACCTGTCCCCGTCAGCAGAATGTAAATCACAGAATCCACATAGTGCAGAAGGAAGCCGTTCAGCCCATCAAGCCTGCACTGCCAGCAATCCCACCCAGGCTCTATCTACGTAACTCCACGTATTTACCTTGCTAATCCCCCTGACAAGAGGCAATTTAGCATAACCAATTAACCTAACACTGACATCTTTGGACGCTGAGGGGCAATTTAGCATGGCCAATCCACCTAACCTGCACGTCTTTGGACACTAAGGGGCAATTTAGCATGGCCAATCCACCTAACTTGCACGTCTTTGGACACTAAGGGGCAATTCAGCATGGCCAATCCACCTAACTTGCACATCCTGGAATGTGAGCTGAAATTGTATGGATTTGAAATTTCAACAATCTTTCAGAGAGCAATCTGCATGTTTACAGTAAACAAGTGACGAACATTCTCCTGGCCAGCAAACCTCCCCTCCCCTCCCCCCCCCCCCCCCCCCCCCTCCATCCCCCAATACAAAAAGCCAGATTTGGACTTAATCCCGGAATCATTGTAAGAGGAAAACCATCAAACTCCTGTATCCATCTGAATAAAATTTGGAGAGCTGTGGCGGGGAGTTGACGGGGGAGGGAGAAGCATGGGAGGGGGGCAGCACTGAAGAAGAATGGTGCAATAATTGTGGAGGGCCGGGGGGCCTCCGTCTTCATGTTTGGGGTATCCGTGGCAACCAGGCCTTGACTTCGAACAGCGCCTGGCCTTGCCAATAGATCCAAGCAGAGGTACAGGAAAGATTCTCAGGACTTGGACCGAGTGAAGAAATTGTACGTACACCCCTAAATTAGATGGGGAAGTGCGGTGGGGGGGGGGGGGGCAGTGGGAGGTAAGGTAACTTGAGGATAATCACGGCTTGTTGAAGTTATTGTTAAAATGGAAGGCCGGAAGGCTGTTTGGGGGGGAGGGGGGGGGTTTGTTTTTTGTTGTAATTCTAATTCCTACCTACAGAGGGTGGGTTTGAGGACAATGGCTGGGTGAAGGGCAGTAAGGGGGCAGGACTGCAGCTTATTCAAACTTTACTCAATCCTGCGAGTCCTTTGGAAGATTGTGTTTGGTGTCCCTGGCTTCAACAGGGGAGTGAGTGATTCTCACGCATCCAGTGACTTGCTTTGATAAGTTGGAGGAGAGGGGAGAAACACTGTATTATAAACCAATCTCCTTGCATTTTTAAAGAATCCTAAAGTGGTTCTAGTGGTATCACCTTTTTTTTGGTTCGGAATGTGTCCTCTCCGAAAAAGGTACCATAACCACAGCTGCATAAGACAGATTGCCTCACAGGCAATTAAATGGTTAAAAAATCTAGAAAATTGTGAAACCTGTTCAGGAGATCGAGTGCATCTCATTAAAGATGCTTCCTTCCACGCAACGCAATCTCGATCTTAGTGAGGAACCAGTTCCTGGAAAACGTAATTCCAAAAGAGTTTCTCAAAACAAAACTCGACGATTGTGGGCGACACGGTGGCACAGTGGTTCGCACTGCTGCCTCACAGGGCCAGGGACATGGGTTCGATTCCCAGCCTCAGGTCACTGTGTGGAGTCGGCATGTTCTCCTCATGTCTGCGTGGGTTTCCTCCGGATGCTCTGGTTTTCTCCCACGTGCCAAAGATGTGCAGGTTAGATGGATTGGCCGTGCTAAATTGCCCCTTAGTGTCAGGGGACTAACCGGGGTAAACATATGGGAATAAGGCTTCCCGTGTCTGCGTGAGTGTCCTTCGGTTCCTTCCATAGTCCGAAAGACGTAGGTGCATTGGCCATGCTAAATTCTCCACCCATATACCAAACAGGCGCCGGTGTGTGGCGACTCGGGGATGTTCACGATGACTTCATTGCAGCGTTAATGTAAGCCTACTTGTGACACTAATAAATAAATTTTAAAAAGAAATCACTGATAAATTAAACAATTCCAGGTTCAAAGCAATTTAACTGATCAGTTGTAGTAGTTCTGATCTTCATCTGAGTTCTCAGAGCTGTTGGGTTGCCTTGAGGTTGTGGCCAGGATCTTAATTTGCAGCCTTGAGTGAAGACGGTGGAACCAGCTGTGTCCGACGGCTGGATGAGTTTTGGGTGGTTGGAGGGGGTGGTGTCCTCTGGGTTTTCCCCCTCTGAGAATTACGTTAAACTGTGAACTGCTGTGTCCTTGGGAGAGGCGGGTAGAGAATTATGGTGGGGCTGCAGGAATATGGAAACAAAAATGAAATAAATTCTGAGTAAGGCTTTCCTGCAAAGGTAGGCCTCGACACAAGAACCGAACTACTTTGCCTTGTACCGGTTTGGTCATGTTAGTTTTATGTACTTTAATATATAAATTTATAGTCCTGTAAGAGCTCCATAATAAAATGGCTATTAACTTTGCTTCTTCTGTTTAATGAACTCTTGAAACAATATTCCTGCTTTTCCAGGGCAAGAATAATTCCCAACTTTTGCCATTTTCCCCCCCAAGATGGATCCACAATGTCTCTTTAATTATTCTGCCTGAATTGGTCCAAAGCTGCCTTAGTCATTGACTAAGGAATTGCTAGGGTGTAGAGAAAGATCAACTTAATGCAAGATAGGTCCATTCAAAAGTCCATTGACTCTGTCTACAGTTCCTGCTGCCTTGGAAAAGCAGCCAGCATAATCAAGGACCCCACGCACCCCGGACATTCTCTCTTCCACCTTCTTCCATCAGGAAAAAGATACAAAAGTCTGAGGTCACGTACCAACCAACTGAAGAACAGCTTCTTCCCTGCTGCCATCGGACTTTTGAATGGACCTACCTTATGTTAAGCTGATCTTCCTTTAAACCCTAGTTATGACTTCAACACTACATTCTGCACCCTCTCCTTTCCTTCTCTATGAATGGTATGCTTTGTCTGTATAGTGTGCAAGAAACAACACTTTTTGCTGTATCCCAGTACTGCAATAATAAATCAAAACGAAGGCTCCCACTGTACTGATCAAACATTCCCAGGGCATGTACAGCATAGGATTAGATACAGAGTAAAGCTCCCTCTACACTGTCCACCATCAAACGCTGACAGGACAGGTACAGCACAGGATTAGATACAGAGTAAAACTTCTTTGATACTGTCCCTATTAATCACCCTCAGGAATGGACAGCACAGGGTTAAATACAGAGTAAATCTCCCTCTACACTGTCGCCATCAAACACTCCCAGGGCAGATACAGCATGGAGTTAGTTACAAAGTAAAGCTTCCCCTACACTGTCCCCGTCAAACACTCCCAGGACATGGGTGGCATGGTGGCACAATGGTTAGTACTTCTGCATCACGGTCCCAGGTTTGATTCTTGGCTTGGATCACTGTCTGTGCGGTGTCTGCACATTCTTCCCGTGTCTGCGTGGATTTCTTCCAGGTGTTCCAGTTTCCTCCCACAGTCCAAAGATGTGCAGATGAGGTGGATTGGCCATGCTAAACTGTTCCTCAGTGTCAAGGAGACTAGCTAGGGAAATGCATGGGGTTATGGGGATAGGGTCTCGATGGGATTGTGGTCGGTGCAGACTCAATGGGCCGAATGGCTGCTTTCCGCACTGTAGAAATTCGATGACAAGTACAGTGTCGGGTTAGATACAGACTAAATGTCCTTCTATGCTGTCCCCATCAACCATTCCCAGGACAGGTACAAAGTTGCCTGGGCCTGCAAAATCTCTCTAACTGTCCTGTCTGGAGACAATACACATCTCTTCAACCTGTGCTTAACCCTCTCTCCACTCACATTGTCTGTACCTTTAAGACTTGATTACCTGTAAAGACTCACATTCCAACCATTATTTTCTAAATTGAGTTTGTGTCTTTATATGTCCTGTTTGTGAACAGAACTCCCACTCACCTGATGAAGGAGCAGTGCTCTGAAAGCTTGTGCTATCAAACAAACCTGTTGGACTTTAACCTGGTGTTGTGAGATCTCTTACTGTGCTTACCCCAGTCCAACACTGGCATCTCCACATCACCGTCAAAACTCCCAGGACAGGTACAGCATGGAGTTAGATACAGAATAAATGTCCCTCTACACTGTCCCCATCAAACACTCCCAGGACAGGTGCAGCACGGGGTTAGATACAGAGTAAAGCTCCCTCTACACTGTCCCCCATCAAACACTCCCAGGACAGGCAAAGCACGAGGTTAGATACAGAGTAAAGCTCCCTCAGCACTGTCCCCCATCAAACACTCCCAGGACGGGGACAGTACGGGGTAAGATACAGAATAAAACTCCCTCTACACTGTCCCCCATCAAACACACCCAGGACAGGTACAGCACTGGGTTAGATACAGAGTAAAACTCCCTCTACACTGTCCCCCAACAAATACTCCCAGGACAGGGACAGTATGGGGTTAGATACAGAGTAAAGCTCCCTCTACACTGTCCCCATCAAACACTCCCAGGACAGGTACAGCATGACGTTAGATACAGGGTAAAGCTCCCTCTACACTGTCCCCATCAAACACTCCCAGGACAGGTACAGCATGAGGTTAGATACAGAGTAAATGTCCCTGTACACTGTTCCCCAACAAACACTCCCAGGACAGATTGAGCACGAGGTTAGATATAGGGTAAAGCTCCCTTTACACTGCCCTGTCAAACACTCCCAGGACTCAGAATAGATACTAACATCTGAAGAATCCTGGTGCATGGAAAGTGACTTTGACACGCCTCCTGCATTCAAAATATTTCACCTGATGGCACCTGGTGTGTGTAAAGATTCTTCACAAGTAGGCCAACATTAACTATGCAATGAAGTTATTGTGAAAATCCCCCTTTCGCCACATTCAGGCGCCTGTTCGGGTACACTGAGGAGAATTTAGCACAGCCAATGCACCTAACTAGCATATCTTTCGGACTCAGGGAGGAAACCGGAGCACGCAGAGGAAACCCACGGAGACACGGGGAGAACATGCAGACAGTGACCTGAGGCCAGAAATCGAGCCTGGGTCCCTGGTGCTGTGAAGCAGTGGCTAACCACTCGCTGCACTCGTCCATGCCCAGGTTAGATACTGAGTAAAGCTCCCTCTACACCAACCTTAATAACACAACGGAGTTGCACCCTCAGAACAGTGTGTCCTTTTGTGCCAGCTTAACACTTTTGTAACTGTTGCCCTCTGAGGTTGCTGAGTTGGCACGTTCTGAGGAAGCAGAGGAGACCCATTTCACACCGGCCCTTCCTTGACCACAAGGCAAAGGGGGCACTGGTGAGTGTAACATGCTGACCCTCCAGGGACAAGACCAGGATTGCAACCCTGACACAAAAGGGGACCCTCACACGCCAGGTGCAGTCAGGTGAAATCTATTGTCTGAGCCAAAGCACTGGCCCAGATGCCAAGAATAAAATTTGGCTTACAATGTTTCCCCAGCTTATCAATGCAATGGTTTTGTGTGTGTGTGTGTGTGTGTTCTTTTTTAAAAGCAAATCTCTGGCTTGGTGTTGGGTCCCAACCTTCCTTTCTGATTTGAATGTCTTGTTTCTGTTTTATCTGGGTAGCTCTACTGCTTTTAATCTGTTGATTTTGGGGGGAATGCATGCATTTTAAGGGTTGTGGATTTTTTTTTCCCTCTCTGTCTCCATTCTGCTGTGTGTGCTTGGTACTGGATGAGTGTTGTGTGTGTGTGTGTATGTCCCCTTTTACAAGTGGGATAGCTCTGAGATATGTGATCCTCCTCCCCTCTCTCTCTCTCTCTCTGAAATGTATTCTGGGTATTGAGATCACAGACAGGCAAAGAGAGAGAGAGAGAGAGCCTGAAAGATGGCCGCACCGTGAGTTCCCCCCCCTTGCAAGAATTCTTTTTTTTTCTGTTTAAATATATATACACACATTGCATTAGTTTTTTTTTCTATTCGTCTGGTAACCCGAGACAGAATAAAGATCTGGACCACACCAACATAAAGTAGCATTAGATACAATCAAGTCTGTTCCTTGTTGGGGGGGGGGGGTAGGAGAGAGAAAAGTACAGTCCAAGAACGTCTTGCAAAAAAAACCCTTCTCTGGTCTGAACAATTTAAAAAAAAAGAAGCAGAGAGAAAAGGGAGACAACTCGAACTAAATTTAATGGATAGAAATTACCCAGCTTCCGGATTTGGAGACCCACTGGGGAGTGGACAAGGATGGACTTACGACAGATCACCCTCAGGAGTGAAAGCCAGGTAAAGATAAAATGTATTTATAAATGTAACCATCGTTTAATTCTCAATCCAACTCCCTCCCTGCCTTTCCTCCCCCCAAGAAGGCCGCTGTATCTGGGATTTGAAGCACACACACACACACACAGAGAGAGGTTGGCCAGTCTCTGCCCAGCGCTGGTCAATTTCAAGTCGGGTTGCGAATTACGGCTGCAATTTTAAGAGGTGGGGGGGAAACACACGCAAAGTTAAAGCGATACAAAAGAGGCGTGGGGGGGAAATCCCTCCTCCCAAACACACACACACACACACACAGGACACAAAGAGTCGAATAGAGGGCCTTTAATGTATCCAGTGGGAAATCATGGAGAGGAGGAGGAGGAGGAGGGGGGCATTGCCTGGGAAAAAAAAATCCTCAGAGGAGGAGGGGGAGAAAAATGAAGGGGGATTTGCAACAAATGTTGGATACATTGTCGCGCCTGGGAGCGACTGGAAACTGATCAAAGGCTGCAGAGAAATAAACATGAAATGAGATGGAGAAGGGGAAAGAATGGGATGTTATTGATAATAGCTTTGGGGCCCAGTTTTGCTTCCTTAGCCTCTCCAGCCCTCCCCTTTTTTTTACAATAACTGCAACCTTTTCTTTCTTCGATTGGTTTTTGTTTTGGGGGGGAATGCAAGGCTTTTGTTTATTTAAAAAAAGCACATGCATCTGCAAACCCTCTTATGTGTGTGTTTTTTTTCAAACACAAAACGTAGATATATCTCTCTCTCTTCCCTCCCTCCCCTCTCTGTTTTACTCCATTGCTACAGGCCCCGTTGCAATGTCTGTGTCTGGGAAAGTCCAACCCACTTTTTCACCCTCCCGCCCGCTTTTTCCCCCAAATGAGGTTGAAATGGGAGTTCTTGCACACCGTTAACATTTCCAGTTGGAAAGGGCACAGGGGAAGGAGTATAAACACGTTCTCCAAATTGCTAAAATGAAATGTTGCAGCCTCGCTGGTGCTGGGGCAGATCTGAATCAGGACTGGAATAAAACTGAGAAGTTTGTAAAGCCTCTATGCCGACTCCCTCCCCTTGTTTGTATGTTTTTTTTTGTTGGGGTTGGGGTGAAAGCCAGGCCCCTTGTAAGCTTGTGTTAGACTTGGTTAACTTCAGGGAGTGGGGGGTAACGGTATTTAAAAAGCCCATTGCAGGTCAGGTTAGATACCTTGTCAGTGTTCAAATAGATGGAGTTCTTGTTTGTACCATTGACTGGGCTGTGGCAAAGGGAGGGTGTACACCTTAATTAGGGGTGCATGCTTTGTGTGTGTGTGTGTGTGTGTGTGTGTGGGGTGGGGGGGTGTCTGCACATTAGGTAGGGGTGGACATTCTGTATAGAACGTAAGAAAAAATATGCTTTTCATTGTATTCCAATACAAATCAAATCAAAATTAGGAGGGGTTTTTTTTTTGCCTCGGCTTATGTTAACACAGCAATGAAGTTACTGTGAAAATCCCTCTAGTCGGCATGCTCCGGTGCCTGTCTGCGTGAGTTTCCTCCTGGTGCTCCGGTTTCCTCCCATAATCCAAAGACGTGTAGGTTAGGTGCAGGGGCCATGGTAAATTCTCCCTCATTGTACCTGAACAGACACCGGAGTGTGGTGACTAGCAGATTTTCACAGTAACTTCATTGCAGTGTGAATGTAAGCCTCCTTGTGACTATTAAGTAAACTTTACTTTATTGTTTAGGTACATTGAGGTAGAATTTAGCACGGCCAATCCACCAACCCTGCACATGTTTGGACACTAAGGACAATTTAGAATGGCCAGTCCACTTAACCCCCACATCTTTGGACTGTGGTGGGAGACTGGAGCACCCAGAGAAAACCCACGCAGACACGGGGAGAATGTGCAGCCTCCACACAGACAGTGACCCAAGCCAGGAATCGAACCCGGGTCCCTGGCACTGTGAAGCAGCAGTGCTAGCCCTGTGTCATCGTGCCACCCGGTGCACATTAAGTGGGGTTTATATTTATTGTGACTGTTGGAATATGCCCTGAGGAGGGTCTCAGGGAGGACCACAATCACAGTGATGCTACTCATGGCCAAATAGTCTGCCAGCAGTCACTGTCTGGACTCGGGGCGAGAGTAACCCAAGGGAATTGCAGTCCAGTTAGACGCTGTCTGCTGGTGGACAGTGGCCATTAACACTGACCACAACACCGGTGCATCGAACTGAAAATATCTTTTGAATGGGTAGTGAGAGGCAGGGTTTGTACTGAGGGTAACGAATAAGGTTCCTTAGAAAGCCCTGCTGTTAATTCCTCTTCCCAATTCTTATGATGTCCTTTCAGGTGAACTGAAATTGAGGACATGAAATATTTTTTATGCAGCAAGTTGTTGTTGATCTGGAATGTGCAACCTGAGAAGCAGGATGCAGAGGAACTTTCATAAAGGAATACCATAACTGCTTGTAAAGGAACAGTTACAGAGCTGGGGGGCAAGTGCTGGGGCAATGGCAAGAATTGGATTGAACTTTCAAAGAGCTGGCACAGGCACAATGGGCTGAATGGTCACCTCTGCTTTGATCTATTACCCAAGTTCGATGTATTAATCCCCTTTATAAGTGGACAGAGTCTTAATTAAGGCATTACATTTAAAAAAAAACCTGGTCTCTAACTATGTCTAAATATCGCCCACACTTGGGCTGGCCCATGGAGGGGGAGGGGAGGGGACGGGAGCATTGTCTCAATGTCGAGGTTCAGTCGACAAAAGTGCAGTTGGATTCAGGGCAGCACGGTGGCACAGTGGTTAGCACCGCTGCCTCACAGCGCCAGGGACCCGGGTTCGATTCCTGGCTTGGGTCACTCTCTGTGTGGAGCTGGCACATTCCCCCTTAGACTGCGTGGGTTTCCTCCAGGTACTCCGGTTTCCTCCCGCAGTCCAAAGATGTGGGGGGGGGGGGGGGGCGGGGGTGTGGTTTAGGTAGATTGGTCGTGTTAAATTGCCCATTAGTGTCAGGGGGAATTAGGACTGTAAATACGTGGGGTTACGAGGATCGGGCTGGGTGACATTGTTGTTGTTGCAGGCTCGATGGGCCAAATGGCATCCTTCTACCCTGCCGGGATTCTATGATTTTGGGTGCCAGGAGCCATTCTGTCAAGCGTGTGGTAATTCGACAACGTGGGGCTTCACATCTTATGCTGCAGCCCAGAAGCCCCTGGTTTCTTCACCAAACCGGTGACCTCCACCAGCTAGGAGGACGAGGGCAGAGGCTGCCATGGGTACCGGGAGAGGATTGGATTCTGAATTTGTTTTCCAGACAGAACAAGCCGGAACGGGCAATTAAAAATCACCTTAACTCAAATTATTCATGTTTTGGGTCCAAACCAAGATGGAATATGTAAAAGCAGCAATAATTCTCCTGAATACACCCTCTACCTTAGGAACCAGTTCACCCAGGATGGCTCAGTATTATAAAGGCAAAATACTGCAGATGCTGGAATCTGAAACAGAAAAATGCTGGAAAATCTCAGCAGGTCTGACAGTGTCTGTGGAGGGAGGATACAGCCAATGTTTCGAGACTGGACCTTTTAGTATTTGTGGCATATGTAGAGGGGAGATGAATGTTCCTTTATTATCCTCTGGGAGTGTCTTTATAAATGTTTACTGCACCAAAGGAGGCCATTTGGCCCATCATGTCCATGCCAGTCAAAGATCCGACTATATTAACCCCATTTTCTTGCCTTTTGCTCTTTGCACTGGTGGGGTTTACAGCAGCGCAAGTGAATATCTGAATGCTCCTTAAGTGTTTACGAGAGTTTCTGACTTGACCAGCCTTTCAGGCAGTGAGTTCCAGACTCTCGCCAACCTCTGAGTGAAAAGGCTTCTCCTCAATTCTCCTCTAGCCTTAAGTCTATGCCCCCTGGTTATCGGCCCCCTCTACTGATGGAAAAATGCTATCCTATCGGCACAGCGGTTAGCACTGCTGCCTCACAGCACCAGGGACCTGGGTTCGATTCCGGCCTCGGGTGACTATCTGCGTGGAGTTTGTACCTGTGTCTGCGTGGGTTTCCTCCGAGTGCTTCGGGTTCCTCCTGCAGTTCAGGGATGTGGAGGTTAAGTGGATTGGCCATGCTAAATTGACCCTTCATATCCAAAGATGTGCAGATTTGATGGACTGACCATGCTACATTTGCCCCTTAGTGTCCAAAGATGTGTAGGTTCGGGAGATTAATAGTTGGGGTTATGGGGATTGGGTTTGGGTGGGATGCTACTTGGGAGAGTTGGTGCAGACTTGATGGGCCACATGGTGCTTCTGCACTGTCGGGATTCTATGATTCTGCCTCTCCACCCTATCCATGCCCCTCATGATCTTGTACTTCTCTGAGATTAACAGAGTTTTGGGATGCAGGCATTTGTCCATTCCTTGTTGTCTTTGGGAAGGTGACGATGGACTGCCACTGCAGCCTGGGCTGGTGAAGGGTAGCTACAGAGTGCCATGATGTTGACAATGAAGGAACAAATACATCTCCAGATTGACACGGGAGTGCAACTTGGAGTTGGTGATGTTTCACCTGCCACCAGCTGCCCTTGTTTCTTCTCCGTGGTGGTGGGCTGTGGCTTTGGAAGGTGCTGTTGAAGGAGCCTTGGTGAGCACCTGCAGTGTGTCTTGCCAACAGCACCCACTTCAGACGCCGGTGGTGGGCAGAGCGAATGTTTTCAGGTGGTGAATGGGGTGCCTACTTTGCCAGGGATGGCGCTGAGCAATTTGTAAACTCTGCAGAGAGTATTCCATCAGACTCCTGGCTTGAGTCTTGTAGGTGGTGAAGAGGCCTTGGTTTTAAGAACATAAGAACATAAACTAAGGTGACCGAAAAAGGTCACCTTTTGCATGGGGGGGTGAGACTTTCACTATCGAATGTCTGGCCTCTGAGCATTTTAAGCCACCGTTTTTATGTGGTTAGTCCAGTTGAGTTTTTGGGTCGATGTTGACTTCCAGGAAGTGGTGAGGGGACTTGGTGATAAACTAACTAGATGAGATGGCTGTCTCTTGTTGGGGGTGGTCTTTGCCTGGCACTAGCATGACATAAAACTTGCTTATTCCTTATTCCCCCAACGTTCTTAGGGTCTGACTGCATGAGGGAACTGTTCCATTAGCTGGGGAGTGGCAAATGATAATGAACAAAGTAAATTGGCCCTCAGTGTCAGGGAGATTAGCAGTGTAAATGCGATGGGTTATGGTAAGAGGGTCTGGGTGGGATTGTTGTCAGTGCAGCTGCCATGGGCTGAATAACCTCCTTCTGCAAGTAGAAGGGATTCATTGACTCTGAACTGCCTTTGACAGGGAGGCCTGGTTGTATTATCATTAGACGAGTTTTTGGATTAATAATCTAATGTTCTGGAGACCCGGGTTCGAATCCCACCAAGGCAGATAGTGGAAGTTTTTATCAAATTCAAATATCTGGAATTAAGAATCTACCATGAAACCATTGTTGATTGTTTGAAAAACCCATCTGGTTCACTAATGTCCTTTAGGGAAGGAAATCTGCCAACGTTACCCAGTCTGGGTGAATCCAGAACCACAGCAATGTGACTGACTCTCAACTGCCCTCTGAGATGGGCCTTTGGTTTTGGTTCACCTTAGTTAGTCGTAGAATAATATGCTAAATTGCCCCTTAGTGTCAGGGGGAATTAGCAGGGTAAATACGTGGGGTTACGGGGATAAGAGCCTGGATGGGATTGTTGCTAAAAGGGCTTCTTCTGCGCTTCTATGATTCTATGAATATTATCATTGGATCCTATAGCGCAGAGGAAGACCATTCTGCCCATTGACTCTCCAATATTACCCAGACCCTATTGCCATACCCCCATATATTTATGCCATTAATCCCCCTTGGGACACCAAGGGTCAATTTAAAATAGCCAATCCCCTAACCTATCCATCTTGGGACACTAAGGGAGCAATTTAGCACGGCCAATCCACCTAAACTGCACATCTTTGGCTTGTGGGATGAAACTGGAGCAACTGGAGGAAACCCACAGAGAGAACATGCAAGCTCCACACAGACAGTCTCCCAAGACTGGAATCGAACCAGGGTCCCTGGCGCTGTGAGGCAGCAGTGCTAACCACTGTGCCGTCCGATCATAATTGAATATCTGACCTTCTGTTGGAGGGAAGGCCATGGAGGAAGTAGCTAAGGTCACGACCCTGAGGAACTCCTGGGAATGTGACCTCATCCAATCACAGTTACCCTCCCCTGAGTTAGGTATGAGCCCAGCTGGTGCAGATTTTAACCCCATGTGCCAAGTACTGGCACATGACCACATGATGGTCAAACGCCCCTGATATAGAGGGCAGAGACTCACCACCTGGGCCAAGGTTGCAAAACGATGTCGACTTGGAGATATGTTGTTCCTTCATTGTCAAAATCATGGTGAGGTGACCCTTCACCATCATTGGGCAGGTTGTTGCTGTGTTAGTGCCACTTGATAGCACCGTCGTCATCATCTTCCAACAATCTGGTGTTGGAGAGGAGAGTGATGAGAGTAGTAATTGGCTAGGTTGTGTTTGCCCTGCTTTTTTGTGGACGTAACATACCAGGGCAATTTTTCCGCATGGTTGGGTGGATACCAACCTTGTAACTGTTCTGGGACAGCCTGGCAAAGGGCACAGCTCTTTCTGGGAGACACAGCAGCTGGGAACCTGTAGATGCAGGCGGTACAGTGGTTAGCACTGCTGCTTCACAGCTCCAGGGTCCTGGGTTCGATTCCCGGCTCGGGTCACTGTCTGTGTGGAGTTTGCACATTCTCCTTGTGTCTGCGTGGGTTTCCTCCAGGTGCTCTGGTTTCCTCCCACAGTCCAAAGATGTGCTGGTTAGGTTGATTGGCCATGCTAAGAAATTGCCCTGTAGTGTCCAGGGATGTGTAGGTTAGAGTGATTAGTGGGTATAATATGTAGGGATATGTGGGTAGGGCCTGGGTGGGATTGTGTTCGGTGCAGACTCGATGGGCCGAAGGGCCCATTTCTGCACTGTAGAGTTCTAGATGTTGCTTTATCCAGTTTGCCCCACTGTCACTTGGCATTTCTGGTCAAGTGGATCGAGGTTGCTGAGTATTGACATCTGTAGCAGCAGAGAGCTCGGGAGGAGACTGACGGGGACCAAAACACTCCATTCTTACAGCCCCGTGATGGGTGTTGGGAGCATGTTCAATAATAACTTTCAGAAAGGGAAATAGATGTACATTTGCAAAGCCGGGCGATGGGGGGAGCTGGGGAGTGGGATTAATTTAGTGTTGCCAACTGCGAGAAGTGTATTCCTGGAGGTTTCATCATATGACTCTCCCCATCACATGACTTGTTCCCCTTCCCATTAGTCAGTCAACACGTCCTTCCTTGTGATGTGATGCCTTCCTGCACCAATCGGAAAGCAAAAGTAGTTGTTACTCTGTCTGATGATGCGTGCCTGTCAGCCAATCAGCCTTTCACTCTCCCATTCTCAATATTTTATATTTGGTAAAGAGAAATGTATAAAGAAAATATATATATTTTTAAAAATCTTTTTTAAGTCCCAATGATTTTTCTCCAGGGTCCCTGCATCCTGGACATTGATCCTGAATTACTGGAGACTCCAGGCACGTCCTGGAGAAACTTAGTGTCCAAAGATGTGTGGGTTAGATGGATTGGCCATGCTAAATCGCCCCTTAGCATCCAAAGATGTGCAGGTTAGTTGGATTGGCCATGCTAAATTGCCCCTTCGTGTCCAGAGATGTGCAGGTTAGGTGGACTGGCCATGCTAAATGCTTGGGATTTGGGTGTGGGTGGGTGAAATGCTCTTTAAGAGAGTCAGTATAGTCTCAATGGGCTTTACAACCTCCTTCTGCACTGTGGGTGTGCTATGGCAGGTGTTATACGAGTTAAACTGTCACATTTCCTTTCTTAAAGGGCATCAGACGACCAGTTGGTTTTTTTTTTAGACAGTAATCCTGGCAGTTTTATGATCTCTCTGACTGCTTTTTAAAAATTGAACTTGAATATTCAAAAATCTGTAACTGAGCTGGATTGCGAGCCACAATCCAGCTGTCTGTGTATTACCATCACTGACGGACTGCGACCTCGTGAAAATGTGGAAGCAGACACAGTCCCAGTTCAGGTTTTGATTACTTTACTCTTTGATTTTAGCTGCTGGCCGTGTTTCGATGAACAGTTTTAGCGTAGGTCAGGAGGTAGGCCTGTGGATTCAAGACAGGAGCACCAAGCCCAACCTGAACAGCTACTGCTGGTCTGAAGCTATTCACGTTTCAACAGTGAATTCACTCTTGATTTTGCCATCTCGCCGGACGCTGCTGAGTTTGCCCAGGCTGACTCACTGGGGCCTCAGACCCAAGGAACAGCCATTCAACTGGCATGGTCAATCCACCTCATATCTTTGTACAGTGAGCAGTGGGAGGCTATTTAACTACAGAGTGCTTCACAGTTGTGCCTGAGATCCAGCATGCCTGCTGGGTACATATGGAGTGGGACATTGGCCAAGAATGGGAAATCTCACTGAATTACGCCCATGGCAACAACACTAACCTATTCCTACCCCCCCCCCCCCACCCCGTCCCCACTCCTGTCTCCCTGCCCCCCCACCACACCCCCAAATGGCCCCCCTCCCCCCACCACGGCCCCCTTCCCTCCCTCCCTGCTGCCCCCCCCCCGCACAGCCTCCATCCCCCCCTCTCCCCCACGGCCCTGTCCCTTCCCCTCACCGCACAATGGCCCTGTCCCCTCTGTTCCCCCCCCCCCGCACACGGCCCTGTCTCCCGTACCACCCCCACCCCACCCCATTCAGGCCCTGTACAGCCGCCCCTCCCTACCCTCCTTGGACCTCCCTGTCCCCTGACCCCCCCCCCCCCGCCTGTCCTGTTCTCCCTCCCCCCCACCGCCCCCACTTCCCCTCCCCCTCTCCCCTTCCCACTGTGCCACCATTTTGCACATTCCCCAATCCCCTGGTCGAGAGGTTCTGAATTAGCCGTCGTCCTCTCCACATTTCTATTGCATTTGGTGCCACAGAGGCCCTTCGGCCCATTGAACCTGCTCTGATTTGTGTGAAGCATCTGACCTCCCACCTAATCCCAATTACCAGCACTTGGCCCATAGCCTTGAATGCGCCAAGTGCTCATCCAGGTACTTTTTCACCCGCCTCACCACCCTCTGTGTAAAAAGCATTTTTTCTCACATTCCTTCTGCCTCTCACCTTGGATCCCCTTGTGACTGACCCTTCAACTGCGCTCTCTCCAACTGGTTCCCCCCTCCTGCGGGTTCCGCTCCCAGTTAGCCCCTCCTTCATCATTCAATAGGCTGCTCCCCCCCCCCATCCGTGACCTTTGACTTTTTAGCTGATCAAAAATCCCTCCAAATGGATGACAAGTGGCGTTCCTTAGCGATCAGTGCTGGGATCTTTGCTGTTTGTAATCTATGTAAGTGACTTGGAGGAAAATGTAACTGGATTGATTAGTAAGTTTGCAGACGACACAAAGTTTGGTGGATAGTGATGAGGGCCACCAGAGGATACAGCAGGGTCTAGATCGGTTGGAGACTTGGGCGGAAAGGTGGCAGATTTGGACAATGTGACAATCTGGACAAATGTGAGGTAATGCATTTTGGAAGGTCTAATACAGATAGGAAATATACAGTAAATGGCAGAACCCTTAGGAGTATTGATAGGCAAAGGGATCTGGGTGTACAGGTACACAGGTCACTGAAAGTAGCAACGCAGGTGGAGAAGGTAATCAAGAAGTAATTTTTTTTGTTCTATGTAACTCGATCTTGATAGCCTTGCCGCCATTGCTCTCTGGGGAGAAGCATTCTGAACACTTAAGGACACTCTGAGAGAAGAAAGTTCTCGTTATTAAATGGGAGACACCTTACTTTTAAGCTGTGCATGCTGGACTCCCCTCTCGACAGCCAGCCAGTCAAATCCCCTTCAGGACCTTCCTTTCAATAATGTCACCCCTCATTCTTCAAAACTCCAATCAGTGTACGCCCAACCTTTCCCCAGGGCGGCCCAGTGGTTGGCACTGCTGTCTCACGGTGTCAGGGACCAGGCTTCGATTCCCGGCTTCACATTACTATCTGTCTGGAGTTTGTTTGTTCTCCCCCCTCCCCCGTACAGCATGCTTACCTTCATCGGCCAGGGCACTGAGTTTAAAAATTGGCAAGTCATGTCGACGCTTTATAGAACCTAAGTTAGGCCGCATTTGGAATATAATGTTCAATTCTGGTCGCCACACTACCGGAAGGATGTGGCGGCTTTGGAGAGGGTACAGAAAAGATTTACCAGGACATTGCCTGGTATGGAGGGCATTACCTATGAGGAGAGGTTGGAGAAACTTGGTTTGATCTCACTGGAACGACAGAGGTTGCGGGGTGACCTGATAGAGGTCTACAAGATTATGAGAGGCACGGACAGAGTGGATAGTCAGAAGCTTTCTCCCAGGGTGGAAGAGTCAATTACTAGGGGGCACAGGTTTAAGGTGTGAGGGGCAAGTTTTAAAAGAGATGTACACGGTAGATTTTTTACACAGAGAGTGGTGGGTGCTTGGAACTCGTTGCCGGGGGAGGTAGTGGAAGCGGATACAATAGTGACTTTTGAGGGGCGTCTTGACAAATACATGAATGAGATGGGAATAGAGGGATATAGTTCTTGGAACCGTCGGGAGTTTTAGTTAAGTCAGGCAGCATGGTTGGTGAGGCTTGGAGGGCCGAAGGGCCTGTTCCTGTGCTGTAATTTTCTTTGTTCTATGTAACTCGATCTTGATAGCCTTGCCGCCATTGCTCTCTGGGGAGAAGGATTCTGAACACTAAGGACTCTCTGAGAGAAAAAAGTTCTCGTTATTAAGTGGGAGACACCATATTTTTAAGCTGTGCATGCTGGACTTCCCGCTCGACAGCCAGCCAGTCAAACCCCCTTCAGGACCTTCCTTTCAATAACGTCACCCCTCATTCTTCAAAACTCCAATCAGTGTACGCCCAACCTTTCCCCAGGGCGGCCCAGTGGTTGGCACTGCTGTCTCACGGTGCCAGGGACCCGAGTTCAATTCCCGGCTTCACATTACTATTTGTTTGGAGTTTGTATGTTCTCCCCCCTCCCCCGTGTCTGCGTGGGTTTCCTCAGGGCTGTCCGGTTTCCTCCCACAATCCAAAGATGCGCAGGTTAGGTGGATTGGCCGTGTTTAATTGCCCCTTGGTGTCAGGGGGATTAGCTAGGGTAAATATGTTGGGTTACGGGAATAGACCTTGGGTGGAATTGTGATCAGTGCAGACTCGATGGGCCGAATGGCCTCCTTCCGCACTGTAGGGATTCTATGATACAAGGCAGCCCCTTCATCCCAGGAATCGGTTGAGTGAACCTTGAGGCTGAGGCCATTCGAGCCAGTCCCATCATGCCTGGATTCCATATCCCTCAGTACTCTGTGGCTGACACATATCAGTCAATCTCAGTTTGACACTTTTGCCTGTGGACCCAGCCTCAGCTGCTTTTTGTTTTTGGGCGGGAAAAGAAAGTTCCAGATTCCCAATAAAGGTAAAGTTGCCATAGACCAAAGTGACATTGGCTGAAAAAGGGGAAAGCTGACTGGTGGTGATTGAACCTGAGGATCACCACATCTCAGGCCAGGGGCAAGGCTGAGAAGGCGCACCCTTCATGAATAACCTCAGCTAGTATGGGAGTTGAACCCACGCTGTTGGCATCGCTCCTCATCACAAACCAGCCGTCCAGCCAACTGAGCTAAACCGGCCCCCAGGTTCCCAATAGCCTCCGAATGAAGCAGTGCTTCCTGTCATCTAGTTGTAATTTTAAAGATAACCTCTCCCCATTACTCCACACCGTTATCTCACCTTAACAAAGGATGTTGGCATTTATTACAAAAGACTAAAAGTAGAGAAGTGTTGTTGCAGTTGTATAAGGCGTTGGTGAGAGCGCATCTGGAGTTCTGTGTCCAGTTTTGGTCTCCTTATTTGAGGAAGGATGTGGTGGCATTGGAGACAGTTCAGAGAAGGTTCACCAGATTGATCCCTGGGATGAAGGGGTTGGCGTAGGAGAAGAGATTAAACAGTTTGGGCTTGTACTCGCTGGAGTTTAGAAGGACGAGAGGGGATCAGATTGAGGTATGTAAAATTTTAAAAGGGATTGATAGAGTGAATGTAGACCCAACATTTCCCCTTGTGGGGCAATCTAGAACAAGAGGTCACAGGTATAGGTTGAGAGGTGGTGGATTTGAAAGGGAGATGAGGAGGAACTACTTCTTGTAGAGGGTGGTGAATTTGTGGAACTTGTCACCCATAGTGCAGTGGAGTCTGAATCATTAAAATGGGTTCAAGGGGGAGATAGATATATTTCTAATTTAATAAACTGGTCAAAGGGGTATGGGGAAGAGGTGGGGAGATGGATTTGATACCAGGGAGAGATCAGCCATGATCTGATTGAATGGTGGAGCAGGTTCAAAGGGTCTGAATTGCCAACTTCTGCTCCTGTGTTCAAAATATTCACTGCACGTGTGCGCATGCACACACGCGTGCACACATACACGTACACAGACACACATACAAACATACACAGACACACACCCATACACACGTCTACAAAAACTAAGCCTTGGCTATCATTTCCAATCACCTCAGAAAAATAAAAGCCATGGGATGCACTGAAAACTCCCTCGGAATTGTCCCATAATATTGACTAGAAACCGGATCCCTGAATTCCATGGAAATGTCCCCACCTGAAACTTTAGCTGGGATTCAGTAACTGAGCACGGCACAAATTGGGGACTTTCTGATTGAGGAGCAAACAGATTTGGCAGTGGCTTTGAGATGAGCCACGATCTAACTGAATGGCGGGGGCAGGCTTGAGGGGCTGAATGGCCCCCTCCGGCTCCTTGTTTGTATGTGCAGGTTTGAGATCAAAAGTGGGAAAAAGTTTTTGAGCTCACTTCAGGAGAAGTGACAAAAGAAAGCTTTTCACACGGCGAGGGGTCGGGGTCTGGAATGCAGGTGTGGTACAGCCTGGTTCAACTGAGGCATCCAAGAGGGAATCAAAAGAGAAAATACTGGAAAATCACAGCAGGTCGGGCAGCGTCTGTGAGGAGAGGAAAGAGCTGACGTTTCGAGTCTAGACGATCCTTTGTCAAAGCTAAAAGGCTTAGAAAGTGGGAGATATTTACACTGCGGGGGGAGGGAATGAAAGATGATTCATAGCCACAGAAACCAGGGGAAAAGGCTGCTAATGGCAGTCCGTAGAGAGGATAGGAGGTGTGAATGGCCAAATGGCAGAGAAGCTGAAATCAGAGGGTGAACTGTGACAGATGAAGGTGTCGGGGGAGGGAAGGGGAATGGGCGGGAGAGAGGTAAAGTTGAGAGAAAGGGGAGAAAAAAGGTAAGGAAAGTGAGGATAAAATGGGAGAAAAGAGTGGGGAGAGAGGAAATAAAGAAAGACAATAAAGAAATAAAAGGTAGAGAACAGTTTAAAAATTAAATAAAATCATAGAATCCCTACAGTGCAGAAGAAGGCCATTCAGCCCACCGAGTCTGCACCAACCACAATCCCACCCAGGCCCTATTCCTGTAACCCCACATATTTACCCTGCTAATCCCCCTGACACTAAGGGGCAATTTAGCATGGCCAATCCACCTAACCCGCACGTCTTTGGACTGTGGGAGGAAACCGGAGAGAATGCAAACACGGAGGGAACGTGGAAACTCTGCACAGACGGTGACCCGAGGCTGGAATTGAACCCAGGTCCCTGGCGCTGTGAGGCAGCAGTGTTAACCACTGTGCCGCCCCGGAAAAGATAGAGAATGGTTGAAAATTAAATGAAGGTGAAAACAAAGGGGTCGAGGTGGGGTAGAGCCAATCATCTGAAGTTGTTGAGTTCGATGTTGGGATTGGAAGGCTGTAAAGTGCCGAGCCGGACAATGAGATGCTGCTCCTCCAGTTTGTATTGAGCTTCACTGGAACATTGCGGCAGGCTAAGGACAGACATGTGGGCATGGGAGCAGGATCTTGTGTTAAAATGGGAGATCCTAGCGGGAATTGGATTACTATCTGAAAAGGGAGAGTGTGCAAAAGTATGGGAAGAGGGCTGGGGGGGCGGGGGTGGGGTGAGGTGTGGTGACCTGCTCTTTTGGAGAGCTAGTATGCACACAGACTGGGCCGAGTGGCCAGCCCCCCTTCCCGTGCTGTACTGATGCAGTGAAAATGCAGGAAGTGCTCAGCATTGGCAGAGCGAGGGGCAGGGCTGGTTGGAGACCTTTCAGCCCTTTGTTCAAGGAAGCAACAAGAGAGGTTTTGGGCTGTTGGAAGATCAGCGACTCTGATACGTTAGTGCTGCTTGAGGAAATGGGTAGGGTTAGAAGGGTGAGTTTGGGCAGGTGGAGATGGACAGATCTGGACAGGTGTCATTCAGAACTTTGTTCAGCCCACATTCGAAGGCCATTGTAACGCCCTCCCCAGTCTTCTCACCTCGTGCTGAAGGGTACAGCTCCACGAGTATTGAGTGACTCTCATAAGTAGCATGTTCTTCACATGTGACACACTTAAACTCTGTCCTCCAGAGTCCCCCACAAAAGGAAACATGGATGGCATAGTGGTTAGCACTGTCACCTCACAGCGCGCCAGGGACCCAGGTTCGATTCCCAGCTTGGGTAACTGTCTTTGTGGAGTCTGCACGTTCTCCCTGTGGGTTTCCTCCGGGTGCTCCGGTTTCCTCCCATACTCCAAAAGTGTGTGGGTTAGGTTGATGGGCCATGCTAAATTGCCCCTTATTATCTAAAGATATGCCGATTAGGTGGATTAGTCATGCTAATGTCCCAAGATGTGTAGGTTATGAGGGCAACTAGCTAGGGCAGATACATGGGGTTATGGGGATAGTGTCTGGTTGGAATTGTGGTCGGTGCAGACTCTGGGCCAAATGGCCTCCTTCTGCACTGTAGGATTCTTTGATTTGATTCTTTGATATACCATGCTAAATTGTACCTTAGTGTTGGGGGATTATCAGGGTACATAAATGGGATTACGGGGATGAGGTCTGGATGGGATTGTTGTTGGTGCAGACTTTATGGGCCAAATAGCTTCCTCTTGCATTGTAGGATTGTATCATCCTCTCAACATCCACCCTGTCAAATTCCTTCAGGATCTAGGTTTCATTAGGATCACCCCTCTTTTTATTTGTTAGCTCTGTTTCTGGGTTGATGACCTTTCTTTGGCTCACAAACCCTCTGTTTCCTCCTTGTGGAGAGGTCTGCAAGGCTCTGCCCACCGCTGTCCTCCTCCAACTGCCTGAACTCATTCCCAAATTGGACACCTTCTCCTTCAACTCCACTCACTTCCACCAGAAGAAAGTTACAGAGACCTGTATGAATCCTGGCTGCTAATCCTTTGTGGGATGTCTGGAACATTCTTGGCCCCAATCCTACTCAGGGTCAGTTCTCTGAGCCATATATGGAGGGGAAATTAAGTTGGCTATCTCTAGGGCAACTCCAGGGAAGACAGTTATGTCGCCTGATTAGTCATCCAGAGGCCCAGCATAATCATTTTTTAGAGCGCTTTATGGGATGTGGGTGCCATTAGCTAGGCCAACATTTATTGCCCATCCCTAATTGTCCATAAGAAGGTGGTGGCGAACTGCCTTCTCGAACTGCTGCAGACCGTGTGGTGTAGGTACACCCGCAGTGCTGGTAGGGAGTGAGTTCCAGGATTTTGACCCTGTGACGGCGAAGGAACGGCCGATATATTTCCAAATCAGGATGGTGAGAGACTTGGAGGGGAACCTGTAAGTTGTTTTTGTTCCCAGGTACCAGCTGCTCTTGTTCTTCTAGATGGTAGAGGTTGTGGGTTTGGAAGGTGCTGCCCAAGGAACCTTGGTGAGTTGCTGCAGTGCATCTTATAGATGAGACACATGGCTGCCACTGTGCGTCGATGGCGGAGACAGAGAATGTTTGTGGATTGAATGCTGATCAAGTGTAGCTGCTTTGCCCTGGATGGTGCCGAGCTTGTTGAGTGTTGTGAGAGCTGCACCCGTCCAGGCAAGTGGGGAGTATTCCATCACACTCCTGACTTGTGTCCTTGTAGATGGTGGACAGGCTTTGGGGAGTCAGGAGGTGAGTTACTCTACACAGAATTCCTAGCCTCTGACCTGTTCTGGTAGCCACAGTATTTCTGTGACTGGTCCAGTTCAGATTCTATTCCGTGGTAACCCCCAGGATGTCGGGGATTCAACCGTGAGAGTGTTATTGAAGGTCAAGAGGAGAAGGTGAAATTCCTTCTTGTTGGAGGCGGTCACAGCCTGGGTGCTTGTGTGTGGGGTGAATGCAAACTGTCTGAAAATAGGAGGGAGACTATTTGGTCAAAGCGAGAACTAGGGGCATGGCCTCAAAATAAGGGGGAGCAGATTTAGGATTGAGTTGAGGCGGAACTTCTTCACCCAAAAGCTTGTGAATCTGTGCAGTTCCCTGTCCAGTGAAGCAGTCGAGGCCACCTCATTGAATGTCTTTAAGGCAAGGATAGATAGATTTTTGAACAGTAAAGTAACTAAGGGTTATGGAGAGCGAGCGGGTCAATGGCGGAGCAGGCTCGAGGGGCCAGAGGGCCGACTCCTGCTCCTAGTTCTTATGTTCAAGTTTGTCAACTGTCCGTTGTTGTCTGCGAGTAAATAAGTAATAGATTTTTAAGGATTTATAAATTCCATGGCCAGAAAAGCAAAGCTGGATTAAGGGAGCTGGAATGTCTAAGGGCAAACACTAATTTCATAGTTTGTCAAACCCACCAAAGCTGCCAAGTGACTCAATCCCCTGTTGGTACACGTTCCCACGGAAGCGACGGGCTAAAAATCTACGGACAACTCGGGATAGACTTCTGGGAAGCTCTTCCAATTTAAAAAAATACAAGCAAAAGACTGCGGATACTGGCCATTTGAAATAATAGCTCAAAATTGACAGAAATACTCAAGCATGTCGGGCAGTATCTGAGGAGGGAAATGTTTAGGGTCAGTGACTGTCATCAGGTCTGAAGAAATGTAAGATTGTTTTTATTCAGTTGTGGGTCATGGGTGAGGTTGGCAAGGCCAGTATTTATTGCCCATCCCTACTTGCCCCTTGAGAAGGTGGTGGTGAGCTGCCTTCTTGAATCGCTGCAGTCCTGTTAGGGAGGGAATTTCAGGATTTTGACCCAGCAACTGCGAAGGAATAGCTGATTTATTTCCAAGTCAGGATGGTGAGTGGCTCGGAGGGGAAATCACAGGTGGTGGTGTTCCCCGTGTGTCTACTGCCCTTGTCCTTCTAGCTGGAAGTGATTGTGGGTTTGGAAGGTGCGGCTAGAATCATAGAATCCCTACAGCGCAGAAGGAGGCCATTCGGCCCATTGAGTCTGCACCATCCACAATCCCACCCCCGCAACCCCACACATTTACCTTGCCAGTCCCCCTAAACTAAGGGGAAATTTAGCATGGTCAATCCACTTAACCTGCACATCTTTGGAGTGGGGGAGGAAACTGGAGCGCCTGGAGGAAACCTGTGCAGATACATGGAGAATGTGCAGACTCTACACTAGATAGTGACCCAAGGCTGGAATTGAACCTGGGTCCCTGGCGCTGTGAGGTAACCATGCTAACTGCTGTGCCATTGTGGGCAGAGGAAGGGTTGGGAGGAAGGTGGGAGGAGGACAGCGAGAACGAGGGTCATAGACAGGAGGGCAGGAGAGGGTCTCTAACAAAAGATTTCTTGACGCAATAACCCAGGAGGGTACTCCTGGCCACAGAGCAAACCTGCAGTCACATCCCAGGGGAAACTCTCTGACCTCCGAAGGAGATTGAGCAGGACTTGAGGTGGGGAGGGGTGTGATTGGGACCCGGTGCCAGTCTGGGTGCCGGCAGGGTTATGGGGAATGCCTGCCATCCCTCACAACTGGGGAGCTGGGTGTCTGGAAGTGGAAATGCCCCTTCAATCTGGATTGTGCCAACCTGCAGCTTGACAGATGGTGCCAGAGGAGGACGACTGGGCGAAAGAGTTGGAACACGTCAGAAACATTCATATTCAACATGTTATTTTAGATATTAGTTACAATGCTGAATAATAAAATGTGCAGGCAGTGTGATCGTTTAAAACATTTAGGGAAAACCTGGATAACCTCGAGAGGGTTATGTGGTTGTGCTGATGGGAGGCTCGGGCAGAGTTTGCATGAAAAATGGGAGAAGGAGCAGGCCATTTGGCCTCTCCAACTTGCTGCACCATTCCATAATATAGTAAGAAGTCTCACAACACCAGGATAAAGTCCAATGGATTTATTTGGATTCATGAGCTTTCGGAGCGCTGCTCCTTCACCAGATGAGTGGAGAAGTTGGTGTCACAAACACGGCATATAGAGACAAAGACACAACTGCATGATAATGGTTGGAATGTGAGTTGATTACATGAAAAGACTCGAATTCCAACCATTGTCTTGCTGTTGTGCCTTTGCCTATATAGGCTGTGTTTGTGAAATCTACCTCTCCACTCATCTTTATAAAGTTTATTTATTAGTCGCAAGTAAGGCTTACATTAACACTGCAATGAAGTTACTGTAAAAATCCCCTAGTCGCCACACACTGGCACCTGTTCGGGTACACCGAGGGAGAATTTAACATGGCCACTACACCTAAGCCTTTTGGACTGTGGGAGGAAACCGGAGCACCCGGAGGAAACCCACACAGACATGGGGAGAATGTTTAAACTCCATACAAACAGTGACCCAAGCCGGGAATCAAACCCGGGTCCCTGGCGCTGTGAGGCAGCAGTGCTAACTACTGTGCCACCTCAGCATCAGCTTTAGTGAGTTGGACTGAATGGTCTGTTTCTGTACTCTGTGTTATGGATTGCTTTAGTCTGCTTCTGAATAGAAGAAAAATCAATTGTGTGCCATCAAAGTGGGAAGAATGGTGGCCTAGTGTTGAACACTGCTACCTCACAGCGCCAGGGACCCGGGTTCAATTCCCAGCTTGACTTACTGTCTGTGAGTAGCTTGCACACACTCCCCATGTCTGCGTGGGTTTCCTCCGGATGCTCCAGTTTCCTGCCACAGTCCAAAGATGTGTGGGTTAGGTGGATTGGCCATGCTAAATTCCCCTCGGGAGGATTAGCAGGGTAAATATGTAGGGTTATGGGATAGGGCTTGGGTAGGATTGTTGTCAGTGTAGACACGATGGGCTGAATGGCTTCTTCCTGCACTGTAGAGATTCTATGATTCTAAGTGTCAGTAGATCTCCAGTTGTACCTCTGCACACCATGGTTTAGGCAGTTAAGTCTCCCAGACTAAACTGTCTGATCTTTGGTTGGGTGGGCGTTAGTTGCATCATTTGACTTTCAAACAAAGCAACCCCCTTGACCGATAGCACAAACATTCAATCCCTCCACCACTGACACTCAGTAGCAGCAGTGTGTACTATCTACAAGAAGCACTGCAGTGATTCACCAAAGATCCCTCAGACAGCACCTTCCAAACCCACGACCACTTCCATCTAGAAGGAGGAGGGCAGTAGACACATGGGAAACACCATTACCCGCTAGTTCCCCTCCAAGCCACTCACCATCCCGACTTGGAAATATATTGGCTGTTCCTTCCCAATCGCTGGGTCAAAATCCTGGAATTCCCCTCCCTAATGGCATTGAGGGTCAGGCAACAGAACACAGACTGCAGCGATTCAAGAAGGCAGCTCACCGCCACCTTCTCAAGGGGCAACTAGGGATGGGCAATAAATGCTGGCCAGCCAGTGATGCCCATGAATGAATAAAAATAACACTGGCAATTGGATGCACAGATGCAGTGGCTGTGAGGAAAAAAAAGACAAAGAAATAAGTGAATGAATAATAAAGGCCCAGTAATGTCATACGAAGGGTTGGTTGGCAATCTGTTTAATGGGGTTGAGTGAGGGTAAGGAGTTTGCAGAGCGTGAAAATAAATGTTGGGTATGTGGCATGTGTCCTTGTTATTGGAGGACCATGGCTCAGGGTAACAATAGATTTCTCATCCCACAACCAAATGCGGTGTGTGGGAAGATTACAGCGCAGGGTAATGTGGGTAGATAAGAAGCCCTCTTCAATTGGGTGTTGTGTGGAGTGGACGAATAAAGCTATTTACCATCTGGACTGTGATGTCCCGATTCTTCCTCAGTGAAGGGAGCCTATGTGGGTGGGCTTTGGCTGCCAGGTACCCACTGCATTACCACCCCTGGTAGTGAGCGTCGGGTCAAACGGTTCTGGCAGTCCTGGTACCAGGGGCGCCGGGATAAGGTTTGCGGGTTCCCCTTCCTTTTAGTCAGCGTCTTCTGGGCCGGGATTTTATTCCTGAAGCCCTGTAAATTGGGGCAGGGACCGTGGGTGCATGTGCTGGTCCTGGGGATACTGGGTGGAGGTTGTAGCTGCTTGTCGGGCTGGTCCTTTGAGGGGCATGGGTTGGGTTCCATTGTTGGGGAATCGCTGAGATGGTCGTGTAGGGTGGTGTCCTACAGTTCCGGGCAAAATGGTTGGGTTGCCTGCAGGTATAACACTGTACTTGTGGGCGTGGGCCTCTGGGCTCAGCTCTGTATCATTCTCGGTGTCGGGGGGTTAGGCCTATGTTCTGTGCGGCCTTGTGGTTCCCTGTGTCGGTGATCAGCAAGAGTATATGGGTGTGCAGGATTTGCTGGTCCCCTGAAACAATCACGGGCAAAATGGTTGGGTTGTCCACAGTTGTAACACTGTGCTTGTTGGGGTGCATGTCTGGGATTGGTTTTATCTTGTTCCCTGTGTCTGGGGTTGGGAATATATGCGCAGGGCTGCGGTCTTCTGTGTCGATGATTGACAGGGGAATATGGGGGTGTGTTTCCATGTCCCCTGTTTCCATTGTCCTTTGTCCATCTTGCAAACAAAGGCGCCGGGGTAAAACATTGGAGTAAGTAAACTGGTCGAAGGCATTAGAGATTTTAAAATTACTACAGGATTTTTCCACCCTCTCCATGCCATGTTTCCCAGCGGCATGAGGTGGCAAGCCGCTGGCTGATGGCAGGACCTTCAGGCCCTGCCGTTGTCCACGGGGTTTCCCGTTGAAAGCACCTCTCGCCTCTGGGGAGTCTGTGGCAGGAACTGGGTTTATTTAGTGAATTGCGTTTCAGCTGCCAAGGCTGTGATTTGAACTTGGTTGTCCAAATCATGAGGCTGGGCTATTAGGTTACCAGCTCAGTAACACGACCGCTGTGCGATCGTATCCTTATTTGACATCTGAGTTCACTTCTCAAAGAAGATACAGATGTTGTAGCCTCACTCGCCAAACTGTGATCCGTTGTAGGAGCGTTGGCCACTCCCTTCCCACCATTCATAAAATCCCTACAGAGCAGAAGGAGGCCATTCAGCCCTTTGAGTCTGCACCGACAACAATCCCACCCAGGCCATTTCCCCGTAACCCCATGAGTTTACCCTGCTAATCCCCCTGACAGTAAGGGGCAATTTACCATGGCCAATCAATGTAACCTGGACATCTTTGGACACTAAGGGGCAATTTGCCATGTTTAATCCACTTAACCTGCACATCTTTGAATACTAATTTGGCACTGCCACTCAACCTAATCCATGTAGGTGACACAATGGTTAGCTCTGCTGCTTCACAGTGCCAGCGACCCAGGTTCGATTCCCGGCTGGGATCATTGTCTGTGTGGAGTCTGCATCTTTTCCCTGTTTTTGCTTGGGTTTTGTCCGGGTGCTCCGATTTCCTCCCACAATCCAAAGATATGCGGGTTAGGTGGATTGGCCGTGCTTAGTTGCCCCATAGTATCAGGAGATCTAGCTAGGCTAAATGTATGGGAATAGGACTTGGGTGGAATTGTGGTTGGTGCAGACTTGATGGGCCAAATGGCCTCCTTCTGGGGACTCTATGATACATCGTTGGACTGTGGGAGGTAACCGGAGCAGCTGGAGGAAGCCCACACACAATGGGGAGAACGTGTAGACTCCACACACACATCCACCCAATGCTGGAATTGAACCCGGGTCCCTGGCTCTGTGAGGCAACATGGTGGTCTAGTGGTAAGGTTCCTGCAATGATAATTTAGAGGCTCCAGGCTTCTGCTCTGGGGCCACGGGTTCAAATCCTACCATGGCAGCTTAATTTAATTAACAAATCTGGAATTGAAAGCTAGACACAGCAATGAGACTGTCATCAATCGCTGTAAAGGATTTCCCTCTGGTTCACTCCTG
This sequence comes from Carcharhinus amblyrhynchos, assembly GCF_965287045.1. NCBI lineage: Eukaryota > Metazoa > Chordata > Chondrichthyes > Carcharhiniformes > Carcharhinidae > Carcharhinus > Carcharhinus amblyrhynchos. The sequence goes on along the minus strand of NC_137358.1, from coordinate 7,989,682 downwards.
CAATCTGCCATCCTTATCTGGTCTGGCCTACATGTGACTCCAGACTCTCATTATTGCGGTTGACTCTTAACTGCCCTCCGACATGACCGAACGAGCCATTCAGTTCAAGGGTAATTAGGGAAGGATAACAAACATTAATGTACGGGTTGTTATTTGATTTGATTTATTATTGTCACATGTATTAACAGAATGAAAAGTATTGTTTCTTGCGCTACACAGATGAAACATACCGTTTGTAGAGAAGGAAAGGAGATAGCGCAGAATGTAGTGTTACAGTCATAGCGAGGGTGTGGAGAAAGATCAACTTAATGCGAGGTAGGTCCATTCAAAAGTCTGATGGCAGCAAGGAAGAAGCTGTTCTTGGGTCAGTTGGGACGTGACCTCAGACTTTTGTATCTTTCTCTGACAGAAGAAGGTGGAAGAGGAAATAGACACTAAGGTCAATTTAGCACGGTCAATCAACCTAATCCGCACATCTCTGGGACTGTGAGAGGAAACCGGAGCACCCGGAGGAAACCCATGCAGACACAGGGAGAACGTGCAAACTCCACACAGCTGGTGACCTGATCCCTGGTGCTGCGAGGCAGCAGTGCTAACCACTGTGCCACCGTGCCGCTCCTTGAGAGGCCCGTCATGCGTCTCCTGCCCAGCTCACTTCATCATTGGGATCGTGTCTTCAGCTACCAGGGTTTTTAAGCTCTGGAATTCCCTCTCTAAAACCTGTCCATCTCTCTCCTTCAGGGTGCCCCCTTGTAACTTACCTCTGTGACCACACATTTCACCATCTCCATGTGTGGCTCAGTTTGTCTAATCTTGTGACGTTTTACCACAGGAGGTGTCAGGTGAATGCAAGTTTTGTTAAGTGAGTATTTTGAGTTCTGTGAAGCATCGCTAGTTTCAGGTCTTGAGGTAGAAGAATGGCAGCAATTTGAATCCTGTAAAAATCTGGAATTAAAAGTTGAATGGTGACCGTGAAACCATTGCCGATTGTTGTAAAACCCCATCTGGTTCCCACTGTCCTTACCTGGTCTGGCCTACGTGTGACTGCAGAACCACAGCAACATGGTTAACTCTCAACTGCCCTCTGAAATGGCCAAGCAAGACACTCGATTCAAGGGTCAATTAGGGATGGGCAACAAATGTTGGCCCAGCCAGTGACATCCACATCCCATGAATGAATAAAACATAGATAAATAAAGATCTCACAAAGACTTTATTCTAATATGAGATGATCTCCTGTGGTGATGTAGAGCTGGGAGTGCATGTTTAGCAGCTAGCTTGCTTTAATCTGGACATTCCCTTTTCAATTGCTGGTCAATGTACTCAATGATAGTTGCTTGTAAACCAAGACTAGTTAAGAGCCAGAAGTTGCTGTAGGTTGGCGGTTGCTTGTAAACCAAGACTAGTTAAGAGCCAGAAGTTGCTGTAGGTTGGCAATTGCTTGTGAATCTCCAGCTCCGGTTCTTGAACACAGGCCCAAAAGAAATAGGAAACTGCCACCTTTCTTCAATATACAACCAGTGTTAGATTATGGTATTTTTCATGGTGATCTGGTGGCTGTATCAGTGGACTAATAAGTCCACACACTCGCCATTCTCTGGATGAAGAAATTTCTCTTCACCTCAATCCTAAAAGATTTTCCCCTTATCCTGAAATTATGACCCCTACTTCTGGACTCCCCCACCATCGGGAACATTCTTTCTGAATCTACCCTGTCTAACCCTGTTAGAATTTTCTAAGTTTCTATGAGATCCCCTCTCACTCTTCTAAATTCCAGTGAATATAATCCTAATCTCCTCATGACAGACCTGCCATTCCCAGCAATCAGCTTGGTAAGCCTCTGCTGTACTCCCTCTATAGCAAGGACATCCTTCCTCAGATATGGACACCAAAACTGCACACAATGCTCCAGGTGTGGCCTCAGCAACACGCTATACAATTGCAGCAAAATGTCCCTATCCCTATATTCAAATCCTCTCGCTATATGAAGGCCAACGTACCATTTGCCATCTTTACTGACCGCTGTACCTGCGCACTTACTGTCAGCGACTGAAGCACGAGGACTCCAAGGTCTTGCTGGGTTTCCATCCACAGTCCAAAGATGTCTGGGTTAGGTGCATTGTCCAACCTAAATTGTCCTTTTGTGTTCCAAGATGTGTGGTTTAGGTGGATTGGCCATGCTAAATTGCCCTTTAGTGTCCTAGGATGTGCTGGTTAGGTCAATGGGCCATCCTAACTTGCCCCTTAGTATCCCAAAATTTATAGATTAGGTGCATTGTCCATCCTGAATTGCCCTTTTGTATTCCAAGATGGGTGGGTTAGGTGGATTGGCCATGCTAAATTGCCCCTTAGTATCCCAGGATATGCAGGTTAGTGAATTAGCCATGATAAATTGCACCTTAGTGTCCCAAGGTGTGTAAGTTAAGGTGATTAGCAGAGTAAATATGAGAGGTTACAGGGCTAGGGCCTGGGTGAGATGCTCTGTCAGGGAGTGGTGCAGACCTGATAGGCCAAATGACCTCCTTCTGCACTGTAGGGATTTTATGATTCCACTTATTTCCTTTTCTCGCTAGGTGCGAGATGGCACAGTGTTTTGCCAACAGGACGACAGTAGCTTGTTGAAGCCACCTCTTGCTGTGTGACTGTGGGTCTTTTCTTTCATAGTCTACTTCCAAATAAATAAAGAAAGCTCCCAGAACCGTCCACTGAGGGGTGCACTCTCACTGCTGCCACTTCTCCCCAGTTGCTCACTCACACAGCAGGAAGAACCGGGGTCCGGACACTGGTCCGTGCCAGGTGAATCTCAGTGCACAACAACAGTTTGCATCTGCACAGTGAGTTTACCTCTGCCCCATGGCATGGGATGGGAAAGGATAACTGGTGACTGCCCTCTGACCTCTACTCGGAAGGACCAGTATGGTGGCCACTTTGGGGCCTGCAAGTAATTGTAGTGAAGGTTGTACATAGAATCGTAGAACCCTACAGTGCAGAAAGAGGCCCTTCGGCCCATCGAGTCTCCACTGAACATAATCCCACCCAGGCCCTATCCCCATATCCGTACATATTTTACCCACTAATCCAACTAACCTACGCATCCCTGGATACTAAGGGGCAATTTTAGTATGGCCAATCAACATAACTCGCACATCTTTGGACTGAGGGAGGAAACCGGAGTACCCGGAGGAAACCCACGGCACATCTTAAAACCTTTGTGCTTTTGTTTCAAGAGACCATTACAAGACTTGGTGACCCTAACTGACAGCCTCAGATACTCTAAGAGGACATTGGGGTATTGGCAACGTTGCACTCTTGAGACAAGATAAGCTCACAGGCTGATGTTCAAAAGCCTGGGGCCTAGCTGCAGCCCAGGGCGAAATGAAAGGGTTGGCAGGGAAACGTTATTCCCAGCCCAAGGTCGCTAAGGGTGATAAGCAGCGTCAACTGTGGAGTCGCCAAGGTTTGAAGGTTACTTTGGTGTGAACAGTTCAGCAGCAATATCTTTTTTTAAAAGTTTATTTGTCATAAATAAGTTTTACCTTAACACTGCAATGAAGTTAATGTGATAATTCCCTAGTTGCCACGTTCCCGCACCTGTTCGGGTCAATGTACCTGACCAGCACGTCTTTCAGACTGTGGGAGGAAACCCACGCAGACACGGGGAGAACGTGCAGACTCCACACAGACAGTAAACCAAGCCAGGAATTGAACCCAGGTCCCTGGCGCTGTGAGGTAGCAGTATTAACCACTGTGTCACCGTGCTGCCCCCGTCTCGTGAGTCACAAGAGAAAATTGTGTGTTTTGTTCTAAACGTTTTTTTAAATACTAAATAAAACAAAACTTAACAATCACAGAATCCCTACAGTGCAGAAGGAGGCCATTTAGCCCACTGAGTCTGCACCGACCACAATCCCACCCAGACCCTATTCCCATAACACCACACATTTATCCTGCTAATCCCCTGACACTAAGGGTCAATTTAGCATGGGCAATCCACCTAACCCGCACATCTTTGGACTGTGGGAGGAAACAGGAGCACCTGGAGGAAACCCACGTAGGCACGGGGAGAACATTGCAAACTCCACACAGACAGTGATCCGAGCTGGGAATCGAACCCGGGTCCCTGGCGCTGTGAGGCAGCTGTTCTAACCACTGTGCTGCCATGCCGTGATTTATGATATGTGGCTGAGGAATGCTAAAGAGGATGCCTATTTCGACTATGGCACAGTGGTTTGCACTGCTGCCTCACAGCGCCAGGGACTCAGCTTTGATTCCCAGCTTCAGATCACTGCCTGTGCGGAGCCTCCACGTTCTCCCCTGTGGGGTTTTTGTGGGTTTCCTCTGAGTGCTACTGTTTCCTCCCACAGTCTGAAAGACGTGCTGGTTAGGGTGCATTGGTTCTGCTAAATTCTCCCCCAGTGTACCCGAACAGGTGCTGGAGTGTGGCAACTAGGGGATTTTCACAGTAACTTCATTGCAGTGTTAATGTAAGCTTACTTGTGACTAATAAATCAACTTTAACTTTACTGACATTCACAGATTTGACAGTTATCTATCCTAAATATTTTGTTTAAAATTTATTTATTAGTCACATGTAGGCTAATGTTAACACTGCAATGAAATCCCCTATTTTGTGAAATAGAGGTATGAGTAGTTTAGATTTCGTTCTTAAGTATTGATACAAGCATCATAATCGTGTTGTTTTGTGTCTTCTCTTAGGCATTTACAATCGAGCCTTTAGACATAGCATACAAGGCCATGGGGGAGGTGATGGCCTCATGGTATTATCGCTAGACTGCTAATGCAGAAACTCAGCTCTGGGAACCCGGGTTCGAATCCCGCCGCAGCAGATGGTGGAATTTGAATTCAATAAAAAATATCTAGAATTGAGAATCTACTGATGATCCGTTGTTGGAAAAACCCATCTGGTTCACTAATGTCCCTTTGGGGAAGGAAATCTGCCACTCTTATCCCGTCTGACCTACATGTGACTCCAGAGCCACAGCAATGTGGTTGACTCTCAACTGCCCTCAGGCAACTAGGGTTGGGCAATAAATGCTGCCCTAGCCTGCGACACCCATGTCCCACAAATGAATAAAAAGTGCTGAACGATGGGATTAGAATGGATAGGTGTTTGATGGCCAACACAGATACAACGGGCCAAACTCTATGACTTTTAATTGTTTGGTTAAAATTAGTGGTCCAGGTTAGTGGTCCAATTTCCGACCATCTGTAGACAGTTGGAGATTGGACATACGATCCAAGATGCACCTATGGAAGCCTCGACTCCCTCCTGCCTGCTCATGAGGCTGTGAAGCTCGGGAAGCCGTGAACCTCCAGTGGACAATTCCCCCTTAATCCCGGGACCGTCAAAAAAAAAACTTTGCAAAGTAGGGGAGTTCTCCCCTGTGCCCTGGCCTCCTCAACCAACATTGATTTTCTTTCAAAAAAAAAGGCAGAATTCCCTACTCATTGTCACATTGCTGTTTGTGGGAGCTTGCTGTGTACAAGATGGCTGCTGTGTGCCTGACATTACAGTACGACTAGATTCCAAAAGCACTTTATTATTGTCAAGTACCTCAGGACGTCCTGAGTTTGTCAAAGGCGCTATAGGAATGCACGTCTTTTTTGACTACTTGTACTCAGTTCTAGCCTACCGCATTTTATAGAATTTCCTACATTGCAGAAGGACGTCATTCGGCCCATCAAGTCTACACCAACAACAATCCCACCCAGGCCCTATCCCTGTAACCCCACACATTTACTCTGCTAATCTTCCTGATACTAAGCGGCAATTTAGCATGGCTGATCCACCTGACCAGCACATCTTTTGGAAACCGGAGCACCTGGAGGAAACCCACGCAAACGCGGGGGGAACGTGCAGACTCCACACAAAATGTAACCAAGGCCGGAATCGAACCCAGGCCCCTGGTGCTGCGAGGCAGCAGCGCTAACCACTGCCGCCGTGCCACACTTAACCCCCACTGGTCTTCTGTTTTGCAGCAGATGTCACTGGTAACAGAGTCTCACAACAACACCAGGTTAAAGTCCAACAGGTTTATTTGGAATCACAAGCTTTCGGAGCACTGCCCCTTCATCAGGTGAGTGCAGTGATGAAGGTGCAGCGCTGCAAAAGCTCGTGATTCCAAATAAATCTGTAGGACATTAATCTGGTGTGGTGAGACTTCTTACTGTGCCCACCCCAGTCCAACACCAGCATCTCCACATCACTGGTAACAGAGACAGACTTTCTCTCCTCTCCCCTCCCTCTGAAGCCTGGGGTGCTGAGGCCAGTTGAGACTTGGCTTGTTTGGCTCCAGCGCCCTGGCTGAATGAGCGGGTCTTTCATCTCCGAGGGAAATGATTAACTTGACGTGTAAACTGCTGTGTGTGAGGGGGCAGAGTTCAACAACATAACGTCAGGTGGGTAGCAGAAGGTGGGGAGAGAGAGAGGTCCACAGACACCTGAAGTAGTTCTGAGCGGCTTGAACTGCTGGTTTCGGAGCCCAGTCGCGCAGAGCTGCTTCTCTGGAGGTGACGCTAGGCTAGAATTCAGTGACGTGTCGAGTTTGTGTTTTGCTGACAACACCAAAAGTAATGGGTGGCACGGTGGGTTAGCACTGCTGCCTCACAACGTCGGGGAACTGAGTTCGATACCCGGCTTGGGTCACAGTCTGTGTGGAGTCGGCATGTTCTCCCCGTGACTGCGTGGGTTTTACAGAATCCCTACAGTGCAGAATGAGGCCATTCGACCCATTGAGTCTGCACCAACCACAGTCCCTCCCAGCCCCTATCCCCTTAGCCCCACATGTTCACCCTAGCTAGTCCCCCTGATACTAAGGAGCAATTTAGCATGGCCAATCAACCTAACCCGCTCATCTTTGGACTGTGGAAGGAAACCCACACAGACACGGAGAGAACGTGCAATCTCCACACAGACAGTGACCCAAGCCAGGAATCGAACTCGAATACCTGATGCTGTGAGGCAGTGATGCTAACCGCTTGCCACCGGGTGCTCTGGTTTCCTGCCACAGTCTGAAAGACATGCTGGTTAGATGCATTGGCCATGCTAAATTCTCCCTCCAGTGTACCTGAACAGGCACCGGAGTGTGGCAACTAGGGGATTTTCACAGTAACTTCGCTGCAGTGACGCTAATAAATTTTAAATGAGTTATAGTTGACAACCCTAACCAATGGCGGCGAGTAGGGCAGCTCAAAGTGGAAGGTCATGTGACAAAATCAGCAGTGACCGATCCTACCACAGTTGGCCAGCCCTACAACAGGAGGTGGATGGGATATTGGGTGGCGGGGAGTGTGGGGGTAGGGGGATTGTGATAGATTGCGGCAGAAGGTTAACTTCATCTGAAATCAATTTGGGATTCCTTGCGTCTCCCAGCCTTTCACTGCGCACTTCATAGAATCCCTACTGCACAGAAGGGGGCCATTCAGCCCATCAAGTCTACACCCACCACAATCCCATCCAGTCTCGCAACCCCCACACCTTCATCCTGCCAATCCCACTGACAACTAAGGTCAACTTAGCATGGCCAATCAACCTGACCCGCACATCTTTGACCTCTAAATGGTTGTTTAATTTTTGAAACTTTGCTTCTTATCTAGTCTGGTGTACGGAGGTTCTCGGAGTTCACATCCAGAGACAGACATCCTGCATAGGCAAGCATATGCAACACCCCATCCGCTGCAAGGCTATGCCACCAACCATCATCCGGCTGGTAAGTATCAATTCTAATTTTTCAAAATACATATTATTTATTTGCATGTTGAATCATTGGCAAGGCCCAGCTATTATTGCCCATCGTTCATTGCCCCTTGAATCATACAAACCCTACAGTAGAAGGAGGCCGTTTGGCCCATCGGGTCTGCACCGACCACAATCCCACCTAGGTCCTACCCCCATATTTGCCTACTAATCCCTCTAACCTACTCATCTCAGGACACAAAGGGGCAATTTTAGCATGGCCAACCAACATAACCCACACATCTTTGGACTGTGGAAACCGGAGTACCCAGAGGAAACCCACGCAGACACGAGGAGAATGTGCAAACTCCACACAGACAGTGACCCAAGCCGGGAATCGAACCCAGATCCCTGGTGCTGTGAATCAGCAGTGCTAACCACTGTGCTACCGTGCCGCCCAAGAGAACATGCTGGTGAGCTGCTGCCTTGAATCGCTGCAGTCCATGTGGTGTTGGTACACCCACAGAGCTGTTAGGGTGGGAGTTCCAGGATTTTGACCCAGCGACAGTGAAGGAATGGCCGATATCTCCCCACGTCAAGATGGTGATTGACTTGGGGAGCTTGTAGGTGGTGGTGTTCCTACAGTCCAGGTGGCCAAGGTTGTGGGTTTGGAAAGTCTGGCTTAAGAATTCGATTTGATTTATTATTGTCATGTATATTAACATACAGTGAAAAGTATTGTTTCTTGCGTGCTATACAGACAAAGCATACCGTTCATAGAGAAGGAAATGAGAGAGTGCATAAGAACATAAGAACATAAGAAATAGGAGCAGGAGTAGGCCATCTAGCCCTTCGAGCCTGCCCCGCCATTCAATAAGATCATGGCTGATCTGTCGCTGCTCAGTTCCACTTTCCCGCCCTCTCCCCATAACCCTTAATCCCCTCTCTTATCAATTATCAATTCAAGTGCAGAATGTAGTGTTACAGTCATAGCTAGGGTGTAGAGGAAGATCAACTTAGTGCAAGGTAGGTCCATTCAAAAGTCTGACAGCAACAGGGAAGAAGCTGTTCTTGAGTTGTGACCTCAGAGTTTTATACCTTTTTCCTGACGGAAGAAAGTGGAAGAGAGAATGTCCGGGGTGCGTGGGGTCCTTGATTATGCTGCCCGCTTTGCCAAAGCAGCGGGAAGTGTAGACAGAGTCAATGGATGGGAGGATGGTTTGCATGATGGATTGGGCTGCGTTCATGACCTTTTGTAGTTCCGTGCAGCCTTGGGCAGAGCAGGAGCCATACCAAGCTGTGATACAACCAGAAAGAATGTCTTCTACGGTGCATCTGTAAAAGTTGGAGAGAGTCGTAACTGACGTGTCGAATGAGTTGCCACCCTGCGCCTTACAGAGGGTACACGTGGCTGCCATTGTGTGTCGGTGCTGGAGGGAGTGAATGTTTGTAGATGGGGTGCCAATCAAGTGGGGCTGCTTTGTCCTGGATGGTGTTGAGTTTCTTGAGTGTTGTTGGAGCTGCACCCATCCAGGCAATGGGGAGTATTCCATCACACTCCTGACTTGTGCCTTGGAGATGGTGGACGGGCTTTAGGGAAGTCAGGAGGTGAGTCACTCACTGCAGTGACACAGGATTAACCATCAATGCACATTGGGTTGAGGCACTCAGCTGCGATGCTGAGGCAGATTCTGCCCCATCAAACAGCCCAGCCCTTTGCCCAACATGGGGGTGCAGTGGCCTGTTGGTATTGTCACTGGATTACTAATCCAGAAACCCAGGGTAATGCTCTGGGGGACCCAGGTTCGAATCCCACCACAGCAAAATGGTGGAATTTGTATTCAATGAAAATGTGGAATTAAATGTCCAATGATGTGGTATCAGAGGATTGAATACCCCAGTGTTTAGATAGTTACATGGGTACGATGGGTACAGAGAGATATGGACCAAATGCGGGCAATTGGAATTAGCTTAGGGGTTTTAACAAAAAAGGGTGGCATGGACAAGTTGGGCCGAAGGGCCTGTTTCAATGCTGTAAATCTCTATAATTCTAAGAGGTGTCCAGGTGCTTATTTCTGCCTCAAAGTTGTTGAGGAAGGGGAGAGTTATGGGGGGGGGGGTGGGGGGGAAAGGCATGTCAACAGCCATGGCTCAGTGGGGCGCACTCCTGCCTCGGGTGGGTGTGGGTCGATGCTCTCATTTCACACTGGAGATTAGGCCACCTCTGCAATATAGCGTTGTCTGAGTGAGTGAGTTACAGCCTTTACAGAATAGAATCTCTACAGTGCAGAAAGAGGCAATTTGGCCCATCACGTCTGCATTGACTCCCCAACAGAACATCCCATCCAGGCAAACTCCCTGCCCAATCTCTATAACTCCAACATTTACTCTGCTACCCGTTCTCCCCCCACCACACACACACACACACACACACACACACACACACACACACACACACACACATATCTTTGGACACTAAGGGGCAATTTAGCATGGCCAATCCACCTAACCCGCACATCTTTGGACACTAGGGGACAATTTCACATGACCAATCCAACTAACGTGCACATCTTTAGACTGTGGGAGCAAACCGGAGCACCCGGAGAAAACCCATGCAGACACGGGGAGAACGTGCAAACCCAGGTCCCACAATATGAAACAGCAGTGCTGACTACTGTGCCGCCTCTTGAACCTGTGAAAGGCACGACATCAATGCCGATTCTCTCCTTCCTAAACACACCAATGAAAATGAAGCTGTGGTTTTTAAACCTGATGTTTTTTTTTCCTGTTTGTTCTGTCGTAGGCCTGTCGGGCCTGTTCGAGACTGGACTTCATCACGCCGGGAGCACCACACCAGACGCATCAGTCATGAACCTTATCTCTGCCCTGGAATCGCGGGCTCCGCAACCGGGACCCTCTGCCTCCTCCCTCCTCTCGCAGTTCCGAACTCCATCCTGGCAGACAGGTCAGTGAACCAACCTGGAGATGTTAGCTGTGTCTTTTCTCAGCACTTTCCGTCCCCTTTCCCACTCCAGTTAGTCAAGAGCAGGGTTGTCCAATAGGGGATCAGTTATCTCAATCATAAGAAAGAGTCAGTCTTATTTAAAATCTAGCCGCAAAATACGATATCTTAAATGCCCGTGATCCAAAATGGAACAGGAATGAGAAACAGGGACAGAGACACATTTCAACAGCATCTGAACAAATTTTACAAAAAGGTTATTTATTTCCTTCCTGTGACCCGTACATCGTTAGTAAAAGTTTAAAACGAATGAAAAAAACCAATTAATAGGCATTTGATCAAACAAAATGCGGATATGAGTGACCAAATGTCAGTGTGCAGGTGCAGCAAGTTCTCAGGAAGGAAGATCGTAGAAGCCCTACAGTACAAAAGGAGGCCATTTGGCCCGTCGAGACTGCACTGACCACAATCCCACCCAGGCCCTATCCCTGTAACCCCATGTATTTACCCTGCTAATCCCCCTGATAGTAGGGTCAATTCAGCATGGCCAATCCACCTAACCTGCACACCTTTGGACACTATGGGGCAATTTAGCATGGCTAATCCACCTAACTACACACCTTTGGACACTATGGGGTAAATTAACATGGCCAGCCCACCTAATCTGTACATCTTGGGTTGCTAAGGGCCAATTTAAGATAGCCAATCCATCTAACCTGTACTTCTTGGGACACTAAAGGACAATTTAGCCTGGCCAATCCATCTAAACCACACATCTTTGGACACTGAAAGGCAATTTAGCATGGCCAATCTACCTAACCTGCACATCTTTGGACACTAAGATGCCATTTAGCACAGCCAGTTCACCTAACCCACATATCTTTGGAATGTGCGACGAAACCGGAGCACCCGGAGGAAACCCACGCAGACATGGGGAGAACATGCAAACTCCACACAGTCAACCAAGGCCGGAATTGAACCTGGGTCCCTGGTGCTTTGAGACAGCAATGCTAACCCACTGTGCCACCTTGCTGCCCATGCATTGTTGGTGTTCTTTGCGACAGGAACAGAATATGAAAGTGCAGACGTATTTGCTGCAGCTGTACAGGGTTTGGGTATGGACGTTATCATGCACTTTTTCGGTCTTGTTATTTGGAAAAGATATAACTGTGTTCAAAGCGGTTCAGCGAAGGGAGTTTTGGGGGAAAATTTCTCAATGCCAAAACATTTCTAATTTATAAATCATATTTATAAAAAAAGTCTAAAAGATGGGCTGGTGCGGTGTTGTAAAGTTGAATCAGGCTGTCAAGTTTTAAATGCCTCCAGTGTCATTCCTCAGAACTCAAATATCATAAAGTCAAGGACTGACTATATTTGATTTTCTGTGGAGCGATGCAGAGGTGATACTGGTTTAGAAGTGTGTAGCAACCTCATTTACAGAGTTTTAAACTGTTCTTTAAAACATCATGTGGATATGCCGGCATTGGACTGGGGTAAACACAGTAAAAAGTCTGACAACACCAGGTTTAAGTCCAACCAATTTATCTAATAGTAAACTCACTAGCTTTCGAGGTTTCCCTCTCCTTCAGGTGAGTGGAGAGTTCTGGCCTCAGACAGAGCATATAAAGCTTTGCTTGAAGTCAACACCCAGGATTGACCAGTCAAGCACAGTGAGCATCGATCAGTTAGCAGACTGGAGAAAAACAAATTACTGCGGATGCTGGAATCTGAAACCAAAAGAGAAAATGCTGGAAAATCTCGGCAGGTCTGGCAGCATCTGTAAGGAGAGAAAAGAGCTGACATTTCGAGTCCAGACGACCCTTTGTCAAAGCTAAAAGGCATAGAAAGTGGGAGATGTTTATACTGTAGTGGGAGGAAGTGAAAGATGAGTGATAGCTACAGAAACCAGGGCAAATTTTACCCCTTTCCCACCCATTTCGCCCCACCACCCCCACATCTTGCCTTTGACAAGGTACTGCATGGTGGGTTGTTGCATAAGGTTAAATTTCAAGGGATCCAGAGTGAGGTATCTAAATGGGTACAAAATTGATGTGGAGATGCCGATGTTGGGCTGGGGTAAACACAATAAGCAGTCTCACAACACCAGGTTAAAGTCCAACAGGTTTATATGGTAGCAAAACCCACTAGCTTCCGGAGTGCTGCCCCTTCATCAGGTGAGTCATCTGATGAAGGGGCAGTGCTCCGAAATTTAGTGGGTTTTGTTACTAAATTAACCTGTTGGACTTTAACCTGGTGTTGTGAAACTTCTTACTGTATAAAATTGATGACAGAAGATGGTTGTAGAGAGTTGTTTTTCAAACTGGAGACCTGTGACCAGCAGTGTGCCTCAGGGTTTGGTGTTGGGTCCACTGTTATTTATATTAATGATTTGGATGAATTTAGGAGGCACGGTTAGTAAGTTTGCAGATGACACCAAGATTGGCGGCATAGTGGACAATGAGGAAGGTTATCTCAGATTGCAATCAATTGGGCCAGTGGGCTGAAAGATGGACGATGGAGTTTAATTTAGATAAATGAGAGGTGATGCATTTTGGTAGATCGAACCAGAGCAGGACTTACTCAGTTAATGGTAGGGCATTGGAGAGAGTTACAGAACAAAGAGATCTAGGGATACATGTTCGTAGCTCCTTGAAAGTGGAGTCATAGGTGGACAGAGTGGTGAAGAAGGCATTCAACATGCTTGGTTTCATTGGTCAGATCATTGAATTGGGATGTCTTGTTGAAGTTGTACAAGACATTGGTAAGGCCACACTTCAATAACTGTGGCAATTCTGGTCACCCTATTACAGAAAAGATATTATTAAACTAGAAAGATTGCAGGAAAGATTTACTAGGATGCTACCAGGACTTGATGGTTGGAGGTGTAAGGAGAGGCTGGATAGACTGTGACTTTTCTCTCTGGAGCATAGAAGGCTTAGGAGTGATCTTATAGATGTCTATAAAATAATGAGGGGCATAGATCAGCTAGACAGTCAATATCTTTTCCCAAAGTTAGCGGAGTCTAAAATTAGAGGGCACAGGTTTAAGGTGAGAGGGAGAGATACAAAAGGGTCCAGAGGGGTAATTCTTTCACACACAGGATGGTGAGTGTCTGGAACGAGCTGCCAGGGGTAGCAGTAGAGGTGGGCACATTTTGTCTTTTTAAAAAGCGTTTAGACAGTTACGAGCAAGATGGCTATTGAGGGTTATGGGCCAAACGCGGGCAATAATGACTAGCTTAGTTGCTTTAAAAAAAAGAGCGGCATGGACAGGTTGGGTCGAAGGGTCTGTTTCCATGCAGTAAACCTCTACATGACTCTCTCTTCATCTATCACATTTTACCCTCTGATTTCAGCTTCTCCGCCGTTTGGCCGTTCGCACCCTTTATTCTCTCTCTGTGCGCTGCCATTAGCAGCCTTTTCCCCTGGTTTCTGTGGTTATGACTCATCTTTCATTCCCTCTTCCTTTCTAAGTAATCTCCCACTTTCCATGCCTTTTAGCCTTTGACAGCGGGACATCTGGACTTGAAACGTCAGCTCTTCTCTCTCCTCGCAGATGCTGCCAGACCTGCTGAGGCTTTGCAGCGTTTTCTCTTTTGGTTTCAGTTAGCAGGCTCGTACATAATGGAACACAGAACAGTTGAAACTTTGAACAGTACAGATCTGTTGGACTGAATGGCCTGTTTCTTTGCTGTAAAATCTACATCAAATAATCTCTCTCTCTCTCTCTCTCTCTCTCTCTGTCTCTCTGTCTCTTGTCTTTGTAGCCATGCATACCCCGGGACCAGCGGAGCTGTTCATCTCTGGGGCCATTCCGGGATCTGGGACTTTTCCATCCTCATCTGCCCTCTCAGCCTATCAACATCCAGCTTCCTTCAGTGGGCGGAGTTTCCCAGTGACATCATCGCTGACGCTTCAGGATGCCACCTTCAGCCCGAGCTCCAACGGGCTGCTCTCGCCCCACGACCCCCTGCTTCACATCAAGTCTTCTCAGTCCAGCGTCCCGTCGTCGTTGACCTTTGACCGCCTGGGCAGCGCCGTTCTGGGCACGGGCCTGCCCTCCCAGAGCTCGGCCTACCGCACGGCGCAGGAATCGGCCTCCCGGCACCTGCAGTCGCAGTTCAACCTGCTCTCCTCGCCGCTGGGGCCCTCGGAGCAGGCCTCGCAGTTGTACAACACCTCGGTGTTCTCCAGCTCGCCGGCCTCCGGTATCGAGCGGGCCATCCCCCGGCAGGACAGCGTGATTAAGCACTACCAGCGGCCCTCCAGTGCCCAGGCCCAGCTGCCCGCCTCCCACCACTCCCTGCAGCACTACCTGAGCTGCGGCGGGAGTCACAGCTTCCAGCAGATGCCACGGCACTCCACCCTGTCCTGCAGTCCGCTGGGCGAACAGTCCCCCGTCAGCAGCGAGGGCAGCCAGAAGAGTTCGCAGGCCCGGGGCGAGCACTCGCAGAGCTACCGGCCCATCATCCAGTCTCCCGGCTACTCCTCCTCCTCCTCCTCCAAGTCCAAGAGCTACTCGGCCTCCCGGCAGGCCCAGAGGGCCACCGCCACCCCCAAGTGCCAAAGCATCTCCTCCAGCGGCCCGTCCCACAGCTACTCCTCCTCCACCCCCAAGGCCAGCTCGGTAATCTCCAGCCAGCCTCAGGCCTACTCACCGGGCCAGTCGCAGAGCCTGCTCAGCATGAGCCAGTCGCAGAGCTACAGCGTGACGCAGGCCCAGAACCTGGCAGCAGTCACCCAGTCCCCCGGCTACACCTCCAGCCAGTCCCAGGACCTGCCCGCCGTCAGCAAGGCCCAGAGTTACTCGGGCAGCCAGGCGCAGAGCTACTCGCCGGAGCAACTGCAGGGCCTCTCGTCTGTGGGCTCCATCCAGAGCTACAGCGTCCAGTCGGAGCCCCACTCGTCCGTCACTCAGGGCCAGAGCTACGGCCCGGCCCACTCGCAGGGCATGCCGGCTGCCAGCCCCTCTCTCAGCTACGCCACCGGCCACTCCCCCGCCCTCAGCTCCCACGGGCAGTCGATCGTCTATTCCTCGGCCAGCCACGTTCAAAGCCTGCCCGAGGCCAGCCCCTCCCAGATCATCCGGCCCCTGCAGTCACCGACGGGGAGCCGGTCCCAGAGCGTGGCCTCCCCCGGCCAGTCTCAGAAGTATCTGTCCTCCGTCTTGTCCCCGTCTTTCATCCAGTCGTCCCACTCGCAGAGCTTCCAGGCCTCGCAGCCGCCGCTGGAGCGGACCCCCTCCTACGGCAAGGCAAAGTCGGACTCGGACCTGCTGTCCTCGGAGCGGACGGAGGACGAGGACTTCCTCATCCAACACCTGCTGGACTCGCAGAGCCCGCCGCGGGTCTCCACCCAGAGCCTGGTGGAGTGCGAGGACCGGGCGCCCAAGAGCATTGTCTACGAGATGTCCAAGTCGGAGGAGAGGTACCACCTGCAGAGCGTGATCCGCACCAACTCGAGCCTGGACAGCCAGGTCCTGGAGATGTCCCTGCAAGGCCTCAAAGACAAGAAGAAGAGTGAGCGGCAGAAGGAGTACGGTCATGGCCGCTCCTCCTCCGACGCCTTGGTCACCTCAGTAGTGCACTACAGCCATCAGCCCAACAGCATTGACAGCCTAGCCCAAGACATCAAGAAGTCGGTAGACCACCTCCAGACGCCCCACATGGACGCCTCCAGCAAAGAGATCAACGCGGGCCACTCCTACCTGCAGAAGACCCCCGAGCAAGGCTCCCGGGCCCACCACCTGGCGTCGGAGGCCTCGCAGCTGGAGACACACGGCATCCTCCAGAACCCGCCCAGCTCCCAGCTGATGCTGGACACCTCGCCCGAGATGCAGCTGCCCCTGGCCCACCAGCCCCCCGGGCAGCAGTCGCAGCTGCTGCAGTCGGTGCTGACCCACACCCAGAGCCAGCTGCAGGCCCAGCAGCAGCGCAAGGTGCAGGCCCCGCTGGATGTGCACATGATGGAGTCGCAGCGCCTGCACTCGGAGGCCCCCTCGCCCCAGCTGCAGCTGCTGGAGGCCCACCTGCAGAGCCAGCAGCTGCAGGCCCACGTGCGGGCCCAGCCGATGGACGTCCACCCCCACCCGCCGCCGCCCCTGGACGCCCACCTGCTGGACTCCCACCAGATCCAGGCGGAGCCCCGGTCGCCGCAGCTGCAGGGGCAGCTCCAGGGGGAGCGCCACCCCGCCGAGGGCATGGAGGGCCTGCCCCAGGCCGAGGGCATGCAGTCGCAGGAGATGCAGGAGTTCCTGGAGCCCGACCTGCACCTGGAGAGCCACCTGTCCCAGACGGGCCAAGTCCAGCCCCAGCAGCACCTGCTCCCCGAATCCGGCGAGTCCCTGCAGCTGGATGCCCCCGAGCCCCCCCAGCAAGTCTCCCAACAGCAGCTGGAGGCCAAGGACCAGTTCAGCTCCGCCAGCCCCCAGAGCGCCAAGCAGAGGTTCGTCCCCCTCACCTCCATCTGCTTCCCGGACTCCCTCCTGCAGGACGAAGAGCGCAACTTCTTCCCGGGGATGGAGGACATGTTTTGTTCGGGGCCTTGCGGCAACGAGGAGTACAGCAAGCAGTCGTGCAGCGAGGAGGCTGGACAGGCCCTGGACCGCAGCAACGGCATGAAGTCCGGCTTTGAGATGATGCACTCGAACCAGAGCTTCCAGGGCTACTGCTCCTCGGACACGGCCAACAACCAGCAGAACGTGCACCTGGACCTTGACTCGGTGGCCATGAAGCCCGAGCTGCAGTCCACCGTCCAGACCGAGCACCTGGGCCTGACTCAGCCGAGCCACGGGCCCACAAGCGCCGACATCAAGTCGCCCCTGACCACAGCCAGCTTCTGCTCCATGAAGACCAAGAAGTTCCTCAAGACCTCCTCCCTGCACCTCCTGAAGAAGAAGGACTCGCCGCCCCAGCCGCCCAAGAAGAACTACGCCCAGGAGTACGAGTTCGAGGACGAGGAGAAGGAGGACGTGCCCGCCGACATCCGCCTCAACAACCGCCGGCTCCCCGACCTCCTGCCGGACCTGATCTCCAGCTGCCGCACCAGGACCAGCATCAGCCCCGTCTCCGACATCGACTTCTGTTCCGGCAACAACCCGAACGGGGGCAAGAAGAAAAGCAAGCGGGCCTCCAAGCCCAAGGAGAAGGGGCCCCCGCGGCCGAGGGGTCGGCCGAGAATCCGGCCCCTCGAGCCGCCGCAGGGCGTGGCGCCGGACGGCCCCAAGAAGAGGGGTCGCGGCCGGGGGAGGGGCAAGAAGATTCCGGAGAACGAAAGCGAGGGCTTCAAAATGGAAAAGCAAGTGAAGGCGGCCAAGGTAAAGGGGCGCTTTTCCCTTATTCCCCCTGATTATTGAAGGAACTGTGAGTTGGGAAATTTCACGGGAGTTAGCTTTGTGGGAAAACAGCCGGTGGTTAGAGAAAAATTTTACCACATAAACATGGAAACTAGAAGCAGGAGGAGGCCATTCGGCCCTTTGACCCTGCTGCACCATTCATTTTGATCATGGCTGATCATCAAACTGAATAACCTGACTCCACCTCCCTCGATCCCTTTAACCCCAAGAGCCACATCTGATTCTGTCTCGGAGTCGCACAATGTTTTGACCTAACCTACTTTTTGTGGGAGTGATTTCCACACATTCACCACCCTCTGGGGCAAAAACCTCTCCTCACCTCAGTCCTAAAAGGTTTACCCCTTATCCTCAAACGGCGACGCCTAGTTCTGGACTCCTCCCCCCCCACCATCAGGAATGTTTCTTTCTGAATCTAGCCTGTGTTAGAATTTTATAAGTTTCTATGAGATCCCCTCTCGCTCTTCTAAACTCCAGTGAATATAATCTTAACCGACTCAGGCTCTCCTCATGTGACAGACCTGCCATCCCAGGAATCAACCTGGCAAACCTTGGCTGTACTCCCTCTCTAACAAGGACATCCTTCCTCAGATAAGGACACCAAAACTGCACCCAATACTCCAGGTGTGGCCCAATGCCCTACACAATTGCAGCAAAACATCCCTATCCCTGTTTTCAAATCCTCTCGCTATATGAGGGCCAACATACCATTTGCCGCCTTTACTGCCCCGCTGTACCCGCGCGCTTACTTTCAGCGACTGAAGGGCTAGTTGGCCTACTCCTGCTCCTATTTCTTATGTTCTTATGATGCACGAGGGCTCCAAGGTCTCGTTGAGTATCCACCTCCCTCAATTTACACCCATTTCAAGTAATAATCTGCCTTCCTATTATTGCTACCAAAGCGGATAACCTCACATTTATCCACATTATACTGCATTTGCCATGCAGATGCCCAACCCCTCAGCCTGTCCAAATCCTCCGCACAGCTCACCCTACTTGTGACACGAATAAATAAACTTTAAACTTGGCGCCAGCCCATCATTAAATTTGAACTATTCTGTTTTTCCTCCTTGTGTTTGTCATTGATAATCTTTTGTGTCACCTTGATTTAAAAGTTAATAATAACAACACGGCTGTGTGTGCTTGTGATTTCCCCCCCCCTCCCTTAAAGGGCAAGGTTCAAGGGTCAAAGGCAACTGACCTTCTACCCATCGAGGCTCCGGAGTCTCTCCCAGCGGAAAGCGCCTTGGAGAACAGTCAAACCCAAGAAAAGATCAAGAAGAAAATCAAAGAGGTTGAGGAGAAGCAGCCGGAGATGAAATCCGGATTTATGGCTTCGTTCCTGGACTTCCTGAAGTCGGGAAAGCGGCAGCAGCTGCCGGCCACGACCTCCAGCCCGCAGAAGGGACGGCCGTCGTCGGTCATCAACCAGCCCTCGCAGGCCTCCTTCGGCCTGGCGCAGTCCATGCTGTCGGGGCCGCTGGACGCCTCGGAGAGCGACAGCCTCATGAGCTGCGCCAGCCCCTGCAAGCGGTTCGACGACGACCTCAAGAAGAACCTGGAGACCCTGCCGTCCTTCTCCTCCGACGAAGAGGATTCCGTCAGCAAGAACCAGGACCTGCAGAAGAGCATCACCTCCGCCATCTCTGCCCTCTACGACCCAATGGATCGCAAGGAGAACGACAGTACAGGTACAGAGGTCTGACTGGTCAGGGGATTGCATGGGTGGAGCATGGATACCACTGTGGACCAGCTGGGCCGAATGGCCTGCTTCTGAGCTCCCAGTTCTCTGTGGGACACCGCACTCCAATTGGAGTGCGACCTTGTAGTTGGGGGACTGGAGGTTTCACTGGTTGTAATCCAAGCCGGGGGATGGGTTTTGCTGTGGCACGCAATGAATACGGGAAGACAAAGCAGGGAGGAGCGCGCGCCCATAAGGAGCCCCCCCTCCTCCCCTCCCCCAACACTGCACGCATTCGCAGTTGAGAAAACTGCTGGTACAAACCAAAAATGATTAAAAAAAAATTCTTCTCCCAAAGAGTAGTGAGAATTAGAGCTCATTACCGCAGGGCGTGGTTGAAGCGAATATTATGGATGTATTTAAAGGGGAACTGGACAAATACTTGAGGGAGAAGGGATTAGAAGGTAACACTGGGTGGCACAGTGGTTAGCACTGCTGCCTCAAAGAGTCAGGGACCCAGGTTCGATTCCAGCCTCGGGTCATTGTCTGTGTGGAGTTTGCACATTCTCCCCGTGTCTGTATGGGCTTCCTCCGGGTGCTCTGGTTTCCTCCCATGGTCTGAAAGAGTTGTAGGTTAAGGGGAATGGCTGTGCTAAATTGCCCCTTAGTGTCCAAAAGTGTGTAGGCCAGCTGGAATGGCCATGTTAAATTGCCCCTTAGTGTCCAAAGACTTGCAGGTTAGTTGGTTTGCATGGTGGTACAATGGTTAGCACTGTTGCCTCACGGTGCCAAGGACCCGGGTTTGAGACCTGGCTTGAGTCACTGTCTGTGTGGAGTATGCATATTCTCCCCATGTCTGCGTGGGTTTCCTCCAGGTGCTGCGGTGTCCTCTCACAGCCCAAACGAAGTACTAGTTAGGTGCGTTGGCTATGCTAAATAAACTTTCCCTCAGTGTACCCGAACAGGTGCTGGAGTGTGGCGACTGGGGGATTTTCACAGTAACTTCATTGCAGTGTTAATGTAAGCCTACTTGTGACACTAACATTGCAGTGTTAATGTAAGCCTATTTGTGACACTAATAAATAAACTTGACTTTAAGTTAGTGTCCAAAGAAGTGTAGATTAGGTAAATTGTCCATGCTAAATTGCCTTGTAGTGTCCAAAGATATGTAAATGAGGTGGATTAGCCATGCTGAATTGCCCCTTAGTGTCTAAAGATATGCAGGTTAGGTGGATTGGTCATGCTAAATGCTTAGGGTTATGGGGGTAGCGGGGGACGGACGGACGGGGTGCCTGGGTGGGATGCTCCTTCGGAGAGTCAGTGCAAACTCGATGGGCTGGATGGCCTCTTTCTGCATTGTAGGGATTCTATAATAGATTTAGATTAGGAAAGCTGGGGGAGGTTGAAGTGGAGCATTGGCATAGATTAATTGGGCTGCCCGGCCTGTTTGTGCATCCTATAATTGGTTTACTTCAAAGAAAAGCAGGGGAGGGTAGGCCACTCCGTTGATCTGACTCCATCCAATCGACCTGTGTTGCTTTTGCCAGAAAACATGGCTGTGGAAGACAAGGAAGTGAGCACTTCACCTTCTGAGGCCTCCCAGCCGGAACAGGCCGCTGCCCCATCCCCGGTCTCGCCTAAAGAGCCCGTCCCAGAAGACGAGCCCTCTCCTGCCCCCGAGTCCCCAGCGCAGCCCGAAGAGAAGGAGGCGCCTTCCCCGGTCAAGCTGGCCAAGAAGCAGGACTCAGTGGCCATTTGCGGAGAGACGGATGAAGATGATGAGGAGAGCGGCGGAGAAGGTGCCATCCGGAAGTGGGACGAGTTTGTCATCAAAATCGACGACATCAAAGAACTTAAGGTAACAAGACTATTTTCACCCACATTTTAACATGAAGTGCACCCATCAATCTGGCGTTGCTGGTTCCGCCTAGTGGCCATTCCTGATGACATCATTAATTTTTTAAAAATTCATTCATGGGATGTGGATATCCCTGGCCGGGCCAGCCTTCGTCACCCATTCCTGAGCACATTGGAGTCGTACGTAGGCCAGGCCAGGTAAGGATGGCAGATTTCCTTCCCTAAAGGGCACAAATGATCCCAGATGGGTTTTATGACAATTGGCAATGGTTTTATGGCCATCGTTTGGACAGCACAGTGGTTGGCACTGCTGTTTCACAGCATCGGACTCAATGGACCGAAAGGTCTATGTGGCACAGTGGGTTAGCACTGCTGCCTCACAGCGCCTGGGACCCGGGTTCGCTTCCCGGCTCGGGTCACTGTCTGTGTGGAGTTTGCACGTTCTCCCCATGTCTGTGTGGGTTTCCTCCAGGTGTTCAGGTTTCCTCCCACAGTCCAAATCCGTTCTGGTTAGGGTGTATCAGCTGTGCCAAGTTCTCCCTCAGTGTACCCGAACAAGCGCCTGAGTGTGGCGACTAGGGGGTTTTCACAGTAACTTCTTTGCAGTGTTAATGTCGTATTTGTGACATTAATAAATAAACATTAAATTTTATATGAAATTTGGGAAGTTTCCAACTGCGGACACGTTGTTATTTTCTCAAATTTAAAAACCAAAGCAAGCTCATCTCTCTCTCTCTCTCTCTCGAGATCTCACTGGAGGATGACCAAGAGCAAGAGGGATGTTTTTTCAGTTTGAAGTTTAAAGTTTATTTATTAGTGTCACAAGTAGGCTTACATTAACACCACAATGGAGTTTCTGTGAAAATCCCGTAGTTACCACACAACAGCACCTGTTTGGGTACACCGAGGGAGAATTTAGCATGGCCAATGCACCTAACCAGCGTGTGTTTCGGACTGTGGGGGGAAACCGGAG
Organism: Carcharhinus amblyrhynchos; assembly: GCF_965287045.1. Lineage (NCBI taxonomy): Eukaryota > Metazoa > Chordata > Chondrichthyes > Carcharhiniformes > Carcharhinidae > Carcharhinus > Carcharhinus amblyrhynchos. The sequence continues at coordinate 7,967,163 of NC_137358.1, read as the reverse complement.
CACCCAGAGGAAACCTACACAGACATGGGGAGAATGTGCAGGCTCCGCACAGATGATGACCCGAGCTGGGAATCAAACCTGGGACCCGGGTGCTGTGAGGCAGCAATGGAGAACCCCAAGGTGCTCGTGTGGGGATGGCTCCTGAGAATTGAACTCGATCTTAATGAAGGGGACACGAGAGGCTGTAGTTGGAGATGTGAAGAGACTGTGAGGCTTGGAGAGGTTACAGAGGAAGGGGGGAGCTGAGATCCCAAAGGAATTTAAGCACAATTTGACACTGAGGCATTTGGGTGCTGCTCAGTGAGTGAGGAGGGGAGTGATGAGTGATTAGAAGTTCTATATAGGGATGGCATGGTGGCACAGTGGTTAGCACTGCTGCCCTACAGCACTAGGGATCTGGGTTCAGTTCTGGCCTCAGGTCACTGTGTGAAATCTGCATGTTCTCCCTGTGTGTGTGTGTGTGTGTGTGTGTGTGTGTGTGTGTGTGTGTGTGTGTGTGTGGGTTTCCTCCCACAGTTGGGGTCACTGTCTGTTTGCAATTTGCACGTTCCCCCCATGTCTGCGTGGGTTTCCTGCAGGTGCTCCGGTTTCCTCCCACAGTCCAGAGATGTGTGGGTTAAGTTGATTGGCTATGCAATATTGACCCTAGTGTCAGCGGGATTAACAAGATAAGTATATGGGGTTACAGGAATAGGGCCTGGGTGAAGTTGTAGTTGGTGCAGACTTGATGGGCCAAATGGCCTCCTCCTGCATTGTCGGGATTCTATGATTCTATAATCTGAGATTAAAATGTACAATTTACTTTTGTGCAGAAATGGGTGTTAACTCTTGAATCCTCAGCCCAGTTACCTAGAGAGAAATCTCAAATAGGTAGATATGTTTCTGAACCTAGTAATGGCGATGTCCACTCATAACAGGGAAAAAAAAAACAAGAGTTCATATCCCACCACAGGCAGTTTGAGAATTTGAATGAAATGTAAATTAACTTGTAAATCTTAAAAATAAGAGTTGGTATTAGTCAAAGCAACGATGAAGCTATTGAATTATTCATTTGAAAATTAAGCATAGGGATTAGATGACAGGATGATTTGAATGTGACCTCTTAAATAATAATCAGAATTAAAAATCGCCACACACTCTCTTATTCACTCATTCCAAAAGTAATCAACTGGGTCTCGATTACTAGTCCAGAACCAAAATCACCAAGCTGCCTTACCCCTGTAGTTTTAGAGGAGAAAAGGCATCTTTCTCAGACAGAGATGGTTGCACAGAAATGTAACAAGGATGTTAGAAGTTACAAAAACATTTTGAGTAAATGGGGAGAAAGGGTTTTCCCCTGGTTGGCGCGTCAGTAATGAGAGGTTTGAGATAATTGAGCAAAGAACTGGTGGACTGGTGCACACATATAGTAATAATTAGGGGTGGCGTGGTGGCACAGTGGTAGCACTACTGCCTCACAATGCCAAAGAACCAGATTCGATTCCACCCTTGGGTCACTGTCTGTGTGGAGTTTGCATGTTCACCCGTGTCTGCGTGGGTTTCCTCCGGGCGCTCCGGTTTCCTCCCACACTCCAAAGATGTGCAGATTAGGGAGATTGGCCATGCTAAATTGCATCGTTGTGTCCAAAGATGTGCGAGTTAGGTTGATTGGCCGTACTAAAAATTGCCCCTTAGAGTCTGAGATGTGTAGGTTAGAGAGATTAGCGGGTAAATATGTAGGGATATGGGGCTGGGGTCTGGTTGGGATTGTGGTTGGTGCAGACTTGATGGGCCAAATGGCCTCTTTCTGCACTGTAGGGTTCCTATGATTCTACGATCAAATTCAATATCCTGATATCTCATTTCCACCCAGGTCCCTTTTGATCCCTTTAGCCCCCGGGAGCTATATCTTTGGCCTCAGCTACTTGCTGTGGTAGTTGGCGATTGCCTGTAAACCAAGACTAGTTTGAGGTGGATGTTGCTGTAGGTTGTTGGTAGCTTGTGAAAGAAAGTTAGTTAGAAGTGGATGTTGCGGTATGGTGGTTGCATGTCGATCCCCAGCTCCCGTTCTTGAGCAGAGGCCCAAATGAAATGCCACAAAAGAAATAGGAAACAGCCTTCTTCCTTTTGTATATAACCAGTGTTAGATTATGATGTAAGAACATAAGAAATAGGAGCAGGAGTAGGCCCTCTGGCCCCTCGAGCCTGCTCCGCCATTCAATAAGATCATGACTGATCTGATAGTGGGTTCAGTTCCACTTACCTGCCTGCTCCCCTTAATTTCCTTATTGGTTAAAAATCTATCTATCTGTGACTTAAACACATTTAACAAGGTAGCCTCTACTGCTTCAATGGGCAGAGAATTCCAAAGATTCACCGTCCTCTGGGAGAAGAAGTTCCTCCTCAACTCTGTTCTAAATCGACTCCCCTGTATTTTGAGGCTGAGCCCCCTAGTTCTTGTTTCCATTCTAAGTGGAAATAACCTTGCTGCTTCTAGCCCCTTCATTATCTTAAGTCTGTACCTCTCAACCTTCTAAACTCCAATGAGTACAGACCCAAATACGTTTCACGGGATCTGGTGGCTATATCATTGGACAAATAATTCCACACATTCACCACTCTCTCTGGCTGAAGAAATTTCTCCTCACCTCAGGTTTCCCCCTTACCCTCAAACTCTGCCCCAGTGTTTGGACTCCCCATCATCGGGAACATTCTTTCTGAATCTACCCACTTCTTGGCCTTTTGGCTAAGATCAAGTGTAGTATTGACATGCGGTGCTTGGTTTAAGTCATTAGGTTACGTCTTAGCTTCATTTGAAGCAATTTTTAAAAGCGGTATCTCGGCCTTTTGGCTAAGATGCAAATGAGATCAAGCCTTGGAGGGGGAGCTATGCCTGCTCCGATCAGCTTGGATCATTTAGATCGAGCCCTGTCTTGTCAGCTTGGATCGGGAATGTCTCAACTTGTTGAGACCCCGAATTGGACTTGATTGGATCGAATTGGAATAAAAACAAATGAAAACCCTGTTAGAATTTTATAAGTTTCACTGAGAAACCCCCTCACTCTTCTAAACTCCAGTGAATACAATCCTAACCGACTTAGTCTCTCCTCATTTGACAGACCTGCCATCCCAGGAGTCCATCAAATGTCATAATTTTTTAAAAATTCTTTGGGATTTGGTCATTGTTGGCAAGATGAGCATTTGATGCTCATTTCTAATTGTCTTTGAATGGAATGGCTTGCTAAGCCAACTCAGAGGGCAGTGAGGAGTCTGTGGCTCTGGAGTCACATGTAGGCCAAACCGGGTAAGGACAGCAGATTTCCTTCCCCCAAGGACATGAACCAGATGGGTTTTTGTTTAACAGTGATTTGAGGATTAGTTTCATAGTCAATGTTGCAAATTTGGAGCAGCACGGTGGCACAGTGGTTAGCACTGCTGCCTCACAGCGTCAGGGACCCGGGTTCGATTCCTGGCTAGGGTCACCATCTGTGTGGAGTCTGCACGTTCTCCCCGTGTCTGCATGGGTTTCCTCCGGGGGCTCCGGTTTCCTCCCACAGTCCGCTGGTTAGAGTGCATTGGCCATGATAAATTCTCCCTCAGTGTACCCGAACAGGTGCTGGAGTGTGGCGACTGGGGGATTTTCAGTCATTTCATTGCAGTGTTAATGTAAGCTGACTTGTGACTAATAAATAAACTTTTTTAAAAATAGACAGGTTTCCAATTCCATGTCTGATCAATTGAATTTAAATTCCACCAGCTGCCATGGCAGGGATATGAACCCATGTGTCCTATTACCAGCCCAGTGACGTTAATCACCAATACCTGCCCTGCGACACCTGGTGGTTAGAAATAAAATTGCAATGAGTATTATGTGGATCGGAGTGTGGACTAATTGGAAAGTTGAAAGTTCATCTATTGGTGTCTTAAGTAGACTTAAATTAACACTGCAATGAAGCTACTGTGAAAATCCCCTAGTCGCTGCACTCTGGCGCCTGTTTGGGTATACCGAAGGAGAATTTAGCATGGCCAATCCACCTAACCAGCCATTTTCGGACTGTGGGAGGAAGCCGGAGTGCTCAGAGGAAACCCATGCAGACACGGGAAGAATGTGCAGACTCCACGCAGACAGTGACCCAAGCCGGGAATTGAACCTGGGTCCCTGGCGCCGTGAGGCAGCAGTGCTAAACCATTGTGCTACTGTGCTGCTCTTGCCAGCATAGCTTTGAAGGGCTGAATGGCCTGTTCCTGTCCTGAATCATTTTATGATCCAATCATTATATATGTGAGACTGTTGCTGCACTTTGAGTCTAGTCTGGTGTAGAGTCCATGGTGTCATTGTCTGCTTTTGCCCTGTCGTGTGTAGTGTTAGCAGCTCTTCAATAAACCTGTTGTTACTTTCGCCTAACCCTACACGCTAAAACTTCACATTCTGTTATCCTACAAACGCAGTACACAACACCAGTATCAGTCATATGGAGGGCTTTGTCTGTTGCGTGGAGTTTGATGTCACTTGCCTGATTTTTGATGTGGCTAACTGCTGGATCTACCTCCTGTTTCACAGCTCGCCATGCAGGCGGGAAGCGAACCTCCGCCAATCTGGCGGGTCCAGAAAGCCTCGCTGCAGCAGTTTATACCCGAGGTGCGAGATGGCCAGCGCCACTTCTCCTCCAGCGGTCAGGTAAGCTTATCCCTCGAGCTTACGTTTGCCCTCCACCCCATGCACTTGCTCCCGCCTCCCCCACCTCGCTCGCTCACCTCCCCCCGCCCCCTCGCCCCCTGGCTCTCGACCCTGCTTGCCCCCTCTCCCTCACGCTTGCCCCAGCACACTGGGAGGCGTGTTCCTACGCACCTGCTGCCCTTGCCATTGACGGTTGCAGAGGAGCTCTGGGGTTTTGGGAGGTGACAGTTGCGTTATTGTCTTTCCCGTTGCCGCGGTGAGCTCATTTTGAAAATGGCCAAAACGTTCTCCTCCTCTCCCCCACTAGTACATCGAGTATCCGGATGAGGTGAAGACCAACTACCAGCGTCTCTACGTGAAGTTTCTGGAGAATGTGGACAAGAAGGACTACGTGCGTATCTGCTCCAAGAAGCCCTGGCACAGGCCTCTGCATTTGGCCAAGAAGCAGGAGTCAGTCGCCATCTCCGGGGAGACGGATGAAGACGATGAAGAGAGCGGCGGTGAAGGGGTGTTCCGGGAACGCGACGAGTTCGTCGTGAAAATCGATGACATCAAGGCACTCAAGGTAAAAGAAAACCTCCTGGTTAAACAGCAGCGTGTGCCCTTAACCCGGGAAAAAGTGTCCCCAAGGACGGCACGGTTGTTAGCACTGCTGCCTCACAGTGCCAGGGACCCGGGTTCAATCACGAGCTTGTGTCACTGTCCTGTGTGGAGTCTGCACATTCTGCCTGTGTCTGCGTGGGTTTCCTCCCAGGTGCTCTGGTTTCTACCCACAGTCCAAAGATGTGCAGGTTCGGTGGATTTGCCATGCTAAATTGCCCCATGGTGTCATTGGGACTAGCTAAGGTAAGTGCATGGGGTTACAGGATAGGACCTAGGTGGGATTGTGATCGATGCAGGCTCGAATGGCCGCCTTTGATCTGTAGGGTTTCTAAGATGGGCAGCAGACACCGAAGGAATTATGAGGACAAATGGCGCTAAGTGTGGTCAAAGGGGAACTACCTTGAAGAACAATTTAGAGGCAGAGAAGCTTAGGGTGTGGATTGACTGTCAATGGTGTGGCAACGTCAACTTATGCATCTGCAAAGTGACATGAATGAGGCGTTGCCAATGACTCAAAGTGATAGTCTGGGAGAGATTGCAGAGAGGGAGGGGGAAGGGATATGAAGACAGATGAGAAATTTAAGCTCCAGTTGTTGCTGGGCCAGGGACATAATTTTTAACCCAATGGTGGCACAGTGCTTAGCACTGCTGCCTCACAGCGTCAGGGACCCAGATTCGATTCCTGGCTTCGGTCACTGTCTGTGCGGAGTCTGCACATTCTCCCCGTGTCTGCGTGGGTTTCTTCCGGGTGCTCCGGTTTCCTCCCACATTCCAACGATGTGCTGGTTAGGTTGATTGGCTGTGCTAAATTGCCCCTTAGTGTCAGGAGATGGGTAGGATAGAGGGTTGAGCGGAGTGAATATGTGGGGTGATGGGGATAGGACCTGGGTGGGATTGTGGTCAGTGCAGACACAATGGGCTGGATGGCTGCCTCCAGTACTATAGAGTTTCTACGAATCTAAACTGAACTGAACTTGAACACGTAATTGGACAGTCTAAACCCAAATATATTTCAACTCTTATCTTGTTATTGGAAGTGTTTTTCGCATGCTGTCTCTGTCTAGAAAAACAGTCTCTGCAGCTGCTGTTATGCTGTTGTTTGCCTGCATTGTGTACCCTTCAGGAATGCAGTCAATTTCTAGCTAACCCAGCATGCCTTCTGATTCTTTTATGTAGTTAAGGTAGGTACAGTTGTAAAGTGTAGCGTAGTTAATCCTTACAAATGTAATGTGTACATGGGCAGAGATATCTTAAAATGAGATTTTGAAGCAAACAGGACTACATGTACATGGGATCCCTTGCGCCTGAACAGCGATTGATGCTGCCTTGTGTTGCTGTTTTTTTTCCCCACAGCTTGCCATGCAGGCGGGACGGGAACCTCCTCCCATCTGGCGAGTCCAGAAAGCCTTGCTACAGAAATTCACCCCGGAGATCAGAGACGGACAACGGCAGTTCTGCGCAACCAGCAAAGTAAGAGCACCGGGAAGGGGAGGAAGAAAAAGCTTGCATTTATATAGCGCCTTGCCTGACCTCAGCATGTCCCCAAGTGCCAACAAAAAAAATACTTTCAGAGTGCAGTTGCCTTCATAATATTGGAAACATGGCAGCCAATGTACGCACAGCAAACTCCCACAAAAAGCAGCAATGTGACAGGACTGGATAATCTTGTTATTAAACATTGAAGATAGGAGCAGGAATAGGCCATTTGATCCTTCGAGCCATTCATTACGATCATGGCTGATCATCCAACTCAAATGTCTAATCCTGCTTTCACCCCATAACCCTTGATCCCGTTGGCTCTAAGTGCTACATCTAGCCACCTCTTGAATACATTCAAGGTTTTGCCATCAACTTCTTCCTGTGGTGATGAATTCCACAGGCTCACCACTCTTTGGGTGAAGAAATGTCTCCTCACCTCCATCCTAAATGGTCTACCCTGAATCCTCAGGCTGTGACCCCTAGTTTTGGACTCCCCCACCATCGGGAATATCCTCCCTGCATCTACCTTGTCTAGTCCTATTAGAATTTTATAAGTCTCTATGAGATCCCCCTTCATTTGTCTGAACTCCAGTGAAAACAGTGCTAACCTAGTCCATCTCGCCTCATATATCAGTCCCGCCATCCCTGGAATCAGCCTGGTAAACCTTCGCTGCACTCCCTCGAGAGCAAGAACGTTCTTCCTCATTATTAAGATATTGAATGGGCAATCGACATTAACCAGGACTCCACCGCTTATTTTCAAAGTAGGGCACCACAGGGGAGTGCTCACCAGAGAGTGTGGTTTAATACCATGGCGCAGTGGTTAGCACTGTTGCCCTCATGGTGCCAAGGACCCAGGTTCGATTCCAGCCTTGGTTGTGTAGCCTGCATGTTCTCCACATGTCTGCGTGGGTTTCCGCCAGATGCTCCGGTTTCCTCCCACAGTCCAAAGGCGTGTGGGTTAGGGGGATTGGCCATGCTAAATTGGCCCTTAGCGTCCAAAGATGTGTGGACACAGTAAGAAGTCTCACAACACCAGGTTCAAGTCCAACAGGCTTATCTGGAATCACGAGCTGTTGGAGCACTGCTCCTTCGTCAGGTGAGTGGCTACTGACCTGATGAAGGAGACTCACCTGATGAAGAAGCAGCGCTCTGAAAGCTCGTGATTCCAACTAAACCTGTTGGACTTGAACCTGGTGTTGTGAGGCTTCTTACTGTGCCACCCCAGTCCAATGCCGGCACCTCCACATCAAAGATGTTTGGGTTAGGGGGATTAGCAGGGTAAACGCAGGGTGTTATAGGGAAAGGGCATTGGGGAGGTAGGATATGGGTAATATGCTGTATCAGAGAGTTGGTGCAGATGTGATATGCAGAATGGCCTCTTTCTACACTATAGGGATTCTATGTGGGGAAGCAATGGCGTAGTGGTATTTTCACCGGACTAGTAATCCAAAGGCCCAGGGTAACGCTCTGAGGACCCAGATTCAAATCTCACCTCGTCAAATAGTGAAATTTGAATTCAGTAAAAATCTAGAATTAAAAGTCTAATGTTGACGTGGATTGTTGTAAAAACCCATCTGTTTCACTAATGTCCCTTTTAAAGAAAGAAATCCTTACCTGGCCTACATCTGACTCCAGATCCACAGCAATGTGGTTGACTCTTAACTGCCCTCTGTTCAAGGACAATTAGAGATGGGCCCAGCCAACAATGTCCACATCTCATGAATAAATTAACTAAAAGAGATTCCATGATCTCATCCCAAAGACGCCAGTGCAAGTTCTGCAGTGGTGGTTTCAGCCTAGATCTTTGTACTCCAGCCTCTAGACAGGGACTTGAACCTGTCACCTCCTGACTTAGGGATTGAGTGTTACCATCTGAGCCTCGCCTGTCTCACAAACCACACAGCTACCACAAGGCAACTTGCGATGGGCAATAAATGCCACATTCTGAAGAATAATTCTTCTTTCTTTTAAAAACAAATGTAGCCAAAGATACTTGGAAGCAGGTTGCAGTCAAAGAACTTTTTTTTTCTTTTGATTATTCTTTCACAGGGTGGGGATGTCACTGATATCCCTAATTGCCCTTGAACTCAAGAGCTTACTAGGTCATATCACAGCGGCAGTTGAGAGTCAACCACATTGCTGTGGGTCTGGAGCCGCATGTAGACCAGACCGGGTACAGACGGCAGATTTCCTTCCCTAAAGGGCATTAGTGAACCAGATGAGTTTTTCCAACAATCAATAATGGTTTCATGGTCACCAGTGGATTCTTAATTTCAGATTTCTTTGTATTGAATTCAAATTCTATCATCTGCCGTGGCAGGATTCGAACTTCGGTCCCCAGAACATTCGCTGAGTTTCTAGGTTAATAGTCTAGCGATAATACCACTAGGCCACCATCTTCTGGAGTGGGTCTGGAGTCACACATAGGCCAGACCGGGTAAGGATGGCAGATTTCCTTCTCGATAGAGCTTTGATGAAAGGGGTGGGCTTTTCCAACAATTGATCATTTCGTGATCACCATTACGAATGGGAATTTATTAATCGAATTTAAATTCCACCAGCTGCCATGGTGGGATTTGAACCCATGTCCCCCAGAGCATTAGTTCTGCTCTCTCCGCTGATGCTGTCAGTCCTACTGTTTGGTAATTTTCCAAAATTGGTTCCAGGCCCTTCACCCCTCCAAATAACTGTAGACACTGCACACCATGAGGTGGTGTTGGGTGTCCATTCAAACATCCTTCCATTGACAGTTACTAAGCAACAGGCAGGTTCCCAGGCCTAATGTTCTGTCATTTCCTGTTCCAGTATCTTGGGTACTTTGGCCATGCGAAGAATGAATACCAGCGGCTCTACGTCAAGTTCCTGGAGAACGTCAACAAGAAGGACTACGTCCGTGTTTGCTCCAAGAAACCTTGGCACAGGCCGCAGCAATCTTTGAGGTACAGGCATCACATCACGCTTGGCTTGGCAGTTTTTCATGCTTCCTCCTTTAAAAAGAACGGTTATAAGATTGTTTGGAAACAGTAACGGGTCTGTGGATGGTAGACCCCTCATGGTCACTAGGCCTACAAGATCATGTGGGAGTTAATGGCCTTGATCAGAGTCTGAGAGGGTCACGCCATGGGACCTTAATTGGAGTGGCCAGGCCACACATTCTAGTCACCCCTTTAAAAGAGGGGACCCTTGCTGACCTTGCCTCTGTGAGGAAGAAAAATTAACTGAATCTCTACAGCATTTTGCAAGGCCACCCTGACATCTCAAAGCTCTTTACAGTCAATGAAGTACTTTTTGAAGTGTAGTCACTGTTGTAATGTAGGAAACGCAGCAGCTAATTTGTTCACAGCAAGATCCCGCAAATAGCAATGCAGTAACGACCAGATAATTTGTTTCTGCAATTTTGATTGAGGGCTAGTGGAGCGGCACGGAGGCACAGTGGAGGCAGTGCTGCCTCATAGCGCTAGGGACCCGGGTTCGATTCCTGGTTTGGGTCACTGTACGTGTGGACTTTGCACGTTCTCTCCGTGTCTGCGTGGGCTTCCTCCCACAGTCCAAAGGTGTGTGGGTTAGGTGGATTGGCCATGCTAAATTGCCCCATTAGTGTCCAAAGACATGCAGGTTAGGTGGATTGGCCATGCTAAATTGCCCCCTTGGTGTCCAAAGATGTTTAAGTTATAGGAATAGGGCAGGGGACGGGCCTGGGTATGATGCTTTGTCGGAGAATCACTGCAGACTAGATGGGCCGAATGCACTGCAGGGATTCTAGGATTCTTTAATAGACGTTGTTCAGACATCGGAGAAAACTCCCCTGCTCTTCTCCTGTGTCTTCTTACAGACACCGTAGCAGGCAGATGAGGGCCTGTTTTAACCCAATGATGGCACCTCTGACAGGGCAGCAATCGCTTGGGCTACGTTGGAGTGCCAGCCTCGGTTTCTGTACTCAAGCCCTGGTGTGGGTCTAGCTCAGAGAGGCTGAGAAGTGAAGCCCCTTCATCCTGCCTCCCCAACACCCTGGCTGAGATCACGGGTGGAATTCTCCGGATGCGCTGGTCTAAAAGCCGGAAGTTCCCACCCGACCGTCAATGGGGTTTCACATTCTCCGCAACCCGCCCGCTAAAATTTCAGTGGCGGGCGGGATGGGAGAATTCCGGCCCGCTATGCGTTTTGCCCTGCTGGGGGAGGGAGACTCTACCTGCAGTGTACCATTATGATGACACGAAGGTCGGTGGTGTTGTGGATGGTCTGGAAGGATGGCAAAAGTTGCAGCAGGACATAAATAGGATGCAGGACTGGGCGGAGAAGTGGCAGATGGACTTCAACGTGGATAAATGCGTAGTCGTCCATTTTGGCAGAACCAACGGGATGAATGAGTACACTATCAAGGGCAAGAGTCTTGGTAGTGTTGAGGAGCAGAAGGATCTTGGGGCCCGGGTCCACAGGACTCTTAAATCGGCCTCGCAGGTGGAAGAGGTGGTCAAGAAGGCATATGGTGTACTGGCCTTCATTAATCGAGGGATTGAGTTTAGGAGTCAGGAGGTAATGCTGCAACTTTATAAGACCCTTGTCAGGCCTCATTTGGAGTACTGTGCGCAGTTCTGGTCGCCTCACTATAGGAAAGACGTAGAAGCTATTGAAAGGGTACAGAGGAGATTTACAAGGATGTTGCCTGGACTGGGAGGCATACCTTATGAAGTTAGGTTGAGGGAACTGGGTCTCTTTTCCCTGGAGAGACGAAGGTTGAGAGGCGACCTGATAGAGGTTTATAAAATGTTGAGAGGAATAGATAGGGTGGACTCTCAGAGGCTATTTCCCCGGGTTGAAATGGTTGCTACGAGAGGACACAGGTTTAAGGTGCGGGGAGGAAAGTACAGAAGTGATGTTAGGGGTAAGTTTTTCACTCAGAGGGTGGTGAGTGAATGGAATCGGCTGCCGTCAGTGGTGGTGGAGGCGAACTTGCTGGGGTCTTTTAAAAGACTTCTGGATGAGTATATGGGGTTTTATGGGATTGGGGGTTATAGATAGGTGTTGATGTGATTGGCGCAACTCGTGGGCCGAAGGGCCTGTTTGTGCTGTAGTGTTCTATGTTCTATGTTCTATTACCTCCGCTGGTGCTAACTTGTGGTGCTTGGCACTATAGGCGGCAGAGCCAGACGAAGACCACTCCAAATCGGGTACCCGTGGTAGTGAAACCGGAGCCACCAGCACGCCCAGCTTCGAAACCCAAACAGAGACCGTCCAAAGCCAAGGCTGAGCCCCCTCCGAAGAAGAGGAAAAAATGGCTGAAGGAGGTTGCTTCATCATCAGAATCAGACTCCACGCCCAACCAGCAGAGTGAAGAGGGTGAGTGGCTTTGTTTCTCCACTATTTTGTTTCCATGCCGTGTTGTGTTGGACTGTTGGACCACTCTGGACCACTCAGGAAGTCAGTGTGTGGAGTGAATGAAGCACCAGCTACTCTTGGGATTCTGTTCTGCTCTTGAACACTCCCAGGACAGGGCCAGCACAGGGTTAGATACAGAGTAAGTCTCCCTCTACACTGTCCCCCATCAAACACTCCCAGGACAGGTACAGCACGGGGTTAGATACAGAGTAAAGCTCCCTCTACACTGTCCCCCATCAAACACTCCCAGGACAGGGCCAGCACGGGGTTAGATACAGAGTAAAGCTCCCTCTACACTGTCCACCATCAAACACTCCCAGGACAGGGCCAGCACGGGGTTAGATACAGAGTAAAGCTCCCTCTACTCTGTCCCCCATCAAACACTCCCAGGACAGGTACAGCACAGGGTTAGATACAGAGTAAAGCTCCCTCTACACTGTCCCCATCAAACACTCCCAGGACAGGTACAGCACGGGGTTAGATACAGAGTAAAGCTCCCTCTACACTGTCCCCATCAAACACTCCCAGGACAGGTACAGCATGGGGTTAGATACAGAGTAAAGCTCCCTCTACACTGTCCCCCTCAACTAGTCCCAGGACAGATACAGCATGGGGTGAGATACAGAGAAAGTTATATTTGAGTTGAAGTGGTTTAAGACTTGCAAGCGGTGGTGTTCCCATTTTGGAACACCTGCTGTCTTTTTCCTTCACTAGATGGTCGAGGTCATGTTTTGGAAGGTGTTGTTGGAGGAGCTGCTGCAATGCATTTTATAGGTGGTGCGTATTGCTGCCACTGTGCATTGGTGCTGGAGGGAATGAATGTTTAGGGTGTGCATGGGGTTCCAATCAGGCAGGCTGCTTTGTTTTGGACAGTGTCGAGCTGCTTGAGTGTTGTTGGAGCTGTGCCCATCAAGGCAAGTGGGAACTTTTCCATCACACTCCTCGTGCTTGCCTATCAGATATGTCCAGACACGTATAATGTGGTTTAAACTGTATCTTCATTAGACCAGCAAAATAAGTGTGAAGTCTGCACGTTTTCCCCATGTCTGCATGGGTTTCTCCTGGGTGCTCCGGTTTCCTCCCACAGTCCAGTAGACCTGCTGGTTTGGTGCATTGGCCGTGCTAAATTCTCCCTCAAAAAAAGGGGTGACACAGGAATAGGCCCTTCGGCACTCTAATCCTGTACTGACCATGCTGTCCGACTGAACTAAACCCCCTACTCTTCCGGAGACCATATCCTTCAATTCCCAGCCTATTTGTGCATTTGTCAAGACGCCCCTTAAAACTCAGCATTGTATCTGTTCCACTACCTTCCCCATAGCGAGTTCCAGGCACCCTCTGTGTAAAAAAAGCTTGCCTCGTACATCTCCTTTCAACCTTGCCGCTCGCACCTTAAACCTGTGCCCCCTAGTAATTGACTCTTCCATTCTGGGAGAAAGCTTCTGACTATCCACTCTGTCCATGCCTCTCATAATCTTGTAGACTTCTATCAGGTCTCCCCTCAACCTCCGTCGTTCCAGTGAGAGCAAACCAAGTTTCTCCAACCTCTCCTCATAGCTAATGCCCTCCATACCAGGCAACATCCTGGTAAATCTTTTCTGTACCCTTTCCAAAGCCTCCACATCCTTCTGGTAGTGTGATGACCAGAATTGAACACTATATTCCAAGTGCGGCCTAACTAAGGTTCTATAAATCTGCAACATGACTTGCCAATTTTTAAACTCAGTGTCCCGACCAATGAAGGCAAGCATACAGTGTGCCTTCTTGACTACCTTCTCCACCTGCGTTGCCACTTTCAGTGACTTGTGTACCTGTACACCCAGATCCCTCTGCCTATCAATCCTCTAAAGGATTCTGCCATTTACTGTATATTTCCCATCTGAATTAGACCTTCCAAAATGCATTACCTCACATTTGTTCAGATTAAACTCCATGTACCATCTCTCCATCCTCCAACCGATCTATATCCTGCCGTATCCTCTGATGGTCCTCATCGCTATTCATAATTCCACCAACCCTTGTGTCATCTGCAAACTTACTAATCAAACCAGTTACATTTTCCTTCAAACCAATTATATTACAAACAGCAAAGGTCCCAGCACTGATCCCTGAGGAATGCCACTTGTCACAGCCCTCCATTCAGAAACGCACCCTTCCACTGATCCCCTCTGGGGTGGTTAAGAGGACATTGAACAAATATGTAAGAGAGAATGGATTTGGAATCACTGAATCCCTACAGTGCAGGAGGAGGCCATTCGGCCCATTGAGGCTGCACTGACAGCAATCCCACCCAGGCCCTATCCACGTAACCCCACACACTTACCCTGCTGACAACAAGAGAGCATGGCCAGTCCACCCTAACCCGCACATCTTTGGACTTAAAATTTAGAAGGTTAGGAGAGTGGGGTTAGATGAATGAGGGTCAGAAGGTGAAGGCTTGTGCGGAGCCTGAAAGGGCAGTGTAGACCAGATGGGCTAAACGCCTGTGCTGTAACTGCTATATATGTTTCTAATTTGGCCTGAGCTCCAGCAGACTGGCAAACTGACGGTCAATTTGTGTAGTTCTCGGGTAATCGCAGTGCTGCCGATTATAATCTCCCCCGGGGAATCATTTGTTTGAAAGTAAACACGATAGATGGACTTTGAAGTGAAATAAAAATTTCTCGGCCTGACTCGGTGCCTCTGGAAGGCCGGGGTCTGGTGAGGATGGCCGTGGTTTAGCTTTTAAGTGTGGCTGGGCCTTGACTGCTTTGTGATCCTCTCGCAGGAAGCAGCACCTGAACAGAGTTGTGGGAGCCGGTGTTCCCTCAGACTTTTCCCTGATGCGCTGGGACCTGTTGTGTCCGCAGGGGCATTCCAGATCGCTGTGCCTGCATGCCTCAGAGTGAACGTGAGGGAAAGGGGTGATGCAACAAGCATCTGTGTTGACTGCCTTGGTCAATGGTTACCGCAGCCTGGGAAGATTTTAATTTATTATTCTCACGTATGTTGGGATGCAGTGAAAAGTACTGCTTCTCGTGCGCTTTACGGACAAATCGTACCATTCATCACAGAATCCCCACAGGCCTCGTGAGGCTATTTGGCCCATTGAGTCTGCACTGATCCCATCCAGATCCTATCCCTGTAACCCCATTTACCCTAGCTAGTCTCCCTGATACTGAGTGGCTAATCCACCTAACCCGCACATCTTTGCAACGTGGGAGGAAACCCGCGCAGACACGGGGAGAACGTGCAAACTCCACACAGATAGTGACTGGGAATTGAACCCAGGTCCCTGGTGCTGTGAGGCAACAGTGCTAACCGCTGTATCACCCTGCCATCCTTCATAGAGAAGGAAAGGAGAGGGTGCAAAATGTAGTGTCACATTCGTAGCTAGGGTGTAGAGAAAGTTCGGCCTAATATAAGATAGATCCATTCAAAGGTCTGTTGGCATCAGGGAAGAAGCTGTTCTTTGATTTGATTTGATTTATTATTGTCACGTATTATACAATGAAAAGTATTGTTTCTCGCACGCTATACAAAGCATACTTTTCATTGAGAAGGAAACGAGAGCTTGCAGAACGTAGTGTTAAAGTCATAGCTAGGGTGTAGAGAAAGATCAACTTAATACGAGATAAGTCCATTCAAAAGTCTGGCAACATGAAGAAGTTGTTCTTGAGTCGATTGGTAGGTGATCTCAGACTTTTGTATCTTCTTCCCATCCAGGGTATGTGGGGTCTTTGATTATGCTGTCTGCTTTCCTGAGGCAGTGGGAAGTGTAGACAGAGTCAATGGTTTGCGTGATGGATTGGGCTACATTCATGGTCTTTTGTAAAGAGAGCAGGAGCCATAGCAAGCTGTAATACAACCACAAAGATGCATCTTTCTATGGTGCAGCTGTAAATGTTGGTGAGGTTTACCAGGATGCTGCCTTGGAGGGAAGGAGCAGCTGGTCAAACTCGGGTTGTTTTTTCTGGAGCGGTGGAGGCTGAGGGGAGACCTGATAGAAGACTATAAAATTATGAAAGGCACAGATAGGGTTGACAATCAGTGTCATTTTCCCAGAGTCGAAGTATCTAATATACGGGACATGCACTTAAGCTGAGAGGCAGTAAGTTCAAAGGAGATGTGAGGGGTAATTTTTTTAGAGAGTGGTAGGTGTCTGGAACACACTGCCAGGAATGGTGGTAGAGGCAGATACGATAGGGGCATTTAAAGGGCTTTTAGGAATAAAGGGAAATGGACCAAGGGCAGGAGAAGGGATTAGTTTAATATTTTGTCATGTTCAGCACAACGTTTTGGACCAAAGGGCTTGTTCCTGTGCTGTACTGTTCTCTGTACTACTGAATGTGCTTCCACTGTTCTGTCAAGGTGGCATGGCGGCACAGTGGTGAGCACTGCTGCCTCACAGCGCCAGGGGCTCTGGTTCGATTCCTGGCTCGGGTCACTGTCTGTGTGGAGTCTGCACATTCTCCCCATTTATGCATGGGTTTCCTCCAGGTGCTCCGGTTTCTTCCCACCGTCCAAAGATGTGTGGGTTAGGTGGATTGGCTGTGCTAAATTGCCCCTTAGTGTCAGAGAGACCAGCTGGGTAAATGCATGGGGTAAGAGGGAACAAGGCCTGGGTGGGATTGTGGTATTGATGGGCCGAATGGTCTCCTGCACTGTAAGACTCTTTGAGCGCACTCATAACAACACACTGTGCTTAAAACTAAGAATTCTCCTCATCCTTATGCAGGTTGTTCTCTGCTTGGGGCATGACCCCATGGATTGAGTCGCTTGCCCAGACAGATTCTCTTCGAGTGCGATACAGATCGATGGGCTGATCAATTATTGCTGCTGATCCGAAGTCTCTGTTTGCCCATTCTGTTTCCCACGGGTGTTCCCAGTGTATGTTGTTGGATATTGGTCAGGACGTGAAACTTGGCAAATGACCACCTCTCTACTTGAGACAACAAAAACGAAATGAAGACAGTACCCACAATCCAGAGGGTGGTGGGGGTCTGGAACTCTGCCTGGAAGGGTGGTGGAGGCAGAGATCCTCATAATATTTAAGAAGTACTTAGATGTGGGGCGGCACAGTGGTTCGCACTGCTGCATCACAGCGCCAGGGACCCGGGGTTTGGTTCTCGGCCTGGGGTCACTGCCTGTGTGGAGTTTGCACATTCTCCCCGTGTCTGTGTGGGATTCCGCCTACAGTCTAAAGATGTGCTGATTAGGTTGATTGGCCATGCTAAATTGACCCTGGTGTCGGGGGAAAGCCGGATAAATAGGCAGTGTGATGGGAATGGGGCCTGGGTGGGATTGTGGTCGGTCCAGACTCGCTGGGCCAAATCGCCTCCTTTTGCATTGTCGGGATGCTATGCAATGATGCTATCGTATGTTCACTACAAGGCTATGGAACAAGTGCCGGAAAATGGGATTAGAACAGTTGGATGGTTTATTTTTGATTGGCGCAGACTCAATGGGCCAAAGGGCCTTTTTCTGTGCTGCAGATCTCTATGACACTCATAGAATCCTACAGTGCAGGAGGAGGCCATTCGGCCCATTGAGCCTGTACTGACCACAATCCCCCCCCGGCCAGGCCCCATCTCCCATGCATTTACCCTAGCTCGTCCCCCTGACGATAACAGGCAATTTAGCTTGGCCAATCCACCTAAGCTGCACATCTTTGGACCATGGGAGGAAACTGGAGGACACCCACGCAGACACAGGGAGAACGTCCAGACTTCACACAGAGTGACCCAAGGCCGGGAATCGTACCCAGGACCCTGGTGCTGTGAGACAGCAGTGCTAACCACTGTGCCACCGTGCCGCCCTAGGCGGTTTCTGGCTCCCTGCTGAAATAAAGTGAATGATTGGGTTCAATAAACGGTTATGACTCCATCAGGGCCCTTCAATTTGCTGGTTCCATCCACAATGGGTATTATCGTAAAATTGAGGCCTGAAAATATGAATAATTCAGCAATATTTAATTGAGGGCAGCGAAGGTTAATTAGCCAATAATCTATCGTAAAAATGCAACTTGATATAATCGCTGTAAATCAGTGGCTGTGTGTAAGGAAGAAAGATTTCCATTCGCATTGCCGCTGTCACAATATAGGATATCTCAATGCTTTTATGTATGATCATCGTAGAATCTCTACAGTGCAGAAGAAGGCCATTCGGCCCATCAAGTCTGCACCAACCACAATCCCAACCAGGCCCTATCCCCGTAACCCCATGCATTTCCCCCTGACACTACGGGGCAATTTAGCATGGCCAATTCACCTAACCTGCACATCTTTGGGCTGTGGGAGGAAACCAGAGCACCCAGAGGAAACCCATGCAGATATAGGGAGAATGTGCAAACTTCACACAGACAACGACCCAAGCTGGGAATCGAATCCCAGGTCCCTGGCACTGTGAGGCAGCAGTGCTAACCATGTGCCATCGTGCCACCCTGCATGAAGTATTTCTAAACATCGAACCATAGGAATGAGGAGCGGCAGTGGGCCATTCAGCCCTTCAAGCCGTTTAACACAGTTGTGGCTGATCTTATCCTGCTCTCAACTCCACTTTGCTGCCTGCTCCCCATAGCCCTTCATCTGCTTTTCATCAGAAACATACCTTGACTATGTTAATTGATTGATTGATCAGGGAAGACAATGGCCCAGTGGTATTTTCGCTAGACCATCAATCCAGAAATTCAGCTAATGTTCTGGGGGCCTGGGTTCGAATCCCACCACGGCAGATGGTGGAATTTGAATTCAATAAAAATATCTAGAATTAAGAATCTACTGATGACCTATTGTCGATAGTCAGAAAAACCCATCTCGTTCATTAATGTCCTTTATGGAAGGAAATCTGCCATCCTTACCCAGTCTGGCCTGTATGTGACTTCAGAGCCACAGCAATATGGTTGACTCTCAACTGTCCTCCAAGGGCAAGTAGGGATGGGCAATAAATGCTGGCCCAGCCAGCGATGCCCATGTCCCATTCCTGAATGATTCAGCCTCCACTGCAGTCTGGGGCAGGGAGTTCCAGATTCGCAACCCTCTGAGAGAAGTAGTTTCTCCTCATCTCGGTTTAAAGTTTATTTATTAGTGTCACAAGTAGGCTTACATTAACACGGCAATGAAGTTACTGTGAAAATCCCCTAGTTGCCACACTAAGGCGCCTATTCGGGTACACTGAGGGAGAATTTAGCACGGCCATTGCACCTTAACCAGCATGTCTTTCAGACCATGGGAGGAAACCGGAGCACCCAGAGGAAGAACGTGCAGACTCCACACATACAGCGACGCAAGTCGGGAATCGAACCGGGGTTCCCGGCGCTGTGAGGCCGCAGTGCTAACCGCTGTGCCACTAAGCTGCCCCCTATGGAATGTGTTTTGAAATGTGGTCACTGTTGTGGTGTCTGGGCAATTGAACCAGGTTGCTCAGGAGTAAGTTTTGTACTGATAACGTTTCCGTGTGCTGTAGCCAGGGTGGCAAAGTGCAAAGCTGCAGCACTAGTGGTGGGAGGCTGGAAGTACAGTGTGATACGTTTACATAACTGGTCACTATTGTAAATGTGGACACAGGTATTTGTGTCTCTGGGGAGTGTTGAGCCTGGACGTTGCGGCAGGTGTCTGTAAATCAGGAAGTTCTTTTTTCTTCCAAATATACTGTTACAAATTTGAAAATAGGTGATTAATTGTGACCTCTTCCCTTGCCACAGAACGGATTCCCACGGGCCGCATTCTGAACACGCGGGCAATGAAGGAGATGTACAAGAGCTACATTGAGTTATTGGTCAGTGCTGCCCTTGACCCAGCCATGATCGAAACAATTGAGGCCAACAACGGTAGGAATGATCAAGTTTATTCATTATATATTTGTCACAATTCGTCAGGGAAGGCGATGGCCTAGTGGTATTGTCGCTAGACTATTAATCCAGGAACTCGGCTAATGTTTTGGGGACCTGGGTTCGAATCCCGCCACAGCAGATGGTGGAGTTTTAATTCAATAAAAAAAATCTCGAATTAAGAATCTACTGATGACCATGAAACTGTTGTCGATTGTTGGAAAAACCCATCTTGTTCATTATTGTCCTTGAGGGAAGGAAATCTGCCTTCCTTATCCGGTCTAGCCTACATGTGACTACAGAACCATGGCAATATGGTTGACTATCAACTGCCCTCAGGCAACCAGGGATTGGCAGAAAATGCTGGGGTCAATGCACCTAACCAGGACTGTGGGAGGAAACCGGAGCACCTGGAGGAAACCCACGCAGACACGAGGAGAATGTACAAACTCCACACAGACAGTGACCCAAGCCGGGAATCGAACCCGGGTCCCTGGCACTGAGACTGCAGTGCTAATCACTGCCACCGTGCCACTCTTATCATGATCAACTTGTGAACCGTATATTGGTTTTGAGTGAGAAAACTTATTTCCAAATTTTTGCTGTTATCCCCAATCCATGTTTTCATTTTCTCACTCCTTTTCTCTTGCTTCTCTGATTGTGCACTTGAGACCTCCCCCCCGCCCAAACTCCAGGTTACCTCGCCTTCCTGTCATCTCATTTTGTTTTTCAGGGGGTGAGGTTGCTGGGGTAGTGAAAGGAATTATCTGCCAATGTTTCTGAAAATGCTACCAAAAACCTGTAGGATTGAATCCTAGTATCATAGAATCTTTGCAGTACAGAATCCAACAAAACATCTTGTCCAAGACCACCTCTTTCCCCATTCCTGTGCTATTCCCGTTACTCCACTAATCCAACTAATCTGCACATCTTTGGACACGAAGGGGCAAATTAACATGGCTATTCCACCCAACTACACATTTTGGGCCACTGAGGGGCAATTTAACATGACCAATCCACATTACCTGCACATCTTGGGATACTAACGGCCAATTTAGCACGGCCAATCCACCTAACGTGCACATCTTTGGGCTGTGGGAGGAAACCAGAGAACCCGGAGGAAACCCATGCAGACACGGGGAGAATGTGCAAACTCCACACAGCTGGTGACCCAAGGCCAGAATTAAACCAGGGGTCGCTGGCGCTGTGAGGTATCGTGCCACTGCTGTTCGCTGCTAATTTATATCATTGCTTTTCGTTGCAGATGAACTTTATTTACCGACTATGAGGAAGATTGATGGCATTTTAACGGAACACAAGAAACGCGTGACAAAGCGAGTGTCTCTGAGCTCCTCGCTGCAGGTACCTGTGTGACTGTTTACGTACCTTGACTAAAGTCCATGTGTCAACGCTGTCCGAGGTATCGTCATGACAGCCTCTCAACCATTAACTCTGTCTACATTTCCCGCTGTTTTCGAAAAGCAGCCAGCATAATTAAGGACTCCGCTCACCCCGGACATTCTCTCTTCTGCCTCCTTCTGTTGGGAAAAAGACACAAAAGTCTGAGGTCACGTACCAACCGACTCAAGAACAGCTTCTTCCCTGCTGCCTTTTCAATGGACTTACCTTGCATTAGGTTGATCTTTCTCTACACCCTAGCTAAAAGTTAAAGTTTATTTATTAGTGTCACAAGTAGGGTTGCATTAACACTGCAATGAATTTACTGTCCCTGTCCCTAGTCGCCACAGTCCGGCAATAAAAAGAATCTTCAGCAACAGTTGCCACCTGGAGGGATGAGACTTCCCACTTGAAGTAGTTAATTTTTAGTTCCAGATGGGTTAACTGACAGTGATTAGCAATTATCGTGTCATTAGCAGTGAATTTGTTGAATTCAACTTTTGTGGTTTGTTTAGTTTGTAGTTAGCATTACAGGAGCCTGGTGCTACTCGATGCCAGATGGGCACCAGATGCCATTCACCAATGATGATCACCTTGGGCAGCAATTTTTGAATATTTGCATATAGCTGCACAAAGGCCTCTTGTGTAATGTTGCAGTAACATTTACACATAGAATCCCTGCAGTGCCAAAGGAGGCCCTTTGGCCCATTTGAGTCTGCACTGACTCTCCAACTGAGTGTCTTTCCCAGGCCCTATCTTCCACTCTCTCCTCATGACCCGGCACATTTAATCCGTTAAATGACACATCTTAGGGCAATTTAGCACTGCTAATCCACCTAACCTGCACATCTCTGGAGTGTGGGAGGAAACCCACGCAGACATGGGGAGAATATGCAGATCTCCACACAGACGGTGACCCGAGGCTGGAAGCTAACATGGCTCCCTGGCGCTGTGAAGCAGCAATGCTAACCACTGTACCACCGTGCCACCCACATCACAGCGAGTGTTATGAGCCTCGCTGGTCTTTGGTTGAAAGGATCTGGACATTGGGTAATATTTTGGCTCTGTGCATGTACTCTGTTACAGGAGGGGCTGCAGGCATTTCCTCAACTGGTCGTCGAAGACTGCGAAGCGGACCGCAAGGGCATCCCAGCCAACTCGGTGAAGTTAAAAGTGGCCGGTGCGCCATACAACAGGAAGACACTCAACCAGCTAAAGAAGAACGTACCGCGGCCACAGGTAGGGATCCCTCTGATTTGGCGCCAATCCGGGGAATGGCAGGGGGAGGCATTGAGCGAGCGGGTGCCACCTATTGATGCTTTTCAAGAGGTTCAGTTGTGAGACAAATTGGTTTACGTGCTGATCCTTCTCATTGGGCTCAATGGTACGTCAGATCAAGTCATCACAGGAGGGTGGGTAGAGTGGGGAGCAGGGCAGGTGAAGGTTATTTCTGACTCCCCTAGTATTGAGTAGCTGGCTGACCTGTTGTTGGGAGAGTCACTCGGCTAGACGTCGGAGAGCCGATGATACCAGTGGAATTCTACCCAAGTCAGTGATGTGGTGTTGGAATGGAGGAACAAGAGGTCATTGATCTCGTGTCCACATGTCAATCCTTGGCCAGTTGCAAGCTGGAGAAGCAGCACCTCATTTTCCAATTGGTTGCATTACAGTCCTGGGGACCCAATCTTGAATTTGGCAGCTTTAAATTTTGACCTTTTGACCTCCATCTTTGGCAGCGATTGGGTTCGGGGCTGGCTTCTGACTGGGGCAGAGATTGCCTGTTATTCGGAAGGCAAGTTACAGATGACACTCAGTGATGCTTTGATCTCCCAGACTGGATTTGACATCCTGAGAGAGCCGGAGTGGCATTTTCCCAAATTTCCCCTCTCTGAGTGGCCCTGGGGTTATTTTTGTTGGCCTCTCCCAGGACATCAGAAGACTGCGGGGATGGGGGAGGGTTGGGAGGGTGTGTCTACAGGTAGAATGCATTTAATCATGATGGCCTCCTGCAATAGGATTATAGAATCATAGAAACTTTACCGTGCAGAAGGAGGCCACTCAGCCATCGAGACTGCACCAACAACAATACCACCCAAGCCCTTTTCCTGTAACTCCATGCATTTACCCTGCTAATCCCTCTGACACTAAGAGGCAAGTTAGCATGGCCAATCTAACCTGCACATCTTTGGAGTGTGGGAGGAAACCAGAGCACCCGGAGGATACCCACTCAGATACGGGGAGAATGCGTAAATCCAAACAGACAGTGACCCAGGGCTGGAATCGAACCCCTGGCGCTGTGAGACAGCAGTGCTAACTGCTGAGCCACTGTTCCACCCTGTTCATTTAGGAGGTAAATGCTTTGGATGGGTAACACTGCAGCTAAATATTAATCATGGCATCACGGTGGTTGGCATTGCTGTCTCACAGCTCCAGGGACCTGGGTTTGATTCCCGGCTTGGGTCACTGTCTGTGTAGAGTCTGCACGTTCTCCCCTGTTTATGTGGGTTTCCTCTGGATGCTCTGGTTTCCTCCCACAGTCTGAAAGACATGCTGGTTAGATGCATTGACCCGAAGAGGCACCGGAGATTGGCGACTAGGTGACTTTCACAGTAACTTCATTGCAGTGCTAATGTAAGTCTTACTTGTGACTAATAAATAAACTTCAAATAAACTTTTTATTTTATTTTTTTCGGCCTTCGGTTGAGTGTCTGGGTGGAGTTTGCACTTTCTTCCCATGGGTGACCCGAGGCCGGAATTGAACCCTAGCGCGGTGTGGCAGCGGTGCTAAACCACTGTGTCACCCTGCCGCCCGTGGATGAAGCAACTGTTTCTTTTTCCACCCCCTCTTGCCCTTGAGTTTTGCCTATGTGTGTTTGACGGAAAGGCAATAGTTGACCAGTTTGCAGTGCGTGTAAGCTGGCATTGCCCACACTGTGCGTTCGTTGACTTTGGAGATCTTCCCTCTGTTTGTTTTTCCAGGACTTCCAAGTGGAGGCGGAGAAATTGCAGTTTTACACTTTGTTTCACTCCCTCCATCACTACAAGTACCACACATTACTGCATTGCAAGGAGCAGGTGAGTTCGTTCCTCTCCGGTCTCTTCCTCCTTTCAAAAAAAACCCCGTGTGAATTGATTTATAATACTCCACTCTCCAGCTGTCTCTTCCCCCTATGTCTTGGATTGTGTGACTGAACTGGGGACTGTTGTCCGAGTGGAGGCGGTAAGGGAAGATTTCATAAAGGCATTCAAAATTACAAAAGGTTTTGACAGAGCAAATAGGGACAAATAGTTCTCGCTGGCAGGAGAGTTGGTCACTAGAGGACACAGATTTAAGGACACAGGAGCAGGACCAGACCAGGTGGCCTGTCAAGCACGTTCTGCCATCTAATACGATCCTGGCTGATCTTTCCTGCCTGATCCCCGTATCCCTTAATTCCCTGAGAGACCAAAACTCTGTCAATTCCAGCATTAAATATATTCCAATGATACAAGATCAGCTAAAAGATATCTGCCTATCCCAACCTTAAATATACCGACAACACAAGATCAAACAACAGATCTCTTTCTCTCTCTGCTTGGAATATATTCCAATGATACAAGATCAAATAAAAGGACAAGAGGTGATGTGAGGATTTTTAAAAAATTAATATTGTGAGTGGTTGTGATCTGGAACTTGCTGCCTGAAAGGGCGGTGGAAGCAGATTCGATAACTTTTGAAACAGTGTTGGATACTTCAAAAAGAAAACTGGACAGGGTTATGGGATAAGTGCAGGGGAGTGAGGCTACTTGGATTAGCCCTTTCAAAGGGGCAGCACTGACGAATGGGCTGAATGGCTTCCTCCCCCACTGTTAAGGTTCTATTACGCTCCGCAGCTAGTTGCGGGTAGACCCTGTCATAGAAGGAACTCTTCAAAATGCAAATAGTAAAAATATTACAAACTTATTCCAACTTAAAAATCAAAGAAAGGGTTTCTCCCCATGTCTGCGTGGGTTTCCTCCGGGTGCTCCGGTTTGCTCCCACAGTCTGAAAGATGTGCAGGTTAGGTGAATTAGCCATGCTAAACTGCCCCTTAGTGTCAGGGGGACTAGCTTGGGTAAATGCATGGGGTTACAGGGATAGAGCCTGGGTGGGATTGTGGTCAATGCAGACACGATGGGCTGAATGGCCTCTGTCTGCACTGTAGAATTCTGTGATTCTATGATACGGTAGTGTGGTGCATATAATAGTGAATTAGTATGCCAAAGGTTATAGGTTCAAATCTGACCAAGGTCAGTTGTCAGATTGAATTAATATCACTCTCATAATTTGTTGCTGTGGACACCAGACACTGACCATGAAACCATTGTCAATTGTTGTAAAAACCCATCTGGTTCACTAATGTCCTTTAGGGAAGGAAATCTGCTGTACTTTCCCGGTCTGGCCTACGTGTGACTCCAGATCCACAGCAATGTGGTTGACTCTCAACTGCCGTCTGAAATGGCCGAGCAAACTATTCAGTTGTACCAGTCCAAGGATGGACAGTAAATGCTGGCCAGCCGGATAAGCCCACGTCCCACAGATGAATTAAAAGAGGTTGATTCTCAATTCCCTCAGGGTAACTGGGCACTTAGCAATGGATACTCCCTCACCAAGACCAAATAATTTGTAAAAACAAATCCTGTCTAAATTATCTAAACTGATTTTGATGAGATCTGACAGATCTGTGTGCCTTCCTCTGTTTCAATCCATCCTCTGCCTTACTACCCCTCAACCTAATGCTTTCTCATTAGAATGGTAGAAACCCTACAGTGCAGGAGGAGGCCATTTGGCCCATTGAGTCTGCACCGATGACCATCCGACCCCAGGATCTATCCCCATAACCCCAAACGTTGACCCCACTAAATCCCTCTAACCTAAACATCGCGGGACACCACGGGCAAGACAGCACGGCCCAGCAACCCAACATGCACATCTTTGAACCCACGCAGACACAGGGAGAATGTGCAAACTCCACACAGACAGTAACTCAAGCCGGGAATTGAACCCGGATCCCTGGAGCTGTGAGGCAGCAGTGTTAACCGCTGTGCTCCCCTGACCTGGTTGGATAAGGGGATGCATTGGCACTGCAGGAAATTCAGTCATAATCAAACTTGCCTCGAGGAAGTGCCAGACTGATGCTTAAAGACCTCAACTGAGGCTTAAGGCATTGTAAAACTGCAGTAATTGTAGTTTTACCCTGACCTTTTCCTGCTGCAGGAATTGTTCACTTGTGATACAGACTTAAGACTATTTTTACAATCGGTCAATGTGATGGAAGCAGTATTGGGACCAAAAGAGAAAATGCTGGAAAATCTCAGCAGGTTTGGCAGCGTCTGTAAGGAGAGAAAAGAGCTGACGTTTTGAGTCCAGCTAACCCTTTTGTCATTCCTGCAATATGCATGGAAAGGTGGCGACTCAGCCTCCCTGTGGAGGTCTGGTTGGCTCAGTTGGCTGGTGCGGGTCGGATTAGTGCCTACAGTGCAGGATTCGATCCCAGTCCCACTTGGGGTGGATTTGGGACCTGACCCTGGTGGAGACCGTGGTGCTTGTGAGAGAGGACCCGCATTCGGGGACAGGAAGGCAGAGGGTGTGGGATTCAGTCATGTTGCCCAAACGGTGGTGGAATGATGGCACGGCGCGCCAGGGACCTGAGTTCGATTCCTGGCTCGGGTCACTATCTGTGCAGAGTTTGCACATTCCCCCTCCCTGCTATGTCTGTGTGGGGTTCCTCCTGGGGCTCCATTTTCTCCCACAGTCTGAAGTCGTGTGGGTTAGGCAGACTGACCGTGATAAACTGCCCCTTGGTGTCAGGGAGACTAGCAGTGTAAGTACGTGGGGTTATGGGATAGGGCCTCGGTGGGATTGTAGTCAAGTGCGGGCTCGATGGGCTGAATGGCCTCCTTTAGCACTAATCTGGAGTTGCGGCATTGGACTGGAGCAGGTATAGTAAGAAATCTCACAATACCAGGTTAAAGTCCGACAGTTTAATTTGGTAGCACGAGCTTTCAGAGTGCTGCTGCTCCTTCATCAGGTGAGTAACCCCCACGACTTGACTGCGCTTGCAAAAATCTCACTAACTGTCCTGGCTTTGAGACAATTCACACCTCTTTAACTTGTGCTTAACCCTCTCTCCACTCACATTGTCTGTACCTGTAAAGACTTGATTACCTGTTAAGACTCGCATTCCAACCATCATCTTGTAATTGAGTTTGTGTCTATATTTTCCCTGTTTGTGAAACAAATCCTGCACTCACCTGATGAAGGAGCAGCGCTCCGAAAGCTCGTGCTACCAAATAAACCTGTTGGACGTTAACCTGGTGCTGTGAGACTACTTACTGCTCCTTTAGCAAAGTAGGGGTTCTGTGATTAAACCCCCAAAGTGAATATTTGCCGAGTGTGATTTCTCCTAATCGCTGTCCATGGAATTGAGAGGTCAAAGTCATAGAATCCCTACGGTGCAGAAGAGACCATCGAGTGTGCACTGACCCTCTTATAGAATATCTTAAACACGTGCTGGTTAGGTGGATTGGCCGTGCTAAATTCTCCCTCCGTGTACCCGGACAGGCGCCGGAGTGTGGCGACTAGGAGATTTTCACAGTAACTTCATAGAATCATAGAACCCTACAGTGCAGAAAGAGGCCCTTTGGCCCATCGAGTCTGCACCGAACACAATCCCACCCAGGCCCCACCCCCCATATCCCTACATATTATACTTAATAATCCCTCTAACCTACGCATCTCACGACACTAAGGGGCAATTTCTTAGCATGGCCAATCAACCTAACCTGCACACCTTTGGACTGTGGGAGGAAACCGGAGGAAACCCACGCGGGCACGAGGAGAATGTGCAAACTCAGCACAGACAGTGACCCGAGCCGGGAATCGAACTCAGGTCCCTGGAGCTGTGAAGCAACAGTGCTAACCACTCTGCTGCCGCGCCGCCCCATTTGCAGTGTTAACATAAGCCTGACTTTTAACACTGATAAATAAACTTTAAACTTGAGTTTTAGTTTTGCACTTGGCTTTCTCTCTCCCCCACCCCCACCCTGCAGACAGACACACTGTCGGACGTAAACGAGGACTTGGGCCAGGAGGAGATTGTACAACAGTGCATGCGGAACGTGGCGTGGTTGGAGAAACTCTTTGATTCATTCAGCGAGCTCCTCACACAGGTGCAGCAGCAGTGCGCGTGACAACCCCCCCTGCCTCCACCCGACTGCACGACAAAGGCTGCCCGGGACGATCCTCCCCCCCCACCCCCCTCTCTCTCTCTCTCTCTCGTTCTCTCTCTCCACCGCCCCCCCCCCATCCCCTCACTCTTCATCCTATTCCTGACCCTGCCCTCCTCACCAACGCCTCCATCTCCCTCCCCCCTTCCCTCCAACGGTGGACCCCTACGTCCTCACTAAAACTGTACAGGACGTGACATCAATGATCAAAGGAGAAGGCCTAACATTCATCACTGGATTTTATTTTATTTTATTTGGGTTGTTGTTGTTGCTGTGCGGTGATTTCAGTGCGAAAACTATTCAGTTAGGAGTGTTGAGCGACTTATTTTCTCTCTCGCTGCCCCCCACCCAACCCCCCCAAAAAAAAAACCTCGATGAAGCCTGGAGGCCTAGGCCCCGGCCTGCTCTCAGTGGCACCAAGAGGCATCAAGGCGGAGGGTAAGTGCTGAATTTTAAAGCCTTGCAAAGCAATAGTGTTAATTCCTTTGTTGCCCGAACTGACTCCCTACCCCTACAGCTGCCCACCTTTCAAAAACCCTCCCTGCTGTTTCTGTAAACACGGTTGCTAGGCCAGAGGAGGTGGGGTGGAGGCGGGGGGGGCGGGATTGGAATGATGCTGAAGGGGGGGCGCGAAGGATGGTTGCCAGCCTTTTAATTAACTCTCGGCCTGAACCCGGGGAGCTGTGTGGTAATTTGCCCGCTCGTGGCCTCCTTTCACTCTTGCGTGGCGGTGTGTTAGTATGGTCGGTGGGGGGGGTTGTCGGTGGGGAACGTGGAGGCGGCCGTCACGTTGGGGTGCGATGCTGAGTGTGGCTTTGTGGTGAATGGCGCAGGGATTGGGCTTGAGACAAGAGGGGGGGAAAGAAAAGGCGCGTTCGGAGGGGGGGAAAAAAAACCACTACGTTAAAACCAGGCACAGATTTTCTTCTTTTTAAAAGCGAAATATAAATTAGTTTGAGGTGTCAGATTGCCCATCACAATGTGTCTTTTTTTTTAAATGTAAATTATAATTCAGACCCTTCAAAACTAACTCCTATCCCCGCTCCCTTAACCCCCATATTCCTCCGTTCCCGAGGCGTGCTCAGTGACGGTTACAGTGCTCTCGCCTTTTTTGTTAAAATCGGAGTTTGGCCCCACTACGGGCAAACGTTCTGAAGGTCTCGCTCCGTGAGCAGGGCTGAAAGTGACATCCAACGCCTGTCGCAGGCTAAGTGAGAGTACAGGGGCCTGGTGAGCAGTGGCAAGGGGAACTTTGTCCCTTTTTGGGTCATTTTCTTTCTGTACCCCCCCCCCCCCCATTACCAACACCCCCCGCTTGCCACTTTCACTGCCCCATCCTCTCCCACTTCCAAACCCCACACAACCCCAACCCTTTCCTACGTGGATGCTAGTAGGATTCTTGTCAATATTCAAAGAGGTACACAATCCAGCCTGTTTTGCGGCTCCTTCGTCTTGCTGGTACCTGCTCTCGTGTCGCTGTTCAAGTTTAACCCACCCCACTCCGTATGCGAGTTCCCGTAAACATGATTGGGGGCGGGGAGCGTCAGGACCAGGGGTCGTTGGAGAAGAGCATGAACGTTGCACCTTTCAACCAACGGACCACTTGACTTGTCTTCCCTGACAGACGGTTTCCAAGTGGCTGAGCCCGCTTCATGGCGGTGGCATTTGTTTTGTTCCCCCCCCCCAACCCCCAACCAGCTATCGGAATTCTGTTGCTCCCCCAAAGGCTTGGACAAATCAAGAGGCGCCAGCCAACTTTGTTTCCGATTTAATCGACGGTTTTCTTAGCTGCTGTAACGAGGGCCGTGTCCCAACTATTTGAGCAGAGCCTTAACTGCAGTGTTATATTGTGGCATCCCCCTGCCAACTGCCCTGTGCAGACTTGGGATATAAAGTAGGCCACTTAACTCTACTTCAGTGTTTCCCCAGAGGTCACGGTGCTTTCCTGATCTGGAACTGCCCAACTTCAGTTCAAGTTAAGTTCTATTTCTACTTCTGGAGGTTGGAGTAAGATGTTGGCCCCCTCCAGCCGATTGTCCTTTAATTATCTGGTTAGAATTTGTGAAAACCCAGTCAGGTAAAGTCTTCACTGTTGCCATGGCTACCAGACTGGTTTGCACACTCTGACCTGATCCTTGAGGTGTACTTGCCTTCTCTGACCCCCTCTCTTCCCCCCACCACCCCACCCCATTCACAATAGGTAAAGCAAAAAAAACCTGCAGGTTTTTGTCTGTAAATTATTGTTTTTAGCGAGGTTAAATTAAAGCCAAGATGATCACGGAATCTGGGCCTGTGGGGCTGGTAATGCTGGAGCGGCTTTACGCTCCCAAGTGAGTGGATTGGGAGACAGTGAAAATGGGTGCCATTTTGGAGGACATGTGACTGCCTTCTGCCAATGGCTGCCATTTTGGAGAAGTGGCTGGCCTCTGCCAATGGGTGCCATTTTGGAGGACATGTGACTGGCCTCTACCAATGGGCGCCATTCTGGATGACATGTGACTGGCCTCTGCCAGTGGCTGCCATTTTGGAGAAGAAGTGACTGGACACTGCAAATGGCTGCCATTCTGGAGAAAAGGTGACGGTGAAGGGCTGCCAACCTCGAGAGCCAAGGGACGACTGGTTCTGTTTTACCCTTGATTGCCGTTGATTATCTGGTTAGAATTTGTGAAAAGCCACAAAATCCAGTCAGAGAAAGTCTTCACTGTGACGTAGGGTTGTGAAGGGCAATTGAAAATGGCTGCCAGTCTGGAGTACGTGACTGGACGTTCCTATTGGCCACCAGCCCGCGAGGAACAATGTATTCCACAGTCCGAAGAACCAGGTTCTTCATCGATACGATCGCACAATCAAAGAAGACAATCTGCCCCTACTAAAAAATGGCTGCTGTAAATCTCTTCTTTCCTTGCCTGACAACCAACCCACCTACTCACGCAGAGGGAGGGGATGGGGTGGTAGAACAACACTTTGGAAAAGACGAGCAGTCTAATTTTAGCACTTGCTGCAAGTGAGACGTCCTGGAGTATCCTTGACCTGACTTCTGGCCAACTCTGGGTGAATGGGGGATTGGGGAGGGGTGGGGGTGGGGGTGGGGTGGGGGGGGGGGGGAGGGCGGTTGGCGGTATGGAGTGGGGGAGGAGAGGAAACCTGCTGAGAGAGGAACCGTGCAGGAACAGCTTTGAGCTTTCCTTCAAGGGAAAAACTCAATGATAAGTTTGAGGTCGAGCGGCATGTTTTAGACATCGTTTCTTTTAGATTTTAATGGAAAGAAGAAAAAGAATTTCTCCCTCATCCTTCTAACAAGAGAATTAACTATTTAAAGAGAGGGGGGAAAAAAAAATACACAAAAAAAAACCTAACGCTGGCTGGATATAATTTAATCAGGTTTTGAAGTTATTTAAAAGTGTTTTACTTATTCCATGTCTCTCTCTCTCTCTCTCTCTCCTTCCAGTAAAACGATTTTACACAAAATCAAATTAGATTCTGTCCTTTCCGGGTGCTGAGTTGTGTGAAGCGCTTTTTAAAACAGTGGCTACATGCCAAATCACCAGTGTATATATTGTACAGAGCAAATGTCCATGTACTATATTATATTTGAGAGAGGTAATCGATACTTAACAGAGGAAAAAAAAGCAAGGTTGCTTAGCTGTGATGTTCAGTTTGACTGGACCCTATTAGTACCTGGTTTATATAATATGTTCTGAGACTCGTCAAGTGTCCTATTTTATTCAGAAAGGCAGCTTACGACAAGATGGGCGAATGACGCCCCCTCCCTCCCCCCCCCCACCTCTCCCTCGGTGAATGGCAGGATGGAGTTTGTGCACGATAGGGTCTCTCTACCTCCGTGCCCTCGTCCGGAGGCTTCAGACACTTGAGCCAGCGGGGACTGATCGCGGTTGCTGCTGGGGGGAGTTTTGGGGGGTGGGGTTGCGCGATTGCACTCCTGTCTCTCGAGTTGGGGGTGAGGGGGGGGGAGGTGGTGGTGGGAACGTGGGGGGAGCTAATTTAAGAATAATAATCAGCAGATATAAAAGTGAAGTACTGCGGCTATTGGAAATCGGAAATGAAAATAGCGGCTCCTGATTCCTCTGTGTGTGTGCGTGCGAGTAAAGAGAAGGACAACATCTGACTTCGGTGATGCCTGCCCTAGTCGAATTACCTACGGGTGCCTGTCAGCTAAATTATGCGTCCTGGTTGCCAGGCGCTGAGAGACCAGTGGGACAGTTTGCACCGCTGCCTCACAGCGACAGGGGCCTGAGTTCAATTCCCGGCTTGGGTCACTGTCTGTGTGGAGTCTGCACATTCTCCCCGTCTTTGCGTGGGTTTCATCGGCTGCTCCGGTTTCCTCCCACTGTCCGAAAGATGTGCTGGTTAGGGTGCATCAGCCATGCTAAATTCTCCCTCGGTGTACCTGAACTGGCAGCGGAGTGTGGCGATTTTCATAGTAACTTCATTGCAGTGTTAGTGTAAGCCTACCTGAGACACTAAAACATAAACTAAACCCTCCCAGTGTGTTTGGCATTTTAAGAGAATGCCAAGCTGAGAAATTGTTGGCTGCCTGGTTCTGAGTTGGAGCATCAGATTCTGAACCAAATCTTAAAGATTTATTTATTAGTCACAAGTAAGGCTTACATTAACACTGCAATGAAGTTACTGTGAAAATCCCCCTAGTCACCACAATCTGGCGTCTGACTCTTGCTTAAGCTGGTTTCAATCACCGCTCTTCCATGATAATATTTCTGCAGATGTATCTGTTGGAAAGGCGATCCATTATAAAATCAGAGAATCCTACAGTGCAGAAGGAGGCCATTTGGCCCATCGAGTCTGCACCGACCACAATCCCATCCAGACCCTATCTCCATAACCCTATGCATTTGCCCTAGCTAGTTGTCCTGACACTAAGGGACTATTTAACATGGCCAATCCATCTAACCTGCACATCTTTGGACTGTGGGAGGAAACCGGAACACCTGGAGGAAACCCACACAGACATGGGGAGAATGTGCAGACTCCACACACACAGTGACCCAAGCTGGGAATCGAACCTGGATCCCTGCTGCTGTGAGGCAGCTGTGCTAACCACTGTGCCGTAATGTCGCCCCATCAGTGCCACTGACCGGATTGCCGGACCTGATCCCACCTCAGGAATCCCCCACTAGCAGGATTACACCCGCTAATCAGACATTATCCAGGTCAAAAGTAGCTTGGAGACAGACCTCTTTTTATCTTGCTTCCTCCCCTGAGTTCTGCCACCTTTTTTATGTATTAAGTAGAAATTAGAATGAAATTCTGACAAGCTGGCCACTGATGTAGGGTTAACGCCACCAACAGCACTGTGAGAACGACCAGATAATCAGAGAGAATTGTAGAATCCCTCCAGTGTATTAGACCCAGTAACCATCGTGTCAAAGACTCACTCCAGTGCAGATGGAGGCAATTCAGTCTATCGAGTCTGCACCAACAACAATCCCATCTAGGGCCTATCCCCATAACCCCATGTATTTACCCTGCTAATCCCCCTGACACAATTTAGCATGGTCAATCCACCTAATTTGGAGACCAACCTAGCCCCAAATATTGAAACTCCCCCTGCTGTATGCAATAGTCTCTAGATCTTTCCCACATCCAGCTGAGACGTCCCGGTTTAATGTCCTAGCCAAACGTCGGCACCTCTGACTGTGCAGCACTCCTGCAACGGGAGACTTGGTGCCTGGCCGAACATAATGCCTGAATTCTGCATCTTGCTCCCCAGAGCTTTATAAAAGAGAGTGATAGATGAAGCCTCTCCCACCCACTTTCCCTCCAATTGATTCCGACCTGACTACAGTTTCTGCTATTTATCACCTTTCCCGTGATTTCAGCTTTGGAAAAGGCAGATTCCTGTCTTCCGTCTCCTGGACTTCCATTGCAGTCCCTTCTCCAGCCCTCTAGCCCTCCAACCGACTCGTGCTCGGATACAGTTCCCTGCCTGCCTGTCGATATTTTGCCTCCTTTGTCTTAAGGGCAGTGTGCGACCCTGCTGGAGGGGAAGGTGGTTCAAACCCCAGCCTGAAGTTGCATTGTTTCCCCCCACCCTCACCCCCATCCAGTGCCCCCCCCCTTTGACTGGGGTCCTCGAGCTAGCCCCTTCACTCCCCTCCTTAAACCAGGCCAGTTGCAGACCCCTTGCTGAGTGACTGTGAAGTGACCTGCATGGTTCTGAGGGTCCCAGGCCATCGTTTTACTCCCGCGTTCCCTTTACTTGTCCATCATCCGTTCCCTCCATCATCAGAACAGAACCCTTTGGTTGGTCCGAATTACCTGCTTGGCTCCAAGAACAGGCAGACTAGGAACTGTTTGAGTTGGCATTGGCTGTGCCCATCTGAATTACCTAGTGACATCAAACCCAAATGGGGGAAGGTCTAGGTAAGGGGCTAGGCTTCACCTAGAGTGTAGGTGGGTGAAAGGAATAAGCATCCACAGACAGGGGAGGCGATGGCCTAGTGGTATTATCACCAGACTATTAATCCAGAAACTCAGTTCTGGGCGATCCGGGTTTGAATCCTGCCACAGCAGATGGTGGAATTTAAATTCAAATAAAAAATAGATCTGGAATTAAGAATCTGCTGATGAAACCATTTGTCAATTGTCGGAAAAACCCCTCTGGTTCACTAATGTCCTTCAGGGAAGGAAATCTTACCCGATCTGGCCTACGTGATTCTAGAGCCACAGCAATGTGGTTGACTCCCAACTGCCCTGAACTGCGGGCAACAAGAGATGGGCAATAAATGCTGGCCAGCCAGCGATGTCCATTTCACAGGGATGAATTTAAAAAAAAAAAGCCTTGTTGCAACTGAACATTCTGGAAGTTACTGGGTTACAATCTGAAGTCGGAGCTTTAGTTGAGAGTTTTCATCAACACTGAGGATGGAGTTTATTTAAATCAAAGATTCTAGGGATTCCTCCAGGTTAAAAGGACTTTAAGGAATTATTTCCAGTTTCAGGTTAATTTTTGGATGAATAAATGTGTGTTTATGTGTGTGAATGGAGTGAACAGTGGGGAACTATTGGATGAAGGATATCTTGTGGCAGGCGCCGCTCAGAGAACTTGAATTAACGTAATGTTTTTGTTGCCAACTCTGGAAGATATTCCTGAAGGTTTCATCACGGCTACCTTCAGCCAACCTTCATTCCCAACTCCCCCAACACTTTTAAGTAAAAGAAAGTCTTCAAACAAGAATGCTCCCCAAATCTTGGCCAGGTTTAAGCTCACAACAGTTGCCCTGGAGACTGATCTTGAGTTAACCCCAGGCCAATCCTGCAGCGTTGGCAATCCTTGCCTGGCAATGCCACTTATTCTGCACTGAGTCATCCCTGTGTGTGTCCTTGCCAGTCACAGGTGTAAACTGGGTTGTCAACTCTTAGTTATGCCAATTTGAACGTTGACTGTCTCTCTTCAGAGCACTCCAGAGTTGCCCATTGGTTTGGGAAACTTGTTTGGACTTATTGAGGGGAAAGGGAGGAAAGGATTGGGGTTTTCTTCCTGAAATGACTGTAATCCTCACCCCATCTACCATCCCACAAGCATTTTTACCTTCTTGCTCCTCGTCTGGCACTTTTATTCATTCACCCACTCACTAAATGCTGGTGCCTGCGTCTAATGTCCACCATTCAGCCCATCGAGACTCGATGGGCCGAATGGCCTAATTCCGCTCCCATATCTTATGGTCTTATGGCTTCCGAGGGTGCTGCAGGTCGGGGGTCATGTGTAGGCCAGACCAGGAAAGGTTGGCAGACTAACAGTGAGCCCTGTGGAGTTTTCCGACAATCCAGTGATCTCTTCTATTCCTGGTTTTACTTTAAATTTAAATTTAAATTCTCCGGCTGCCATCGCAGGATTTGAACCCGTGACTCTGGAATCTGTAGTCCAGATCTCTGGACCATTAGTTCCAGTCACGTGAACGTAGTGTCATCATTCCCATTATGAATGAAGTAAAATAACAAGAAGTGAACGGTTAGAGCTGGGGAATCTCCTAGGGCCTTTTTTGTTAAGAGAAAGGGGAAGATGCTATTCAAAGAAATGTTCTTCCTTTTTTTCCTCTTGGTTTCTAAGAACCATATTTTAAGCAATCCTAAAACTGGCCGCTGCTGCTCTCTGCCTCGGTGAGCTGGCTATGCTGTCTGGCTCTGCCACTCGCCGCTAACCAGGCGCCAATCAGAAGGGCAATTCCTGAGCTGGGGCTCAGGTTGCCAACTGAATGTGCTCTGGAGGACGCCCAATGCACCCCCCCCCCCCCCCCCCCCCAAACAAAGCCCCATTTGCCTGCCATTGCTCATCCTCCAGCCCAACCTCACAACCCCACTACCTATTAAGGTGGCACAGTGGTTAGCGCTACTGCCTCACAGCGCCAGGGACCTGGATTCGATTCCCAGCTCTGCGCAGAGTCTGCATGTTCTCCCTGTGTGTCTGCATAGGTTTCCCCTGGGTGCTCCGCTTTCCTCCCGCACTCCGATAGATGTGCCGGTTAGGTCAATTGGCCAGGCTAAATTGTCCCTTAGTATCAGTGGGACTAGCTAGGGTAAATATGTGGGGTTACAGGGAATGGGTTGGATTGTTGACGGTGCAGACTTGATGGGCCAAATGGTCTCCTTCTGCACTTAGGGATTCTATGAATTGGAAGGCAAGACAAACTCTTCCCGAACAATCAGTTGAACAGCCTCCCTAAGCTGCCAATCTTTTTCTGACAACAACCAAAAGCGTTCAAGATATTTTTTTAAAAAAGGTGTATTTTTGTTGGCGATTTCCACCCCCCCCCCCACTTCCTGGTGTGTAGCCCGCAGCAGTGTCCTTGATGATTCAGTGTTGAAGATTCTGGGGTCATCCTGGAGGCTTTGGTGACTCCGAGGAGAGGTGCGGGGGATCGGAGGAACGTGATGCAACATTGTGGGGGGGGCGGAGTGAGAAATAAACGGTTAAGGAGGAACTCGACATTTCACAGAAGCCCCCCACCCACCCCTCCCAGCTCCTTCCCCCACCGAGGCAACACTAATGGCAACTGAGAACGTGGGTGGTCACTGCCTCGCGGACCTGTGCTCAGTTTGGAGATCTGTGGCCTGCATGGGCCCCAGGGTGAACTCTTTTTTTCCCACCTCCCCACACTTCGCCCATCGTTGTAAACTGCCTTCCTGAGTTGCAATGTTTTCATCCCTCTCTCTCTCTCACACACTCTCTCTCTCTCTCTCTCTCTCATTACGTACTACTTATTATTGACTTTTTTTAATGACGTGTTTTAACTGTACAATGTTATAGCCTGAAAGGTATTGTTACTGTTTCTGATTTGTGTTTCTTGTATTGATGTTACATATATTATATATTTTTAATTGTTTAATAATGTCCTGCAAATGTTATTCTTTTCCTACTTCTACCCTCCCCTCCCCAGCCACCTACCCCACTTCCCTCGCAAAATGTAAAACTTGCGTTGTATCCTGTGTCCACAGAATGAAAAACAAAACACATTCTTCCTCTGTATTGTTTTTTCTAAAAAAAAATAGTTTAACCTCTTTTGTGTTTTAAATGATGAATAATTCCTACGCTGCTTTCTGCATTTTTTTCATCTGGTTTAATATGCCTGTGTGTGTGAGACGGGTTGTCTTTGCTTGCGGTTCACAGAGCTACACGGTTGTCCTTTTGGATGGTGCCCCGGATGGGCACAAAGGGAGGGTGGGGGTGTAGGTGGGTTCTTGGGTAGATTTGACCTGGGGTTACTGAGTTTTTGTTCCGGGCACCGCACCTCAGCAAGGGCGCAACCCAGTTGGCCACAGGTTCAATTTCCCCTACCAGCTGAGGTTATTCTGGGCTGCACCTTCTCAACCTTGCCCCTTGCTGAGATGTGGTGACTCTCGGGCATCACTGGTTGGGGGATAGCATTTATTGTCCTTGAACTGAGTGACTTGCTAGGCCATTTTAGAGGGCAGTTGAGAGTCAACCACATTGCTGTGGCTCTGGAGTCGCATGTAGGCCAGACCAGGTAAGGACGGCAGATTTCCTTCCCTAAAAGGACATCAGCAAACAAAATGGGTTTTTCTGACAATTGACAATGCTTTCATGGTCATCAGTAAATCACCACCAGTCAGCTCTCCGCATACAGAGGGGAGAGCAGTCTATGGTACTCTGGGATTATGGTGACTTGATCTGTTTACTGGAGCAAAACCATTGAAATTCTAGAATCTACGCACAGGAGGAAGGCCTTTGAGTCAGTTCTACCATCCAGTTAAAATAATCACCTATCTGTTCCTCACCTCCCTTTATTCAGCTTGATTCTGTTACCCTTAGACCATAAGATCAAAAGAAATAGGAACAGGAGGCCATTCAGCCCTTTCAGTCTGTTCCATCATTTAATAAGCTCATGACTGATCTTATTAACTAAGGGAGGCAATGACCTAGTGTTATGATCACCAGACTATTAATCCAGAAACTCTCATAATATTCTGGGGATGTGGGTTCGAATCCCACCACGGGTAGATGGTGGAATTTATATTCAATAACAAATATCTGGAATTAAGAATCAACTGATGACCATGAAAGCATTATCAATTGTCGGAAAAACCCATTTCGTTCGCTGATGTCCTTTTAGCGAAGGAAATCTGCCGTCCTTACCTGGTCTGGCCTACGTGTGACTCCAGAGCCACAGCAATGTGGTTGACTCTCAACTGCCCTCTAAAATGGCCTAGCAAGCCATGCGGTTCAAGGACAATAAATGCTAGCCCCCAGCCAGTGATGCCCATATCCCATGAAGGAAAAAAAACCCACTCACTAAATCCACTTTCCTGTTCTGTAAGCCTCAATTCCCCTATCAATCTCCGCCTTGGAAATGTTCAAGGACTTGGCCTCCTGGTGGTCAAGTATTCCAAACTTTCGCCCCTCTTTGAGAGAAGAATTTCTTTCTCAAATCCATCTTAAATGAGCATCTTATCCTTCTGAGTTAAAACCTAGAGGAAGTGTTGGAGGTGAGACTGAAGCATTTGTAGTCATTATCATCCCAAACAGGGTGATCCATCTCGGCCTCCTCCTGAGGTTCTTTGCCATCCTGGATGTCAGTCTTCAGCCAATTCGATTCATTCGACGTGGTGTCAAGAAACGGCCGAGGCAAAGACCATGAGAGTGCTGACAATATCCCCTCTAGGATATTGAAGACGTGTGCTCCAGAACCTGCTTCTGTCTCTGGCTAAACTGATACAGTTTGAAGCCTACACATGGCTGGAAAATTACCTAAAGGTTTTTTTTAAAGTTTATTTATTAGTCACAAGTAGGCTTATATTCACACTGCAATAAGTTACTATGAAAGTCCCCGAGTCGCCACACTCTGGCACCTATTCAGGTACTCTGAGGGGCAATTTAGCATGGCCAATTGAACCTAACCACCGTGTCTTTCGGACTGTGGGAGGAAACCACAGCACCTGGAGGAAACCCATGCAGAAACGGGGAGAATGTGCAGACTCCACACACACTGACCCAAGCTGGGAATCGAACCCGGGTCCCTAGAGCTGTGAGGCCACAGTGCCACCATGCCACCTGGGTGTGTCCTGGCCACAAAAAGCCAGGTCAGATCCAACCCGGCTAATTGCCGCAATTATTGGCAAAAGCGATGGAAGGTATTATTAACAGTGCTGTCAAAGTGGCACATACTTAGCAATAGCTCGATGTCCGATGTTCAACTTCAGTCTCTTACGGTCCACTTGGCCACAGACCTCCGCGTAGCCCTAGTTTGAATGTGGTCCAAAAACCTGGATTCCAGATGTGCGGTGAGAGGGACTGCGCTTAATGTCAAGGTGGAATTTGACTAAGTACGGCATCAAGAAACAACTGAGAATTGGGGCAAATTCATGTAAACAAAGATGGTTTGTGGTTATTGGAGACTCGTCATCTCAGCCTCAGCATTCCGCTGTGCAGGAGTTTCTCCAGGCGGTATGCTGGACTCAGCCACCTTCAGCTGCTTTGCCAGTGACCTTCCTGCCATGATACGGTCAATTGGCTGATAAGTGCACAGTGTACAGGCCCGACAGCATCTCCTCAGATGACGAAGTAATCTTTAATAATCCTAGATGTTATTCAGGTTTGGGCTGATGGGTGGTGAGTTGAGCTCAAAGAAATGCCAGACAATGACTATCTTCAGTAAGAGGATGTGTAACCAGCTTGCCTTGACACTCAGTGGCATTAACACAACACAACCTCTAACGTAATCTGGGCAGGGGGTGGAAAAAGGGTATCCAATACAGGTCAGAACTTGAGTTACCAGAATCATTGATTCACCTATTGCTTCCTTAATGCCTGTCCACTATCTGCAAGGCACAAGTTAGCAGTGTGATGGAATAAGTAAGTAAAGTTTTTAAGTTTATTTATTAGTGTCACAAGTAGGCTTGCATTAACACTTCAATGAAG
This sequence comes from Carcharhinus amblyrhynchos, assembly GCF_965287045.1. Lineage (NCBI taxonomy): Eukaryota > Metazoa > Chordata > Chondrichthyes > Carcharhiniformes > Carcharhinidae > Carcharhinus > Carcharhinus amblyrhynchos. The sequence goes on along the minus strand of NC_137358.1, from coordinate 7,926,177 downwards.
TTACTCTGAAAATACCTTAGTCACCATTCTCCGGTGCCTGTTTGGGTACATGATGTGGAGGTGTCGGCATTGAATGGGGGTGGCCACAGTAAGAAGTCTCACAACACCAGGTTAAAGTACAATAGGTTTATTTGGAATCACGAGCTTTTGGAGCGCTGTTCCTTCATCACTCACCTGATGATGGCCAATGCATCTAACCAGCATGTCTTTCGGACTGTAGGAGGAAATCTACACAAATGCAGAGAGAACGTGCGGATGCCACACAGACAGTGACCCAATCTGGGAAATGAATCTGGGTCCCTGGCGCTGTGTGGCAGCAGTGCTAACCACTGTGCGACCACGCTGCCCTTACTCTACTTGCCTGGATAAGTGTGGTTCAGACAACACTCAGGCAACTCAACACCAGCCAGGACAAAGCATCCTCCTTTATCATTACTGCACCCTCCACCGCTGGTGCAGAGGTGTGTACCAGCTAAAGGATGCATTGCAAACTGGCTTTTCCTAAATCCTGTGAGCTTCTAACAGCTGGGAAGACAAGGGAAGCAGATGCACCACCCACCACCTGCAAGTTCCACTCCCAAGTCACACTCCATCCTGGCCTGGAACCTCAATGCTGTTCCTTCTTCATCACTGGGTCAAAATCCTAAAATCATGGTGGGAGTAACGGGACAAGAAGATGGTTCACCAACAAACTCACAAGGGCAGTTTGGGATGGAGAAGAATCGTGGTGGCCTTGCCAGGGATGCCTCTGTCACATGAATGAACAAAGTTAAGGCTTTCATATGAACTACAGCCACTCGAGCAAGGCTTATGCTTGTGTATCTAAACTATAAAATGATCATTCGTGTCCCCCCACCCACCCAATTGTGTTCTAGAATTACTAAACCCCCTGGATTGTGTTCCAGAAATGATAGATTTACTTAGGCACTGCAGTGAAAGGCACTCGTACTTCAACATGTATCAAACATGCCTGCCTCTTGGAGTAGGCAACTTGAGACAATTCAGAAGCCTCGTAGGAAAACCTTCCTCTCCAAACAGAGGCAACCAAAAAGTGAAATCTGGTATTGGTGGAAGCAACAATCAATGGAAGTTTCATTAAAAATCTAATGGGTCCTTGAAGGAAGGAAACCTGCTCACCTGACATGATCTCTGTGACACCCTATATCAATATGGTAATGAAAAACAGGGAAGTTAGCCCAACAACAGCTGCCAGGAAAATGCTGGATTCCATTCTTGAGGAGGTGTTGGTAAGTCACTTTGGAAATTGTAATATGTTTAGGCAGATTCAACATAGTTTTATGAGGGGGAAATCTTGATGGACAAATAGTGGGCATCATAGTGGCACAGTGGCTAGCACTGCTGCCTCACAGCGCCAGGGACCTGGGTTCAATTCCCAGGTGGGGTCACCGTCTGTGTGGAGTTTGCACACATTTTCTCTGTGTCTGTGTGGGTTTCCTCCAGGTGCTCCTGTTTCCTCTCTCAGATCAAAGATGTGTGGGTTAGGTGGATTGGCCATGCTGAATTATCCCTTAGTGTCAGGGGGACTAGCTAGCGTAAATGCATGGAATCATGGGGATAGGGCCTGGGTGGGATTGCGGTTGGTGCAGACTTGATGGGCTGAATGGCCTTCCTCTGCACTGTAGGATTCTATGCTTCTAATTCGCTTTGAGGATGGATCCAACAGGATGAAGAAAGAGGACTCTGGGTGGAATATAATTAGATTTTAAAAAGGCAATCAACGTGGTGTTGGAAGAATGTGAAGGCTCTTGAGACGATTTATCAGAATGCTTTCAGATGGGTGGACATGGTGGCACAGTGGTTAGCACTAGAGCCTCACGGGGCCGCGGACCCAGCTTCAATTCCGGCCTTGGGTGACTGTGTGGAGTCTGCACATTCTCCCCTGCGTCTGCTTGGGTTTCCTCCAAGTGCTCTAGTTTCCTCCCGCACTCCAAAAATGTGCAAGATAGGCGGATTGGCCATGCTGAATTGTCCTTTAGTGTCGGGGTATTAGCAGGGTAAATACGTGGAGTTATAGGGATAGGGCCTGAGTGGGATTATTGTTGGTTCAGGCTCGATGGGCCGAAAGACCTCCTTCTGCACTGTAGGGGTTCTGCGATTTTAGTGAAGGATTTTAGCTACAGCGTTAGGTTGGACACACTGGGGTTGTTCTTGGAGCAAATGGGTTCTAAAGCGGATGTACAAGATTATGACAGGTTTTGACTCAGTACATACAAAGAAAAGCTGTTTCCCTTAGCTGATTGTACAAGAACCGAGAGACACAGATTTAAAGTTTTGGACAAGAGATTTAGGGGGATGGGATTGACTGGATTGCTCTGCAGAGAGTTGGCCTGGATTCAATGGGCCAAATGGCCTCCTTCAGTACCGTAACTCTCTGATTTGAAACCCTGGAAATGGTCGACTAAACCACTCAATTAGATCAAACCACTGCCTATGGTTCGAGAAGAAAGACTGCCGTTACCTTTTTTGAACAACTAGGACTGGGGGGGCGACGCTATGCCAATGATGGCCAGTTTCCTGAGAATGAGAAAGCAAATGTTTCCTGTGGCCACGAGGTCCAAGCACGTTCATTATTATCCTGGGAGAAAAATCATGAATCACTCATTAATTTGGCTTGTGTGCATGTGTTTTTTAAATTTTCTTGCACACTTAATATTCTAAAAATACTGGAGATAGAATTTCATCTTTCATATTAAAGGGCTAAAGTTAAAGTTAATTTATTAGTCACAAGTAAGGCTTAACATTAACATTGCATTGAAGTTACTGTGAAATTCCCATAGTTGCTACACTCCGGCGCCTGTTCAGGTCAATGCACCCTAACCAGCACATCTTTCAGACTGTGGGAGTAAACTGGAGGACCCGGAGGAAAACCACGCAGACACGGGGAGAGCGTGCAAACTTCACACAGACAGTGACCCAAACTGGGAATCGAATCCAAGTTCCTAGCGATGTGAGGCAGCAGTGCTAACCACTGTGTTACTATCCCAAACAACAGCCCACACCTTCAGGAAAATGAAGGGGGGATTATTGCAGAGAAGGGATGATAAAGATGTTCGAACAAATGCTTTTTGCTTCCTACACTGTTATTGTTTTTTACATTGCTTGAACAGAGTGAATGTATTTCTCATTCAGATCAGAATGTTGAAGCTTGATTACAACGTGATGCAGGCAGTGAGAGGTAAATGAGTCTTGTTTCTGCAATGTTAGAATCGTAGAAGCCCCACACTGCAGAAGGAGCCATTCGGCCCATCAAGTCCACACCAACTCTGACAGCATCTTATCCAGGTCCTATCCCTACAACTGCGCAGTATTTATCTCCCTAATCCCCCTAACCGATACATCCTGGGACACTAAGGGGCAATTTAGCATGGCCAATCCACCCAACCTGCACATCTTTGGATGTTAAGGGACAATTTAGCATAGCCGATCACCCTAATCTGCTCATCTTTGGACATTAAGGGGCAATTTACTAAGGCCAATCCACCTAACCTATACATCTTTGGACACTAAGGAGCAACTTACATGGTCAAACACAAGCTACACATCTTTGGACACAAAGGGTCAATTTATCATGGTCAATCTACCTAACCTGCATATCTTTGGACACCAGGGAGCAATTTAGCATATCCAATCTACTTAACCTGCGCATTTTTGGACAAGTGGGGGCAGATTAGCATAGCCATTCCACCTAACCTGCACATCTTTGGACATTAAGGGGCAATTTAGCATGGCCAATCCATCAAACCTGCATATCTTTGGACACAAAAGGGCAATTTAGCATGGCCAATCCACCTAACCTGTACATGTTTGTACTGTGGGAGGAAACCAGAGCACCTGGAGGAAATCCACAAAGACATGGGGGAACATGCGAACTCCAGACAGACAGTCTCCCATGGCCACAGTTGAACCCAGGTCTCTTGTTGTGAGGCAGCAGTGCTAAGTGCTGTGACACTCTGTTTTGTTATATTTTAGTGGCAGACCTTTTTTTGTTCCGCACTTTTATTTTTTAGCCTCATTAGTACATCTCAGCAATCGGCCACAAGGAGGGCACGGTTGCACAGTGCTTAGCACATATCCCCCTACATATAGACTTGTTCAATGGTCCCTTAAACCAACATCGCTAAAACTAATGATCTGATCAGTATTGCATTGCTGTTTATGTGATCTGAGAGTCAGAGAGTTGTACAGTGCAGAAAAGGACCTCCGGCCCATTTAATCTGCACTGACTATAACTACACTAATCCCATTTTCCTTAACTTATCCCACATCCTTCAATGCTATGATATTTCAAGTGCTCATCCAAGTACTTTTCAAAGGTTGTAAGGTTTCCGGCCTCCACTGCCTTCCAGGCTGTGCATTCCAGATTCCTACCACAATCTGAGTGACAAAAATGTTTTCTCAAGTTCCCTCTGAATTTCTCGAAATTTCTCCTCACAGTGCTAACCACTATGCCACCATGCAGGTTTTTGACCCCTCAACCCTGCTTCCTACTCATCCTGTCCATATCCCTCATAATCTTATACATCTCAATCATATCCCCCACTCAGCCTTCTCTGCTCTGGAGAAAATGATGTATAGAGATGCCGGCGTTGGACTGGGGTAAACACAATAAGAAGTCTCATAATGCCAGGTTAAAGTCCAACCAGTTTATTTGAAAGTAATCCCACAAGCTTTCGGAAATGATGTTCCTTCGTCAGGTGTGTGGAAGGTTCTGATCTGTCAGTATTCTGTAAACTGTGTGTGACTCTATATGCCCTTCTCTGATCAGAACCTTCCACACACCTGATGAAGGAACATCGTTTCCAAAAGCTTGTGGATTACTATCAAATAAACTGGTTGGACTTTAACCTGGTGTTGTGAGACTTCTTACTGGAGAAAACAATCCAAGCCTTTCCAGTCTCTCCTTGTAGCTCAAATGTTCCATCCCAGTGAACCTCCTCTGTAACCCTTCTACTGCTATCACATTCTTCCTATAGTAAGGGGACCAGAACTGTACATAGAACTCGTCTTGTTGTGCGGAAACTAGCTGGCAGTTTGATACCAAGTCTGAGCATGGTGTGCAATATTGGTCTCCTTATTTAAGGAAGGACAAAATGCAGTTCAAAGAAGGTTTACCAGACTAATAACTGAGAATAGGCAGGTTGTTTCAAAGTTTATTTATTAGTGGCACAGGTAGGCTTACATTAACACTGCAATCAAATTACTGTGAAAGTCCCCGAGTCGACACACTCTGGCACCTGTTCAGATACACTGAGGGAGAATTTAGCACAGCCAATGCACCCTGACCAGCACGTCTTTTGGACTGTGGAAGGAAACCAGTGCATCCAGAGGAAACCCACGCAGACGTGGGGAGAAAGTGCAGACTCCACACAGACAGTGACCCAAACTGGGAATCGAACCCAGATCCCTGGTGCTGTGAAACAGCAGTGCTAATCACCGTGCCACCGTGCCGGTTATCCTATGAAGAAAGGTTAGAAAGGCTAGCCTTGTATCCGCTGGAGTTTAAAAGAGTAAGGGCAATTTGGCTGACATAAAAGACATCCTGAGGGGGTTTTGACAGGGTGAATGTGGAGAGGATGTTTTCTCTGTGGGAGAATCCAGAACTAGGGGTCATTGTTTAAAAACAAGGGGGTCGCCCATTTATGGCAGAGATGAATGGAATATTTTTCTCTCAGAGGGTCTTGAATTTCTGGCACTCTTCCTCAAAAGCTGGTGCAAATGTCATCTTTAAATCTAAAGTTTATTTTTTACGTCTCAAGTCAGCTTACCTTAACACTGCAATGAAGTTACTGTGCGAGTTCCCTAGCCGTCACACTTCAGTGCCTGTTCGGGTATACGGAGGGAGAATTTAGCATGGCCAATGCACATACCAGCACATCTTTCAGACTGTGGGAGAAAACAAGGATACCCAGAGGAAACCCATGCAGACACGGGGAGATTCTGCACACATAGTGATCCAAGACAGGAAATGAACCCAGGTCCCTGGCACTGTGAGGCAGCCGTGCTAACCACTATGCCGCCCCAATTTTAAGGCAGAGCTAGACAGATTCTTGATTAGCAAGGGGGGTGGTGGTGAATGATTAGTGGGTAGGCAGGAATGTGGGTTGGATGTTACAATCAGATCCGCTATGACCTTATTGAATGACGGAGCAGGCTCAAGGGGCTGAATGGCCTTACTCCTGCTCCATGTTCTTCTGTACTTTTCCTACATTAAAACAGTGACTGACCTTCAAAAATTAATTCGCTGTGAAGCACTTTGGTATGTCCTGAGGTTGTGAAAGGTATTGTAGAAGTGGTTTATTTCCTTGCCTTTCTTTGTAGCAAGCTCCTGTGTCCTTAGAGGGCCAGCAGTTTTCCAAGTGTCCTACAGCAAGGAGAAGGAGACAGAAAATACCCAGAATCTAGGAAGTTGTGGGGTGGGTATTACTTTACATTGTCTAAGTTTCTTACTAATTGTGAAAACCTCCCAAGTACTTTGGGAAGAGGCCCATGTGGTGCATGAGCAAAAGAGAATTTGATCATTATCTGCAGAGAAAAAAACTTACAAGATCACTGGCAGCACAGTGGTTAGCACTACTGCCTCAGTGCCAGAGACCCAGGTTCAATTCCGGCCTCGGGTCACTGTCTGTTTGGAGTTTGTACACTCTCCCTGTGTCTGCGTGGGTTTCCTCCCACAGTTCAAAGATAGGCTGATTGGCCATGGTAAATTGACCCTAGTGTCAGAGGGAATTGTTAGGGTAAATTATGGGAATAGGTCCTGGGTGTGATGTTGGTTGGTACAGACTTGATGGGCCAAATGGCTTTCTTCTGCACTGTCGAGATTCTATGAAAAGACTCAGCACGGGGACTAGCTGAGCTACTCTGACAAGGAGTTTGCACAGAAACAATGATCTGAATGGCCTCCTGTGTTAGAATCATATTATTACGTGATGAAGGGCAACACTCCAAAAGCTTGTGCTATCAAATGAACCTGTTGGACTTTAACCTGGTGTTGGGAGACTTCTTACAGTGTCCACCCCAGTCCAACACTGGAATTGCCACATCAGAATCATGTAATGGTTACATGACAAAAATACAAACCAAATGGACCAAATGACCTGCGTTGTGAATCTCGTGTATTATATGTGTATTTATATATATATTTATATACAAATGCAGCTTGGTGTGGAACTGAGACACATGGACCAGGAAGATTTGAGTGCAATTCTCAGCGAGAAAATTGGTCGTAATTCAGAGAAAGAAGATGATCTACTCAGTGATCACAACCCATTCAGGATTCGCGTTTGAGGGATTCAATTGTTCTGTCAATGAGATGTGACCATGAATTGTTATTGTCCTGTGAACCTATCCTTGTTGGTAGGGAGGTAACTAGCCATAGTCCATGAAGCCATTTTGATACCTTTCAATTAGAGAGAGAGAGAGACAATTAATTATATGGCTCAAGAAACACACATCAAGGGTCTGGGTGGGATTGTTGTCAGGGCAGACTCGATGGGACAAATGGCCTCCTTCTGCACTATAGGGATTCTATTCTATTCGATGAGCATCTGACAGGAGGCAGGTCCCAAGTCTACCTCAGTCAGAGTAAGACGTCAAATTGTGCTGTTGGTGTTATTCTGAACTATGGTAACCATCTAAACTAACCGATAATCATTTAAATCCCTGCCGAATGCCTCATTTGAACCTGTCTCCACCACACTGCTCAGCAGTGCAATCCAGACCCAAACTGCTTGCTGTGCGAAAAAGATTTTGTCTCACATCATTTTTGTTTCTTTTTTCAACTACTTTAAATCTGTGCCCTGTCACAAGATCTTGTCCCAGTCCGTCTTCTATCAAATACTTCGATCAAATCTCCCCTCAGCCTTCTTTACTCCAAATCCTCCAATCTGAAGTTTCTGGGACCATTCTTGTAAACCTCTTCTGCACCCTCACCAGTGCCTTCGCATCCTTCCTAAAATGCAGTGCCCAGGAACTGTACACAATACTCTAGCTGAGGTCTAGCTGCAAGTGGACTGCGAACATGTTCCCTTATTCAAGAAAGAGGCAAAACATGAGAAACTATGGACTAGTCAGCTTGCCCTCTGTGGTGGGAAAGTTGCTGGAGTCAATCTTTAAGGAGGAGGTGACTGAGCATCTGGAAAAGCAAAGCTCAATTCACCAGTATCAGCACAGTTTTGTGAAGGGCAAGTCTTGTTTGACAAACCTGCTAGTTGTAACTGGGAAGGTAGATAACGGGGATCCTCTGGATGTGATCTATCTGGACTTCCAGAAGACATTTGATAAGGTGCCACACAAGAAATTGATCCAGGTTAGATTCCAAGGGGTTGGGGGTAGAGTAGTGGCTTGGACTGAGGATTGGCTGACTGTTGGAAGGAAAGGGTTGGGATAAATGGGTACTTCTCCAGTTGGTGATCTGTAACTATTGGGGTCCCGCAGGGTTCAGTTCTCGGACCACAACTCTTTACAATCTATATCAGTGATCTACAAGCTAGGACAGAGCGTAACATAGTGAAATTGGCTAATGACACAGAAATAGATGGGAAAACAGGCTGTGATGAGGAGATTAAAAAGTTTACAAATGGATATTGACAGGCAAGAGGAATGAGCCAAGATCTGGCAGATGGAATTTAATGTAGATAAATGTGAGGTTATGAATTCTGGCCAGAAAAATAAAAGGGCAAATTACTATTTAAATGGGAAACAGATTCAAATGGTGTTTGTGCAGAGGAATCTGGCTGAGTCTCAGAAGTGGGTATGCAGGTGCAAAATGTTATAAGGAAGACAAATGAAATCTTGGCAGTTATTGCGAAGGGCCTAGAGTATAAAAGTAGTTAAGTGTTGTTACCATTGTAAGACCACACTTGGAGTATTGTGTTCAATTTTGGTCACCTTCTTTGAGGTGGGATGTGGTGGCACTAAAGGCAATTCAGAAGAGGTTCACTAGATTGATTCCAGGTTTGAAGGTGGAGTCAAACGAGGAGCGGTTGAGTAGCTTGGGCTTGTACTTGCTGGAGTACAGAAGAATGAGGGGGGATTTGATTGAGGTATATGAAATACTCAACAGGGTTGATAAAGTAAATGCTAACCAAACTAGAACTGTCTAGGACAAGAGGTTATAACTACAACTACGAAGGGGGGAGATTCAAGACAGGAATAAAGAGAAGCTACTTCTCACAAAAGGTTGTGAATCTATGGAATTCACTGCTCCAGAATGCAGTGGATGCAGAATCAATGGATTCAAGAAAGAGCTAGATAAATATTTGATTACAACAGGAAAAAGGCAGGGAAGTGGAGTTAGGATGAGATAGATAGCAGGCTTGAAGGGCTGAATTGTCTACTCTTGCACCTAATTCCTAGTGTCTTATACAAGTTTAACATTACCTCCTAGCAAAATACGGTAGGTGCTGGAAATTTGAAATAAAAACAGAAAATGCTGGATAAAATCAGCAGATCTGGCAGTCTTGTAAAGAGGGAAAGAGAGTTAACGTTTCGAGTCAGTATGGCCCTTGTTTAGAGGGATCATATGGACTTGAAATGCTAATTCTCTTTTTCTTTCTATAGATGCTGCAGATCTGAGTTTATCCAGCATTTTCTGTTTTTTATAATCTTGCTCTTGTACTCTATGCCCCTACTTATGAAGCCAAGGATGTTGAATGCTTCATTAACTACACTCTCAACTTGTACTGTCTTCTTCTTTCTCCTCACATTATCGATAACTGCTTTCCTTCTCCTCTCTGTACTCGAAGAACGGTAAATACTTTGTCCATTTACTGTGCAAGAAAAAATATTTTTCATTGTATCCTAATATTTGATTTATTACTTGATTTGATTTATTGTCACATGTTAACATATACAGTAAAAAGTATTGTTTCTTGTGCATTATACAGACAAAACATACTGTTCATAGAGAAAGAAATGAGAGAGTGCAGAATGTAGTGTTACAGTCATAACTAGGATGTCGAGAAAGATCAACTTAATGCGAGGTAGTCCATTCAAAAATCTGACAGCAGCAGAGAAAAAGCTGTTCTTGAATCGGTTGGTATGTGACCTCAGACTCTTGTATCTTTTTCCCAAAAGAAGAAGGTGGAAGAGAGAATGTCCACGGTGCGTGGGGTCCTTAATTATGCTGGCTGCTTTACCGAGGCAGTGGGAAATGTAGACAGAGTGAGTGAATGGGAAGCTGGTTTGTGTGATGATTGGGCTACATTCACAACCTTTTGTTGTTATATATCGCAATATTAAATCAAATCAATGACTTGCGCATATAAAGTTTATTTATTAGTGTCACAAGTAGGCTTACATTAACACTGCAATGAAGTTACTGTGACAATCCCCCAGTTGCCACACTACAGCACCTGTTCAGGTACACTGACAGAGAATTTAGCACAACCAACGCACCCTAATCAGCACTTCTTTTGGACTGTGGGAGGAAACCGGAGCACCTGGAGAAAACCCAGGCCCCTTTGCTCCTGCGACCCTTTTAATGTTGCACTGTCCCTTCATTATAATATATAACTGTTCCTTCCTATAAAGCACTTGGAGCTTAAATATACGACATAAATGTAAGGTGTTGCGTAATGAATGTGCTAATAATTAAGACCTGTTGTGTTGAAGGTTATTTGCGAGCTGTCTTCCTTTCACATGTGGTGACTGAGCTGTTTTCAGGTGGAGCTGATCACAATGGCGGCCAAGATGGCAGCGCCTTCAACGTCATCAGAAAGCGCTCTATCCATTTGGCGGCGGAGGGGTGGGGTCTGACACACGGCAGGAGGCGGGGCCATTGGTTAATGAGCAGACGGGGGCCGAGACCCTGCCTGTCACGTGGCGCGAAGCGGCGGGGGAGGACGGTTGGCGGGGTTGTAGAAGGAGGCGGGGCCGTACGCCATTAGGTAAGAGCGAGAGATGGGGCTGTCACGTGACGCAGTGGCGGGACAGCGGGGCGGGGCTGTGGGCGGGGCTGGGAAAGAGGCGTGGTCTAGTCACAAGACATGGGGCAAATCTGTGGGCAGGGCCTTAGTGAGGGAGGCGTGGTATTGGCTCGACGCAAGCGCAAAAGGCAGTTTTATCACGTGACTCAGAGGCGCGAATGGGGCGGGGTCCGGAGGTAGGCGGGGCATTAGGCAGGGAGGCGGGGCGGCAGCTGTGTCACGTGACGCAGTCCAGCGACGCGACGTTGGCCACGAAGTGGGCGAGGCTGTGGGGCGGAGTCGGCGGCAGGGGAGGCGCTGCATGTCTGTCACGTGACGCAATCCGGCCACGCGGCGCGAGGAACGGAGACATGAAAGCGGCGGGGTTATGGGCGGAGTCGACAGCAGGAGGCGTGGCCCGGCGACAGCGCAAGCGCAAAGGGAGTGGGGCTGTCACGTGACGCAGCAGTCGGCGTTCGAGCGCCTTTGCGGCCTGGCTGGAGAGGCTGAGGGACAGATCGGAGCAACGCAGCAGCGGCAGTAGCTGAGAAAGGGGTTGCATTCCTCCGCTGCCATGTGGAAAGGTAGCCAGCCACCCACCAGGTTCGTCTATTGTTTAAATCGCGAAGCTGTCCTGTGATGAGTGGGAGGGAGGAGCTGTTGTTTATTGGAAAAGGAAACTGATCCTGACAGGAGCATCCGGGGGGAGGGAGTTATTGACAACAGCTGTGTGAAATGTCCTAATGAAATCTCTCTTCCTTTTGTGCTTTTGGTTGAGCTTTTGAAATGCCAGAGTGAATAGCTCAGTATTGCATCTTAGCTGATGATGGTGACAATCCACACCTCCAGGTTTAAAGCCCAGAGCATCTTTACACCAGGATTTTACTCCCCATTTAATTTAAAAGTCCCCCGTATATTCCTCCCTTCTTCAGATTTACAATGTTGGACTCATTGGGTGGCACAGTGGTTCATTGGGTCGCAGCGCCAGGGACCCGGATTCGATTCCTGGCTTCGGTCACTGCCTGTGCGGAGTCTGCATGTTCTCCCTGTGTCTGTGTGGGTTTCCTCCCACATTCTGAAAGATGTGCTGGTTAGGGTGCATTGACCTGAATGGACTGTGGCAACGAGGGGAATTTAGCAGTAACTTCATTGCAGTGATAATGTAAGCCTTACTTGTGACTATTAAATAAACTTTACTCAACAAGCCCCCACTCCTGACACAATCCGGGCTGCCAAAACTCCCAGCACACGTTACTGAAGGAGGGCTGCACTGTCATCTAAAGTTTATTTATTAGTCGTAAGTGGCCTTACATTAACCCTGCAATGAAGTTAGTGTGAAAATCCCCCAGTCGCCACACTCCTGTGCCTGTTTGGGTACACTGAGGGAGAATTTATCATAGCTGATGCACCTAACCAGCACGTCTTTAGGATTGTGGGAGGAAACCGAAGCACCTGGAGGAAATCCACACAGACATGGGGAGAACGTGCAAACTCCACGTAGACAGTGACCCAAGCCATGAATTGAACGCAGGTCCCTGGCGCTGTGAAGCAGCAGTGCTAACCAATGTGCCACCGTGCTGCTACTTTTGAATGAGATGTTAAATTCTGACTTGATTTATTATTATAGAACCCCCACAGTACAGAAGGAGCCCATCCGGCCAATTGAGTCTGTACTGACCATAATCTCACCCAGGCCCTATTCCTGTAACCCCACACGTTTACCCTAGCTAGTCCCCCTGACACTAAGGGTCAGTTTAGCATTGCCAGTCAACCTAACCTGCAAATCTTTGGACTGTGGGAGGAAACTGGAACGCCCAGAAGCAACCCATGCAGACACAGGGAGAATGTGCGGAGTTTGCACTGACAATGATCTGAAGCTGGAATTGAACCTTGGCCCCTTGTCACGTATGTTGGGACACAGTGAAAAGTATTATTTTTTGTGATGCTGTACAGACCATTCATTGAGTACATGGGGGGAAGAAAAGGAGAGGGTGCAGAATATAGTATCACAGTCATAGCTAAGATGTGGAAAAAGATCAGCTTAATATAAAGTAGGTCCATTCAGAAATCTCATGGCAGCAAGGAAGAAGCTCGAGTCAGTTCTTGACTCTGCCCTCAGGTGAATGTAGAACGCCCATTTCCAAGAACAGTAAGGGGAGTTCACTCTCATATCTTGGCCACTTTACATCCCTCCCACACACACACACCCGCCCTCTCCGCCGCCGCCAACTGACATCATTAAAAACAGAAAATGCTGGAAAATCTCAGGTCTGACGAAGGGTCGTTCTGACTGGAAATGTTGGCTCTATTCTCTCTCCACAGACACTGTCAGACCTGCTGAAAGCTTCCGGCATTTTCTGTTTCTGTTTCAGTTTCCAGTATTTTGTCAACTTCAGTAAAAACAGATTGCCTGGTATTATCGCATTACTCTCTGCATGTAAATTGTCTGCTGTGTTTCCTACTTTACAACAGTAACTACACTTCAGAAAACACTTCATTGGCTGTAGTGTTTTGGGATGACATTCAGTTGTAAAAGGTGCTATAGAAATTCAAGCATGTACATTTCTAATGGAAACTATGTAATGAAACTATTGCGCACTCACTAAGTGCCTTTGGGAGAGGGTGTGATGGCAGCATCCTAGTTTACATGCATTTGTTTTATAAATTTACAGTGCAAAAGTTTGATTGGGAGTATAGGCAGGTGTAAAATTAACTAATATCTATATCATGATTCAGTACAGAGTAAGTTTGCACTAAAGCGCTGACTTCATCGGCTGGGGCATTGAGTATAAAAGTTGGCAAGTTATCTTGTAGCTGTATAGAACTTTGGTTAGGTGACATTTAGGAAGTTGCATGCAATCCCGGTCACCACACTACCAGAAGATAATTGATGCTTTAGAGGGGGTGCGAAGATGATTTACCATGATGTTGCCTGGTTTTGGGTATGGGGAAAGATTGGATAACTCAGATTGCTTTCATTGGAAAGATGGAGGCTAAGGAGCGACCTGATAGAGGTCCACAAAATTGAGAGACATAGACAGGGTGGATAGTCAAGAGGTTTTTTTCCCAGGTTGATGTCAATTATAAGAGGGCACAGTTTCAAGGTGAGAAGGGGAAAGTTTAGGGGTGACGTGCAGGAAATGTTTTTCGCACAGAGAGTGGTGGGTGCCTGGAACACACAGGGGAGGTGGTAGAAGCAGGCACAAAAGCAACATTCAAGGCCCATCTTGATAGACACATGAATGGGAGGTGGACAGAGGGATAGAAACCGCGTATTGGTGTAGGTGTATTGATGGGCTGAAGGGCCTGTTACTGTGCTGTATTGTTCTTTGATCCTTGTATCAGTAATTGGTTGAAGATATGTATATATGTAATCCTGCAGTGCAGAAGGAGGCCATTCAGTCCATCGAATCTGCACTGACCACAATCCCACCCAAGCCCTATTCCTGCAACCCCACATATTTACCCTGCTAATCCCCCTGATACTAGGGCCAGTTTTAGAATGGCCAATGCACCTTACCCACACATCTTTGGACTGTGGGAGGAAACTGGAGCACCCGGAGGAAATACATGCAGACACCACACAGACAGTGACCCAAGCCGGGGATTGAACCTGGGTCCCTGGCGCTGTGAGGCAGCAGTGCTAACCACTGTGCTGCCGTGCCGCCCTACAGAGATTTTAACCAAGTTTCTGTGGGAATCTGGTACTGGCTGGAATGCATCTTCCTCGTCGTTGAGCGTAAATTACTTGTACAGGTAGGCAACTTGACTGTGGTCAACACACAGCTAAGCCACGTGCCACGTACACTTTTTTTTGCAGGAGACCAAGCCTAGCAACCAAGAGCAGGAGAGTTGGCTGGTAATTCTAACCAGTTTGGGGGCAGAAAGGAACAGAGACTCCTTTTAGTTACCCTAAAAAGTGGCCATGATTAGCTAACTTAAGAGCAGTCAGGGCTTAGCCCCAGAACTTTCCTGGTCTTTGGGACCTGGACACCATGTCCAGCTCCTCAGCCGTTAGAGGTGCACCCCGTCAGCAAGGAATAATGACCCAACTTTTCAAAATCATCTGCTTTAAAATTATTTTACCATCTGTAAGGCCATCCTTTTCTTTCACCCGCCGCTCACCCTTGACTTGGAATTGTGCGTCACTGAGATGGAATGCCCCAGAAAGGTTTTGAGCTTGGATGTATTAAAACCCGACTGTTTCGTCAGTTTTGTCTGGCTACTTGTCATGTAGGGTTAAGTTATTTGTGGGCTGACGAGTATTGATTTGATTGCTGGTGGTTTCCCCATATTATCATCAAAATAGGGTATAACTTAAGATCAAAGAATAAACCTCACAAAGACCATTTGGTTCATCATTCCTGTGCCTGCTTTTTGACAGAGCTATCCAATGCGTCTTGGTCCCCAGACTGTATCACCCTCATGATTTTCTTTTCCAGGTATATATTTAATCCCCTTTGACAGTTGCCACTGAGTCAGATTCTACAACTTTTTAAGGCAGCACATTCCAGATAGTCAGTGTTAAATTCTCCAGTGTTCATCTCTGCCTTTTTTGCTTAATCTATTTTATCTATACCCCAGTTACTGATTCATCTGCCAGTGGAAACAGTTTTTGCTATATACTCTAAGAAAACCTGTTATAATTTTGACCATCTCTCTTAAATCTGAAAACATGAAAACAACTGGAGGCCATTTAGCCCCTTGAGCCTGTTTTTTTTCATTCAGTGAGATCATAGCTGATCTATGTATGACCTCCCTCTATACAAGGGCCTTTGCCCCATATCCCTGAATATCTTTGGTTAACAAAAATCTACCAGTCTTATTTTTAAAACTAACAGTTGATCTAGCATAAGTTGTGCTTTGTGGAAGAGAGGTCCTTCCCTTAAATTTTTCCACTTGTAGGAAAATAATCCCAGTTTATCATGTCTTTTTCATATTACTAACATCCTCGTACTTAGAACATAGAACACTACAGCACAAACAGGCCCTTTGGCCCACGAGTTGCGCCGATCACATCAACACCTACCAATCCATAGACCTATCTATAACCCCCAATCCCATTAAATCCCATATACTCATCCAGAAGTCTTTTAAAAGTCCCCAGCGAGTTCGCTGCCTCCACCACCACTGACGGCAGCCGATTCCATTCACTCACCACCCTCTGAGTGAAAAACTTACCCCTAACATGATCACTTCTGTACTTGCCTCCCCGCACCTTAAATCTGTGTCCTCTCATAGCGACCATTTCAACCTGGGGACATAGCCTCTGAGAATCCACCCTATCTATTCCTCTGAACATTTTATAAACTTCTATCAGGTCGCCTCTCAACCTTCGTCTCTCCAGGGAAAAGAGTCCCAGCTCCCTCAACCTAACTTCATAAGGCATGCCTCCCAGTCCAGGCAACATCCTTGTAAATCTCCTCTGTACCCTTTCAATAGCTTCTATGTCCTTCCTATAGTGAGGCGACCAGAACTGCGCACAGTACTCCAAATGAGGCCTGACAAGGGTCTTATAAAGTTGCAGCATTACCTCCCGATTCCTAAACTCAATCCCTCGATTAATGAAGGCCAGTACACCATACGCCTTCTTGACCACATCCTCCACCCGCGAGGCCGATTTAAGAGTCCTGTGGACCTGGACCCCAACATCCTTGTTACCATTGTCAGCAAACTGTCCCCTACCAATCCCTCTGGGTGACACTGTGCACAACAGTTAGCACTGCTGCCTCACAGCTTCAAGGACCCTGGTTTAGTTCTGGCCTCGTGTCGTTGTCTCCCACCCTCCGTGTCTGTGTAGGTTTCCTCCAGGTGCTCTGGTTTCCCCCCACATTCCAAAGATGTGCAGGCTAGGTGGGTTTGGGCATGCTAAATTGCCCTGAGTGTCAAGTGATTAACAGGGTAAATAGGTGGGGTTACAGGGATGGGGCCTGGGTGGGATTGTTGTTGGTATAGGCTCGATGGGCTGAATGTCCTCCTTCTGCACTGTGGGGATTTTAGGTTTTCTCCCTGGAGCCAGGCAAATTTGTCTTGTGTGAACTGTACAAACCACTGCCTTCATTTGTGCTTAAGCCTGATTGCTCTTCGGGCTAGATCTGTTCGCAAAACAATCGCTCTTTATTCTTTCTCTCAATGCAGCTCCCTGAGTGTGAAAGCAAAGGTGTCGCAGTGACTTGCAGCCGTCATGGTTGTGCCCCCCATTGATACACCCACTCCTCCCAGCATGGTAGCAGATGTGGTTTTCGTTATCGAGGGCACAGCAAACCTTGGGCCGTACTTTGACACCCTCCGGAAGCATTACATCCTGCCAGCAATCGAGTAAGTGGAACCTGTGATTATCCGAGTCAGACCAGGTCGACTAAAATCTAATGCGTGGTTATTGCAGCTGAGCAGTTATGGCATTGTGCCAACACCCTCGAGGTCCTGAGTTCAAAACCAACTGGTTCATTATTATCTTTCGGGAAGGGAAGTTTGTCATCACTGTCCCGTCATGGGCGGCACGGTAGCACAGTGGTTAGCACTGCTGTTTCATAACTCCAGGGACCGGGTTCGATTCCTGGCTCGGGTCACTGTCTGTGTGGACTTTGCACATTAGAACATAGAACATAGAACATTACAGCGCAGAACAGGCCCTTCGGCCCACGATGTTGCGCCGACCAGTTACAAAAACAATGACCCACTAGCCTATACCAATCCCTTTTCGTCCATAAACCTATCCAGAGATCTCTTAAACGCCCCCAAACTAGACGCATTTACAACTGCAGCAGGCAGGGCATTCCAATCCCTCACCACCCGCTGGGTAAAGAACCTACCCCTGACATCCGTCCTGTAGCTACCCCCCCTTAATTTAAAGCCATGCCCCCTCGTGCTAGCTTTCTCCATCCGAGGAAAAAGGCTATCACTATCTACCCTATCTAAACCTCTAATCATCTTATATGTATCTCCTCGTGTTTGTGTGGGTTTTCTCCAGGTGCTCCGGTTTCCTCCCACAGTCCAAAGATGTGCGGGTTAGGTTGATTAGCTGTGCTAAAATTGCCCCTGAGTGTCCTGAAATGCGAAGGTTAGAGGGATTAGCGGGTAAATATTAGGGATCTGTGGTAGGCCCTGGGTGGGATTGTGGTTGGTGCAGACTTGGTGGGCCAAATGGCCTCTTCCAGCACTGTAGGGTTTCTATGATTCTATGCCTGTTTGTGACTCTGGTTTGACAGGATGGTGTTAACTCCCAGTGCCCTCAAAACAGCCACAATCAAAGCTTGTGATGGCATTATTTGTAAAGTAAAGCTGATTCATGAGTCACAGGTAAGACTTAGCAATTAAGTTGCTGTGAAATTCCTCTAGTCGTCACACTGTGGGTCAATGCACCTAACCAGCACGTCTTTCAGATGGAGGAAACTGGTGCATCCGGAGAAAATCCATGCAGACACAGGGAGAACGTGCAGACCCCACACAGACAGTGAATTGAACCCAGGGCCCTGGCACTACGAAGCAGCAGTGCTAACCATTGTGCCGTGTTTTGTCACGGGGTGAGACTGAGCTTCACAGACATGCTAAAGCCAAGAAAGCGACATTAGGAGGAGTTTTCCCTTCGTTCACTGGATGTGAACATCGCTGGTTGATCTAGCATTTGTTGCCCCTCTGTAATTGACTTGCTGGGGCCATTTCAGAAGACAGAAATAACTATACATTGCCGTGGATCTGGAGTTGTATGTGGGCCACGTCAGGTGAGGACGGTAGATTTCTTTAGTGAGCCAGGTGGGTTTTTGCGACAATCAGCAATGGTTTCGTGGCCATTATTAGACTTTTAACTCTAGATTTTTATTGGGTTCAAATTTGCCGTGGTGGGATTCGAACCTGGGTCTCCAGAGCATTACCCTGAATTACTGGATTACTAGTCCAGTAATTGGATTCTAGTCCATTGAGTATGCTCAATGCAACCACTTCCCCATGTAAGTCAAACAGATTGTCAATCTTCAAGGCAGTGACCTTCCATAAGTTATTGCTTCAAAACAAGCCCAGACTGAGGGAAATGATGGTTGGTTTTGTGATCTCTAGTTAAGTGGAACTGAATCATGTAGCGTGGGAGGAAGCCATTCAACCCGTTGTGCTAATTTGTCCCATTTCTGTGCACTTTTCCCATAGCCCTGCAATTTCCACTTATCCTGCCAATACAGGTTATTCCCCTTCAAAATGTGTTGCAGAGAGTATAGATCACATATCAATCAATAATGAGTTGTGTCTCTTTTTTTTTTGCAGGTATTTTAATGGCGGCCCTCCAGCAGAAACAGACTTTGGTGGTGATGTATGTGAGCGTTGTAGCATCATAGCAGTTTACAGCATGAAAACAGGCCCTTCGGCTAGCTTGCCCATCCCGCCCTTTTTTTTAAAACCTCTAAGCTAATTCCAATTGCCCGTATTTGGCCCATATCTCTCTATACCTATCTTACCCATATACCTATCTAACTGTTTTTTAAAAGACAAAATTGCACCCGCCTCTACTCCTACCTCTGGCAGCTTGTTCCAGACACTCACCACCCTCTGTGTGAAATAAACTACCCCTCTGGACGCTTTTGTATCTCTCCCCTCTCATCTTAAATGTATGCCCTCTAGTTTTAGCTTCCCCTACCTTTGGGAAAAGATATTGACTATCTAGCTGATCTGTACCCCTCATTATTTTATTGACCTCGTTAAGATCACCCCTCAGCCTCCTATGCTTCAGAGAAAAAAATCTCAGTCTATCCAGCCTCTCCTTATAACTCAAACCAACAAGTCCCAGTAGCATCCTAGTAAATCTTTTCTGCACTCTTTCTAGTTTAATAATATCCTTTCTGTAATAGGCTGACCAGAACTGTACACAGTATTCCAAGTGTGACCTTACCAATGTCTTGTACAGCTTCAACATTGAACTTGTTGAGTGTTTCTTTGTTGTGTTTGTGTGAATCCCTGAGGTGCTGTTTTCAGTTCTGGCATGCCTTAAGCTTGTTACTTTAACAAAAAGGAAAATCCTAGGCCAAAGGATTGAGCTTGGGGCAATGTCTCCCAACCAATGCTATTCATCTCAGCAATCACCTTGTGTGGCACTGATTTTCTTACCCAGCTACGTGCACGTGTAAGAATGTTCCTGGAGTCAGTTGACTTCTTGTAGTTGAGAAAAGATTTATACGTCAGCCTAAGGTGCCCCAACACTGAGGATGACGCTGCTGATACAGAAATAGTCATCCCGAAACGCTACACAATATTATCAGTGAACGGCCAGTTGAGAATAGAAGTAATGCATTCATGGTAGGAGAATTATAGGGATGGTGGGTGTGAGTGCATCTGTGCTTTCTCCCCAAGAGGGTTTTGTTTACTTTCTTGTTCCCTTGCTGTCGAGTTTCATTTAATTTGAAAATGGTTATGAAATAAAAAGACAATAAGCAGGCAACAAGCCCATGTGTATTAGATGAGCCGCAATCTAATTGAATAAAAAAAGTTTTCATGGAAGAATCACAGAATCCCTATAGAGCAGAAGGTGGCCATTTGGCCCAGCGCACCTGCACTGACAATCCCACCCAGGCCCTATTTCCGTATTTACCCTGCTAGTCCCCCTGATGCTAAGGGGCAATTTTGCAAGGCCAATCAAACTAACCCTCACATTTTTTCACTGTGGGAGGAAACCGGAGCACCCGGAGGAAACCCACGCAGACACATACAGATTCCGCACTGACGGTGACCCAAGCCGGTAATGGAGTCCAGTCCCTGGACCTGTGAAGCAGCAGTGCTTGCCACTGTGCTGCCATAAATCAAAGTGGAGAATGACTTTTCTCTCTCAACCAACCTTTCTTTTCCTCCCTTTAATTTTCTCCGTGCCTAATTTGCATTGAATTCACCTTGCGTAATTTTCACTCTTTCTCAGCACTTTCACTGTGAATTGTGTTTCATTCTTCATACTGGCTATGCAGAGTTGCTTGCCGTGCTTCCTTGGGCCTCGAGGTTCCCTGATTCTGGATATAATTTGTCCCATTGGTAAAACTAGAATTAGGGGGCAGATTTAGGACTGAGTTGAGGAGGAACTTCTTCACCCAAAGGGTTGTGAATCTGTGGAATTCCCTGCCCAGTGAAGCAATTGAGACTACCTCATTGAATGTTTTTAAGGCAAGGATAGATAAGTTTTTAAACCGTAAAGGAATTAAGAGTTGTGGTGAGCAGGTGGGTAAGTGGAGCTGAGTCCACGAAAAGATCAGCCATGATCTTATTGAATGGCAGAGCAGGCTCGAGGGGCCAGATGCCATACTCCTGCTCATAATTCTTATGTTCTTATTCTCTCGCTGCAATGTTATCAGCTCTCATTTTCAGCTGCTAATTTTTACAAGTCCAAAATGTTCAAGTTCATCTCGTGGCAGCTGGGGTTAAATGCCCTGCTACAGTGAAATCTGGCCCAATATTACACCCAACTCCGGGCATCCCATTGACCTGCCAGTCCTTAAGCATTGTCACTCTTTACGCTGGCTCACTGTATAACTGATGTGCATTAGTATTGATTTTTTTTTTCCCTTACTAAATTATATTTTCTTCCCTCAGTATGGAGGCACACAATACAGTTTAGTTGTGTTCAACACTGTGGATTGCGCCCCGGAGTCGTATGTGCAATGTCACGCACCCACCAGCAGCGCCTATGAGTTTGTCACCTGGCTTGACAGTATTCAGTAAGTAAAGAACATTTTGTATGTAGTCCTTTTCGGTATTGCTGAGGGAACTTTATTTGCACACTGGTACAGTGGTTAGCATTGCTGTCTCACAAAGCCAGGCACCCAGATTCGATTCTAGCCTTGGGTGACTGTGTGGAGTTTGCGTGTTCCCCCTTTGTCGGCGTGGGTTTCCTCTGAGTGCTCTGGTTCCCTCCCACATTTCAAAGATATGAGGATAGGTTGATTGGCCATGCCAGATTGCCCCTTAAGTGTCCAAAAATGTGTAGGTTAGGTGGATTGGCCATGTTAAATTGCTCCTTAACGTCAGGGGGATTAGCAGGGTAAATAGATGGGGTTACTGGGATAGGGCTCGGGTGTGATTGTGGTCAGTGCAGGCTTGATAAACTGAAAGGCCACCTCTGCACTGTAGGGATCCTATGGAAGATTGATGGAGAGGTTGCAGAGGGTATTTACTCAGATATTAGGAATGAGCGCTTTAATGATTTTGAGCAGACAAGACAATCTAGTTTCTTTTTATATGATCGTTTGTTGGAAGTGTGTGTTGCTGGCAAGACCCAGGAAGTAGTCTCCAACATGTTTATTTGGTAGCATGAGCTTTCGGAGCGTTGTCTCCTCATCAGGTGAGTGAAGAGTTTGGTTCACAAACAAAGCATATTTAGAGTGTCTGTATGTGCCCTGTTTGAGAGGCCAAAGAGCCTTTGAATATTTTAATGGCAGTGGTAGATAGATTCTTGAGTAACAAGCAGTGGGAGTGATGTGTGAAAGGTTATCAGGGTTAGGCAGGAATGTGAAGGTTACAGTCAGATCAGCCATGATCTTATTGAATGGCAGAACAGGCTTGAGGGGCCGAGTGGCTTACTCCTACTTCTGATTTGTATGGTTGTAAGCATGTCCTTCTGTGTTGTAAAGTTTTATGGTTCTGTACGTACCTTAGAATCATAGAATCCCTACAGTGCAGAGGAGGCCTTTCAGCCAATTGAGTCTGCAGTGACCTTAAATCATATTAACGGTTGAGAAATGCAGCAGCTGTGTTGCATACACATAGCCCCATAAAGAATAATAAGATGAATGAAAAGTTAATTGATTTGTACTAATGTTGCGAGAGGGAAGTGAGCTTTCCAGGATGCAAGGAAAACTGCATCTAAGTTATTGATATTTGGGCCTACCTTAACATCTACTGGAATATGAAGATGGAGTCTTAGTTTCACACCTCATTTGAAGAATAAATCTCTTCACCAAACTCTCAACTGCGCTGTTGTTCGAGTTTCTGTACTTCTGTTCTGAAACGCACTACAGCTCCAAGCTTAGAAATCCAAGTGTAGTGCCAACTGTCCCAAGCTGACACAAGGACTGATGATATTTTCTTTCTGGAGCGACTGGCCCCTTGCGCACTAAAATGTTTCTGTTAAAACATAAATTGTCGTGAATCAACCTGATATGGAGTGGCACAATGGCAAGCATTGCTGCCTCACAGCGCCAGGGACCTGGGTTCGATTCCCGGCATAGATCACTGTCTATATGGAGTTTGCATGTTCTCCTTGTGTCTGCATGGGTTTCCTCCAGGTGCTCCAGCTTCCTCACACAGTTCAAATGTGCAGGTTCAGTGGTTTGGCCATGCTAAAATTGCCCCTTAGTCTTAGGGGGATTAAATATGTGGGGTTGCGGGGATAGGGCCTGGGTGGCATTATTATTAGTGCAGGCTCGATGGGCCAAACGGCCTCCTCCACTGTGGGGATTCTATGATTTCAGGGAAAGAATTTTGTTTCTGTAGCACCTTTTGGGAGGACCACCCAGAGCACAATTTATACCACTTATGAAGTGCAGCCATTGTTGTAATGCAGGAATGGCAACCAATTTGTGCAGAGTGAGCTCCCACTAACAGTTTTAAAGTTTATTTATTAGTGTCACAAGTAGGCTTGCATTTACACAGCAATGAAATTACTGTGAAAATCCCCTAGTTGCCACACTTGGCACCTGTTCGGGTACACTGAGGGAGAATTCAGCACGGCCAGTACCCCTAACCAGCATGTCTTTGGACTGTGGGAGGAAATCGGAGCACCTGGAGGAAATCCCTGCAGACAAGAGCAGAACGTGCAGACTCCACACAGATAGTGCTGTAAGTCAGGAATTGAACCTGGGTTCCCTGGCGCTGAGACAGCAGTGCTAACCACCATGCGAGTAATTAAGATGTTTTTGTGCTGTCGATTGAGCGGTAGTTATTGGCCAGGATACCTAGGTTATCCCCGCTGCTACTCTCAAACAGTGCCAGCTGTTTCTTCGATCCACCTTTCATAGCCAACTGGGAGCTCTGTTTAATGTCTCATCCTAAGTGAGGCGCTGTATACAGTGCTGCGCTTCCTCAGAATCCCACTGGTTGTCAGCCTAGATTATTTTTATTCCATTTCTTCTGATTCAGAGACGAGAGCACTTCCAGCTGAGCCAATGCTGAGAGCTTTCATTGTGACAGTCTTAATGTGCCTGGTAAACACCAGCCAGTTTCTGGTTGGGTGATAATTGAGAATGTTGGCCATAGCCATGAGTCTGATTTCATTTCACAATCTTGTGATGAAGATGGTTATTCTGCAAGCTTGTTTTAAAAAAAACAAAAGTTGCCTATTAAAAACTATTGAACCGTACTGAGAATTAGTGACACACCTGACTAGCTTCTTTATTAACAAAGTGAAGAGCGCAAAGCTAACTTAGCAAACACTAAGATTTGCTGATTTAAATCTGGAAAAAATATGAAGTAATCTGTTGGAGGTTCAGTGTAGGAAGAGTTTGAGTTATAAGGAGAGGCTGGATAGACTGGGACTTTTTTCTCTGGAGCGTAGGAGGCTGAGGGATGATCTTATAGAGGTCTACAAAATAACGAGGGGCACAGATCAGCTAGATGGTCAATATCTTTTCCCAAAGGTAGGGAAGTCGAAAGCTAGAGGGCATAGGTTTAAAGGGAGAGATAGAAAAGTGTCCAGAGGGGCAATTTTTTCACACAGAGGCTGGTGAGTGTCTCGAACAAGCTGTCAGCGGGAGTAGTAGAGGTGGATACAGTTTTGTCTTTTAAACTGCGTTTAGACAGTTACGTGAGTAAGATGGATGTGGAGGGATATGGGCCAAACAGGGGCAATTGGAACTAGCTTAGTGGTTAAAAACAAAGGGGCGGCAAGGACAAGTTGGGTCGAAGGGCCTGTTTCCATGCTGTAAACCTCTATGACTCCTGTGAGAATGGAAAAGTGTTCACAGTGCATGACTCAACACACCAGGGGATCATAATAAAAGTTCGGAGTTAAAGGGAGAAGTCAGGCAGAAAATGTGCACCCAAAGGCTAATGAACCAGTGGAATACTAAAGAAGATAAATAATGATTGTTAAATGGGCTCTGGTTGAAACTGTGGATTTGAGAGAGATGAGATAGAGTGGGTTTGTATAGGTTCTGTGAAGCTATGATGAAAAGGTAGGCTTAATTTCCATGTTCCTCCTCCAAATATCCGTGAGAGCTATTTTTCATCAAAATAATCTGTTCTGTGTCCTCAGGTTCATGGGGGGTGGAGGGGAGAGCTGCAGCTTGATTGCGGAGGGACTCAGCACAGCACTGCAGCTCTTCGATGACTTCAAGAAAATGCGTGAGCAGATGTAAGATTTTTTTAAAAAAAGTCTTATTTTGTTTTGATGTTTCGATTTGATGTTTTGAAAGTTACCGTTTTTTGAACAGCACCATGGGACGCTGTGACAAGTCATGAATCTGTGCCGGCTGTTCTTGTGCTGAGAGATGTAGATGTCTTTTCTAGTTCACAATGGAACAATGGGACGATAGAAAGACTTGCAATTTATATAGCACCTTTCGCCTAGGGACATTCACAAGCTGTTTATCACCAATTAAGTACTCTTAAAAGTTCAGATGCTGTTGTATTGAAATTTGGCAGCAGATTTGTGCACAGCAGGATCCCACAAACAGTAACATAATAAATGACCCAACAACCTCTTTTTAGTGGTGTTAGTTGATCGGGACACATGGGGGAGTTTTGAAATTCTGGCATGGGGTCTTGTATGTCCATTTGAAAGGGCTAAGAAGACCTTTCATTAGTGTCTCATCCAAAAGCATGGGAGCTGGTTGAAGGATATATTGGCCGTTGAGGGAACACAGCTTAGATTCGCCAGAATGATAGGTGAACCCCCAAGGGTTAAATTACACTGAGGAGAGATTCTCACAAACTGAAGTCGTGTCCCTAGGAATTTGATTGAAGTTTTCAAATTTTAACAAGAGTTCAGAGGGTGGATTGGGAGGAACCACTGCTGTTAGGGAGTTTAGAACTGGGAGTATAGCCTAAAAATTAGTGTGTATAGTCACTTTTTGGGCATTGAAATCTACCAAAACTAAAACGTAATCAAGTGCTAGGCTCTGCTCTTGTGAAATTGAGTGTAAAATTAAAGTTTACTTATTAGTCCCAAGTAAGACTTGCATTCATTTTTGGTTTAATTTATTATTGTCACATGTATAAACATAGAGTGAAAAATTTGGGTTTCCCCTGGGTGCTCCAGCTTCCTCCCACAATCCAAAGATGTGCAGGTTCAGTGGTTTGGCCATGCTAAAATTGCCCCTCAGTATTAGGAGGATTAAATATGTGGGGTTGTGGGGATAGGGCCTGGGTGACGTTATTATTAGTGCAGGTGCGCTATACAGACAAAACATACTGTTCATACAGAAAGAAAGGAGAGGGCACAGAATGTAGTGTTACAGTAGTCATAGCTAGGATGTAGAGAAAGATCAACATAATGCGAGGTAGATCCATTCAAAAGTCTGATGGCAGCAGAGAAGAAGCTGTTCTTGAGTCGGTTGGTATGTGACCTCAGACTTTTGTATCCTTTTTCCCAAAGGAAGAAGGTGGAAGAAGGAATATCCATGGTGTGTGGGGTCCTTAATTATGCTGGCTGCTTTGCAGAGGCAGCGGGAAATGTAGACAGAGTCAGTGGATGGGAGGATGCTTTGTGTGATTAACGCTGCAATGAAGTTACTGTGAAATTTCCCCTAGTCGCCACAGTCCAGCGCCTGTTCGGGTCAGTGCAGCTAACCAGCATGGCTTTCGTTGGGGGTGAATCAAATGGCTTGTTAGTAACAGGTTGGAACAAATGTAGTGTTAGTGAACAATGAGATAGCTGGATTGGAATACAGATTTGATTGGATCTTTGTGCTGTTGTCCTTTCTCCCTTTCAGTGGGCAGACACACAAAGTGTGCGTTTTGATCTGTAACTCTCCTCCGTACCTACTGCCGGCTGTGGAGAGCACCACGTACTCTGGCTTCACGACTGATAATCTGGTGCAGATGATCGGAGATGTGAGTGTTTTCACCGGGCTAGCGCGCAGCTGAAGAATTACAGGCGCTGGGGAGATGGCAGTATAGTGATCTAAATTGGGAAAGGGATCTTCCTGAGATATCTGTGGGGAATGCGCCTTGTTAATCGAACAAAATGTTGCCAGTTGTTCCTGGAATTACCCAGCTGTGGCTTTAAATATTGCTTCACGTTTATGGCTTCTTGTTCTCAGACATACTTAACCCCCCCAGATTCTGCACTACCTGTGAGAAACCTTTATCTAGGATGCCACAGTGGTACAGAGCGGGTTAGCACTGTTGCCTCACAGCACTAAGGACCTGGGTTCGATTCCAGCTTTGGGTGACTGTGTGTGACGAGTTGGCACGTTTTCCCCACGTCTGCATGGGTTTCCACCGTGTGTTTCGGTTTTCTCCCACAGTCCAAAGATATATAGGTTAGGTGGATTGGCCATGCTAAATTGCTCCTTGGTGACCAAATATGTGTTGCTTAGGTGGATTGGCCATGCTAAATTGCCCCTTAGTGGCCAAAGATGTGTAGGTTAGGGTGGATTAGCCATGCTAAATTGCCCTATAGTGTCCAAAGATGTGTAGGTTAGGTAGATTGGTCATGCCACGCCACACTAAATGTGTGAGGTTAAAGGGATGGTGTGTGGGAGAAGGCCCAGGTAAGACACTCAAAGAATTGTTACAGACTTTATGGGCCGAATGGCTTCCTTCTGTGCTGTAGGGATTCTATGATTCTATAAGCTTGGTTATTTCCTCTGCATAAGCTCATGAATACGAAAGACGAAGAGTGAAAGTGTGGAAATTAACAAATTGGTATGGTGTCTATCTGAGTTTTCAGCCATGCAATGATTCCATTCCCCAAACAAATTGTTCTTCTAAGGTAGATCTGACATGGCATAAGGGCCAAATGGCTGCCTCTTGTTCTATTATCATTCTGTGATTAATTCTGCTTTAAAGCTGCAGACACTTTGGTAGAGGGAAAAGGAGAAGGCACCATTCACCCTTACCACTCCCAACTAATCTTCCTATGTGAGGCTAGGTAGTGAAAATGAGGAAACTGTTCTGTGCTTGGGGGTGAGGGGAATAAGCGGCAAGCTTGAATCATAGAATCCATTCAGCCCATCAAGTCTGCACTGGCCACAACCCCACTCAGGCCTTGTTCCCGTAACCCCACACATTTATCCTGCTAATCTCTCTGATATTAGGGTCAACTTAGCATGGCCAATCCACCTAACCTGCACATTTTTGGACTGTGGGTGGAAACCAGAGCATCTGGAGAAAACGCACGCACTCATAGGGGAATAATGTGCAGACTCCACACAGACAGTGATTCTGCTCCCATCTGTTATCCACACATGCCACTTGCTGGGTTCATTAGATGGTCACCTGCAGAAATCCTGATTTTTTTTTTTTCCCTCTGTTTTTGTATATCTGGGTGTTAAGACCTGATGCACGATTTTGGCTAAGATAAGCTAATTCCTATGTCTTAGGTGTGACATTATTTTTCCCTCCTTTAAATCTTGAACCCCCTGTATCTCTTAGATGCTAATAACCGTCATATCATAAGAGAAAATCATAGAATCGCTACAGTGCAGAAGGAGGCCATTCAGTCTATTGAGGCTGCACCAGCAAAAATCCCACCCAAGCCCTATTCCCATAACCCCACATATTTATCCTGCTAATTCTCCTGGCACTAGGGGGCAATTTAGCATGGCCAATCCACCTAACTCACACATCTTTGGACTGTAGGAGGAAACAGGAGCACCCGGAGGAAACCCACACAGACACGAGGAGAACATGAAAACTCCACACACAGTCATCCAAGGCTGGAATTGAACCTGGGTCCTTGATGCCGTGAGGCAGCAGTGCTAATAACTGCCGCCCATGCTAAATAGCCCCTTCATGTCCCAAGATGTGTAAGCTGTATGGATTAGCTGTGGTACATGTGTGGGGCAACTGAGATAGGGTGGGAGAGAGGGCCTGGGTAATATTGTCTATCAGAGAGTCGGTGCAGACTCGATGGGCTGGATGGCCTTCTTCTGCACTGTAGTTTATTGAACAAATGCTTCTAATAGGGCCTCTTAACAAACATCCTCGAGATAATGTAATTTATAAAAATGCTTAGGAAATCAGAAACACAAAGTGACATGGGAGTTATTATTCAAGATTCCTTTAAGGTTAACGTGCAGGTTCAGTTGGCAGTTAGGAAGGCAAATGCAAATGTTAGCATTCATGTCGAGGGGGTTAGAAAAGAAGAGCAGGGATGTACTTCTGAGGCTGTATATGACTCTGCTCAGGTCCCATTTGGAGTATTGTGAGCAGTTTTGGGCCCCATATCTAAGGAAGGATGTGCTGGCCTTAGAAAGGGTCCAGAGGACGTTCACAAGAATGATTCCTGGAATGAAGAGTTTGTCATATGAGGAACAGTTGAAGACTCTGGGTCTGTACTCGTTGGAGTTTAGAAGGATGAGGGGGTATCTTATTGAAACTCACAGGACACTGTGAAGCCTGATTAGAATGGATGTGGAGAGGATGTTTCCACTAGTAGGAAAAACTAGAACCAGAGAGCACAACCTCAGAGTAAAGGGACAATCCTTTAAAACAGATAAGGAGAAACTTCTTCAGCCGGTGAATGGTGAATTTGTGAATCTTTTTGCCGCAGAAGGCTGTGGAGGCCAGGTCATTGAGTGTCTTCAAGACAAAGCTATATAGGTTCTTGATTAATAAGGGGATCAGGGGTTATGGGGAAAAGGCAGGAGAATGGGGATAAGAAAAATATCAGCCATGATTGAATGGTGGAGCAGACTCAGTGGGCAAAGTGGCCTAATTCTGCTCCTATATCTTATGATCTTATGTTTCATGATGGAGAATTGTATACAAGTTTGGTTTCTTGTGTATTTAAGATAGAGTTGTCTATTTTCCTTCTACTCAACATCTCTTTTTTTTCTAATTTTAACATGTTGCGCCATGTGTTTGCTCTGCAGAGAGGGATTCATTTCTCCGTGGTGTCGCCTCGTAAGCTGCCTGCTTTACGTGTACTCTTTGAAAAAGCTGCTCTGGGCAACGTCGTGGAGACTCCACTTAAGGACTACAGTCAGGACCCACGCCACATGATAATGATCCGGGGAATGGTGCTTCCAGGTGAGTACTGCAGCACTATCGTTCCTTTCCCTAGCTCTTTGTTGCCCAAGTCCAAGCCATCATGGCGGGCTAATTAGCTATCAAAACCAGAAAATGTGCACTGTAACCCTTGGAAGTCCAGGGCATCAGCAAGAGAAACAGCTACATTTACATAAAGCCTTCTCGGGATCTCAGACATCCTAAAATGCCTTACAGGCTGTGAAGTGGCCAACAGTTATGATACAAACTGACATCAAAAACGATAGGGGAGAAGATGAGATGGAAGATTCCCTCTTTTTCCACTGCTCCCCATCCCCTCTGAAAGCATAGTTCCTCTGGGCTTCAGACACTCCCCGATAGTGGTTGGTTTCGTGTGTGAATCTTGGTGGTGAATGTGAACAAGATACCCAGTAAAGGAGAGCACCACAGTCAGCGGCCCATCCTGTCCTCACCAGGCACCTGTGTTTTCCAGCAACAGCCAATGGGTTCCCATTGTAGAACGGCAAGATTGTTCTTGGTGGAGGAATCCTGTCAGAGTCTGCGACTATGTGTCCGTTCTCCACACAAGCAGACATCCTGCTAGGGATCGTTCGATAGTAATCAGGTGGAGACCTGTGGTGACCTCAGTCGAGCCCCAGCCTAGATGAGCTAAGCTAGTCTGTGCTGAATTAATTCATCTCAGCCGGGCTGGCAGTGAGATTGTTCAGTGCAGATCAAGTCAGGTAGAGGGAAAGGCAGTAAGGAGCTGGGTGAAAGCATGGCCAAGCAACACTGCTTCTAGACAGCATCTAGGGCATCACTAAGCTGGCCATTCGCAGCCAGGCTCACCACGGGGAGGGTCAAGTGCATTTCTGAGCTGACCTCTGAGCAGGTTTGCAGAATCCTGAAAGTTTTCCTGGAATATTTCATTCCAGGGACCACTAACCTATACTGAACATCTCGAGCACAAAACATGATGACTGTGGACTTATTGTGAGAGTTAAAGCTGAAGTGTCACCCTGCTAATCCTGTGACACTAGGGTGGAGTTAGCATGGCTAATCAGCTTAACCCACACATCTTTGGATTGAATGGTGAAACTGGCCCAAAGGCTGAAAAGCTTCAAGTTTACTTATTAATGTCACAAGTAGGCTTAGGTTCACATTGTAATGAAGTTACTGTGAAAATCCCCCAGTGGCCGCACTCGGGTGCCTGTTTGGGTACTCTGAGGGAGAATTTAGCATGGCCAATGCACCTAACCAGCACGTCTTTTGGACTGTGGGAGGAAACTGGAGGAAACCCATGCAAACACGGGGAGAACGTGCAGACTCTGCACAGACAGTGACCCAAACTGGGAATCAAACTCGGGTTCCTGGCTGTGTGAGGCAGCAATGCTAACCACTGTGCCATGGTGCCACCCCAAGGCCTCCTGTTCTTTTGTTCCTACCACTGTTGAAAAGTGAGATTAGTTGAACATGCTCCTGGGCTCAGCAGTGGATTTGCCCTGCAGATGAATATCCTGTTGAAGATTGAGTAATAGTATCTAAACTGAGGTACTAGAAGATGTTCTGCATCCATGAAGTAACATTTCTGCAGGAGAGCCAGGTATTAAAAAGAGAAAGTAACTGTTCATGTTGCATTTGGTCCCCTCAGCACCACCATATCAATATTCGTAACTTTGGATCACTCTAAAAATGCATACTCGCTGCTGTTCTTGACCTGTTTTGTGCCCCGTAGGTGGAGGAACAGTTGCAGCTAATACAATACCACAGAAACCAGCTCCGCCACAGCCACAACCATCAGCACAGCAACAACCGAGCCTGTTGTCGAGTCAAGCACAGACACCCCAGCTATCGCAATCGCAGCCACCATCGCAGTCCCAGGCAATACCTTCAGTCTCACAGCCATATCAGGTAAATGCGCTTAACCTTTAGAATCACCCAAGAACTTACTACTTTCTCCAGAGCGTCTTCCAACACATCTCCACCATTTGAAAATTAGAGTCTTCCTGCATGATCTGTGACAACTGGCAAGCAAAATAAATTGATGTTGCTGAGGAGACAATGGTGGGCGGGTCACAGAGACATGGGGGGATTGGAACACACACAGATGAGAATTTTAAAACAAACGTTTTGCTGATCTGGGGGATTACATGGATTCAATATAGCTTTTGCTCAATGCCCCATATCCCAAGCTGTTGTGGCAATGATGATGCATTTAGATGGCATGTATTTTATTTATCACATGTCAACCCAAACTCAAGAGCCATCTACGTCCTGCTGTAGGCTGCTTCGTTATTGAACCAGTTGTGAATGGAGCTCAACATCGTAATTGTTGGTAAACGGTCCTACTTTGATTTGATTTGATTTATTGTTGTCACATGTATTGGGATACAGTAAAAGTATTGTTTCTTGCATTGCTATACAGACAAGACACACTGTTAATAGAGTACAGAGAAGAGAAAGAAAGGAGAGGCTGTAGAATATAGTGTTGCAGTTACAGATAGGGTGAAGAGGAAGATGAACTTAATATATGATAGCTGCATTCAGAAGTCTGATAGCAGCAGGGAAGAAGCTATACTTGAGTTAGTTGTTAGACTCAGGCTTTTGTATCTTTTTCCCAACGGAAGAAGGTGGAAGAGAGAATATCCAGGGAGCATGGGGGTCCTTAATTATGCTGGTTGGTTTCCTGAGGCAGCAGAAAGTGTAGACACTTTGACAGATCTATCAATGTATTCCTACTCATTAAACTCATTGTTCCTTGGGAGCACATCAGAGAGGGAGAGACTGGTGAGAGGAGAGCTTGTGAGTAAGTTACTGTGTTTCTTTTTTAAACTAACGTCTCTAGCCTTTTTTTAAAATTTAAACCGGATACAGGAAGTGGTCATAGGGAGGCCTGGGAAATAGTTTTTTTTCCCTCTGGACCCCCATAAATTGGAAAGGTGAAGAAACCTGATACTCTACACGTGTAGAGTAACCCATCCTACCCCCTCCTCTAACCTAAAAAAAGAGTGACTTGGAGTGAGAACAGGTAAGTTTAAGTTTATTTTTGTTTCTTGGTAAGGGAAGTAATAGGGATGGCAGTGCAGGCAGTGCGATGCCCCTCCTGTGGGATGTTTGAGGTGAGGGACACTGGTAGTGTGCCAGCTGATTACACCTGCAGGAGGTGCATCTATTTGCAGCTCCTTGAGGACCGTGTTAGGGACCTGGAGCTGGAACTGGAGGAACTAAGAATTATTCAGGAAGCAGAGGCAGCTGTCGACAAAAGTTACAGGGAGATAGTTACTCCTAAAAGTGATGCATGGGTGACTGCTAGAAGGGGTAAGAAGCAGTCAGAGCAGCGATCGCCTGAGGCTGTTCCTCTCCAAAATAAGTACTCTGTTTTGCATGTTGTTGGGGAGGAAGACTCAACTGGGGTAAGCCATGGAGTACAGGTCTCAGGGGTAGAGCCTGCCCCTGATGCTCAGGTGGGAAGGGGGAAGAAAAGAACAGGATTAGTGATTGGGGATTTCATAGTTAAGGGGATAGATAGGAGCGTCTGTGGGAACGAGCGAGACTCGCGGTTGGTATGTTGCCTCCCAGGTGCTAGGGTCCATGATATTTCTGAGCAAGTGTTTGAGATCCTTAAGGGAGAGGGGAACCAGCCCCAAGTTGTGGTTCGTGTAGGCGCCCATGACATAGGTAGGAAAAGGGACGGGGATATAAAACAGAAATTCAGAGAGTTAGGGCGGAAGCTTAGGGCTAAAACAAACAGAGTGGTTATCTCTGGTTTGTTACCTGTGCCGCGGGATAGTGTGGAGAAGAATAGAGAGAGAGAACATTTGAACTCGTGGCTAAAGGGATGGTGAAGGAGGGAAGGGTTCAGATACTTGGACAATTGGGGCTCATTCTGGGGTAGGTGGGACCTCTACAAGAGGGATGGTCTGCACCTGAACCAGAGGGGAACTAATATCTTGGGGGGAAAATTTGCCAATGCTGTTCAGGGGGGTTTAAACTGATTCAGAGGGGGGATGGGAACCTGAACTGTAGCTCCAATGTACAGGAGGATGAGAATAGGGAGGTCATGGATAAGGTTGCTAGGTCACAGCAGTGTATTGGCAGGCGGGAGGGTGGTTTGAAGTGTGTATACTTTAATGCGAGGAGCGTACGCAATAAGGTGGACGAACTTGCAGCCTGGATTGGTGCCTGGGACTTCAATGTTGTGGCCATTACAGAGACATGGATGGAGCAGGGACAGGAATAGTTGTTGCAGGTTCCGGGGTTCAGATGTTTCAGTTAGAGCAGAGAAGGTGGTAGAAGAGGGGGAGGCGTGGCATTGTTAGTCAAGGACAGTATTACGGTGGCAGAAAGCACGTTTGATGTGGACCTGTCTATTGAGGTAGTATGGGCTGAGATTAGAAACAGGAAAGGAGAGATCACACTGGGAGTTTTTTTATAGGCCTCCAAAAAGTTCCAGAGCTGTAGAGGAAAGGATTGCAAAGATGGTCCTGGATAGGTGCGAAAGTAACAGGGTAGTTGTTATGGGCGACTTTAACTTTGCAAATATCGATTGGAAAAGCTATAGTTTAAGCACGTTAGAGGGGTCAGTTTTTGTCCAATGTGTGCAGGAAGGCTTCCTGAGACAGTATGTAGATAGGCCAACAAGAGGTGAGGCTATATTGGATTTGGTACTGGGTAATGAACCAGACCAGGTGTTAGACTTGAAGGTAGGTGAGCACTTTGGTGGTAGTGACCACAATTCGGTTACGTTTACTTTAGTGATGGAAAGGGATAGGCATATACCGAAGGGCAGAAGTTATAGCTGGGGACGAGATTTAGGATACATAGAGTGGAGTAGGAAATTGCAGGGGCTGGAAACATCTGAAATGTGGAGCTTATTCAAGGAGCAGCTACTGCGAGTCCTTGATAAATATGTACCTGTCTGGCAGGGAGGAAGTGGTCGAGCGAGGGAGCCGTGGTGTACTAAGGAAGTTGAATCTCTGGTGAAGAGGAAGAAGGAGGCTTATGTAAAGATGAGACGTGAAGGCTCAGTTAGGGCACTGGAGAGTTATAAATTAGCCAGGAAGGAGCTAAAGAGAGAGTTAAAAAGAGCTAGAAGAGGACATGAGAAGACTTTGGCGGATAGGATCAAGGAAAATCCTAAAGCTTTCTACAGGTATGTCAAGAATAAAAGATTGGTTAGAGCAAGATTAGGGCCAGTCAGAGACAGCAGTGGGAAGTTGTGCGTGGAGCCTGAAGAGATAGGAGAGGCACTGAATGAGTATTTTTCGTCAGTATTCACGCAGGAAAAAGTCAATGTAGTCGAGGAGAATATTGCGATACCAGGTAGTAGACTAGACGGGATTGAGGTACATAAGGAGGAGGTGTTGGCAATTCTTGAGAGTGTGAAAATAGATAAGTCCCCTGGGCCGGATGGGATTTACCCTAGGATTCTCTGGGAGGCTAGGGAGGAGATTGCAGAGCCTTTGGCTTTGATCTTCGTGTCATCATTAGCTTCAGGTATAGTGCAGGAAGACTGGAGGATAGCAAATGTTGGCCCCTTGTTCAAGAAGGGGAGTAGAGACCATCCTGGGAATTATAGACCAGTGAGCCTTACTTCTGTTGTGGGCAAAGTTTTGGAAAGAATTATAAGGGATAGGATATATTATCATCTAGAGGGAAATAAATTGATTAGGGATAGTCAACACGGTTTTGTGAAGGGTAGGCCGTGCCTCACAAACCTTATCGAGTTTTTTGAAAAGGTGACCAAAGAGGTGGATAAGGGTAAGGCAGTTGACGTGGTGTATATGGATTTTAGCAAAGCGTTTGATAGGGTTCCCCATGGTAGGCTATTGCAGAAAATGCAGATGCACGGGATTGAGGGTGATTTAGCAGTTTGGATCAGGAATTGGCGAGTTGATAGAAGACAGAGGGTGGTAGTTGTTGGGAATATTCAACCTGGAGTGCAGTTACAAGTGGTGTACCTCAAGGATCTGTTTTGGGGCCACTGCTGTTTGTCATTTTTATAAATGACCTAGATGAGGGTGTAGAAGGATGGATTAGTAAATTTACCGACGACACCAAAGTTGGAGGAGTTGTAGACAGTGAGGATGGATGTTACAGTTTGCAGAGGGACATAGATAAGCTGCAGAGCTGGGCCGAGAGGTGGCAGATGGAGTTTAATACGGAAAAGTGCGAGGTGATTCACTTTGGTAAGAATAACAGGAGTACAGAATATAGGGCTAATGGAAGGACTCTTAGTAGTGTTGACGAGCAGAGAGATCTTGGGGTACATGTGCATAGCTCCCTGAAAGTTGGCACCCAGGTTGGTAAGGTTGTTAAGAAGACGTACGGTGTGTTAGCTTTTATTAGTAGAGGGATTGAATTTCGGAGCCGTGAGGTCATGTTACAACTGTACAAAACTCTGGTGCAGCTGCACTTGGAGTATTGCGTACAGTTCTGGTCGCCGCATTATAAGAAAGATGTGGAGGCATTGGAAAGGGTACAGAGGAGGTTTACCAGGATGTTGCCTGGTATGGTGGGAAGGTCTTATGAGGAAAGGCTGAGGGACTTGAGGTTATTTTCATTGGAGAGAAGAAGGTTACGAGGTGACCTGATTGAGGCATACAAGATGATCAAAGGATTGGATAGGGTGGACAGTGAGAGCCTTTTACCTCGGATGGTGATGGCTAACACAAGGGGACATAGCTTTAAATTAAGGGGTGGTAATTATAGGACGGATGTCAGAGGTAGGTTCTTTACTCAGAGGGTAGTAAGGTCGTGGAATGCCTTGCCTGCAGCAGTTGTGGACTCGCCAACTTTAAGGGCGTTCAAATGGTCAGTGGATAGGCATATGGATAACAGTGGAATAGTTTAAGTTCAAAGGTCATTAGATTGGTTCCACTGGTCGGTGCAACATCGAGGGCCGAAGTACTGCGCTGTAATGCTCTATGTTCTATGTTCTAAAAGTTTAAAATGTTTATTAGTCACAAGTACGGCTTAATTAGCACTACATTGGAGTTACTGTGAAATTCCCCCAGTCACCACATTCCAGCGTCTGTTCAGGTCAATGTACCTAACTAGCACATGTTTTGGACTGTGGGAGGGAATTGGAGCACCTGGAGGAAACCCCATACAGACACGGGGAGAATGTGCCGACTCCACGCAGACAGTGACCCAAGCCGGGAATTGAACCTGGGTCCCTGGCACTGTGAGGTAACAGCGCTAACCACATGCCATCGTGCCATCCCACCCCTGACGGTTTGCGTTGCATTGAATACAAGATGCAGGCATTGTTGATGTTGAAATTGGGTGGGAAGCATTATTGTCAGGCCATGATGTCACACCAGCAAGTGTATCTGAAATGGCCTTGAGTAAAGGAAAAACAAAATGTACACTTGCTCCAAGATTTTATGGTAACAAAGTTGTGTGTGCCTGCTTTGCCCTGGTCTAGTTTGCTTTTAACGTCTCTCTTATCCGCAGGGCCCTGCAGTGTCTGGCTCCCTCGCCGCTGCTCAAGCTGCTGCTCAGATTGCCGTGGAAACAGCGACCAATCAACTCAAGGCAGCCGTGGTTCCATCAACTAATCGATGTAAGATGCAAACACCAGAGATCTCTGTGACCCTAACCGGGTTCTGTCAGTCTGTGGCCCCATTAGTGGCTAGTGAGGTGTGGTAGGCACAGGTCTGCATGGAGCTAGATCAAAATTGCATAATTTAACTTATGCACCCTCATTCAGTTTGACGTTTAGCTTGTTGGCTTTTTAAATAATTAAAATGATGCCGAGATGACCTTTTTTTAAGTCCCTTTTTGGAACTCGTTATATGATCATACAAATTAGGTACAGCAGTGGGCCGTGCGGCCCCCTTGAGCCTGTTTGACAAGATTGTGCCTGATCCAAATGTGGCCTTATTGTCGCTATCCTAGCTATCCTGATACCCTATGATTCCCCTGTTGATGAAGATGCAATGTAGAATCATAGAATCCCTACTGTGCAGAAGGAGGCCATTCGACCCATTGAGTCTACATGACTCTCTTGACAGACCCTATCCATATAACCTCACACGCATGCCATGGCTAATCCATATAACCTACTCATCTTTGGACACTAAGGGGCAATTTAGCACGGCCAATCCAGCCAACTTGCTCATCTCCAGACTGTGGGAGGAGACTGGAGCACCCGGAGGAAACCCACGCAGACACAGGAAGAATGTATAAACTCCACGTAGTCACCCAAGACCAGAATTGACCCTGGGTCCCTGGTGCTGTAAGGCAGCAATGCTAATGACTGTGCCATGATGCCACCTAGCCTTGCCTTAAAAAAAATTCAGTGACTCTTCCTCTATTGCCTCTGGGGAAAGAAAGTTCCCCAAACTTGTGACCCTCAGAAAAGATTCTTCTCATCACTGTCTTAAATGGTGACTTTGGCAACTATTTCTGGAACAACAAAATACTAAGTAATATTTTCTAGTGTTGCTATGAAGCTACAGGTTACACTTGTTTCCCTGATGGGGCCACGGTGTATTATTAAACCAGACAAACCACAAAGATTAAATGTTTGATTCCTAGCCTGATGGGCTGAAGGGCCTCTTCTGTGATAACATTAACTCGAAAATATGTTGATTAAGGACAAGATTTGATTTGGCTTGGTGAGGTGTTACCTCCAAAATAACCTCAGGGGAGATGGTGGTATGGTGCTGGTGCTAATGCTACTGGACTAATAATCGAGAGAGAGGAAATGCTGGAATTGAATGCTAGTCTCAGTAATGGTGACCTTGAAACCATTGTGGTTTGTCATTCTTTAAAAAAAAACTGGTTCACTAATATCCCCTTCAGGGAAGGAAATCTGCCATACTTGCCTGATCGGGCTTACATGTGACTTCAAACCCACAGGGGTATGGTTTGATTTGATTTATTATTGTCACATGTATTAGCATATAGTGAAAAGTATTGTTTCTTGCGTACTGTACAGACAAAGCATACCGTTCATAGAGAAGGAAATTAGACTGTGCAGGATGTAGTGTTACAGTTATAGCTAACTCATAACTACCCTCTGAAATGGGCAAGCAAACAGTTGAGTTCAGGGGTGATTAGGGATGAGAAACAAATGCCAGTGCTGCCGTTGTCCCATGAACAAGAAATCTAGCCTGCCAGTGTCTTTTAGTTTAGACAGTCAGATGGGTAAGATGGGTATAGAAAGATATGGGCCAAAAGTGGGCAATTGGGACTAGCTTAGGGTTTTAAAAAAAAAGGGCAGCATTGACAAGTTGGGCCCAGGGCCTGTTTCCATGATTCTATGGCACTCTGTGTCTGGGCTTTATGAGTTTCAACTATTTACGAAAGGTACTTGACAAGAGGCCTTGTAGAATCATATCCCAATGAGATCAAGTGCATTTAGAAGATATATACATTTAGAAACATTTATACCGTGTACAGTTCTGGTCACCCTATTGTAGAAAGGATATTATTAAACGAAAAAGAGTGCAGAAAAGATTTACTGGGATGCTATCGGGACTTGAAAGTATATGGAGAGGCTGGATAGACTGGGACTTTTTTCCCTGGAGCGTAGGAGGCTTAGAGGTGACCTTATAGAGGTCTATAAGATAAAGAGGGATGTAGACCAGCTAGATAGTCAATATGTTTTCCCAAAGATAGGGGAGTCTAAAGCTAGAGGGTATAGGTTTAAGGTGAGAGGGGAGAGATACAAAAGGGTCCAGAGGGGCAATTTTTTCAGAGTGTGGTGAGTGTTTGGAATGAGTTACCAGAGATAGTAGCAGAGGCGGGTAGAATTTTGTCATTTAGGCGGTAAGATGGGTATAGAGAGATATGGGCCAAATACAGGCAATTGGGACTAGCTTAGGGGTTTAAGAAAAAGGGGGCGGTATGGACAAGTTGGGCTGAAGAACTTGTTTCCATGCTGTAAACCTCAATGGCTCTACGAGGGAAGAAAATTGTTGGAACGTGATATGTTCACCCAACCCTACATGACAAATACATGAGAAGGAGGGAATACAGGGTTATGGTCCCTGGAAGGGTAGGAGGTTTTAGTTCAGTCGGGCAGCTGGACAGACAGTGCAGGCTTGGAGAGCTGAAGGGCCTGTTGCTGTGCTGGAATTTTCTTTGTTCTTTATATTCTCACTATACTGTTGCTGATGGAAAAAATATTTAAAACTTTGCTGCAGAGATAGCTAAACAGTTGTTTTTCATGCTTTGTTCTTTCGCAGTTCCTGCAGTCAGCCAAATCCCTCCTGTTTCTGGTGTAGGAGCAATGTTCAGCCAGGCCACTCCGCAAGCATTAACGACCACCCCTGTGGCCAGTCTGACCAAAGTCATCCCATCCACGGCTTCCATGATGACTGCAGCAGCACAGTCTAGCCTGGTACCCACAGTTACCACTGGCGTTCCAATACCACAGCAGCCACAGGCAGCACAGCAGCCCAACCAGCAATCCATGGTGAGTAACTCGTTTTTTCTATTTCTTTTTGGCATTTTTTATCTATCACCCTTGAGAAGGTGGTAACAAAACCATCTTCCTGAAGTGCTGCAGTCCATGATGTGTAGATACTCCCTCCTGCTACTGTTGGGGAAGGACTTCCAGGATTTAGAAACATAGAAGATAGGAGCAGGTGGAAGCCATTTAGCCCTTTGAGCCTGTTCTGCCATTCATCATGATCGCGGGTAATCGTCCAACTCAGTAGCCTAATCCTGCTTTCTCCCCATAACCTTTGATCCCGTTTACCCCAAGTGCTACATCAAGCCACCACTTGAACACATTGTATTTTGGCATCAACTACTTCCTGTGATAATGAATTGCACAGACTCACCACTCTTTGGGTGAAAAAATGTCTCTTCATCTCCGTCTTAAGTGGTCTACCCCGAATCCTCAGATTCTGACCCCTGGTTCTGGACTTCTCCACCATCGGGAACATCTTCTCTGCATCTACCCTGTCTAGTCCTGTTAGAATTTTATAAGTCTCTCTGAGATCCCCTCCCCCTTCATCTGTCTGAACTTCAGTGAAAACAATCCTAACCTAGTCCATCTCTCATGCGTCAGTCCTACCATCCCTGGAATCAGCTTGACAGACTTTCGCTGCACTCCCACGAGAGCAAGAACATCCTTCCTCAGAAAAGGAGACCAAAACTGCACACAGTGTTCTAGGTGTGGGCCTCACCAAGGCCTTGTATAATTGCAACAACACATCCCTGCCCCTGTACTCAACCTCTCGCAACTTGCCTTCTTTACCGCCTGCTGCACCTGTATGCTTGCCTTCAGCAAGGACACCCAGGTCCTGCTGCACCCCACCCTCCCAATTAACAGCCATTCAGGTAGCAATCTGCCACCTTGTTTTTGCTTCCAAAATGCATAACCTCAGATTTATCCAAATTATACTACATCTGCCATTGATTTGCCCACTCACCCAACCTGTCCAGATCATTTTGACGTATAACTTTGAAGAAACAGCTATGCGTTTCCAATTCGGGGTGTTGAGTGACACAGGGTATTGTAGATGGTAGTGTTCCCATTTAGGTGGTAGAGGTCTCAGAAGGCGTTTTGGTTGGTTACTGTACTGCATCTTGCAGATGCAGTACAGTAACCAACACTGCCCCACTGTCCACTGGTGATGGAGGGAGTGAATGTCTGTGGACGGGCTGCCAGTCAAGCCGGCAGCTTTGTCCTGGATGGCGTTGTGCTTCTTGCCTGTTGGAGCTGTACTCATCCAGGTAAGTGGAGAGAATTCCTTTTATCCTGGATGGTGTGGAGCTTCTTGTGAAATTTCAACACATTTTGTGTGTAATGTTCTGCCTTCAGTAAAAGCCCTATTGTCATTGTATGTATATAATGATCCTGCTAAGATACCCTTGAAATTACAGTTGTCGAAACTGTACTCATCCAAGCAACTGAGGAGAATTCCATCACAGTCCTGACTTGTGCCTTGTAGTTGGCAGACAGGCTTTGGAAAATTGTGTGATAAGTTGCTTGCTGCAGAGTTCTCAAGCTCTGATATGTCTGGCTTGGGTCACTGTCTGTGTGGAGTTTGCACATTCTCCTTGTGTCTGTGTGGGTTTCCTCCGGGTGCTCCGGTTTCCTCCCACAGTCCAAAGATGTGCGGGTTAGATTGAATGGCCATGCTAAGAAATTGCTCCTTAGTATCCAGGGATGCGTAGGTTAGAGGGATTAGTGGGTGTAATATGTAGGGAAATGGGGGTAGGGCCTGGGTGGGGATTGTGTTCGGTGCAGACTCGATGGGCTGAAGGGCCCCTTTTCTGCACTGTAGGGTTCTATGATTCTATGATGTTGTAGCCACAGTAATGGCTAATCCAATTTTGGTATTCACCTAATCTCAATAATCTGGCTCTCTTCTTTCTGCAGAGTGTGAGCGTTGGAGCCAGTGCTGGAAATGTTGTTGGGGTCACGGTGGCGCCTCCACCTCCCGGCTCAGTGGCCAATAAGATCTTAGCATGGAGTGGGGTGTTGGAATGGCAGGAGGTGAGGCGTGTCTCTGTTTGTGTATATTTCTATTGGCCAGAATGATTGTGGCGGAGCAAATTAGAGGATTAAAGTGTCCTGCATATCTAACAAAGCCGTGACTGGCATAATCTGCAATAATCCAACTGCTTGAAACTTAAACCAAAAGAGAAAATGCTGGAAAATCTCAGCAGGTCTGGCTGCATCTGTAAGGAGAGAAAAGAGCCGACGTTTCGAGTCCAGATGACCCTTTGTCCTGGACTTGCAATGTCAAATCTTTTCTGTCCTTACAGATGCTGCCAGACCTGCTGAGATTTTCCAGCATTTTCTCTTTTAGTTTCAGATTTCAGATTCCAGCATCCGCAATAATTCGCTTTTATCCAGTGTTTGAAACTTAACATTTCTCTTTGAGCACCCACTGGAGAGAAGATTTTGAAAATGCAAAATTTGTAATTAGCTCAAAGTACGATTGCGCGGCCACTTGGTGTATAAATATTTGCAGTGATGGTTAAAAATACTCTTGCCATTGGCACATTGTAACTTCAGAGGTTAAGTTGCTTTTCAAAACTCGACTCCACTCTACTGAATGTTGCCTGGATTGAGCTCTCTTTTTGCTTCGCTTTCTGCAGAAGCCCAAACCTGCGTCAGTGGATTTAAACGCAAAGTTGACGCGGTCACTTCCGTGTCAGGTGTACGTCAACCCGGGCGAGAACCTGTAAGTGCAAGAGCTTATATTCATAGTTTGAAGAATTGTCTTACCAGAAGGGGCCCATTGAAAAATAAAAGTCAAATATGATATAATAGAATCTACAGTGCAGAAGGAGGCTGTTCGGCCCATTGAGTCTGCACCGACGACAGCCTTACCCAGGCCCTATCCCCATAATGCTATGCACATACCCTAGCTAGTCCCCCTGTCACTAAGAGGCAATTTAGCATGGCCAATCCACTTAACCTGCACATCTTTGGACTGACAGGAAACCGGAGCACCTGGAGGAAACCCATGCAGACATGGGGAGAACGTGCAAACTCCACACACACAGTGACCCAAGGCTGGAATTGAATCCGGGTCCCTGGCGCTGTGAGGCAGTGGTACTAATCATTTTACAGATCTGCATCTTTTGTTTTTATGTTGAGTTTGCTGAGGCTTTGACAGGTGAGACTCCCTCTTCCTCTCTGCACGTGAAAGACTTTCCAAATTCCTTGTTAGCTAAGGGGACGTGGTATGTCTGAGATTAGAACATAATGTTGAACCGATGCTTTAAGGGCAGTGAGCTCTGCTTCACTGACATTTTTTTAACCTCTCCCTTCTCTCAATTCTTTTACAGAAAGACAGACCAGTGGCCTCAGAAATTAATCATGCAGCTCATTCCACAACAGCTGTTGGTAAGCAGGAGAGGGCTGTTTCGCCAGATTTTATTTTCAATGTATTGATCACAGGGAGGTTACTTGATGGAATGAAAAGAGATTTAAGGGAGGGAGAGAAAGAAAATGAGCAAATAATGTAGAAGAAATCCAAGGTGATGCGGAGCTGTTTACATATTTT
Organism: Carcharhinus amblyrhynchos; assembly: GCF_965287045.1. NCBI lineage: Eukaryota > Metazoa > Chordata > Chondrichthyes > Carcharhiniformes > Carcharhinidae > Carcharhinus > Carcharhinus amblyrhynchos. Next base: position 7,882,151 of record NC_137358.1, on the reverse strand, counting down.
CTTGGTTAGCAGTGCTGGTACTTTACCACCAAGACGAGTCTTGAGAGCTGATAGGACGGCATGGAGGCACAGTGGATCGCACTTCTGCTCCACAGCTCCAGGAACCCGGGCTCGATTCCTGGTTTGGGTCACTGTCTCTGTAGAGTTTGCACATTCTCCCCATGTCCACGTGGTTTCCTCCAGATGCTCAGTTTCTTCCCGTCATCCAAAGAAGTGTGGGTTAGGTTGATTGGCCATGCTAAATTAATCCTAGGGTCAGGGATTAGCAGGGTAAATATGAGGGGGGTTGTGGGAATAGGGCCTGCATGGAATTGTGGTCAGTGCAGACTCAATGGGCCGAATGGCCTCTTTCTGCACTGAAGGGGTTCTATGGATTGTCCAATAGTCATCAGTTAGAAATGAAGCACTTTGTGGAAGAATTGAAAAATAGAGTCATCTTCTATCCGCATCTGCTCTGCTTGCAGACATCTCCTGCATACTGCAGGATTTCAAAAGTTTATAAAATTCTAGCAGGATTAGATAGGGTAATTTCAGAAAGAATGTTCCTGATGGTGGGGGAGTCCAGAATTAGGGGTCATAGTTTCAGGATAAGAGGTAAACGTATAGAACTGAGGTGAAGATACAGTTCTTCACCAAGACAGTGGTGATTATGTGGAATTGATTTGACTTATTGTCACATGTATTAACATACAGTGAAAAGTATTGCTTCTTGTGCGCTACACAGACAAAACATACTCTTCATTGAGAAGGGAAGGAGAAAATGCAGAATGTAGTGTTATAGTCATAGCTAGGCTGCAGAGAAAGATCAACTTAATGCAAGGTAGGTCCATTCAAAAATCTGATGGCAGCAAGGAAGCTGTTCTTGTGTCGGTTGGTACATGACCTCAGACTTCACTACCACGGGAAGTAGTTGGGACCAAAATGTTGTGTGATTTCTAGAAGAAATTAGATATAGCTTGTGGAGCTCAAGGGATCAAGGGATTTGGTGCAGGGGAGGGAGACGGGATTAGAATATTGAATTTAACCAAAATGAATGATGGAGCAGGCTCAAAGGTCCAAATGGTCCCATCCTGCTTCTAGTTTCTGTGTTTTGAGGTTAGGGTACATTGATCCGAACACGTGCCGGAGTGTGGCGACTGGGGGAATTTCACAGTAACTTCGTTGCAGTGTTAATGTAAGTTTACTTGTGACTAACAAATAAACTTTTATTACAATAGGTCAGGGAAGCCAGATATAGTCTGATAGGAGGAGATTGGAGATACTTTTTGCTGTTGGTTATGATGATCCTGTATTAATTATTGGGAAATATTGATTCACCTTCCACAATATTGATTAGCAGTAAAGACCAACTGACTCGTTAACCTTTTCCTGAGTAATACCCCCCCACCCCACTCTCCAACTTTTACAGATGCACGATAGAAAGCATTCTTTCTGGTTGGATCACAGCTGGTATGGTTCCTGCTCTGCCCAAGACTGCAAGAAACTACAAAAGTTTGTGAATGTAGCCCAGTCCATCACGCAAACCAGTCTCCCATCCATTGACTCTATCTACCCTTCACGTTGCCTCGGCAAAGCAGCCAGCATGATCAAGGAGCCCTTGCACCCCAGACATTCTCTCTTTCATCTTCTTGTATCAGGAACAAGATACAAAAGCCTGAGGTCATGCACCAACCGACTCAAGAACAGCTCCTTCCCTGCTGTCCTCAGACTTTTGAGTGGACCTGCCTCACATTAAGTTGATCTTTCTCTGCATCCTAGTTATGGCTGTAACACTACATTCTGCATCTTTTGTTTCCTTCTCTATGAATGTTATGTTTTGTCTGTACAGTGCGCAAGGAACAATACTTTTCACTGTAAACTAATACATGTGACAATAATAAGTCAAATCAAAATCAAATCCTAGCTATGACTGTAACACTACCTTCTGCACTCTCCCCTTTTTTCTCTATGAACGGTATGCTTTTTCTGTATCGTGCACAAGAAACAATGCTTTTCACTATTATATATGTGACAATAATAAATCAAAATCAAAAGGTGAACATCATTACTAGACATTTCCTATCTCTCTACTGTTATGTTGTTTGCTGCCAGCAGATCACCATATTTGATGGTGTTTTTTTTTTGCTCACAATATAGCTTCATCCAAGATCATGAAGCAGATATTATCATTTAGTGGGAATGAGGAAAGGAGAGCAGGGAGCTATTTCTCTGATTTGCCATCTTGACTAACTACTGTCCTTTATCCTTTTATCCTCCCCCCACCTCAACTATCTAGACAACACTTGGACATTTATTCCGTAATTCTCGAATGGTTCAGTTTCAGTTCACGAACAAGGATCTGGAGTCATTAAAGGGACTGTATCGAATCATGGCCAATGGCTTTGTAAGTACCCAAGTGTGACCTCCTCCCAAGCTCTTCAACTTTCGAATGATGTTACTGGAAATTAGCGCTTTCTTTTGTCGCTGAACAATCTCTGGTCAGGAGCCCAGTTTCCAGTTAGCCTTAACCTTCCCAGCAGGTTAACAGCAAGAATGGAAAGGGAGCAGGAACTGCATGAAGGGGTGGTGCTTGGGTGAGGCCTGGTTTGGGTTTAACAGCCTCCAGGCTGTGAGAGGAAGTGAAAACTGAGGAAAGTCTCATGAATTTGAAGCCTCCCCAAGTTGGATTGGCATTCAGAAATTATTCCAGGCATGAGGATGTAGGAGGAAATACAACCTGTGGGCTAAGTTATAAATGATGCTTAATAAGAGCAATAGGAATTCAAAGCACTGACGATAGTAATTGTGAAGAGGGAGAAAAAATGTAGAATTGCTATCAACTGGAAGATTGGAGGCTTGAAGGTTAAGGTGTCAATCCTGTAACGATAAATGGGCAGCACACAGCGCCAGGGTTTGATTCCTGGCTTGTTTCCCTGTCTGTGTGGAGCCTGCACGTTCACCCCATGTCTGCATGGGTTTCCTCCCACAATCTGAAAGACATGCTGTTACGTGCTTTGGCCATGCTAAATCCTCCCTCAGCGTTCCAGAACAGGTGCCAGAGTATGGCGACTAGGCAATTTTCATTGCAATGTTAATGTAAGCCTACTTGTGACACTGATAAATAAACTAAACTAAAACCTCAAACTAAGTGTATATTGCATTGATTTGTGGAATGTGGCCTTTTAATCTTGTGCAGTCTTCTGAACCCTTAGTCCCCAGTATCTCACTTCTGATGTAAATTATTTTTCAGTGATTTATTTAGTTGATTTTATTTTTCTGAGTGTGGTAGGATTTTGTCTCTTGTTTTCCCCCACAGACTTGTCACGATGGGTTGAGCAATGTTTTAGACTCCCCTACCCAAGGAGATGGGGAAGTCCAAAACTAGAGGGCATCGGTTTAAAGTGAGTGGGGAGAAATACAAAAGGGTCCGGAGGGCCAATTTTTTCACAGAGAGTGTGCAAAGTGTTTGGAATGAGCTGCTAAAGGTCGTAGTAGAGGCAGGTACAATTTTGCCTTTTAAAAAGCGTTTAGATGGTTACAAGGGTAAGATGGGTATAGAGGGATATGGGCCAAATGCAGGCAGTTGGGACTAGCTTAAGGGTTTTCTAAAAAAAAAGGGTGTCATGTACAAGTTGGGCCAAAGGGCCTATTTCCATGCTGTAATCCTCTATGACTGTAAATGCTGTGGCGTGGCATGGCATGCCATGGAATTGCACAGAATGGCTTGTTCTGTTCCCCACACTTGGTTAAACTGGTCTACATTGGTGTCAATACTCAGTATGAACCTATTCCTGCCATGTATGGAAAGCAGGTTGGGTGCAGAGTGTGTGTGTACATGCATGCGACAATTACTGGAAGGAGGCTAGCTAGCAAAATGAGTGACCACATAAAGATAAATGCCAAATATTGTGGATGCTGCAAGTCTGAAATATAGGTGGGCCCTGCCTTGCTGTGTTTTTCCACCATGTCCTGTTTTATTATACACAAGAAGTAAGTACATGGGGTGGTTATGGGGAATAGGGTCAGGGTGGAACTGTTGTCAGTGCAGGCTTGATGGACCAAATGGCCTCTTCCTGCGCTGTAGGAATTTTATGAAAAGGGAAACTAAAGAATTAGATGTACTAATAGAAACCCCTTTGAACAAGACCAATTGCACGAGTTGTGGGGTTACTAAAAGCAAGGCATTAAAGAATGGATTGCGCATAAATTCTAGAATAGTGGGAATTTGCCATATGTATTCACACCTAGAAACCTGTTCAACATCGATGCCATAATCCTGACTCCGCGTTTCTTCCAGGCGGGTTGTGTCCATTTCCCACACAGTGCTCCGTGTGAGGTCCGTGTGTTGATGCTGCTTTACTCCTCCAAGAAAAAGATCTTCATGGGCTTGATCCCAAATGATCAGAGTGGCTTTGTGAATGGAATCCGACTGGTCATCACCAACCACAAGAAAGCGCAGCAGCAGAAAATTGAACAGCAGAGGAATGTAAGCAGCTTGATTAGAAGCCTTGAGTTAACATTGCGTCTTTCAGACTGTGGCAATGCCTGTGGGTGGGGTTGTCGAGCGTATTTCTGTCCATTTTATCCACTGGCAGCTGAATGTATTGGTATCTTTGTGTGTCTGAGGATGCCAATGTTTAGTAATGCTGTCAAATTCAAGTATATAAATCACTCCGTAAGTAAGATCCAGAGTGTGCTTTTAAGGTGCATTATCCTTAACCCAGCTTTAAAGTTGTGTGTTTGTATTAAACTGTTGCACTATCATGAACTGGAGAAGCTATTGTATTTACTCAACTTGCTGCACCAGTTGATGGCCTGATTTTTTTGAAGGGGTCAGGTGGTTTAAGTTCACTTACGGTACCTATTCCTCAATCGGGGGAAGGAGAAACTGGACTTCACATCTACAAACCCTGGGATGGTTTTCTAAACAGAGTGGTGCCAGCATAAGGGTGGCACAGTGGTTAGCCCTGCTGCCTTACAGCACCAGGGACCCGGGTTCGATTCTCAGCTTGGGTTGCAGTCTGTTTGGAGTCTGCACGTTCTCCCCGTGTCTGTATGAGTTTCCTCTCACACTCAAAGTTAGGTGCGTTGGCCATGCTAAGTTCTCCCTCAGTGTACCCAAACAGGCGCAGGAGTGTGGTGACAAGGGGATTTTCACAATAACTTTGTTGCGGTGTTAATGTAAGCTTACTTGTGACACTAATAAATAAACTTTAAAACATTAATATCTCCATGACCGCCCCCGCCCCCCCAACTTTCTTACGTAACTAGATGGCTTATTTCCATCTTCACTGCGTAGTGTTAAACTCCTGTCTCTGAAAGCATTGAGGAAGCATTGGGCAGCAGAGTGGCACGGTGGTCAGCAATGCTGCCTCTCAGAGCCGAGGACTTGGGTACACTTCAGGTCTTGGGTGACTGTGTGAAGTTCCTGCATTCTCCCCATGACTGCATGGCTTTCTTCCAGGTGTTCCATTGTCCTCCCATGGTCCAAAGAAATGCAGGTTAATTGGATTGGCCGTGCTAAATTGTGCCTTAGTTTCTGGAGGATCAGTAGAGTAAATATATGGGGATAGGCCAGGATAGGATTGTTATCATTACAGGCCCGATGGCTGAATGACCACCTTCTGCACTGTTGGGATTTTATGATTCTAAGAAGAAAGGCAAGAAATAAATGATGGTGGGCATGTTATAATAATAGATTTATTTGTGTCATCTTTTATCTTTCTTTGGCAGCAAATTGGTGGGACACAGCCAATGGGAACCGGGTCTCTCCCCACTCCAGCATTTATGCAGAAGGCACCTGGAGCAATGCCGGTCTCTCAAGGAGTGCAGCAGCAACAGGTATGAATGATCACAAATAAATGTTCACACCTTGCCAATTTGTATTTTAAACATTGCAGGGTATATAGTGACTCTGTAGTTCAAACAAAACCTGTTTCTCAGTTCATCTGTTGCAAGGGGTACAATCAGAATAGTTGACTGATGCAAACATGCTGTGCTCTGGAGTTCTGAGTATCCTTCGTCCTGAACAAAGAATGGATGTCATTCTGGGTACAGGGTGATTGGGGGTATAATGGGGCAGCTCTTTGCTGCCTTACAGTGTCAGGGATCCAGGTCGAATTCCCGGCTTGGGCCACTGTCTGTGTAGAGTCTGCACATTCTCCCTGTGTTTGCATGGGTTTTCTCCAGGTGCTCCAGTTTCCTCCCACAGTTTGAAAGATGTGCTGAATTCTCCCTCAGTGCACCCGAGCAAGCGCCAGAGTATGGTGACGTGGGAATTTTCACGCTAGCTTCATTGCAGTGTGAATGTAAGCCTACTTGTGACTAATAAGTAAACTTCAAACTTTACTTTATAATATTTTCCCCCTGCAACTCCAACTTTTGCTGGAGCACAGTTCTCTGCTACCTCATTTGATTGCCTATCCTCCATGTGTGAATCTAGACACCATTGATGGGTAAGCTAATTGGTCAGAGCAGAAGATGGTGGTGGTTGTTGGAGGTCAATCTTCTTAGTCCCAAACTGCAGGATTTCCTCAAGATACTGTCCTATGCCCAACCTTCTTCAGCTGCTTCATCATTGACCTTCCTTCCATCTTGGAGCCAGAAGTGGGGATGTTCGCTGATGACTGCACAATGTTCAGTGCCTTTCATGACTCAGATGCTGAACATGCCATGTTCAAATGCAGCAAGACCTGGAAACCATTCAGGCTTGGGCTGACAAGTGACAGGTAACATTGGTGCCACCTGGACAGCACAGTGACAGTGATTAGCACTGCTGCCTCACAACACGAGGGACCATGATTTGATTCCTGGCTTGTGTCACTATCTGTGTGGAGTTTGCATATTCTCCCTGTGTCTGTGTGGGTTTCCTCCGGGTGCTCCGGCTTCCTCCCACACTTCAAAGGTGTGCAGGTTAGGTTGATTGGCCATACTAAATTGACCCAAGATTTGGGTGGATTTAATTGGATAAACATGTGGAGTTATGTGGATAGGGTGGGGATTATTGTCACTGCCGGCTCGATGGGCCGAATGGCCTCCTGCACCTGATTCTGTTCTACAAAGTACTGGGCAATGACCATCTCCAACAAGAGAGAATCTAACCATCGCCCCATAATACTAATGGCACTACCATTGCTGGACCTTCACTACTGATATACTGGGGTTTGCCATTGACCAGAAACAATACTGGACTAGCCATATGAACGCTGTGGCTACCAGAGCAGCTCAGAGGCTAGGAATCCTCCAGCAGTTAACTCACCTCCTGACTCCCATAGCCTGTCCGCAATCTAAAAGGTACAAGTCAGGAGTGTGATGGAATGCTCTCTACTTGCCTGGATGAGTGCAGCTCCAACAATACTCAAGCTTGGCACCATCCAGCCCAATTGATTGGCACGCCATCCACAAACATTCATGCCCTCCCTCACCAATGCACAGTGGTAGCCATGTGTGCCATCTAAAGATGCATAGCAGGAATTCATCAAGGCTCCTTTGACAGCACTTTGCAAACCCACAACTGCTACCATGTAGAAGGACAAAGGCAGAAGACCCGTTTGAATACACCACCTGGAAGTTCCCCCTCCAAGCTGCACACAATTTGGAAATATGTCACCATTCTTGCACTGTTGCTGGGACAAAATCCTGAAACTCCCTCGCTCACAGCTGAGTAGTGCATCTACATTGTATGGACAACAGCACTTCGTGAAGGCACCACCCTTCTTGAGGGCAATTAGAGATGGGCAATAAATGCTGGCCAATCAGCCAGCATTTATCCCATCCACCAATCAAAAATAGAAAAATTGTTCAGAAGGGAGACTGAATCCATTAGATGAAAGAAGAAGTTATTTGGTTTTCTGTATTTGATCATTTTTGTAAAGCATTGAAGTTACACATATTTTAACAAGTGATCTAACTTCCTTGGCACCACCTTCCCTTTCCCCACTATTCAGATACCAGGCCAGCCAGTGACCACCTCAATACCTCAGGTTCACACAGTAACGACGATGGACGACCAACAACGGCAGCAGAATCTGGTATGTGTACGTTTTTAACTTGTTGCTTGGAAACATATGCTTGTTTGGAGTTTCTGGCTTAACCTTTTTTTTAAAGTTAAGAAGTCTCCTCCTCCTCCTCCTCCTCCTCCTCCTCCCTCCCCCCCGACTTTCTGTGACCCTAGATTGACAAATTGGGAAGTATGGGAGCAGTGGGGACTGAGGAAAGGCTTCCTCAGTTGTTGAGCGGGGTGAGAGAGATGGGCTGGGGAAGCTCCAATTGTTCATCTGGAATGGGGTGGAGAGAGAGAAGCTCTAAATGAGGGTGGGGGAGCAAGAGTTGCGTGTTGGGTGAGTTGGTAAAAAAAAAGTTTGCCCACAAAAAAGGATACTTTTTGTGGTTTTTTTCTGCAATAGGAATTGGCCCTATAAGAGGAGGCCATGCCCACCAACACACAATCAATTTAAAGGGTCTTGTAACTATTAGCACTCAATCTGAGCTCCATCGTAACCTTTGCTGTCTTGGAGATCATGACCCCAAAGTCCCATCTTGTGACCCCAGTGGAGTAGCAACCCATAGTTTGGGAAGCTCTGTATTAATGCCCTTCCCTCATGTAATGAGATTTGATTTATTATTGTCACATGTATTGAGGTACTTTTTTCAAATTATTCATTTGTGGGACATGGGCATCGCTGGCTGGCCCCAGCATTTATTGCCCATCCCAAGTTGCCCTTGGAGGGCAGGTGAAAGGCAACCAGATTGACATGGTTCTGGATTCGTGTGTTGGCCAGACCAGATAAGGACGGCAGATTTCCTTCCCTAAAGGACATTAGTGAATGGTGAAAAGTATTGTTGCTTGCGAGCTGTACAGACAAAACATACCTTTCATAAGTACATAAGGGTGAAGGAAAGGAGAGGATGCAGAACGTAGTGTTATAGTCATTGTTAGGGTGTAGAAACAGACCAACTTAACAAATGATAGGTCCATTCAAAAGTCTGATGGCATCAGGGAAGATTTTTCTTGAGTTGGTTAGTACGCAATCTCAGATATTTGTATCTTTTTCCTGACGGAAGAAGTTGGAAAAGAGAATGTCCAGGGTGTGTGGAGTCCTTGATTATGCTGGCTGCTTTCCTGAGGCAGCAAGAAGTGTAGACAAAGTCAGTGTTTGGGAGGTTGGTTTGCAAATTAAGCTTATAAGTTTATTTATTTATTCGTCAGATGTAGGCTTACATTAACATTGCAGTGAAGTTACAGCGAAAATCCAGTCGCCACACTCCAGAGCCTGTTTGGATACACCAAGGGAGAATTTAGCACGGCCAATGCACCTAAACAGCACGTTTTGCGGAGTGTGGGAGGAAACTGGAGCACGCAGAGGAAACCCACTCAAACACAGGGAGAACGTGCAGACTCTGCACAGACAATGACCCAGGCTGGGAATTGAAACCGGATCCCTGGCAGTGTGAGGCAGCGATGCTAACCACTGCGCCATCGTGCCACCCTGAGTTTAGTAGTACTGCCAGCCAGGGATAGGGTTACAACATCGTGCACTGTTTCCTGGCAGATGCAGGTTGGATTCTGCTCTGTCATGTTGCTGTTGAGGCCATCGAGTTTTAGTTTTTGATAGTCTAATTGTTACTTAACTCAGTGTGGGCACAGCAGGATGGGTACCCTGAAAGGGCAATTCAGCTCTGATCAAGAACAATTGCAAAGTGCAGCCTTGTATAATGTGTGAAAGGTTTGAAGTTATTTTGCTGATTATTGACCTATTAATGCAGCTGTTTTCTCTTTCCCAGTTTATTCTCCTGCAGTTGTGCTTTGTAGTCCCAGCACTGAGTCCGAATGTTAAGTTTCTCCCTCTCTTTGAGAGAGCAGAATGGTTTGGATTGGGGAATTGTCAGGACTGCCAATGCAGTGCTACTGCTGGGCAGTCATCAGACCAGAATTATTTGAGAAACCCTCATTCCTGCCCATATAGAACAAAATATTACCATGCCATCTTGTTAATTGTATGTCAATTATATTGTTTTGTCTTATTAAAATACACAAGTGAAGTTAAATTAAGTACTTTGATCAGATATAAATAGAGGTAACTGGGAACTGGAATCATAGAAACCATGCAGTGCAGAAGGAGGCCATTAAGCCCATCGAGTCTGCACCGACCACAGGACCTATCCCCACCACCCCACACATTTACGCCACTAACCCTTCTAGCCTACACATTGCAGGATACTAAGGGGCAATTTTGCATGGCCAATGTATCTAACCCGCACGCCTTTTTGGACTGTGGGAGGAAACCAGAGCACCCGGAGGAAACTCATGCAGACACGGCGAGAATGTACAAACTCCATACTGTGACCCAAACTGGGAATTGAACCCAGATTCTTGAAGCTGTGAAGCAGCAGTGCTAACCGCTGTGCCACCGAAGGAGAGGTATAAGGCTGAACAAAGTCAATAAAAATTCTTGTTAAGGAACAGCTCTGTGTAATTAGCTATTTGGTAGTACAATTGAATATTGCTGAAAATAGAGACATTTTGTCTTGCACTCATCGGGACAACTCGCAAAAATACCAGTGCAAGGGAAAACAGTTTTGTATGGTATAAAAAAAAATTTATTTATTAGTCACAAGTAAGGCTTACATTAACACTGCAATGAAGTTACTGTGAAATTCACCTACTCATCATACTATGGCACCTGTTTGGGTCAATGTACCTAACCAGCACTCCTTTCAGAATGTGGGGGGGAACAGGAGCATCGGAGGAAACCCATGCAGACACAGGGAGAACGTGCAGATCTATGCAGACAGTGACCCAACCTGGGAATCGAACCCAGGCCCCTGGCGCTGAGAGGCAGCAGTGCTAATCACTGTGCCACCGTGCTGCCCCAAGAGAAGGGCAGAAAGTGGCAAGACCCGGATAAGGTTACAGGTGTTGATGGAAAAACAGCAATTTTGCAACATGACAATCAAAATGTTAGGATACATTCCTCAAGGCAAGTTCCTCAAAGCTAATTGGCACAGATTGTACACTGTCTCAGAACCTGATGTGGAGTTGCCTGTGTTGGACTAGGGTGGGCACAGTAAGAGGTCTCCAACTCTGAATTCACCTGATGAAGGAGTAGTGCTCCAAAAGCTTGTGCTACCAAATAAACCTGTTGGACTTTTAACCTGGTGTTGTGAGACTTCTGTCTCTCAGAACCTGAACAAGTAATAGAAAGTGAAGAGGCACCATGCAGTTTACATTGGACGAAAGCAAACAGATTATGACAGGTAAAAAGCAATAGGATGCTAAAGCACACCGTAAGGCTATTTATTCCAAAGGGTGGCATGGTGGCACAGTGGTTAGCACTGTTGCTTCACAGCGCCAGAGACTTGGGTTTGATTCTAGCCTCAGGTCAATGTCTGTATGGAGATTGCACATTCTCCCCATGTCTGCGTGGGTTTCCTCCGGGTGCTTTGGTTTCCTCCCACATTCCAAAGATGTGCAGGTTAGCTGGATTGACTGTGCTAAATTGAACTGTAGTGTCAGAGGGGCTAGCTAGGGTGAATTATTGGCGTGGTGGGGATAGGTCCTAGGTGGAATGGTTGTTGGTGCAGACTCGGTAAGCCACAAAGGCCTCCTTCTGCAACATAGGGATTCTATGATTCTTCTATGAAGTAAATCAATAGCCAAAGAAGGTAGCCTTTTTCTTTGCATGATTCCTGGTCTTGGCCCTAGGAACTTGGTTGCAGGTTAAATCTGTTGAAGAAGCAGCAAAGTATTCTTGTATCCTAGAAATTTATTCATTCTGTAGGCAAAATGCAGGGTTCTTTCTGGGGGTCAGATTTTGGAGAGATGGAAGTCAAAGACAGGTTGTTAACGAGGAGTGCTCAGAGCAGAAGACAGTCATTCGGCTCATTCAGTCTGCTCTGCCGTTCAATGAGATCGTGGCTGATTTTCAGAGGTTAAACCGCAACTGAAGGTCAAGTTCACAAGCTGTATGGTTGAAGGAAATGAAACATCTCCAGTCTCAGTTACGTGACAGGTTGGCATTGCGTCGAGTTATTCAACGAATGAGGTCTCCTTGTTAAAACCCATTGTATTTTGAGGTGGTCACTGTAGAACATAAACGAGGTTGGAGGTAAGTAACGCATACCTTTGTCCGTAACTGGCTGGTGCAGACATCGTGCTTGCTTATACGTTGTGTTGGCTTGGTTGGAATGTTTATGCACTGCAAGGTGTGTTATCCAGGTGTTTGCCACGTTAACATTTTATCTATGTTTAAACTGCTCAAACATCCAGAACGTAAGGTCAGTGGTGTCCACTTTATCAGTCCAACCATTCCTCCAGTTAAAAAATAATAATTTCATAAAAGAGCTAGGCTGACTTAGATGCACATTTTTCTTCCTGTTTCCTGGACGGGACATTATCAAATGTGTTGAGAGGAATCCAATGCAAACATCATTCTGAGAGAGGTTTGCCCTTATGTGGCTATCCATTCTCTATGGGATAACGAACAGAGAAACGGTTAAGGATTGAGTTTGCAAGCATTAAAGAAATGTTAGAAAAAAATCTCTAAGACAAGATGGATCTTCATGTCACCAATTATCAAGACTTGATATGGAGATGCTGGCATTTGACTGGGGTTGGCACAATAAGAAGTCTTAGAACACCAGATTGAAGCCCAATAGGTTTATTTGGAATCGCGAGCTTTTGGAACGCTGCATCTTCATCAGGTGAGTGCAGCGGAGCAGTGCTCCAAAAGCCCATGATTCCAAGTAAACCTGTTGGACTTTAACCTGGTGTTATGAGACTTCTTATAATTATCAAGACTGTTTTACAAAGGAAGAATGCTTGCTTGAAGAGATTGTTGGAGGTCTTAGAGGAAAGTTGTCTTGTGTTCTTAGAATCCCTACAGTGCAGAAGGTGGCCATTTGACCAATTGAGCCTGCACTGACACCAATCCCACTGACACTAAGGGGCAATTTAGCATGGCCAATCAGCATAACCCACACATCTTTGGAATGTGGGAGGAAACCAGAGCACCCAGAGGAAACCCACACAGACACAAGGAGAATATGCAAACTCCACACAGATCGTCACCCGAGGCAGGAATTGAACCTAGGTCCCTGATGCTGTGAGGCAGCAGTGCAAACCACTGTGCCACCTCAATGATGGGTTATCTGAAACGTGGAAAATTGTATTTTACCTTGATTTGTTTTGAAATTATTTGTGTTATAAAGCTTACTATTTCAAGAAAGAAATGGGAATCTGTTAATATGTTAATTATGTTAAGGTGCACTGATGACGGACATTGTTTAATTAAATAGCCTGATCCCATAAATAGGGGTCAGCTGAGACATGGTTAGAAGAGGGGGGGGCATGAGGTTGAATCAAGTCAGTAAACTCGCTAAGCTCTGTGTGCCTTGCTTTTGACTTCACTGACCAGCTTGGATTCTATTAACAATGCTTTGTCTAGCTGCTTAGCTAAGAGCTGGGTGTACAGTGTTGCAAGGAAACCTTCTCAAGCTGTTCAGACTTCAATGGTTCGCTCTCATCAAGATTTAGCACAGCCCTGCTACCCTCTTGGTTTGCATTGTTTATCATTCTTTTCCCTCTTCGCTAACAGCAGCAGCAGATGCAGCTCAGAGCGCAGCAGCAAGCCCAGGCTGCGACACAGCAGCAACAGCCGGGCGGCCCACCTCCGAATCAGCCTCAGGCTCCGCAGCAGACCGGGCCCCTGCTACGACCACCCAACCCTGGTGCTAACCCACAGCTTCGCAGCCTGCTCCTCAGTCAGCAAACAGTGAGTGTCATCGCAAATGCAAATGCCTGCTTTCCTGGAGCACTTTGGCCTCATCTTTCCAATCTTGAGCTTTTTTTTCAGCCAGCGTGTGTCCTTTTAACGATAACAGCCTTGATTGCCGTGAGATTCTGGCAAGTTGTTCATTTCGTCGTCATTTAAGAGCAGCAGAATTTGATTTTTTTAGTGATGGATAAGTGACACAATTGTTAGCAGGTATTCAAAACAGAACATACTGGTTAGGCAGCATCAATGGAGAGAGGAACCCAGTTAAAGTTCCAGGTCTATGCTGCCTTACTAGAGTATTTCCAGCATTTTCTGTTTTTATTTTGAATTCCAGCATCTACAATATTTTGGTTTCTATTTCTAAGCATTAACTATTGACTTGCTAAGATGAAAGAGATTATTTGCCTTGGTCATTTTGAATATGTACACGGCATATAAATTCATGTAACAGTTAATTTAGTTTGTTTACTTGTCAGTTACAAGTAGGCTTACGTTAACACTGCAATGAAGTTACACTGAAATTCCCCTCGTCGGCACACTCCTGCTCGTGTACACTGAGGGAGAATGTACCACCCTAACCAGCACATCTTTCATACTGTGGCAGGAAACCGGGACACCCAGAGGAAGCCCAGGCAGACACAGGAGAACATGCAGAATCCACACAAACAATGACCCAAGGTGGAAATCAAACCCAGGTCCCTGGTGCTGTGAGACAGCAGTGCTAACCACTATGCCACCGTGCCGTTAATTCCCCATATCTCAAGTTGTTGCTAACAATCCCCATTGCTTGCACTATTCTATCACAGCAACCACCTATTTTGGACTGTGACTCCAATACTGATAAATGGTTAGTTGCGTCCAACGGACTACTTGTAACTCTCTTCCATCTGACCTTCAAGCCGTTTCAATCAGCTGTAAGCACCTAGATAAAATGGATTATCCACAGTGAAGAGATTCTGGATGCAGCTGCTAAAGGGAGAGTCAATTATCAGGACTGATTTCCTGATAAAAAATGGAATGAGTATTGACAGCACTGTGGCAGACACTGTTTGGTTTGCTTGTTCACGTGTGAACTTGTTTGGGCTCTGCACCAGAATCCAAAATTACACTCAGAAGCCAGACTAGTTGCTAACAATTTTCTAACTTAGCATAAATGTGGGGATAGAATGCTTCACTCCATGTGACAAATTGGGGATCCTTTCTAGTAAAACAAACTTATTTATTTTTATTCATTTGTGGAACATGGGCATGGCTGGCTGGCCAGCCAGCCAGCATTTATTGCCCGTCCCTAGTTGCCTGAGGGCAGTTGAGAGTCAACCATATTGCTGTGGCTCTGGGGTCACATAGGCCAGACTAGATAAGGACAGCACATTTCCTTCCCAAAAGGGACATTAGTGAACCAGATGGGGTTTCCCCACAATCGACAATGGTTTCATGGTTATCAGCAGATTCTTGATTCCATTTTTTTTTAATTGAATTCAAATGCCACCATCTGCTGTGGTGGGATTCGAAACTGGAACATTAGTTGATTTTCTGGATCAGTCATCTAGTGAAAATACCACTTGGCCATTGCCTCCCTCTTATTTAATAACAGTTTAACAATAACTCTAACAAATGAAGCAGCCTAACCATTACAATTGAACAACATGAAATACAACTTCAATCTATACCTTGTCTGTTTCACTTCCAAATACGGACTTGTATTGCCACTTCAAATACAGTTAGCAACCATAAATATACATGCTATGAGTCTCAAAGCTTTGAGAGGTTTTGATTTTCAGAACAACTTGCAGACTGCTGTCTTTAAACAGCCAGAACTGAAAGCTGTTTTCTCTCTGCTACATACTTATCTCCTCCCATTAATCACATCATCACATAACCCTACATACCTAAACCTACCTTCCATTCCTTTAATCAAAACCTCAGGGAACCTTTTTTTTTGTGAACAAAAGTCCATTAGCTCTACCTTGGTAAACACTATGTGGTCAAAATGAGTAATTAACCTTCTCTCCCAGCATCTGAGTTGTATTCCTTCCAAACATACCGACTACCTGTAGAAAAAAACTGAACCTTAAAACATTTTCCAAAATAACAATACATATATCTATAGCAAGTACTATCATCCCAAACTCCAAACGCAGCAAGCAATGCCTCTGCTATAGCTTCAGTTACAACTGCAGAGTTTACTTTTCTCCACCAAAATGCAGAGAGGGAGACTGAATTCTGTGCGTAAAACCAATCCCAGTTACTTACAGCGATGATTGGGAAAGTTGCCCAATAGGGTCCACTCTCTGGATTTTTAGTTTAAAGTTTTACAGTTTTCTTTTTAAAGTTTATTTAATCGTCACAAGTTTGGCTTACGTTAACACTGCAATGAAGTTACTGTGAAATTCCCCTAGTTGCCATCGTCCAGCACCTGTTCAGATCAAGGTACCCAACCAGCGCATCTTTCAAAATGTGGGAGGAAACTGGAGCACCTGGAGGAAACCCGTGCAGATATGGGGAGAATGTGCAGGCTCCACACAGATAGTGACCCAAGGCAGGAATTGAACTGGGTCCCTGGCACTGTGAAGCAGCAGTGTTAACCACTGTGCCACCATGCTGCCCATAGAGCCACTATTATGCAGCCTTTTTAAAACTGTCTTCTTTGATGGGATGTGGGTGTCACTGGCAAAGCCAGCATTTGTTGGCCATCCCTAATTGCCCTTGAACTGAGTACCAGAGGGTAGTTAAGAGTCATTCATATTATCAGTTTCACAGTAAGGAGAGGGCCTTCTGTTTTTTGTGAACAACATATTTTATTAAATGATAATTGATAGACTAGATTTTAAGTCCAGATTTTATTAATCTAGTTTAAATTTCACCAGCTGTTGTGGTGGGATTTGAGTCCATATCCTCTGCAAATTAGCCTGGGCCTCTGGATTACTAGTCAAGTGGTTAGCACTGCTGCATCACAGCACCAGGGACCTGGATTCAATTCCAGTCTCATATCACTGCCTGTGTGGAGTTTGCACATTCTCCTTGTGTCTGCATGGGTTTCCTCCAGGTGTTCTGGTTTTCTTCCACAGTCCAAAGGTCATAGAATCCATATAGTGCAAAAGGAGGCCATTCAGCCCATCAAATCTGCACCGACCACAATCCCGCCTAGGCCCTATTACTGTAACCCCACATATTTACCTTGCTAATCCCTCTAACCTAAGCATCCTGGAACACCAAAGGCAATTTAGCATAGCCAAAACACCTAACCTGCACATCTTTGGAGTGTGGGAGGAAATGAGAGCGCCTGGAGGAAACCCACACAGACACGAGGAGAACGTGCAGATTCCACACAGACAGTGACCCAAGCAGGGGATCGAATCTGGGTCCCTGGTGACGGTGGTATAGTGTGGGTTAAGATTTATTGGCCGTGCTCAATTGACCCTAGTGTCAGGGGGATTAGCTAGGGTAAATATGTGGGGTTGCGGGAATAGGGCCTGGGTGGGATTGTGGTCATTGCAGGCTTGAATGGCCTCCTTTTGCACTGTAGGGATTCTTTGACGTGACTTTACCACTGCACCCTTGTCGCTATCAATTTTAAAAAGCATCTTGATTGGCTGCTCATTGTGTTTAATAGCAATGCATTTGCTGTAGGACTGGGACTGTCCTAACAGATTTTGGAATTTGGAATTTGGAGCTCGGATAAGAGGGCTAACTGTGTTAAAGACAGCCCTTTCCAAGTCTCATGCTGACAGATTTCCTGTTGAACAAACGCTAAGTCTAATGACTCAAGTTTCACGACTCGGTTTCAAGACACTGGGTCACCCCTCCGTGACTTGAACGATAATGCCACGCTTGGGTTTTGAGAGTGTTGAGCTGCACCGTTATAGTTCCCAATTCTCTGACCTGCACTCTCAGCGTGGCAGCTGTTTGTGATCCAAGGTAATAATTTTTGTTTGGCAGCCGTGATGGTGCTAACCTAAGCAATCCAAGAAAATCTGCTACCTTTGTGTACAGAAGATCCTCATAGAGTCATGGAATAGAATCATAGAATCCCTACAGTGCAGAAGGAGGTCAATCGGCCCATCGAGTCAGCACCGACTACAATCCCACCCAGGCCATATCCCCCTAACCCCACATATTTACCCCTCTAATCTACACATCCCGGGACACTCGGGGGCAATCTAGCATAGCCAATCAACCTAACACGGACAACTTTGGACCTCATCTTTGGACATCCTATCCTCTTTCACATAACCAGAGAAACACTGGTCCAGTATCTCAACTTGGATGAGATAATGCTGAATGTTATTGCATGCATACATTTGAGCTAGGGAGAGGTCAGTTTATTGCAGCATTTTTAA
The DNA here is from genome assembly GCF_965287045.1 of Carcharhinus amblyrhynchos. Lineage (NCBI taxonomy): Eukaryota > Metazoa > Chordata > Chondrichthyes > Carcharhiniformes > Carcharhinidae > Carcharhinus > Carcharhinus amblyrhynchos. Next base: position 7,864,057 of record NC_137358.1, on the reverse strand, counting down.
GTGAATGAAATTTGAGTTGCAGCTCGCAGTGCCTGTGTTACTTGGAGGAAGTGACAAGCCGTCATTACCTGTGACTATTTATGGCGGGACGTTTCAAAATTCTTCTTAACGTCATCTCAGCGAGAGCCCTGAAGGAACTTTCTGTTGTGCCAGCACCTCATTTGAGCTTTATTTCCTATTTTTATACATTTCTAATTTTTCATTATGATGAGCAGCAAAATATTCATGTTCACAAATTCCTCGCCCCAGAATAAACCAGAAATGTAACAAGATTATCAATGTCTTTAAATGGATTTTAATGTACTTAACTGCTACAGATGATATATGTATTGTGTAAACCAGAAGAAATTTCCAAATTCTCCCATTTTGGTAGATAAGCCTCATTCCCTTCACTATTTGCTTGTCCTGGTTTGCTTTGGTCCTGTAATTATTTTGCTTCTTATGCCCTTTTTGTTTTGGCCCAGTCGCAGAGTGGAGTTCCGCAGCCTCAGCAACCCATGCACCACATTCAGCAGCAAGCCTCACAAATGCTGTCCCATCAGTCCATGGGTCAGCAGATGCCCCATCACCCTCAAGGACAACAACTCCAGATGCAAGGGCAACAATTAATGCACCAAGCTCCTGGGCAGCCATGGGGCAGCCAGATGCAACAGCGCCCACCTTTACAAGGTAAGAAACTCCCAAAATCCTGTCCGCTGCGGTTAACTGGCATACCAACAATCTCGTCAGGGGAACAAGTGGAAACGTTGGATGGACGAATGAAAATTGTATATAAATACAGCAGTATTGCAGATGCACAGGTCGTAAAGGATCAGAACCAACCTGAATAAATGCTGCAAGAGATAATGTCAACAGTCTTTTCAGTTATAGCACTAACTATAACCCTACATGTATAATTTATCATTGGACAGGTATATCATCAGTGAATACTGGTCATAAATTAGTTAAGCTCTTGTCACTTTCCAGAGGGGGACAGTCTTACATGGGAATTATAGATTAAAAGTGTCAGAGTAGAATTGACTTGGTGATAAAGGATGAACAATGGATGGGCTCTTGGACAATGGCAGTAGTTGAGAAGAATCAGCAGCCAGGGAATTAGGGAATAACCTACAACTCCTGGGGAAAAATACGCTAACCCTCTTGCTAGGGGGTATCTCAGAGTCTACTGTCAACTATTCACAAATAGAGGTCCAAAGAATTCCTGCTTTAGCCAAAGAGAGCCTGCAATTCATAGAACCTCTACAGTATAGGAGGCCATTCAGCCCATTGAGTCTGTACCAACCGCAATCCTACCCAGGCCCTATTCTCGTAATCCCACCCTGACGCTAGAGTCACTTCAGCATGGCCCATCAACCTAACTGTCACATCTTTGGAGTGTGGGAGGAAACTGAAGCACCCGGAGGAAACTCACACAGACACGGGGAGAACATGCAAGCTCCATACAGACAGACAGTGACCCAAAGTTCGAATTGAACCTGGATCCCTGGTGCTGTGAGACAGCAGTGCTAATCACTGTGCCACCGTGTTGTCCTTGTAACATCTGCTATTAATAGCTGTTGTGTGAGGCATCCATTAAGTGAGCTTCCCAAATACTCTTTGGAATGATAACTATTCCTTAAATCTTGCCTCTTTCCGAGCCTTTTGGCTCAGTATCAAAGTTATAACTCTCCCATGTTATATTCATAACCGCTGCCCATGTGGGATGCACAAGATGGATGAAGCTTGGGCTTGTGTCTGTTTTTGTAGCTTGTTTTCCCTGAAACCAGTCATTACCCTGTAGCCAGGAGCTTGAGATGTATTATCCTGCGTCAGGTATGGCTGACTGGGGATCGCTCTTGTAGGAAGGATTTACGGGTTGATTCACATCCTGTTTGGCCGTGTTCTGAATGCACCTTTCTTGGCTGTCAAGTGCTTGGCTGCGACTTGAACCTGGAGCTTCTGGCTCAGAGGCAGGGACGCTACCCACTGCACTAGAAGACCTCGTTATTATGTATAAAGTTGTTAAGTACAAGTTGGTATTATTGAATGAATAAACAGGAAAGGGATTGATTGGAGTCACTGCCATGCACTAGGGCTGACTGAGGTTTGTACTGTCTTTTCAGACTGCACTGTTTTTAGAGTGGTGCATAGGCAGCACGGTGGCACAGTGGTTAGCACTGCTGCCTCACAGCACTAGGGACCTGGGTTCAAATCCTGGCTTGGGTCACTGTCTGTGCGGAGTCTGCATGTTCTCCCCGTGTCTCCCACAATTTGAAAGACATGCTGGTTAGGTGCATTAGCTGTGCTAAATTCTCCCTCAGTGTACCCAAACAGGCGCTAGAGTGTGGCGATTGGAGGATTTTCACAGTAACTGCATTGCAGTGTTAATGTAAGCTTACTATCGACAATAAATAAACTAAACTGGACGGCACAGCGGCAGAGTGGTTAGCACTGCTGCCTTACAGCGCCAGGGACCCAGGTTCAATTCCATCCTCAAGTGACTGTATGGAGTTTGCATGTTCTTCCTGTTACTGAGTTCCCACCGGATGTTCCAGTTCCCTCCCACAGTCCAAGATGTGCCGGTTAAGTTGATTGGCCATGCTAAATTGACCCTAGTGTCAGGGGGGATTAGCGGGATAAATATGGAGGGAGGTTATGAGAGTAGGGCTTGGATGGTATGGTGCTCAGTGCAGACTTGATGGGCCGAATGGCCTCTTTCTGCACTGGAGGGATTGTAAACATTAGCCCCAAATCCAGTGATGCAAACTCTTGGGGAGTTTGGAGAGTTTTTCCTATCACCGTTCCCATATTTAGGCTTATGTTTGCACCCCGTGGCTTGTCCTTGGTTAATGGTTTCTTTTTTGCAATTTTGTTTTCAACTCTGCAGGCCAGATGCTGATGAACACAGGACCACGGGGCCCAGTCCCTCAGGGTGGATTGCAGCAAGGCACAAGCCTGTTGGAGGAGGAGATTCTGATGGACCTCATCTAGAAGCTTCGCGCGTCTGACTCCTCTTTGTCCAAGGTGTGGACGAAACGTACGGAAGGTCGACATGGAAGTCGGCCTGATGAACTACTTCCTGTTCTGCAAGGACAAATGAAGAGATTTGCATTTGACTTGCTATCCTTTTTAAATGGGTTAGTGATAGGAACTGGAAGAGCTTGTTTTTTTTTTAAATATGTTAGATTTTCTCAGAAAATCGGAGGGGATTAGGTGAGCCAAACAACCCGTACCGAATCTCTCTCTCAACAGGACAGGTCAAGATTGAAAGCAACATCTGCTATGCTTTGAAGGTTGCATTTTCTGCTCAGTGTGCATTGATCTGATTTTTTTTTTGTAGTTATTTTTTAAAAGAAAATTATGTATTTAATTTTATTTTTTGGAAAGCAACCCGGTGTCTGTTGGTTTTGTTATTTTTCTTCACGTCCTCTCTCAGTAAGCAGATCTGAAAATAGCCGTCAAGTAATCGACATTGTAACTAGGGTGAGCAGCGCGAATCGTGGTGTGGCAGGGATCGTGCTTTCACCTCTGAGGTCTGCTTTGTTGACAGTGCAAGTTCACTGAAAACCCCAGTAATCTTGAGAACGGATGTCTCCACATCACAGCGCACCACTTGTAAGTATGAAAAGTTACCTTATTATTCTCCCCGCTGCCCCCTTCCTCACCCTCACACCCAACCCCAAGAAAATATTGGGCACGTCCCATTTTCATTTTTAGCAAGTTCTGTTAAAAAGTTCTAGTCATGATCCAGGGAATCATTGCTGCAACTGGGATGCACGGCAGCAAGAAATAAGCTGGCAAAGGACAGTTGGGTGCAGAGGGTAAGTGGATAAAGGTCATACCAGAGTGTGTGTGTCTTTGGATCAGTAGAGCTTTGTTTGCAGGCTAACCTGGCCACTTTGCTTTTCTTTACTTCCATTCAAGTTTCAGTTGTTGTTGTTTTCAGGACTTTTCTGTGATTAAATGTGGCTTCAATTCAACACCCCCCACTCCCCCTGGTAAAATTCCATACACAGAGCAAAAGGTGGTGCTTGAAACTGCAAGAATAAAAAGACATCATCTTTTAAAAAAAAAACTGACATCCGGGGGGAAAAAAGTCAGTATTTTGACCATTTGATCAGAGCTGGAAAGAGATCTCCTTTCCGGAGGACAAAGTGAGGGGCAGCAGGAAGAGGGGGCGGCCTGGGTGAAGTTAGATGATCGTCACAGGATGGTTGCAAACAAGTCACAGTGTGAGAGTGGTGTGAGACAGACGAACATTACATAACCATGATGACAGATCTCCTTGGTAGGGGCATCAGCAGTTGTGCAGTGCCTCCCATTTTCATACTGTCAGTCACTGCTCAGTCAGTCACATGCTGCTGTAGGTCAGCAGGTTATAGGTTCAAGTCACACTCCAGACACCCAAACACACGATCTAGGCTAGCACTGCTGTGCAGCTCCTCAAGGACAGATGTTAGGTCAGATGTTACCCTGTCAGGTGGCCATAAAAGATGCGGTGGCATTATATCAACAAAGCATGTGGGAGCTCTCCAGTATGTATAAAACAGATGATCTGGTCATTTCTTTCAAAGCTGTTGGTGCGCGGCTCACTGTGCACAATTTGGCTGCCACCTTTCCTGCATGACAACAGTAAACTACACTTCAAAAGGCCACTACTGGTGTTCCTCCACTCACCTTACTTTACTCTGTCCTATTGACGCCTATTCCCCCCTCTAATTATGTGTCACACTTTCCCTTAAATGCTTCCGGCACCATGTTTCCTGTCAAAATGACAAACGCAAACAGCCAGTCTAACTTAGGTGAATGTTCTTTGAAATTGCAGGTGGGTCAGAGTGTGAGATCCAGCGATTTGCGTTTTTAACTTACAACGGGTTTTTAGATGAATAATGAGTCACCTCACAACATTTTGAGAGTAGTTTTTGAAGAGGAGACAAGCAAGGACATTTCTGTCTGATGAATTGACCAACCCAAAACCTTAAATGGTTCATCATGGTATTTAAACCATGATATATATTTGTATCATTCATGATGCTCACACTGGTATTCCAATTGATCTAATTATTGCATTGATCATGGGAATAAGGAAAAAGCAGTTTGTTGGAGTTGTTCAGAGTTCCCCATTTTAACACTGCTACGTGACAGATGAATAGTTACCCAGAGGTATACTGCCATCCACAATGTCCAGAGAAGAGGTGAGTTGGTTCCACTCCCTGCCCTTCCCTTCCGTCTATCACTGAGTGACCTTTTCATGATTTCAATACATTGGACATTTATTGAATGCGACAACAGTTTTGTCAATTTTTTTACCTGTTGCATGGTGATGTAGCGGTTTTATGACCTTCTCAAATGTTGTATAGAAAAAAAACTGGAACTCTTTGTGATGTATATCAAGGAATGAGAGGGGGAATGATGTGTTTAATCGACGTTGTATAGTTTCTTTTCAGATCATTAATAAATTTATTCTTACCAGTTGCTGCTTTTCTTCCAAGTTTGAACAATTTGCATTTCTTCAGCACTTCACAATTCAGGTGTTGGGGCTGAAACAGGAGTAGGAAAGGAGATTGGGGGGTGGGGTGGGTGTGATTAAAGGTATGGTCCAAGAGGGAAGGCTTTAAGGAGGCTTTTGGAGGTTGTCATGAAACCAGTTTAGAAGCAGTCTTCCAGAATGCAGAGAGATGCTAAGAGTCTTACTGCCGACGGGGGAGCAATATTCACGGTAAGAGGAGAGGGTGTACGCTGTGCACGCAAGGCCAAGATAGTTTGATTCCATCCTGTCTGCAACTATGAAGAGAGTGTTTAATCCTGAATGACGGCCTGGCCTTTTGGCTGAAATCAAGTGTAAACACTCAGGGTAGCCAGTGAAGTTAAACTGAGACTTCAACTGATGCAATTTTTCAACACCATCCCTGGCCTTTTGGCTAAGCTGAAGCTTGGATTGAGCCTGTGAGGGGGAGTATTGTCTCATCCTGTCAGCTTGGACCTGGTTTGATCGAGCTTGAGGCAAAGCAGCCAGCATAATTAAGGACTCCACACACCCCGGACATTCTCTCTTCCATCGGGGAAAAAGACACACAAGTCTGAGGTCACGTACCAACCAACTCAAGAACAGCTTCTTCCCTGCTGCCATCAGACTTTTGAATGGACCTATGTTGCATCAAGGTGATCTTTCTCTACACCCTAGCTACAACTGTAACACTACATTCTGCACCCTCCTGTTTCCTTCTCTATGAATGGTATGCTTTGTATAGTATGCAAGAAACAATACTTTTCACTGTATACTAATACATATGACGATGATAAATCAAAATCAAAAGATGTATATCCTTGTTTTGCCAGATCTGGTTTGTCCCTTGTGGGGACTCTGAACTTGATTGGCTTTTTTCACTAGGAATACAATACCAAAAGGTACAAAAGAAAATTCTGAATAATGACCTGTTGAATGCAGAGAGCCAGTGGACTCCTTAGGACATTGTTCCTAAAGGAATTAGTGGCATCTTGTGCTTTACAGAATAGCAATGCAGAGTTCTGGCTGACCTTATTTTGATCTCCTGTTTTCCTTCCCCCTCACCCATAACATTGAGGTCACTTGTACCTTAACCTTTTTAAAAAAAACATTCAGACATTAAGGAACTAGATCATCCTCCAGCAGCCATATGAAGATAGAGGAAAACAAACCAGCAGAAGACTTTTTTTCTTTTTTTTTAAATCAAGGTGCTTTATTACCACATCTTTTATTCAAAAGCACTTGCAGAACAGAGAATTACAAATGAAACTTCCTGTCAATTAACGCCCTATATAATGTTCAAAATAGCCTTCGTATGGTTTTGTTACTTGAGGGAGAAGTCGCAAGAGGGAGCTGTAAGTAGTAGCTCCTTGCTTGGCCAGTCTGACTGATATGAAGCTGAACTGGGCCAGGAGAAGGAACTTTTTTTTATTACTGTTCTGGTCTTTAAAATAGGCTTTGATGCTCTGGGCCTTCGATTTGAATAATATAGAAACAGTAATAATTAGTATCTGAAATTCTTGGGCACTTAGGGTTTTTTTTCTTTGAGAGGTGTAAGTGCTTTTTTGCCCTTGTTCTCGATGAGAGAGGTACGGTGGTAAACACTGCTGCCTCACAGCGCCAGTCACCCAGGTTCGATTCCCGGTTTGGGTCACTGTCTGTGTGGAGTTTGCATGTTCTCCCTGTGTCTGTGAGGGTTTCCTCCCCAGGTGCTCCAGTTTCATAGAGTCCCTAAAGTGCAGAAGGAGGCCATTTGGCCCATCAAGTCTGCACCGACCACGATCCCATCCAGGCCCTATTCCCCATAACCTCCAGTAGTTAGCCTGTTAATCCCCATGACTGAAAGGGCAATTTATCGTAGCCAGTCCACTAAACCTGCACATCTTTGGACTTGAGAGGAAACCCATGCAGACATGGGGACAATGTGCAAACTCCACAGAGTCACCTGAGGCCGAAATTGAACCTAGGTCTCTGGCGCTATGAGGCTGCAGTGCTAACCACTGCGCCACCATGCAGCCAATCCCCCCATAGTCTGAAAGAGTTGCTGGTTAGGTGTATTGGCCGTGCTAAATTCTCCCTCAGTGTACCCGAACAGGCAATGGAGTGTGGTGACTAGGGGATTTTCACAGTAACTTCAGTGTGGTGTTGATGTAAGCCTACTCGTGACACTAATAAACAAACATTTTACTCTCTCTCTCTCTCTCGAGGTTTATTCAGATCTCACGTGTGTCAGTCTCCTTTTAGTGGGTTAACTGTGTGAAACTGTGCTGGTTCTCTGTAAGGAGTAAAATAATTTTGTTGACTTCTGTTCCTCGGTTGTTGTCTGCTTTCCTGAAGGTACTGATTCATGTTTAGGAGCATAGTTTAGCCACACTGATGACTCTGGGGCCTGGTGTAACTGGGCACGCTTCAACGTCCATGCCTCGACAGTGAACGTTGGCTCACTGTTCTAGCATGGAGCACGGATTATCTGATCCTGTCCCCACCCAGTATCCACATGTTTCCCAGGAGGAGGCACTGGAAGGTGACCAGAAGCTTGAATGTTTTTTGTTTCTATCCCCAACCCAGGAGGTAACACTTGAATCTAAGTGTAGCTTCCCTTAAAGACATCATTGAGCTTGCAACCTTTCTTTTGGGGTGAGTTGCCCTTAGAATGCTGGACATCTGAAATAAAATCCCAAGAATGTCTGGAAAAATCACAAGTTATTAAAAAGAGAGAAACCTGAATTAATATTGCAAGCGTCCAAATTGATGGTTTCTGACAGAAATTGACTCTTGCATTTCCAGCATCTTCAGTACCATCTTGTTTTTTTTAGATACAATCCTTGAAAGAGTAAATCTTTTTTCAAATGTTGGGGCGGCACTAGTGGTTAGCACTGCTGCCTCACAGCGCCTGGAACCTGGGCTCGATTCCCAGCTTAGGTCAGTATCTGTGCGGAGTCTGCGTGTTCTCCCCATGTGTGCGTTTCCTCTGGATACGCCAGTTCCCTCCAAAGATGTGCGGGTGAGGTGGATTGCCCATGCTAAATTGCCCCTTAGTGTCAGGGGGACTAGCTAGAGTAAATGCATGGGGTTATGGGGATAAGGCCTGGGTGTGACTGTGGTTGGTGCAGACGCAATGGTCCAAATGGCCTCCTCCTGCACTGTAGGATTCTACAGTATGTCCAGACAACTGAAGCAAGTGAGAAAGAGGACGATCTTGGAATCGATCCAACTCCTTCGTGCCTTGCTTCTCAACTTGTAATAAAGCGTTAGTCAGTTGGAGCAGTTGATACACATTCAATAATTTGGACCTTGCTTGTCCAACCTGTCACCTCCTGCAAAGCGCTTCAAACTGTGCTTAAAACTGATTCCCAGCTGCCCGATTTTCCAAGTTAATTCTTCTCTCTCCAGAGGACCTCTGAACGATCTCGGGGACATAACCTTTCTTGCTTCTACATCTGTGAAAGTCTGCGGCTTCAAGTGCCATGGTAAGTCTTGTAGATACTATGTAGAGTACTGTTCTTTGTAGTGACTGGTGTTGACAGTTTGTGCTTTATTTAAATGACCTGTAAACCATAAATAACTGAGTGTGTGCTCCTGGTGTTAAGGTCATGAGTGACCTAATAATTCAGAAGAGGAAAGCTCTGGATGCCGTGCATGATGTGTTGAGCTGTTTGATTGCAGTTGGGCCCCAAAATTGGCTTTGGGCTGGAGAGTAGCAGATTGGGCAAGATTTCTGATCTTTATTCAGTGAGATGTGGGATAAACAGGGAAGTACTACAGCAAGGGGTGTGGGGTATATTGGTGCATTAGAGTGAAGGGCTGTGAGAGATGTGGGATATACAGCAAAGTATTACAGTGAGGGGTATGGGATATATTGGTGCGTTATAGTGAAGGGTTGAGAGATGTGGGATATACAAGAGAGTCACACAGGTGGGATATATTGGTGCATTACAGTGAAGGGTCATGTGGTCTATTAGAAGACTTGTACAGTGAGTAGTGTAGGATATATTGGCAAGTGTTACAGTGTAGAGTATGGATTTATCAATGTTATAGCAATGTATTGGGGGACATTAAAAAACAGGGTATACTAGAGTGTTACAGTATTATGTTTATTATATATAAAGTGTTTACAAATGTTTGCAAGCAATTTATTTGTGCTTCTGACCATCCCACTACAACAAGATTTCTTTCCTGCTTTCACCTATTTGTTTATATACAAACTGTGCTCTCTCTCTGAACCTTGCATTCAGTAATCAAAATAATAGCTTAAAATTCGCCTTAAACGTAACTGGTCTTTGAGAGGTAAGGGAGTTCCAACATCAGGGAGCTTTTATATTTGGTATCAAATCAATCACAAAAATTCTCCTGACTATTTCTGTCTCTCAATTAAACAGTGAATGGTGATTATTGTGCTGGGAAGTTGGCTGGGAGTTATTGCTTGATACCTGCTGATGGAATTAAATTGACATCAGCCGGGGTGCAATTGTTTAACCCAGGTTTGTCATTCCCATTGAAACCGTTCATTCAGGTCTCATTCCTTGCACTGCCATTCTCCACTGCATTAAGTCAGCAACCTGTATTAATGACCTGTATCTTTACTAATTATCCAATTCCACAGCAAAATCAAACTCATCAACTCTCGTTGCCTCTCAGTGAACAATCCTGTGTGTCTTGAACTCACAAATTTCTCCTGTCCTGAACTTGAACGCTAACCTAGCTCCCTTGAATGCATCAGGCACTGCCCTCCCAGCTAAAAAAAAAATGCTGTTAACATTTGCAGGCTGAATTTTTTTTAAAAAAGTTAGTCATAGTAATGGAAAACAAATTTTAAATTGTTTTTGTTTAAAGCTGTGGGTGATGGAGAGACGAGGTCTTTGATATAGGTCCTGGTGATGATGCCTTCATTTAAAGTATCCACATTTTTAAATTAAGCAGCATTCACTCTGCTTTCTACTGTATAACTTCTACATAGTTTGCTGGGTACAGTCCAATCCGGCCTCCATCAAGGTAACCTTTGCACCATCCTTGCTCGTCCTCATCCTCTACTTTAGTCAGCTCCTGACCTGCAAACCAAACACAAAAAGCACCCAATGAAAGCAGTGTAACAGTGGCACAGTGGTTAGCACTGCTGCCTCACAATGCCAGGGAACCAAGTTCAATTCCCGGCTTAGGTCATTGTTTGTGTGGAGTTTGCATGTTTTCCCTGTGGCTGTGAAGATCCCCTCTGGATGCTCCGGTTTCCTCCCACAGTCCAAAGATATGCTGGTTAGGTTTCATTGACTGTGCTAAGTTCTCCCTCAGTTGTACCCAAACAGGCGCCGGAGTGTGGCGACCAGGGGATTTTCACAGTAACTTCACTATGTTGTGAATGTAAGCCTACTTGTGACTAATAAACAAACTTTATAAAAATTCAGAGATCTATCTCATAGTCTAAATGGGATCGATCCAGACTGACCTCAACCATTTGGTGTTAGTATTGGTTCGTAAATATACCTAAGTATCTTTGGAAAGAGCTGAGACCTGGTACTGTTTTTGACTCTTCGGCTCATTCCATCTTCCCAAGCACCATTAAACTCCAAGAGTTAACGTTGAATTGAAAGTATTTCTTTATCCCTGCAGCCCTTCTCCTCTCCCAGTTTCCTGCCCAGCGAGACTATGTTGTAGAATCATAGAATCCCTACAGTACAGAAGGAGGCCGTGTGACCATTAAGTCTGCAAAGGGCACAATCTCACCCAAACTCTATCTCCAGAACCCCATGCATTTATGGTGGCACAGTGGTTAGTACTGCTGCCTGACAATGCCAGGGACCTGGGTTCAATTCCTGGTTTGGGGTCACTGTCTGGCTGGAGGCTGCGCGTTCTCCCCACGTCTGTGTGGATTTCCTCCAGGTGCTCTGGCTTCCCACACAGCCCAAAAGATATGCTGGTTAGGTGAATTGGCTGTGCTAAATCCTCCCTTAGTGTGCCAGAGTGTGGCAACTCGGATTTTCACAATAACTTCATTGCAGTGTTAATGCAAGCCTACTTGTGACTCAAATAAACTAGTTTTGTACTTTGGCTAGTCCCCCTGACGCTAAGGGGCAGTTTAGCAGGGGCAGTCCATCAAGCCTGCACATCTTTTGGACTATGGGAGGAAACCCATGCAGACACGAGGAGAATGTGCAGACTCCACATAGACAGTGACCCAAGTCGGGAATCGAACCCGGGTCCCTGGTGTTGTGAGGCAGCAGTGCTAACCACAGTGCCACCTCATTTCGAATTAATTGAAGGGGTTCACCAGACATGCATTGAAGGCTGGAGTTGAGATACCCATAACCTGTCTCCTTTGTATTAAGCTATTTTGTTTTTGGGTGCTTATAAAAGTGAGAATTATCATTGCTTGGGAATAGAATGCACTCCCCGGGATTCTAACCCAGATCCTTGGGGCTGCTGTGCCATTGGGCTGCACAGTTGGGGGCACTTTTCCTGAGAAACGTGCTTCAATCCCAACTAGAGTGTGCCCCTTACTGCAACACTGACATTAATCAGCTCTCCATGCCTTCCTAAGGCACATGTAGCAGTTTCATGTTGGGTCAGCTTTGAACTGTCGGCCCACACTCAAAATATTAATGCAGAAGACTTTCAGCAGTGTTTGTAAGAACCTATCTACAACAATATACATTTATATGGTGCCATTGATTTAAAGTTTACGATGCAATGCTTACCTGCTTTAAAAGTGAGCTCGTCTGATTCCTGGCTGGTGTAGTCATACAGTGCTCGGATTCTGACGCCAGGGACGTTTGTGCCATCCTCACCAAGGGAATACCCTTTACTTAAACTGTGAAACCAGAAAACACAAGAGTGGAGTTGCTTGTAAACAATGTTCAGCTGTGAACCAGTGAAGACAAAGGAAGCTCAACTGGTTAAACACTTGTCTCCTGTTCCCAGCTCTCTGTCCTGTGTCACTGTTTAGATAGAATGTAATAGAACTCCAAACCCAAGACATCTACTGTCTAGAAGGACAAAGACAATAGATATATGGTGACACCATCACCTGCAAGTTCCCCTCATTCACCATCCTGACCTGGAAATATAAGTGACCCAGTGACAGTGAAGGAATGGTCAATATCCTGGAATTCTCTCCCTAATGGCATTGAGTCAACCCACAGCATGTGGACTGCAGCGATTTAAGAAGGCAGCTCACCACCACCTCCTCAAAGGGCAACTAGGGATGGCCATGCCCCAGAATCAATAAAACAAAAATTCAGTTTCTAATCGTCCAAAATTGACTTTAAGTAGTGCTTTTATTTTGGTTTGTTTAAACCTCTCTCTTCTGTTTCAGGTTCCTCCTCTTTTTTTGGCAGGACATGTGATCATGAGAAATAGGAGTAGGCCCTTGGGCCTCTCTGGCCTGTTCTGCCATTCAATAAGGTGGTGGCTTATCTGTGCCTTAGCCTATCTGACCTGCTCATGTAGCCTATGACTTCATGATCTTAGCCTTGAATGTATTCAGTCCCTCAGCCTCTACTGCTCTCTGGGGAGGAGAATTCAAGAGTAACAACCCTCAGAAGAAATTCCTCCTTATCTCTGACTCCTTAGTTTAAAAATGTCTCCAAGTTCTAGACTGCCTATAAAAAGAGCAGCATCCACTCAGCATCTATCCTTTCAAGCCTCCTCAGAATCTTATTTGTTTTGATAAGATCACCCCCCATCTTCTAAATTGCAATGAGCACTAGGTCCAATCTAACCGCTTATTGTGGGAATCAGCCTTGTGAACCTTCCAATGCATGTATAACCCTACTTGAGTGAGGAGATCAAATGTGAATACAGTACTGGAGGTGGTGTGTGCTTTCAGTCCCTCCAGTACCTCGCTGCAATGATGTCGGTGAGTGTCTGTTTAATCATGGGCAGATGTCACAGCTGAGCTGAATGCTTCTTCATTTGAAATCCAGTCAGGGGTCACTAGATGGAATTTTTGAACCCAGGTCACCATCTGTGTGGAGTCTGCACCTTCTCCCCATGTCTGTGTGGGTTTCCTCCCAGTCCCAAAGATGTGCTGGTTATTTGGACTGACAACACTAAGTTCTCCCTCAGTGCACCTGAACAGGCGCCCAGGTGTGGCGACTAGGGGATTTTCACAGTAACTTCATTGCAATGTTAATGTAAGCCAACTTGTGACTAATAAATAAACTTTACTTTTCACTGTTCTTTTCCTCCAGAACAAATCCAGACTTGAAGTTGTGCTGCTGTTTTTGTATTTGTCCACTTTGCTACTAATTTGTTCAGCCAGTTTTCCAAATACTCAGAGGTAAAGACTCATTCGTGGAGGCCAGGAAGGATTTAGATATTTTTCTCCTCGTCTGAGTCAAGCTAGCTGATTTCAGCCGCAGTGCTTACAGAGGTGTATTTAATTGACATCTTTCTCAACCATCCAGTGATGTATGGGTTAGGTTGATTGGCCATGCTAAGTTGCCTCTTGGTGTCCCAGGATGTGCAGGTTGGAGGGATTAGCAGGGTAAATGTGTGGGATTATGGGGATAGGTTCTGTTTGGGATTGTGGTCAGTGCAGACTCGATGGGCCAAATGGCCTCCTACAAAGTAGGGTTTCTATGAAGCATGGGGTGTCCCAAAGTGATTTACAGCCAACAGGTCCCTGTTGTCATGTTGGAAACATAGCACCAGTTTGCACAGAGTAAGATCCCACAGGATCAACTCATTGCACCACAAGACCTTGCATCTTGAAACCTTTTTTGGAGAGGGCGATGTGAGGGGGGATTATGCTGGCATTATCAAGCACACAGTGTGGCTCTTTTTCTGAGCCTTCAGTGAATGCAAAGTGCCTATCCTTAAACAGCAGAGGGCCAGGGTGCTTTACATGGGTTGCTATATCCTGAGATGAGTTTAGCCATGACAGCCTCACCCAGAACTGAGGACTGGTCAGACTTGGCTGGCTAGCCTATAGTGTGGAAAAGCCTGCTCACACGCACTGATGCTCACGTATAAATAATGGTCGTAAGTGTTGAGGTATTGGAGGAGCACCCAGTTTATTTTGGGATGATCTGTCAAGAGTCAGGGTCTTGGGAAAGAGAGAAGATTGTCGGACTGGGGAGAGGTGGTGGAGTGCACCATGTTTGTAATCTGAGTGAAAACAATCATTGGAAGGGTCTCCCTTTAGCATCAGGAAGTGACATCTCTAACACGTTACAATTCTAAAACTTCACCTTAAACTTTGAAGAACCACTTTGTCCCCTTCCTTCTTCCCTTTCCCCTTCTTGTCTGTAATCTTTTCTCTTTCTGGGCTCCATTCCTGTGGGGTGAAAAGTCAGTGTCAGATGTTGGTAAATAAACAAGTATAAGCCTAGTCTTTGAATTAAAATCAGCTGTTAATCACAATAATTAGCATATTTTCCCAGATCTGGAATTGAGATACTGAATTCAAAGTAAAAGCCTCTTTAAGTATTATAACTTGAATGATGAGTTATGGAATTGTTACACTATGGAAGGGTGCCATTATGCCCACCTCCCTCTGCAAGAATATGTCAGCTAGTCTTATCCCACTAACAGTACAGAAAAGCGAGAGTGCATCTGGTGAGATGACAATAATCTCTCAAACAACAAAATGAAGGAAACAGTCATCAACTTCAGGAAGTGTAGTGAAGAACATATCCCTGTTTACATCAATGGGACCAAAGTAGAAATGGTCGAGAGCTTCAAGTATCTAGGTGTCCAGATCATCAACAATGCCTCCTGGTCCCTTCATGCTGACATAGTTAAGAAAGCCACCAGTGCCTGTACTTTCTCAGGAGGCTATGCAAATTTGGCATGTCCACTACAAAACTATCACCAACTTCTACAGATGCACCATAGAGAGCATTCTTTCTGCTTGTATCACAGCTTGGTATGCCTCCTACTCTGTCCAAGACCGCAAAAAACTACAAAGGGTTCTGAATGAAGGCCAGTCCTTCAAATTCAATTTAATTGCAGTTGCCCTGAGGCTCTTACCTAACGGCAGGCAGGTAATCAGCTGAACACTTGCATGGCGCAAGAATTGCCCAAGTGGCACATAAAAAAAATACTGTCACTGTGTGATAATACATGTGACAATAATAAATCACTAGATTTTAATCCTTCAAGTGCTTATCTAGTGCCCCTTTGAAAGCCACAATTGAATCTGTCTCTGCTACTCTCCCAGGTTGTGCATTGCACATCATCCATTTGCTGCATAAAAAAGCAAGTTCCCTTTTTTTTTCCTTTATTCTTTCAATGCAAGTATCCCTGGCAAGACCAGTGTTTCTTCCTCATCCCTTATCACCCTTGAATTGAGTACAGTTAATAGTCAACTACATTACTGAGTCTGGAGACACATATAGGCCAGACCAGGCAAGGACTGCAGATTTCCTTCCCTAAAGGACATTGGATTTTTCCATCAATTTATAGTGTTTTGGTCACCATCACTGAGACTAGCTTTGTATTCCAGAATTCTTCATAGAATCTCTACACTGCAGAAGGAGGCCATTTAGTCCATCGAGTCTGCACCGACCACAATCCTACTCAGGCAATACCCCCATAACCGCACATATTTATCCTGCTAACCCCCTGACACTATGGTTAATTTATCATGGCCAGTCAACCTAGTCTGCACATCTTGAGACTGGGAGGAAACCAGAACACCCGGAGGAAACGCACACAGACATGGGGAGAATATGCAAACTCCATGCAGACAGTGACCCAACACTGGAATTGAATCCAGGTCTCTGGCGCTGTGAGGCAGCAGTGCTAACCATTAATTGAAGTCAGATTCCACCAGCTGTAGTGGTGGGATTTGAACCCACACTCGCAGAGCATGAGCCCAGATCATCCAGTGACATTCCCATTCTACCATCATCTCTCCATATTCTTATGTTGCTATTGGGACCTTTGCCAACCACTTTCTATATGCGTCCTCTGAATTTCAACCCTTCCATCAATGGGAACTTTATCCACTCTGTCATAAGAACATAAGAAATAGGAGTAGGAGTAGGCCATCTAGCCCTTTGAGCCTGTCCCTTGTGACTGAAGCTTCATTTTACATTATGTAACGCTCACCAAGTGATTCATAAACATAGAAACTAGAAGCTGCAGTAGGCTATTCAGTCCTTCGAGGCTGCTCTGCAATTCTTTTAAAAAGTTTATTTATTAGTGTCACAAATAAGGCTTACACTAACACTGCAATGAAATTCCCTAGTTGCCACACTCTGGCACCTGTTCGGCTCAATGCACCTAACCAGCACATCTTTTAGACTGTGGGAGGAAACCGGAGCACGGGGAGGAAATGCACGCAGACATGGGAGAACGTGCAGACTCCACACAGACAGTGACCCAAGCTGGGAACTGAACCTGGGTCCCTGGTGCTGTGAGGCAGCAGGGCTAACCACTGTGCTACCGTGCCACCCAATTCATTATGATCACGGCTGATCATCAAATTAAATATCCTGATTTCTCCTCCCCCCAACGTATCCCTTGATCCCTTTAGAGTATATCTAATTTCTTCTTGAAATCACACAATGTTTTGGCCTCAGCTACTTTCTGTGGTAGTGAATTCCTCACATTCACCACCCTCTGGATGAAGAGATTTCTCCTCACCTCAGTCCTAAAAGGTTTTGTCCTTTATCCTCATTACTTAGTGTCTTTCAGCTTCTCAACAAATTGCAAAGACTCCTCCACTATCCAGTTACTTAAGCACTGTTTTGTGGGCAATGCTGGTAGATGTTTGCAGTCATGAATGGGATGAAAAGTGGCCAGAAAAGTGGGAGATTGCCACTTGCTTGGCCACATGGTCTGCCTGAACGTGGAAATGAGTTCTTCGTTTCATGCTGCATCTGACAGATGACACAGTTGGCAATGTGGCATGTCTTACTAATGCAATGAAAGGTCAGTTGGACTGTTGGCTGGAGTGGGACTTGGACTTCTCAACCATCTGTCCTGGAAGTGAGAGAGCCAAGCTCATCTAAAGCAAAGGACATGGTGCCTACTATGGTCCTACTACAACAGGTGAAATACCACACATGACATAACCAGTATGTTGATTTGAAACATCTGAATCTTGGATATGTTTGGGGGTGGCACGGTGGTACAGTGGTTAGCACTGCTCCTCACAGCACCAGGGATTGGGGTTCATTCCCAGCCTTGAGTCACTGTGTGGCATCTACAGATCGCCCCGTGTCTGCATGGGTTTGCTCCGGTTTCCTCCAATGCTCCAAAAATATGTGGGTTCAGTGGATTGGGCATGCTAAATTGCCCTTGAGTGTCAGGGGTACTGGCTAGGGTAAATCAAGGGGTTATGGGGATAGGATATTGGTGGGATTGTGGTCAGTGAGACTCAAATGGGCCAAATGGCCGCATTCTGCGCTGTAGGGGTTTTAGCATTCCATATTGACCAAATGAAAGTGCCGTCACTTCTATTACGTAGGAGACACAGAAGCCAATTTGTGTACAGCAAGCTCCCACAAACTCCTATGTGACAATGAGCAAACAAACATGTTGATTGAGGGATAAATATTGTTTAGGACACCAGGGATAAATCCCTTGCTCTTCCTTGAAATCAGTGTGGGTGGCACAATGGTTAGCACTGCTGCCTCACAGCGCCAGGAACCTGGGTTCGAATCCCAGCTTAGGTCACTATCTGTATGCAGAATCTGCACATTCTCCCCATGTCGACATGGGTTTCCTCCAGGCGTTCTGGTTTCCCCTCACAGTCCAAAAGACATGCTAAGTTCTCCCTCAGTGTACCTGAACTGTGCCACCAAGATGGCACAACTTTCATCAACTTTTAAGATGCACCATAGAAAGCATTCTTTCTGGTTGTATCGCAGCTTGGATTCTATGACAGATGGATGATGCACTCACCTCAAAATGTGGCCAGTTGGTTGGCATCCCTGGACCATGTGTATTGCGCCACCATTTCAAATCATTCTGCTCGTTTACTGATAGTACAGTCTGATGTAAGTCCTTAAATATAGACCGGAAGCTGCAGAGAGAATACGGAGTGGTAATTAATAAGGACATTTCATAGAATCCCTACAATGCAGAGGAGGCCATTCAGCCCATCGAGTCTATACTGGCCAAAACCCACCCTATTCCCATAACCCCACTAATTTACTCAGCTAAATCCCCTGACACTAGGGACACATGGCCAATGCACCTAACCCACACATCTTTGGACTGAGGGGGGAAACCGGAGCACCCGGAGGAAACCCACACAGACACAGGGAGAATATGCAAACTCCACACAGACAGTGACCGAGGCTGAAATTGAACCTGGGTCCCTGGCGCTGTGAGGCAGCAGTGATGGCCACTGTGCTACCCAAATACCTTGTACCTCAGCCTATCTTTGAGGTGAGTTGCAGCCCTCAACTGCTAAGTGGGCTGAATACTAGTCAGTGGGCCATTTCTTTATAGAGGAACTTAATTGGCTCATTATTGATTACTGTAGTTGGGAATACATACAAAAAGAGAAAATAATTCTTGATCTAAAAGCTTAAACCACAGGACTTTTGTCCAGTTTTGCAGCAAAATAAGCAGCTGGTTGATAAATAAGACAAATATGTTTTATTTTTGGGATCGAAAAGCACTGAAAACAATATTGTTTGCAAGGTTTTAGTTTTGTTCCTGGACTGTTGTAACTCTTGGTGAAGTTCACATCTATCAACTGTGCCATGGCACCGTGACCAAATAACCATTCTCCACATGTGGGCTTAGGCAGAAGGTGACACTGAGTATTTGATTTGATGGGGACCTTGCCCGGACCTGATTTGACATCCATGCATGTCGAAAGTGCACGGTGGCACAGAGGTTAGCACTGCTGCCTCAGAGTGAAAAGGACCTGGGTTCAATTCCGGCCTCAGCTCACTATCTGTGTGGAGTTTGCATGTTCTCCCCGTGTCTGCATGGGTTTCCTCCTGGTGCTCTGATTTCCTCCCACTACAGTCCAAAGATTTATGGGTTAGGTGAATTGGTCATGCTACATTGCCCCTTAGTGTCAGGGGGATCAGCAGGGTAAATGTGTGGCGTTAAGGGAATAGGGCCTGGGTGGAATTATGATTGGTGCAGACTCGATCGGCCGACTAGCCTCCTCCTGCACTGTCGCGTTTCTATGATCTCAGCAGGAATGAACAACGACCAAAGTGTAGCTCTCCAACACGTGGTCCAATTCTTAGTATCTCAAATGGAGTTAGCCCTGTCAGTCATCAACTTATTGCTCATCTCACATAGTCATTCAGCCTGTGAAGATCTCTGGAGAGCAATCCAGTTCTCTCTCACTATCCTGTAACCCTGCAAGATTATTACTCTCAAGTGCCATCCACTTTCCCTTTGAAATCAGTGATTGTCCCTGCTAACAGCATCCCATTGCTGGCATATATCCATTGCATCCAAGGAAGAGATAGTTAATTTGTTACATTTTTGCCTACAGCCATACTATCTGAGAACATCTGATCTCGGCAGCTAAGTAGACTCCGTCCTGATTAGTGCTTGGATGGGAGACCGTCTGCGAATAGCAGGTGCAGTAGGCTATCGCTTCTTGATCTTTTGGCTAAGATCAAGCCTAAGATGGGGTACAATGCCACATCTTGTCAGCTTGGATCTTGTTTGTGTGTGTGTCTCTCTCTCTCGTGAGGATCACAAATTGGGTTCAGTTGGACCTTGAATTTGGATTTGGGGGGCAAGCAAGAAATGGATTTGGATTTGCCCAGTCCATTGTGAACGTTGGCTTTGTAACTTTAAGGATGAGTTAAAAATTTTTTTAAAAAACAGGAGTTCCAATTGTCTATCATTCAATGCCCAAGAAGGTTCTTTCTTACATTCTCCCTGAAATCCTGTTTCCCTTAGTCCTAGCAACATCAGCTCATGGGAACAGCTTGTCCCTTATGGTAAAGATGATTTGGAGGACTAGAATGTAGCTTCAACCTCACCTTTCATTGTTGGTGACATCGAGGTGCCGGTGAATGGACAAGAAGATCTGTTTGAGAAAGATTATGCGTTTCTGCTCCATCTGCTGACTCTGGTCAAAGACCATCTCCATTTCCTCCATGTATTTTGGATTGTACTTGTTTAAATCTTCCATTGTCTTTGTGTAGCGCGTTTTAACCTTGACATGGGAGAGAACGGAGAAGGCAGAAGATGAGTGCGAAAAGAGAGACATCCCCTACACAACACACACACACACCCCAATGGTGTCAGCAGCTGCTCTCTCGCCTCTAATTTTGGTAGATTGAGGGTTTAGAGTCCGGAGTCTTGGGCACGTACAATACAGGAGTGCTACACGATCAGAAATGACATCTTTTTAAAATTGTGTCACAAAGTGGGGCAGCATAGTGGTTAGCACTGCTGCCTTACATCATCAGCGATCCAGGTTTGATTCCGGCCTCAGGTTACTGTCTGTGTGGAGTTTGCACGTTCTCTCTGTGTCTGCGTGGGTTTCTGCCGGGTTCTCCGGTTTCCTCCCACAGTCCAAAAATAATGTAACCCTACTTGTGACTAATAAATAAACTTCACTTTAAAGTAAATTTACATTAATACTGTGAAAATCCCCTAGTCGCCACACTCCAGTGCCTGTTCGGGTACACTGAGGGAGAATTTGGCGTGGCCAATGCACCTAACCTGCACATCATTCAGATTGCGGGAGGAAACCGGAGCACCCAGAGGAAACCCACGTAGACACAGAGACTCCACACAGATAGTGATCCAAGCCAGGAATTGAACCCGGGTCCCTGACGTTGTGAGTTAGCAGTGCTAACTACTGTGCCACCTTGTTGCCTGAGATGTGATGTTAAATCAATTTCCTTCTTATCCTCAAGTTGGGTAAAAGATCCTCTGACACTATTTCAAAGAAGTGCAGGGGAGTTGTCTTGACTAATATACATCCTTCATCCAAAACATTGCTAAAATAGACCAACAATAATGGCCATTACAATAATGTTGGACCTTACAAAAAGTGCTTCATTAGCTGTAAAATTAACTGCATAGGTTTCCTCCAGGTGCTCCAGTTTCCTCCCACTGTCAAAAAGATGTGCTGGTTAGGTGGATTGGCCATGCTAAATTGACCCTAGTGTCAGGGGGATTAGCGGGGTGAATATGTGGGGTTGCGAGAGTACAGCCTGGGTGGGATTGTGGTCAGTGCAGACTCAGTGGGCTAAATGGCCTCCTCCTGCACTGCAGGAATTCTATGAAAGCGTTTTGGGCTAGCAGAGGTTGTGTGACATACAAAGAAGTTCATGTTTTCAAAAGTTATTTATTGATTAACCGTGAGAATGATAAACCCTGAGCAAATAAACTGCTCCATCAATCACGGGCTCAACGTCACCAATTGTGGCATGCACGGCTGGGACGGCTTGTGCATAAACAGTTATTAGCTTTGTACATTGATTGATGCAACACATTCCCAAGCATTGACAATGTAAGCACATCAGTAATATTGGTGATGCCCTCAGCTGGACTTTAGAAACTGAACACCGCTGTTAGCTAAATTTCTGTTATGTTGGTGGAGCTGGCAATGGGACTTCTGCAGGAAACTTGTATGATAACATCTAAATCCTTGGGTGATCTGGTAGAATAGAATCCTGCACTGCAGAAGAGCCCATTAGGCCCATCGAGTTTGCACCAACCACAATCACACCCAGGCCTTATCCCCATAACCCCCCATGCATTTACCCTAGCTAGTCCCCTTGACACTAAGGGTCAAATTCAGCACGGCCAATCCACCTCACCCACATATCTTTGGAGCATAGGAAGAAACTGGAGCACCCGGAGGAAACCCACACAGACACAGGGAGAACATGCAAACTCCACACAGGCAGTGACCTAAGCCTGGGAATCGAACCCAGGTCCCTGGTGCTGTGAGGCAGCAGTGCTAATCACTGTGCCACCGTGGCACCCATGGTAGTGCAGTACATTGTACATAAATTCATAAGATATAGGACCATTCAGCCCCTTGAACCCACTTCGGCACTCAATCAGATCAGGACCCATCTATATCCATTTGGTTCATAAGTTCATGAGACATAGGACCAGAAGTACGCCATTCTGCCCATCGAGTCCACTCTGCCATTCGATCATGGCTGATATGCTCCTCATCCCCATTTTCCAATAAATTCAGAAGATATAGGAGGGCTCCCAGGTTTGGATATCTGAGGCTGGATTTCTGAAGCTGAATGCAGACAGACCAGAGGGTGCACAGGCCCAGAAAAGGGGAGCATTATATTAATAGAGATGATGTCTTATGCACTCAAATGCAATTTACATGGGTGTAAAAGATCCTACGGGATGATTTGAGAAAAGCAGCAGATTTCTCCCAACGCCCTGGGAGAATTATTCTCCCGTTATCACCAACAAATTAACCGAACATTCATCTTAGTACATAGGTGGGAAGTTGCTGTACAGAACTTGGCTGCTGAGTTTGCTTAGGGGAAACCAAAGAGAAAATTTCAGCAGGTCTGGCAAGATCTGTAAGGTGAGCAAAGAGCTGCCGTTTCGAATTCAGATGACCCTTCGTCAAAGCTGCAAGTCCATTAGAGAGTTTCCCCGTGCAGTTTGAATCCTGCCGACTACGTAATTCCCAATTAAGTTTCACCACATCCCCTTGCAAAGAGTGGTGCCTTATGTCACCTTGGGCTTTGACAAAGGGTCACCTGGACTCGAAACGTCAGCTCTTTTCTCTCCTTACAGATGCTGCCAGACCTGCTGAGATTTTCCAGCATTTTCTCTTTTGGTTTCAGATTCCAGCATCTACTATAATTTGCTTTTATCCAGAATTTGCTCAGGGTGTCAGCTGTGGCTCAGCAAGTCACACTCACACCTCAGAATCAGACAGTTGGTGATCTGAATCTCAGGATTCAGGCTGACTCTTCCAGTGCAGTACCAAGGCAGTGCTGCACTGTCAGAAGTGCTGTCTTCCAGGTAAGGCGTTAATGATTAGGTGCATTGACCCGAACAGGCATCAGTGTGGCGACTAGGGGAATTTCACAGTAACTTAATTGCAGTGTTAATGTAAGCCTTACTTGTGACTAAAAAATAAACAAACTTTCATTTGTCATTTGCACACTGACGGCACAGTGGTTAGCATTACTGCCTCACAGCACCAGGGACCTGGGTTCAATTCCCAGTTTGGGTCACTATCTATGCAGACTTTGCAATTCTTCCCATGTCTGTGTGGGTTTCCTCCAGGTGCTCTGGTTTTCCTCCCTACTATCCAAAGATGTGTAGGTTAGGTGGATTGGCCATGCTAAATTGCCCCTTAGCATACAAAGATGTGTAGAGTAGATGCATTAGCCACAGTAAATATGCAGGATTATGGGATTAAGGCAGGGAAGAAGGCCTGAGTAGGATGCTGTGTTAGAGAATCAGTACAGGCTTGATGGGCCAACTAGACTGTAGGGCTTCTATAATCTCAAGAGACTTTTTTTTTCAAAAGAGCAATGTCATTCTCCCCAGTATCCAGGCCCATGTTAATCCCTCGACCAATATCACCAAAACACAGGATCTAATCTTCATCACCTCACTGCTGTTTGTGGGAGCTTGCTGTGTATTTCCTACATAATGACAGTGACAGCACTCCCAGAGTACATCATTGGCTATAAAGCAATTTGAGTCATTCCAGGGACATGAAAGGCGCTATATAAATGCAAGTTTTCTTTTGCTATTTGTGCATACACACACACAAAAAACACTGAATTTCTGCTCTCACCTTTTCTGCTTCCTGGTTACACTTCTCTCTCTGCCCCTGGAGTTTGCGCTGTTTCGACGCGGATGTGGCCTGATTGGCTCTGCCACTGTTCTCCCGGACGATGGCCACCCGCTCCTTTTTGCGTTTGGCGTGGTACAGTTTCTTCAGCTTTTCTGTCTGTTGGAGAGGTTGAAGGGGAGTCTAGGTTAGCGACCCCATCTCAGATTCAAATGACAGGTGATTTGATAAGAGAGGTAGAAAGTTGGGACAGGTTTAGATAAAAGTAAAAGCAAAGTTTACTTATTAGCCACGAGTTAACACTGCAATGAGGTTACTGTGAAAATCCCCCAGTCGCCCCACTCTGGGTACACTGGGGGAAAATTTAGCATAGCCAATGCACCCTAACCAGCACGTCTTTTGGACTGTGGGAGGAAACCCATGCAGACATGGGGAGAACATGCAGACTCCATACAGACAGTGACCCAAGCTGGGAATTGAACCAGGGTCCCTGGCACTGTGAGACAGCAGTGCTAACCACCGAGTGACCATGCCTCCCCTGATAAAGCTGTTCCCATTAGCAAATAGTACATGAACTGGGGGATGCAGATTTAAGGTTTTGGGCGAGAGATACAGAGAGGCTTTGAGGAAAGAACCTTTCTTTCATGCAGCAAGCAGTCAAAAGCTGGGAACCCGCTTTGTGACAATGGTGGAAGAACAGGCAATCAGTAATTTCAAAAGGGAGTCGAATGCGAACTTGAAGGAAATAAGTTTGCAGAGCTGTGGGGACGGAGCAGGGCAGCGCGACTGACTGCATTGCTCGACAGAGAGCTGGCATGTACTCAATGGGCTGAAAAGGCCACTCCTGTGGCATTAAGAT
This sequence comes from Carcharhinus amblyrhynchos, assembly GCF_965287045.1. Taxonomy (NCBI): domain Eukaryota; kingdom Metazoa; phylum Chordata; class Chondrichthyes; order Carcharhiniformes; family Carcharhinidae; genus Carcharhinus; species Carcharhinus amblyrhynchos. The sequence continues at coordinate 7,839,034 of NC_137358.1, read as the reverse complement.
CCTGAAACATCACCAGACAGTTCCCTGACTCCACAAAAACTTTCAGCTCTGAGGGACGGAGTGACGGAGACGGGTCTGACTAAGGCTGACAACATCCAGTCACCAAGCCCTGGGAATGGGACTGTTTAAAATAAAAATCACATGGGGAGGGAGGGAGGGAGGGATGGTGGGGGGTGAGATGGGGAGGGAGGGAGGGAGGGATGGTGGGGGGCGAGATGGGGATGGATGGTGGGGGGCGAGATGGGGATGGATGGAGGGAGGGAGGGAGGGATGGTGGGGGGCGAGATGGGGATGGAGGGAGGGAGGGATGGTGGGGGGTGAGATGGGGATGGAGGGAGGGAGGGATGGTGAGGGGCGAGCTGGGGATGGAGGGAGGGAGGGATGGTGGGGGGCGAGATGGGGATGGAGGGAGGGAGGGATGGTGGGGGGCGAGATGGGGATGGAGGGAGGGAGGGATGGTGGGGGGGCGAGATGGGGATGGAGGGAGGGATGGTGGGGGGCGAGATGGGGAGGGAGGGATGGAGAGGATGGGGAAGGGGCATGGGGAGTGATATGGGAGAGAATGGTATGGAGAGGGAGGGTGGGGGATAGATGGGGGTATGGGGAGGGAGTGGGAAGATAGGGAAGGGGGCATGGAGAGGGAGGGTGATGGGGTGGGGGATTGGAGTTTGGATGAGGGGCTGCGTGGTGGGGACTATGGAGGGATGGGAGTTGGTGGTGTTGAGATGGCGGTGTGGGCTCGTTGGGCCAAAGGGCCTGTTTCCCGGGCTGATTTTGTTCTTTTGAGTGGGGAGGGTTGGGAGTGGTTGGTAGTGGGCACATTAGACAGTCATGCAGCCTCAGACACCCAGAACGTTGTCACATTCCAGAGGCATCTCCAGCATGGACCAACTCCTTGAATAGAGTGGGGTCGAGAAAAGAAAAATTAAAATGCAAACTTGTAATGACTTAAAGCATCCACCAAGTGGCATCAGAAACTTTAAAATGATCAGTGATGGGGAATTTGTTTGCAATGCCAGGCAATGCCCTGAAACTAAATTAATTTGTCACTGTCACAGGCTACACAGATAAATAGTTTCACATTCCAGGAATCATAGGTTGGGAATGTTCCTGTCCGGCAGCCAGTCGCAAAGTCAAATATTATGTAAGTGTCGATTGTGGGAGAAAAGGACTGGAATGAGAGGGATATGATACCATTTGAGTTACTGGCCTCTGACATTCCCCGTCTAGATTCCTGTGTGAAAAAGAACCATTTTACTCAAGACATCAGTGGATGCCAGTACGTGCTGAGCTGTTCACACACCGTGTATCAGTCACACAGCAAGGAAATTTCCCTCTTTTAAAAAAAATCATAGAATCCTTACAGTGCAGAAGGAGGCCATTCAGCCCATCAAGTCTGCACTGACTCTCCCGCATAACATCCGACCCAAGCCCTCTATCTCCACAACCCTGCGTGTTTACCCTGGCCAATCCACCTAACCTCCACATCTTTGAACACTAAGTGGCGATTTCCCACACAAAGGGGCAATGTAGCACGGCCAATCAACCTAACCCCCACATCTTTCGGACTGTGGGGGGGAAACCGGAGCACCTAGAGGAAACCCATGTAGAGACGGGGAGAACATGCAAACTCCACACAGCGAACCAAGGCTGGAATCGAACCTGGGTCCCTAGTGTTGTGAGGCAGTAGTGCTAACTACTGAGCCCCCATGCCGCCAATAGTTCTGGTGTGGTTATGTATTTTTAATGGTGGGAGGAATGTTGGGGGGGGTGGGGGTGGTGAGAATTATATATTGTGTTTGTAATAACTTCAAATCAGGCCACTGAGGTTGGCCTACTGGAATAGGAACTCCCTGATTAAGGAGTCAATTGATTGTTTACGTCGAATATTTTAGACTACACTCCCTTTTTAGTCACCTTAAAACACCTTTTATTGATGTTTTGTTTGCACTTCAGTCCCATGCTCCTGATCTACAGACAGTGGCGGGGGTGGCAGTGGTGGCAGCGAAGACAGAGAACCTCCTCAAGAACCTGCTCCTGGGCTTGTCTAAACCTAGTAAGAAGTCTCACAACACCAAGTTAAAGTCCAACAGGTTTATTTGTAGCAAATGCCACTAGCTTTCGGAACTGGCTGACGAAGGAACAGCCAGTTCCGAAAACTAGTGGCGTTTGCTACAAATAAACCTGTTGGACTTTAACCTGGTGTTGTGAGACTTCCTACTGTGTTTACCCCAGTCCAATGCTGGCATCTCCACATCCTGTCTAACCTTGCCATAAACAGGTCCATGCAGCGGGCGACCAAGGGGGTCGTCTGGCCCGACTATCTGTCTGCCCCTCTAACACGGCTACATTCGCTGTCCCTGGTGTCCGAGGGCACTATAGAGACCTTCCGTGCCCGCTGGGCACCACAGGGGCTGGAGTGTATCATAGACTCCTTCAATCACATCCAAAAAGTTTTAAGTTTCTACTTTGGCTTTTGTTTCGGGCGGTTCACTTCTATTTTTTGGGGGAGCTGCCCCTTTTTAGTTTGTCCTTCAATTAATTTAGTTCACTTGTTTAACCAAAAAAAGGACCGGAATCAATTGATGGGCCAATCAGGGAGTCTCTTCCGTGTATTTAACCGGGAGTGTCAATTCCTCTGGCACTCCTGAAGGTAGACAGTTGACTGATTGCATTCTGTGTACTGCTATTGGAATCGTAAATAGAGGGATTTTGGGTGATGGGACTTCGTTACAGTACTGGATGACTTACCACTAGCGTGTACAATTTAGTGTATGTGTGCTGCATTCCTGTTTAAGGTGGTACCAGTTATGGAACACACACATCATGGGCCCATTATGATCTGAATTGTGACATACTTTTTTCAGTTTCTTTGTCCAGGGCTTCTGTGCTTTTCGGAATCCACCCTTCACCTCGTGGGTCTCCTTGAAGCCCCCGAAGAATTTCTTGTGGTACGTCTCCCTCTGCCAGTTCTGAATCTTGGCCGTGTCCTCGGTCACCAGTGATTTCTGGATCTCCACGTGGAGCTCGCTCAGCCGGTCTGCGGAGGTAAGGAAGGCGTGCCACGCCTTCAACAGAGTACCGTACATAGGACCTGGTGAGTACAATTGACAGGCTGGTTATACTTGGAATGCAGTTAGGTCCGCTACAAACTACGATGTGGATTGTCGGTGTTGGACTAGGGTGTGCACAGTAAGAAGTCTCACAACACCAGGTTAAAGTCCAACAGGTTTTTATTTGGAATCACGAGCTTTCAGAGGCCTGCTCCTTGAGTAGCCACTCACCTGATGAGTTTAAGTTCAGTCATTAGTGCCACAAGTGGGCTTACTTGTCCCTGGAGAGGCGGCACGGTGGCACAGTCGTTAGCACTGCTGCCTCACAGCGTCAGGAACAAGGGTTTGATTCCTGGCTTGGGTCACTGTGTGGAGTTTGCACATTCTCCCTGTGTCTGTGTGGGTTTCCTCCGGGTGCTCTGGTTTTCTCCTCAGTCCAAAGATATGCCGGTCAGGTGCATTGGTCATGCTAAATTCTCCTTCAGTGTACCCAAACAGGTGCAGAGTGTGGCAACTATTTTCACAGTAACTTCATTACAGTGTGAATGTAAGCCTATTAAATAAACTCTATTAACACTGCAAGTGCTATGAAAATCCTCCAGTCACCACATTCGGGAGCCTGTTCAGGCACACCGAGGGAGAATTTAGCATGGCCAATGTACCCTAACCCGCACATCTTTCAGACTGAGAGAGGAAACCGGAGCACCTGGAGAAAACCCACCCAGATACGGGGAGACTGTGCGCAGACAGTGACCTAAGCTGGGAATCAAACCCGGGTCCCTGGTGCTGTGTAGCAGCAGTGCTAACCACAGTGCCGCTGAAGGAGCAGTGCTCTGAAAGCTCGTGATTCCAAATAAAACACCTTAAATAGCCAATCAATCTTCCTGAGGATACAGTCACTAAAGAGAATCAATCCACTTACAAGTGGAGTCAGAACTGGTCCTGCTGAAGAAACAGTTACAACTCGGGCTACTGCTTCTACTTCAGTCAGTGTCATTAACTTAGACAAACAACTCCAAGGTAGATGCAAAAATAGGAATTGCATTTGTATAGTGCCATCCACAATCTCAGAGCGCCTCCCAACTAATAATAGACATTTCTTTTGAAGTGTAGTCACTGTTGTAATGGATGAAACACACCAGCTAGTTTACAAACATCAATATCAATGTTAAAATGGTGTAGTGCTACTATCATTTGACTATTAATGCTAATGTTCTGGGACCAGGGTTGGAATCCCAACACGGCAGATGGTGGAATTTAACTCAGTCTGGGAATTAAGAATCTACTGATGACCATTGTTGGAAAAACCCATCCGGTTCACGAACGTCCTTTAGGGAAGGAAATCTGCCGTCCTTATCCAGTCTGGCCTACATGTGACACCAGAGCCACAGCAATGTGGTTGACTCTCAACTGCCGTCCAAGGGCAGCTAGGGATGGGCAATAAATGCTGGCCCAGCCAGCGATGCCCATGTCCCACAAATGAATTTCTAAAAATATTGAGCTGAAATTCTCATCCTGGTTCCGCCAAAGGGATTTTCTGATCCCTCTGATGGTGACACACCACCCCCTCCCCCGACCCCACCAACGATTTCCCAGCAGCCACGGGTGGGAGCAATGGGAAAGCCTGGTAACAACAGCGGGGACTGGAAGAGCCCGCCACTGCCGCTAATCATGCTCTGGGGGCGGAAATCCCACCCTCGTATTTCTACAGCACGTTTCCCAATCTCAGGGTGTCCCACAGCCAATGAAGTATGACCGCAAAGTGCGCACACTACCCACAGCTGATGAACAAGTGGGAAAGAGTGTTTGGAGCTCAGCAGGAAGAAACAAGGGGTGTCTGGAACACCACTGGACACAGTGATCTCCAGATACAGGAAGAGAGAAACAGGCAGAGGGGAGAGCGAGAGAGAGACACCATCAGGGAACAAGCCTTTGCTTGTCTTGTGTCTAACGGCGGAAGAGATGTGCTGGAAGATCCTCCCCTGAACTTTAAAGAGAAGGTTTTTTGGCATGAAATCGGAAACCAGCTTCCTAGTAGCGGGTGGCATGTGAGAGTTCCGCTGGAGATCATGAGAGGTGACCAAGCCAAGATTTTCAATTTGGTGTACAGGCTATTTCTCCAACAGGGCTGTGACCATCATAGTCTATTAATAAACCATAGTACCTGAGAGAATCCAATCTAAGTCATAGTTGAGGAATAAATAGCATGAGGCTTCTCATAGAAATAGGAGGCCATCCAGCCTCTCGAACCATTCAGTTCACTCACGGCTGATCAGTACCTCGGTTCCATTTACCCAACTTTACTCCATATCCTTTGGACTCTTAGCCTTGAGCCCATAGTCTTGGAGTTCCAATAGTCCCCCAGCATCCACAACTCTTGGGGAGGGTGAGCTGGAGGATTGAGTTCCAAATTTTCACAAACCTCAGTTAAAAAAGGTGGCGCAAAAACAGAAAATCTCAGTGGGTCTGATGGCATCTGTGGAGAGAGAATAGAGCCAACATTTCGAGTCAGGATGACCCTTGGTCCGTGCAGGACAAAGTCTCTGAGGAAGGGTCATAGAGGTTTACAGCAAGGAAACAGGCCCTTCTGCCCATCTTGTCCATGCCAACCTTTTTATTTTATCGACTAAGCTAGTCCCATGTTTGCACCATATCCCTCTGTACTCATCTTACCCACATAACTGTCTAAATGGTTTTCAAAAGATGGAAACTGTGCCCGCCTTTACTACTGCCTCTGGCAGCTTGTTCCAGACACTCACCACCCTGTGTGAAAAAAATTGCCCCTCTGGAGCCTTTTGTATCTCTCCCCAGACTCAATGTTGGCTCTATTCTCTCTCCACAGACGCTGTCAGACCTGCTGAGATTTTCCAGCATTTTTTGTTTCTGTTTCACATTTGAGCAGCACGGTGACACAGTGGTTAGCACTGCTGCCTTGCAGCGTCAGGGACCCAGGTTTGATTCCCAGCTTGGGTCACTGTCTGTGTGGAGTTTGCACGTTCTCCCCGTGTCTGCATGGGTTTCCTCCGGGTGCTCCGGTTTCCTCCCACAGTCTGAAAGACGTGCTGGTTAGGGTGCATTGACCCGAACAGGCACTGGAGTGTGACAACTGGGGGATTTTCACAATAACTTCATTGTAGTGTTAATGTAAGACTATTGTGACACTAACTTTAACTTTTGATTCCAGCACCTACAGTATTTTGCTTTTACATTTGGAAAATAGCACCGGATTTAACTCCCAAAATGTCTAGCTCCAATTATAAACCTGTTGAAGACCTGATCAGTACAGATCTGATATCATTCTGGAGACTGACACTCCCAGTGTGGTACTGAATGAGTGCTACACTGTTGAAGGTGCTGTCTTTTGGATAAAGATATTAAGCTGAGGCTCTGTCTTCCCTCCCAAGCAGATGTAAAAGATTCCATGATGGAAGATGGATGTAAAAGATTCCTGCTTGCATTCAGACTCATTGTCCAAGCAGTGCTTTTTTATATTTATTCATGGGACATGGACATCACTGACTGGGCTGGCTATGGCTCAGGAGTCGCATGTAGGCCAGACCAGATAAGGATGGCAGACTTCCTTCCCTAAAAGGACATTGGTGAACCATTTGGGTTTTTCTGACAATTGGCAATGGTTTCACGGTCATTAACAGGTATTATTTATTGAATTTAAATTGCCACCATCAGCCGTGGTGGGATTCAAACCCTGGGGTCCCCAGGACATTCGCTGAGTTTCTGGATTAATTGCATAGCGATAACACCACTAGGCCATCACCTCCCCAAAAGTCTTTCCTAATGTCCTTACTAACAAAAGGAATAGTTCTATGCGAACAGGGAATGTTTGGGAAGCCTCGAATGGACACCCCACCCCCACCCCTACCCTTCACCTAGAATTGGAGGATTTTACAATACGTTCAGTCTGTCTTGTACGTTTGGCTGTTTGACAGAGTCCCTTGCTTTTTGTTATATACCCCTGCCAATGATTTCTCTGAGTACATGCACCTTCTGAAAATTTAGTTGAATCTGATCCTACCACTCTTCGAGAGACTGCCTGAAGACCATCAGGTGAAAAGGTATTCTCCCATTTCCTCTAGGATGTCTTTTCCCAATTATTTTAAATCCGTGACCTTTTGTAACCAACACATTTACCAAAACAAAGAGTTTCTCTCGATTTCCTATGTCGAACCTCCTCAGTTTTGAATAACTGATAAATTTCTCCATCAGCTTCCCCACTGGAAGGGCAACCAGCCCATCTTCTCCAACCTCACCACACAATGGCCTCCCTCATAGAATCCTTACAGTGCAAAGGAGGCCATTCAGCCCTCCAACTCTGCACCAACCACAATCCCATTCAGGCCCTATTCCCATAACTCCACATACTTACTGCGAATCCCTCTGACACTAAGGGTCAATTTAGCATGGCCAATCAACCTAACCCACACATCTTTGGAGTGTGGGAGGAAACCGGAGCACCCGGAGGAAACGCTCGCAGACACAGGGGATAACGTGCAAACTCCACACAGACAGTGATCCAAACCGGGAATTGAGCCTGGGTCCCTGGCGCTGAGAGGCAGCAGTGCTAACCACCGTGCCACTGTGTTGCCCCAGGAAATCCACTACTCTTACCTTTTACCCTTATGGACATACTCACTTGCTTCGACCAGTGGTTTCCACTTCCGTGACCAGGCTGAAATCTGCAGTGCGTACTGTTTCTCAATCTTGGCCCTCTCTTGAAAACACAAGATGATGTCGTTGCAGATCTTGTAGCCATCGTCCGTGCGTTTGGCCGTGCTTTTGTAGTTATCTGGCTGGGAGAGGAAATCAAAACACTGCTACTCACTTATGTTTGATTTGATTTATTGCTGTCACATGTATTGGGATAACACCCACCCCTCACTCCCCCCCAGCTCAACAGCCCTCCTCTAAATTCGGGCTGCTCCAACTCTGGCCTTCTTGTATTGCTTTCTATCACCCCACCATTAGTGACCATGCCATCTCAGCCCTAAACACTGGAATTCCAACCCTGAACCTCTCCATGCTTCTCTCCTCCTCTAAGACTTGACCAAGCATTTGATCAACTGTTTTCGCTGTCAGTGTTTGTCTCTAACACTCTCTTGTGAAGCCCCTTGGGTGATTGTACCACGTTAAAGATGCAATTCATAGAATAGAATCCCTACAGTGCATAAGGAGGCCACTGGGCGCATTGAGCCGCCACTGACAACAATCCCACCCAGACCCTATTCCCGTAATCTTACATATTTACCCTGTTAATCCTCCAGCACTAAGGGGCAATTTAGCATGGTCAATCCCCCTAACTTGCACATCTTTGGACACTAAGGGACAATTTAACATGGCCAATCCCCCTAACCTGCACATCTTTGGACTGTAGGAGGAAACTGTAGCATCCGGAGGAAACTGACAGACACGGGGAGAATGTGCAGACTCCACACAGACAGTGACCCGAGGCCAGAATTGAACCCGGGTCCCTGGTGCAGTGAGGCAGCAGTGCTAACCACTGTGCCACCCTAATTCTAATGCAGGCTGCTGCTTTTTGGGATTGCCTTAGGCCTGGAGAAGTGCACAATTGGTTTAAAGTGTCAACACGCTATACAATGGACCAGTGAGTTGACAGCTGTGATTCCTTGAGGTTGTAAGTGTTTCTGCTATGCCATCAGGCTGAAGCAGCAGTTGTGATCCTTCTTCATGAGGAACGGGGTGCATTGACATCCCCAAGCCTGTTTTGCTTTTACAACTTTAAAAAATGATTAAAAAAAAGTGATTTGAAAATAATTGTTTTGTGCGGAATGCGGTTAAAGTGTGTGCACGGAGCCATTTTCCGTAAACTATCTCAAAAAAATGGAATCAGACGGCATGCTGGTACAGTGGTTAGCGCTGCTGCCTCACAGCGCCAAGGACCCAGGTTTGATCCCCAGCTTGGGTGACTGTCAGTGCAGAGTCTGCACGTTCTCCCCGTGTCTGAGTGGGTTTCCTCCGGGTGCTCCAGTTTCCTCCCACAGTCCAAAAGACGTGCTGGATGGGGTGCATTGGCCATGCTAAATTCTCCCTCCGTGTACCCGAACAGGTGCTGGAGTGTGAGCGACTAGGGGATTTTCACAGTAACTTCATTGCAGTATTAATGTGAGCCTACTTGTGACACTTATAAACAAACTTTTTTTTAAAACTTTAGACATTTGATGAATAAAGAGTAATAAAACTTTTGTGAAGTCAACTGGATGGTGGGATTCAGCTAATATTCACTCCACCATGATGGGCCGAATGGCTGATTTCTGTACTGGAATATTCTACTGGGCAATTTTAACTTCTTATCCAGCTGAAAGTCAGTTAAAGTCCAGTGATGACCACTGAACCATTGTCGATTATTGTAAAAACCCACCTGGTTCATTAATGTCCCTTTAGAGAGAGAAATCTGCTGTCCTTACCCAGTCTGGGCTACATGTGACTTCAGTCACACAGCAACGTGGTTGAATCTCAGCTGCCCTCTTCTGGTGGCCTAGCAAATCATTCAGTTCAAGGACAACCAGGGAAGGGCAATAAATGCTGGCTCAGCCAGTGATGCCACCATCTCATAAGTGATGGACGATGTGGTGGACTGCTGTCTCTCAGTTCCAGGTTCAATTTGGCTTGGGTCACTATTTGTGTGGAGTTTGCACGAACTTCGCCCACCCCCCCCAACGTCTGCTTGGGTTTATCCGGGTGCTCTGGTTTCCTCTCTCAGTCCAAAGATGTGTGCATTGAGTTGATTGGCCATGCTAAATTGACCCTACTGTCAGGGCACTAAATAAAGAGAACAAAGAACATTACAGCACAGGAACAGGCCCTTCGGCCCTCCAAGCCTGCACTGACCATGCTGCCTGACTGAACTAAAACCCCCTATCCTTCCGGGGACCATATCCCTCTATTCCCATCCTATTCATGTATTTGTCCAGATGCCCCTTAGAAGTATCTGCTTCTACCACCTCCCCCGGCAGCGAGTTCCAGGCACCCACCACTCTGTGTAAAGAAAAGCTTGCCTCGTACATCTCCTTTAAACCTTGCCCCTCGCACCTTAAACCTGTGCCCCCTAGTAATTCATTCTTCCATCCTGGGATAAAGCTTCTGACTATCCACTCTGTCCGTGTCCCCTCTTAATCTTGTAGACTTCTATCAGGATGCCTCTCAACCACCGTCATTCCAGTGAGAACAAACCGAGCTTCTCCAACCTCTCCTCATAGCTAATGCCCTCCATACCAGGGCAACATCCTGCTAAATCTTTTTAAAAATTAGCGACACCCCAGATGGGATTCGAACCCACAGTCCCTGGCTTAGGAGGCCAATGCCTTACCCATTAGGTCACTAGGGCTACATTTATTACTATGTTAAATATTAGGGGGTTGGGGTATGGAGAGAGCGCCTGCGTTGGATTGTTGTGGGTGCAAGCTCTATGAGGCCAAATGGCCCCTTTCTGTAGGGATTCTGTGAATTTAAAAAAAAAGGCCTGCATATCTCAATGTAAATGATAGTTAAACTGTTAGTGTTTAGTGCCATCACTTAACTGAACCCAACCATAATTTCAGGCCTCCACACATGCATAGAATAATATGGAAGTCCAAAGATCCACTGATGAGGCACCCCAGACTGTCATAAATCAGAAATCAATTGTATTGACAAGAACTTCTAATTTTACTATTAGCCTTGATCTGAAAATTCTTGGAAAAGTTACGCCTCACTGAACGAGCTGGCCTGGGTTTTTAAACAGTATACTGACTCCATTGTTACCACTAAACAGTCTAACTGGCCCTGAAAAGCTATTTCAATTATTGTGTGATTTTTTTCATAATTTTTTTAAAAAAGCACATTGCTTTTTTAGAAACTTTTTTTTAAGAAGTTCATCTACTATGCCAACTTTATATTAATCATAGAATCCCTATAGTACAGGAGGCGGCCATTCAGCCCATCATGTCTGCACTGACTCTCTGATAGAGTATGTTACCCAGCCCCTATCCAGAAAACTCGACATATTTACCCCACTAATCCCCCGATCCTACACATCATGGGTACTAAGGGGCAATTTAGTATGGCCAATCCACCTAACCTACATACCCTGGGACACCAAGGGGCAATTTAGCATGGCCCAACCACCTAACCTGCACATCTTAAGACACTAAGGGGCAATTTAGCATGTCCAATCCACCAAACCTGCACACCTTTGGACTGGGGGAGGAAATTGGAGCACTCGCAGAAGGAGGTCGTTCGGCCCATCGAGTCTGCACTGAGCGCAATCTCACCCAGGTCCCATCCCTGCAATCCCACACATTTACCCCAGCTAATCCCCTGACACTAGGGTCAATTTAGCATGGCTAAACCACCTAACTCACACATCATTGGACTGTGGGAAGAAACCGAAGGAAATCCACACTGACACAGGGAAAATGTGCAAACTGTGCACAGACAGTGACCCAAGGCCGGGAACGAACCCGGGTCCCTGGTGCTGTGAGGCAACAGCGCTAACCACTGTGCTGCCCTACATGAGGCCATTCAGAAGGCCGAGCTATTTTGCCTCTTCTTGGGCTGAGGAGCCAATTATAGTTTCTCAATATTGCCCTGGGGCTGTCTGTCTGCCTGGCACAAGTCTCTTTATTATTTTTGGAGACTTTTTTTTGTGTCTCGGTAAAATGATTAACTTAAATCATCCTTCAGAACTAGATATCAGAGGAGTATTACTCGTGCTAAACACGAGTCACATCCCTTGAAGGTAAACTTTGATCTTGTGAAACTCACCATCCAGAAACTGTTGCTGGTTGCCTCTGGCCCCGGGGCATCACAGTACTTCAGAGACATGGCAGCGCAATCTTCTGTCTTCTCTCTCTCTCTATCTTACACTTACTCTTTGTTTTGCATCAACTTTCTTCTAGGAGTCAAGAGAAAAAGGAATTACAGTTGGAGAAATGCTTGCAGTTTCCATCCTGTAACGCCTTCCAGCTGTCAGAATGCTGTTATATGTTTAAAAGTTTACTATTGTCACAAGTCAGCATACATTAACGCTGCAATGAAGTTACTCTGAAAAATCCCCTAGTCGCCACACTCTGGCGCCCGATCGGGTACACTGAGGGAGAATGTAGCACTGCCAATGCAACTAACCAGAACGTCTTTCAGATACCAAACGAGAAAACGCTGGAAAATCTCAGCAGGTTTGGCAGGCATCTGTATGGAGAGAAAAGGGCTGACGTTTGGAGTCCAGATGACCCTTCATCAAAGTAAAAGGCGCAGAATGTGGGAGATATTTATACTGCAGGGTGAGGGAATGAAAGATGAGTCATAGCCATAGAAACCAGGGGAAAGACTACTAATAGCTGTCCACAGAGAGAATGAAGGGTGTGAATGGCCAAAAGGCAGAGAAGCTGTGAGTTGTGACAGATGAAGATGTTGGGGGGGGGGGGGGCGCGGGGGCAGGGAGGGGGGGGCGCTGAGTGGGAGTAGGATAGGGGTAGAACGTAGAAAAGGGGAAGCAGGGGGAGAAAAGGCAAGGGAAGGGGGATATAGTAGGGGAAAGAGTGGATTCAGACTGGGAGGAAACTGCAGCACCCGGAGGAAACCCACACAGACACAGGGAGAACACATAAACAGTGACCCAATCGAACCCACTTCGCTGGCGCTGAGAGGCAGCAGTGTTACCCACTGTGCCACCATGCCACCCAATCAATGTGGATCGATTTACCTGATGGGATGTGCAGTGGAGCAAAGCAAGAAGAAACCCTCCCGCCTTCCCGCCTTACTATCACCGGTGATAACAAGAATAGCACGATGTGTGTTTAATGCTTTAACGGATGTAACACATCAGGTGTTACAACATTGAGTTCAACAACTTTAGACTTCAACAACTTGAGGCGGACATGCTGGGATCATTTAAGACTTATCTAGATAGCCACATGGACCAACTGGGAATAGAGGGATACAAACAAACGGTCTAGTCGGGCTCATGAGCGGCGCAGGCTTGGAGGGCCGAAGGGCCTGTTCCTGTACTGTATTGTTCTTTGTTCTTTGACTGTGAACTTCCTCCTCCGCCTTGATCCTTTTTGTCCCAATCCAACCCTCTCCATGCTGCACCTCACAGGACCATCTGTCTCTTGTTTTTTGGTTTTCTCTCACCGCTGTTCTCCCGTTAACATACTTTGCTATCTTGCCTTTGTGTCACTATCAGCACTTTCTGTAGTCCTCAACACTGCCATTAACACTTTGATTTGATTTATTATTGTCACGTGTGTCGGGATACAGTGAAAAGTATTGTTTCTTACATGCTACACAGACACTTAACTGTATATAGTTCTTAACTATAGTGCCAGCACGGCGGGCAGGGGGAGACCAGGACAGGTTGTTGGTGATCTGGACCCCTAAAAACTTGAAGCTCTCGACCCTTTCTACTTTGCCCTCATTGATATAGGCAGGGGCATATTCTCCTCTACGCTTTCTGAAGTCAATAACAATCTCCTTATTGTTTGTCCTGTGCTCTGAACACCTTTGTAAAATCTCTCCTAACGCCCAGTTATCATTGACCTTCCATTTTACTCCACCTTTTTTCTAACTATGTGAAATCCACCACATTTATCCCTCTGTTCCCCTGAGGAAGAATCATAAGAGCTCAAATCGTAAACTTTTGTTTCTCTCTCCACAGATGCCACCATTCCTGCCAAGTTTGTACAGCATTTTCGGTTTTTATCTCAGATTTCCAGCCTCTGTAGTATTTTACTTTTATTAACACAGTGGGTGTTTGGTGAGGCTTCATGGAATCATAGATACCCTACGGTGCAAAAGGAGGTCACTCAGCTCTTCAAGCCTGCACTGACAATAATCCCAAATAGATCCTATCCCCATAACCCCACCTATTTGCCCCTGCTAATTCCTCTAAGTTACACATCTTTAGAGGCTAAGGGTCAGTTTAGCATGGCCAATCAACCTAACTCGCACATCTTTGGACTGTGGGAGGAAACCAGAGCACCCGGGGGAAACCCACTCAGACGGTGACCCAGGCCGAGAATCGAACCCGGGTCCCTGCAGCTGTGAGGCAGCAGTACAATCACTGTGCCAAGAAATATCTGTATTTATATAGCCCCTTTCACAACCTTTAGATGACACAAAGTGCTTTATAGCCATAATTCGTGCCAATTGAGAGCACAATCGGGGAGGTGGTGGGAGCGGGGTACAATAGCAGCATTTAAGGGGCAACTGGATGAATATATGAATAGGATGGGAATGGAAGAATACAGATTCCGTAAGTCCACACTGTTTTAGTTAGGTAGGCATCATGATCGGCACAGGCTTGAAGGGCCGAAGGGCCTGTTCCTGTGCTGTACTGTTCTTTGTTCTTAGTTCAGTTTTGAAGTATTGTAATATAGGAAACACACACCCAATTAGCACACAGCAAGCTCCTGCACACAGCAATGTGATAACCACCAGATAGCCTGTTATAGTGCCATTGAGGGATAAGTATTTTCCAGGACACTGGAGCACAAACCTCCCTGTTCTATTTTGAAATAAAGGTGGTAGAATCTTTTGTGTCTACTGAGAAGGGCAAGATAGACTCTGGGCTTAACGCTTCTTCCAAATGAGGGCACCTTCGACAATGCAGCACTCCCTCAGTACCACACTGGGACTGTCAGCTTAGGTAGTCTCTGAGCCCAGCTAGATAAAGTGGAGATGGAGACTATTAAATGGGGATAGAAGCATTGTCAACTAAAATCGGTTTTAGTTGATTCTGTGAATCACCAATGGTGATTCATAGAATACATACAGTGCAGAAAGAGGCCACTCAGCCCATCGAGCCTGCACCGACAACAATCCTACCTCAGCCTTATCCCCGTAATCCCACACATTTACTCCGCTAATCCCACTAACCTATACATCCCAGGACACTAGGAAGCAATTTAGCATGGCCAATAATACACCTAACCTGCACATCTTTGGAGTGTGGTAGGAAACTGGAGCATCCAGAGAAAACCCACAGAGACACGTGAAGAACATATTCATAGTTCCTTGAAAATGGAGTCACAGATGGACAGAGTGGTGAAGAAGGCATTCAGTATGCTTGCTTTCATCAGTCAGAACATTAAAGGAGTTGGGACCTCTTGAAGTTGTACAAGACATTGGTAAGGCCATACTTGGAATACTGTGTACAGTTCTGGTCATCCTATTATAGAAAGGATATTAAACTAGAAAGAATGCAGAAAAGGTTTACTAGGGTGCTACCGGGACTTGATGGATTGAGTTATAAGGAGAGGCTGGATAGACTGGGACTTTTTTCTCTGGAGCGTAGGAGGCTGAGGGGTGACCTTATAGCGGTCTATAAAATAATGAGGGGCATAGACAAGACAAGTAGTCAATATCTTTTCCAAAAGGTAGGGGAGTCTAAAACTAGAGGGCATAGGTTTAAGGTGAGAGGGGAGAGATACAAATGTATCCAGAGGGACAATTTATTGACACAAGAGGGTGATGAATGTCTGAAACAAACTGCCAGAGGTAGTAGTAGAGGCAAGTACAATTTTATCTTTTAAAAAGCATTTAGATAGTTACATCGGTACGATGGGTATAGAGGGATATGGACCAAATGCAGGCAATTGGGATTAACTTAGGGGTTTTAAAACAAAAAAACGGCAGTAGGGACAAGTTGGGCCGAAGGGCCTGTTTCCATGCTGTAAACCTCTATGACTCCACACAGACAGTCACCCAAGCCAGGAATTGAACCCAGGTCCCTGGAGCTGTGAGGCAGCAGTGCTAACCACTGTGCCACCATGTCAAAAAAATTGGAATTGAAAGCAAGACATCACTGTGGCACGACACAATCGTTGCTAGTCGGAAAACATCATCTGGTTCACTAATATCCTTTAGGGAAGGAAATCTGTCATTCTTACCCAGTCTGGCCTACATGTGACTACAGAGCCACAGCATTGTGGTTGACTCTTAACCACCCCGTAAAAGTGTCCAGCAAGTCACTCAGTTCAAGGGCAATTAGGGATAGGCAACAAATGCTGGACTTTGCCAGAAATCCTTTTTAAAAAAATGGACTGCAGTGGTTCAAGAGGGCGGCACAGTGGTTAGCACTGCTGCCTCACAGCGCTGGTGATCCGGGTTTGATTCCCGGCTCGGGTCGCTGTCTGTGCGGTCTGTACATTTTCCCCACGTGGGTTTCCTCCGGGTGCTCCGTTGTCCTCCCACAGTCCGAAAGATGTGCTAGTTAGGTGCATTGGCCGTGCTAAATTCTCCCTCCGTGCACCCGAACAGGCGCCGGAGTGTGGCGACTAGGAGATTTTCACAGTAACTTCATTACAGTGTTGGTAAGCCTGCTTGTGGCACTAATAAATAAACTAAAAAAAAAACAAGAAGGCACTTCACCAACACAAGGCATCAAGTAAGGGGAGTGTTTTGCTTTCGGCACACACATCCACGCACAGGCCTTTCTAAAAGGTGGAAATTAGATTAGATTCTCTTGGCACTGGCAAGCTGAGCTAAATATGACTTTGTAATTTAATACGGGTGTGACTCAGAGCGATTTCCCAATTTATTAGCCTCTTTCCAATGTCCCAAAGTGAGAATAAATACTGCCAGTAATCATCATCTGAATTCGCCTCACAATGTATAACCATTCTCCCCTAAAGTTAACAGAACCTCAGATCAGCGATAGATCCCTCGGCAGATTAGGAAGAAAAATAAACTTGATAAAGCACCTTATCACATCCTCAGGATGTCCTGTAAGGAAAGGGCGCTTGCACTGGCAGGATGATCAGTAACTAAAGGAAACAGAATTTAAGTAATTGGTGGGGAAGAGGGGGGTAGTGAAAGGACCAGAGTGGGGAGCGGGAGATTGTTTTTTGAATATTAAACACACAGCAGGGGCTGTTATCATCTGGAATGTTTTTGTCTGAAAGGCTGACGGAAGCAGATTCAGGAGTGACTTTCGAAAGGAATTTGGGTAAATAGTTGTAAAGGGTAAAGTTGCCAGGGAGGGGAATGGAATTGGGAGGAGGGACACAATGCCAGACAACTGAAGAGCCAGGAACAGCTAGGCTTGAACAGCCTGCCGATCGCAAGCGGCAGTGATCCCAGCTGCTTTATATATGGGATCATGTACTTAGAAATATCCCATCATTGATAAAGAACAACACAGCACAGACACAGGCCCTTCAGCCCATCAAGCTTGAGCTGATTTCTAATCCTTATTTAGATCCATTACTTATTGTCCATATGTGGTTACTATCTCTCTGTTTGCCTCCCAATTAATGTGTCTATCAAGGTTAAGACCATAAGGCACAGGAGCAGAAGTAGGCCACTTGGCCCATCTGGTCTGCTCCACCATTCAATCATTCTTGATTCTTTTTCTCATCCCCATTCTCCTGCCTTTTCCCTATAATCCCTGATCCCCCTATTAATCAAGAATGTATCTACCTCTGTCTTAAAGACACTCAATGACCTAAAGGGGCAGGAATTCTACCCAAAACCCCAGAAGACCTCCACAATGTCTCCATTAGACCATAAGATACAGGAGCAGAGTTAGACTATTTGAGTCTGCTCCACCATTCAATCATGGCTGATATGTTTCTCAACCCCATTCTCCCATCTTTTCCCCATAACCTTTGCTCCCCTTACCAATCAAGAACCCATGCACTCAATGACCTGGCCTCCACAGCCTTCTGCGGCAATGAATTCCACAGTACCCTTTGGCTGAAGGATTTCCTCCTCATAAGAACATAAGAAATAGGAGCAGGAGTAGGCCATCCAGCCCTTCGAGCCTGCCCCGCCATTCAGTAAGATCATGGCTGAGCTGAAGTGGATCAGTTCCACTTTCCCGCTTTCTCCCCATAACCCTTAATTCCCTTGTCTATCAGAAACTAACACCATCAAAAAGATTATCTGATCTATTTCATTTGTTGTTTCTGGGATCTTGCTGTGCACCCAGGCTGCCATGTTTTCCCACACGACATTTCAAAAGTAATTCATTCACGATGAAGTGTCCTGTGGAGCTGAAAGGCGAAAGTCCTTTCTCCTCTTCAACTGTTGACCCTGGTGGTTCAGCAAAGGGTGTAGGGGAACTCAGGCTAGTCGTGTCATCAGCTCCTTATTTTAGCAACTTGTTGCTTTTGGGTAGATAGGTTGCCGTAAGCCACTCAAATTTGACCAAAAAGAAATTAATTTCTCTAATCCTAAGGCACCGAAACATCAATGGCCCGCTGTCTTTTCTTGTGTGTTCTGAGGATTTGAGAAATGGTTTGTGAGTTGCCCTTGATGTTCCGTCATGTTTCTCATTAAATAGTTTGTGCAGCCGTCATGTACCCAAATGTACTCATTTATACAAACACGCCCGAATTACTGGTTGTAGTATCACTGCTGTCAGAGGCTGGACACACCAGGTTGGGAGGCAAATTATACACTAGCATTCATTGCAAAGGGAATTTTGCTGCAATTATATAGGGCTTTGGAGAGACCACAACTGGGAGCACTCTATAACTACGGTCTCCATACTCAAGGATATACTTGGCTTGGAGAGGGTGTAGTGAAGGTTCATTGGATTGATTAGATTTATAGGATGACAGAGTGATTAGCACTGCTGCCTCACAGCGCCAGGGACCCGGGTTCGCTTCCCGGCTTGGGTCACTGTCCGCATGGAGTTTGTACGTTCTCCCTGTGTCTGCATGTGTTTCCTTCAGGTGCTCCAGTTTCCTCCCACCGTCCAAAAGACATGCTGGTTAGGGTACATTGGCCGTGCTAAATTCTCCCTCAGCGTACCCAAACAGGCGCCAGAGTGTGGCGACTAGGGGATTTTCACAGTAACTTCATTGCAGTGTTAATGTAAGCCTTACTTGTGACACTAATAAATACTTTAAGTTTAAACTGGGATGAAGGACTATCTGAATATGTATGTGTTGGTGAGATGGAAAGGACTGCTGCAGGACATTAAAGGCTCCAGCGTAGCTTGGAAGGGATGTTGGAATGGTACAGGCATTCTGAGGGTTGCAAAGCTTGTCTCCACTCAGCTCTTGGGTGTGGATTTTTAAATAACTAAGTCTTTGAATTGAAATACTGTAGAGGGCTTTGGATGCTTAGTCACTGTACATTCGGTGTTGAGATAGATTTTTGGACTCAGGAATATGGGATCAGGAATATGGGATAGAATGGCAAAGTAGAGTTGAGTTCAAAAATCAGTCATGAGTAAGACACTAGTTGGACCTCATCTAGAGTAGACCATCCGGTTCTGGGTGTCATATTTGAGGAAAGATGAGAAGGCATTGGAAGGAGTGCAGAAGAGGTTCACAACGTGGCACAGGTGTTAGCACAGCTGCTTCACAGTGTCAGGGACCCAGGTTCAATTCCTGGTTTGGGTCACTGTCTGTGCAGAGTCTGCATGTTCTCCCTGTGTCTGCATGGGTTTCCTCCAGGTGCTCCAGTTTCCTCCCACCATCCAAAAGAAATGCTGGTTAGGTGCATTGGCCATGTTAAATTCTCCCTTGGTGTACCCGAACAGGCGCCGGAGTGTGGCGACTAGAGAATTTTCACAGTAAGTTAATTGCAGTGTTAACGTAAGCCTATTTGAGACACTAATAAATAAATAGACTTTAGAATGATTCCAAGGATAAAAAACTGTAGCACTGAGGATAGATTGGAGAGGTTGGGTCTTCTTTTCTTAGAGGAATGGAGGCTGAGAGGAGATTTGATATTGAACATGCTGAGGGGTATAGACAGGGTAAATAGTGAGAAACTGTTCCCTCGCAAGAGAGCATCAGGAACTAGAGGGCACAGATTCAAAATAATGAGCAAAAAGAGAAAAAATGATGTGACAAAAAACATTTTCACCCAGAGGATGGTTAGAACCTGGGACAAATTTCCTGAGAGGGGATGGGAGGCAAGTTTGGTCGAGGTACTCAAAAGGGAATTGGATTACTCCCTTGAAAGAGAGAATCATAGAATCCCTACAGTGCAGAAGGAGCCATTCAGCCCATCGAGTCTGCACTGACCACAATCCCACCCAAGCCCAATCCTGTAACACAACACTAACCTATGCATCTTTGGATAGTAAGGGACAATTTATCATGGCCAATCAACCTAACCCGCACATCTGTAGACCGTGGGAGGAAACCAGAGTACCCGGAGGAAACCCATGCAGACACGGGGAGAACGTGCAAACTCCACACAGGCAGTGACCTAAGCCAGGAATTGAACCCGGTCCCAGCGGCTGTGAAGCAGCAGTGCCACCGTGCCACCCATCCATGCAAGGTTACAGCAAAAAGGTAGGGGAAAGGGTCGTGGTAGCATTCTCTCTCAGCAAGCCAGTGCAGACATGATGTGCGAATGGCCTCCTTCTGCAAATGTAATGACTCTACAATGATCTTGTTGAATGGCGGCGAAGACACAAAGGGCTGTTTGGTCCACTCATGTATTCAGTCATGGGATGCGAGTGTCACTGGTTAGGCCAGCATTTAATGTATATCCCTAATTGCCCTTCAGAAGGTGGTGGCAAGCTATCTTCTTGAACCAGTACAGTCCATCTGGTGTGGAAACGCCCACAGTGTGTTAGGGAGGGAGGTCAGGATTTTGACCTAGCAACAGTGAAGTAATGGTGATATATTTCCAAGTCAGGATGGTGAGTGGTTTGAAGGGGAACTTGCAGGTGGTGGTGTTCTCCATGTATCTGCTGCCCTTGTCCTTCAAGATGATAGCAGTGTAGGTTTGGAAGATGCTGTCTAAGGAGTTTTGGTGAATTTCTGCAGTGCATCTTGAAGATAGTACACACTGCTGCCATTGTGTGCTTGTTATAAAGGGAGTGAATGTGCGTGCCAATCAAGTGGGCTGCTTGTGCTGGATGGCGTCAAGCTTCTTGAGTATTGTTGGAGCTGCACCCATCCAGATAACTGGGGAGTATTCAGTCATACACTCCTGGTTTGTGCCCTGTGACTGTTGGATAAGCTTTGGGGAGTCAGGCGGTGAGTTAGTCACCACAGGATTCCCAGTCTCTGATCTGCTCTTGTAGACACATAGAACATAAGAACATAAGAAATAGGAGCAGGAGTAGGCCATCTAGCCCTTCAAGCCTGCCCCGCCATTCAATAAGATCATGGCTGATCTGTCATGGCTCAGTTCCACATTCCCCCCCTCTCCCCATAACCCTTAATCCCCTCTCTTATCAAAAACCCATCAACCCGCGTCTTAAAAATATTTAGCGATGTAGCCTCCACCACTTCAACGGGCAGAGAATTCCAGAGATTCACCACCCTTTGAGTGAAGAAGTTCTTCCTCAACTCCGTTCTAAACCGCCCCCCCCTTTATCTTGAGGCTGTGCCCCCTAGTCCTACTGTCCTTTCTGAGCGGGAAGAGTCTCTCCACCTCTATCCTATCCATCCCATTCATTATTTGTATAGAACCACAGAATCCCTCCAGTGCAGAAAGAGGTCATTCAGCCCATTGAGTCTGCACCAACACAGCAAAAGAGCATCCCACCCAGGCCCTCTCTGCTGCCCTATCCCAGTAATCCCACGCATTTACCATGGCTAATCAACCTAACCTGCACACCTTGGGACACCAAGGGGCAATTTAACATGGCCAATCCACCTAACCTACACACCTTTGGATAGTTGGAGGAAACCGGAGCTCCCAGAGGAAACCCACGCAGACATGGGGAGAACGTGCAAACTCCACACAGACAGTTACTCACGGCTGGAATCGAACCCAGGTCCATGGTGCTGTGAGTCAGCAGTGCTAACCACTGTGCCACCCAAGTCCAGTTCAGTTACCAGTCAATGGTAACTCTCAGGATGTTGCTGTGTTCTGAGATGATCTCAGCTGAGATGCTAAACGGGCCAAGCCAAGATATGAAAATGGGGAACATTGACACAGGCAACCGGGAAATGATCACTGATGCTCCTGACCTTTGGAGAGATGCCGGCAGAGGCTGGGAGAGCTCAGTGGGCCAAGAGGGCAGCCCAGAGTAGACAAGAGGCTAGTGAATCAGGCACTTCCATGCCCCACTGCCTTTACCTCCAGGGGCAGCAACTGCCTTGCTAGAGAGAGGCTCCTAAGCCATACCAATGCTTAAAATAGAGTTAACCACCAAAGAGCAAAACATAATCTCATGAGATGGAAGGATGCCAAAGAAAGAACAAAAATAGGCCAACACAATTGGCCTTAAGCATCCATGGGTTAGCAAGGGACACATCTGTCAGGATTGCTACTCCTTATTAACTATTCAGTAACCACATGGTGCTGGAAAAGTGCTGATACGTGAATATTGGATCAGAACAAGGTTAGCGTAAGGCTGCTGTTTTATAATAGGCAGCTGACATGTTGAGTGATGTGAAAGATGAGGTCAAATGGGACGAGCTATTTATTCTAGGGCAGTGTAAATGTGGAGATGAGTTGATCGAGGTTCATGAAAACAATAAAAGGGTTGGATAATGTGCTTGTTGACAGATTATTTTGGTTTGACAGATCAGTGAGGACCAAAGGACATGCGTTTAGATTATGTAAGTGTAGGGATAGACCGGATGTGGGGCTGCTCTTATCTCAGAGAGCGATGAGCCTCTGGAGCAATGGGTGCTTATGTTTCCACTGGTGGGCAAAACTAGAACGGGGGTCGGGGGGGGGGAGCAGCGGGGGGCATGGCCTCAGAATAAGAGGGAGCAAATTTAGGACAGAGTTGAGGAGGAACTTGTTCACCCAAAGAGTTGTGAATCTGTGGAACTCCCTGCCCCGTGAAGCAGTTGAGGCTACCTCATTTGAGTGTTTTTAAGACAAGGATATATTTGAACAGTAAAGGAATTAAGAGTTATGGTGAGTGGTGGGTAAGTGGAGCTGAGTCCATGAAAAGATCAGCCACGATCTTATTGAATGGCGGAGCAGGCTCGAGGGGCCAAGATGGCCTACTCCTGCTCCTAGGTCTTATGCTCTTGCAACGTGCTGACTCTCAGTAATCGATTACTGACTGGGCCAGAGGTCAGATTGGACAGTGGAGTGGGGTAGGCTTGATGGACTGGTTGACCTTTCCTTGCCAGGCTTTGATAGAGCTAGCAGTGGGACTATGGTTGAACATGGAACAACATCATCTTCAGGGTGGGGGAGCTGAGTAGAGCAGGAAAAGGTTGAAACTGGTGCAGGGGGGAATAACAGAGTCAGGATCTGAAGCGCAAATTTGACATTTCTCGTTTTGTCCCGCCCTGCAACCTTAATTAAGAAGGCCTTTTGGTGACCCACCCTTTTCAAGCTATCAACATACCACACAGGAATGCAAAGAAGTATTTAATGTGTTTTGGAATGTCACATTGATATACAATCCCTATCTTTACTTCATGCTGATCGTGGCTTTGCGTGTTTAGCAGATAGCTACAAATAGCTGGGGCCTCTTGTCTTTCATTACCGACACTGTGGGTGCAAACTACTTATTACCAGCCATAGGCTGTCATCCCAACCACATGGTACACGTGCCATCTTCCCCAGTCTCCAATCGAAGAGTCAGCAGCAGATCCTGCCCTTTCTTTGCTTGGTGTACTGAACAATCGATGACCCAAAAATAAGCAGGACAGCAAGTTGCAGTGTTGCAAAGTTTTTAGGGTGGCATGGTGGGCATAATAGTTAGCATTGCTGCCTCACAGCGCCAAGGACCCAGGTTCAATTCCCAGCTTGCATCACTGTGTGGAATCTGCACGTTCTCCCCGTGTCTGCATGTGTTTCCCTCGGGTGCTCCAGTTTCCTCCTACAGTCCAAAGATGTGCGGGTTAGGTAGATTGGCCGTGCTAAAATGCCCCTTAGTGTAAGTGGGACTAGCTAGGTTAAATGCATGGGGATATGGCCTGGGTGGGATTGTGGTCAGTGCAGAATCAAAGGGCTGAATGGCCTCCTTCAGCACTGTAAAATTCTATGATTCTATGAATGAGGAAATAAGAAGCTTACAAATGGATATCGGTTTGGAGAGTGGGCGAAAAAAGTGACAATTTAATGTGGATAAGCGCGAGGTCATGCATTTTGGTTAGAAAAATGGGAAAGCAACTTATTATCTAATTTTTTTTATTCATTCATGGGACATGGGCATTGCTGGCTGGCCAACATTTATTGCCCATCCCTAGTTGCCTGAGTAGATGAGAGTCAACCACATTGCTGTGGCTCTGGAATCACAAGCAGGCCAGACTGGGTAGGAACAGCAAATTTCCTGCCCTAAGTAATATTAGTAAACCAAGTGTTTTTTTTTCCGAAAATCAACAATGGTTTCATGGCCATCAGTAGACTCGTAATTCTAGTTTTTTTTATTGAATTCAAATTTGACTACCAGCTATGGTGGGATTCAAACCTGGGTCCCCAGAACATATGGATTAAAAGTTTAGCACTAATATCACTAGGCCGTTGCCTCCCCTGTAAATGGGGAGAGACTTTGGGGATCTCCGGTGCAGAGGGATCTGGTTGTCCTTGTTCATGAGTCACAGAAAGCTAGCATGCAGGTACAGCAGATAATAAAGAAAGTGAACGGAATGTCGACTTTTATAACTAAAGGAATGGAATATAAAGGTACGGAAGTATTGTTGCAACTATACAAGGCATTGGTGAGGCCGCACCTGGAGTATTGTGCACAGTTTTGGTCACCTTGTTGGAGGAATGATGTAGTGGCATCGGAGGCAGTTCAGAGGAGGTTCACTAGATTGATTCCAGAGACGAGGGGTTTGTCGTATGAAGAGAGATTGAACAGTTTAGGCCGACACTCTCTGGGATTAAGAAGAACGAGGGGAGATCAAGTTGAGATATATATGATGATAAAAGGTATGGGTAATGTAGACGTGGAGCGGAAGCTTCCGCTTGTGGGGCATTCTAGGACAAGAGGTCACAGTCTCAGGATAAAGGGTAACAAATTTAAAACGGAGTTGAAGAGAAACTACTTTTCCCAAAGGGTTGTGAATCTGTGGAATTTGCTACCCCAAAGTGCGGTGGGTGCTGGGACAGTGAGTAAGTTTAAGGAGGAGTTAGATTTTTAATTGTTAATGGGTAGAAGGGTTATGGGGAGAAGGCAGGAAAATGGGGATGAGGAGCAGATCAGCGATGATCGAATGGCAGAACAGACTCGATGGGCTGAATGGCCTACTTCTGCTCCTAAAGCTTATGAACTGAAAAGCTTCTTGTGGGAAGCAGTCTGCTTCAGATTATCACTTTAGTCTCCCCTGGTGGCATGGCTGAGATGGCACAGCTAACGAGCGGAGGATAAAGCTGTACCCCAAGCTCTCCATCTTAGTGCTGTCCTGTTATTAAGGAATGGTATATGTCATATTTTGAAGTCCTGCTGATTTTTGTTGTGGGGATATTTAAAAGGTTATGGAAGCAAGGTGGGTCGATGGAGCTAATGTCTAAATCAACCATAATCCAACTGAATGGCGTAAAGCCTGGAAGGCCTTCTCCTGATGGGCTAAGATCCACCCATTGATGTACCAAAGCCACATAGCAGGAGGACCAGTGAGCTCATCTCATCGGGTGATGATCAAGAGGGCATCGTGGACATCAGCTCATCTCTTTTGGATCTGAGGAAGTAAGTCCAGGGATGTTCCTCTGCATCATCCCTTACCCTGCAACTCCTGCAGGAAAGTTCATGTGTGTACGGTGATGTGGGATCAGCATCAGGTGAAATGCCCAATGCGTCCGTACAAGGAACCATCCTGCAACAGGAAGAATGGGTTGTTGGACGAGTCAGTGGCACTGTTGCTTTGGGCGGCACTGTGGTGCAGTGGTTAGCACTGCTGCCTCAGTGCCAGGGACCTGGGTTCAATTCCCGTCTTGGGTCATTGTCTGTTGGGAGTCTGCATATTTTCTCTGCGCCTGCGTGGGTTTCCTCCCACAGTCCAAAGATGAGCAGGTTAGGCTGATTGGCTATGGTAAATTGTGCCTTGGGGGTTAGCTGGTCATTGCATCATTTTGTTATTGGTTACATAGTTTACTGAGTCAGCTGACCCTTACAGCTTGTTACTATTGGTCACACTCAACAGATCCAATATTATCATTGGTTGCGTTCTAACATTGGATTGGCCAGGCTGTGCGGAGTCTGCACATTCTGCGTGAGTTTCCTCCAGGTTCTCCAGTTTCCTCCCACAGTCCAAAAGATGTGCTGGTTAGGGTGCATTGGCCACGCTAAAATCTCCCTCACTGTAACCGAACAGGCGCCGGAGTGTGGCAACTAGGGGATTTTCATTGTAGCGTTAACATAAGCCGACTTGTGACACTAATAAATAAACTTTAAAAAATACTTTAACTTTAGACAGAAGTGAAGGGGTTGTTGTAAATGACAATGGCATTTTTCCACAATATCTTCAATTCCAGTAAGATATAGGTCAGGAGATAATTAGAGCAGAACAGAACAGAACAAACTGGAATGATACAGCTCCGAGGGAGGTCATGCGTTCATCCCTCCTGTGCCAGCAATGTGAAAGAACTATCCAATTAATCCCTGTGCCCTGTACTTTCCCACAGCCCTGGGAGATTTTCCTTAATTAATTATCTTCGATCTATGAAAAAGCTCACATCTGTGAGAAGTTGACTGTGTCCATCGCAAGTTGTTGTGTTATGATAGAAACCACTCATCATGCTACAATTACACCCTCCCCATTGAGAGCACTGACGCTGATGGAGATGCACCCTTGTGGTAATACACCCTGAAAAGGGGAGGCGATGGGGCGATGGCCGAGTGGTATTATTGATAGACTATAAATCCAGAAACTCAGCTAATGTTCTGGGTTTGAATCCCGCCACAGCAGATGGTGGAAGTTGAATTCAGTAAAAATCTGGAATTAAGAATCTACTGATGACCATGAAATCATTTTCGATTGTCAGAAAAACCTATCTGGTTTTCTGATGTCTTTTAGAGAAGGAAATCAGCTGTCTTTATCTGGTCTGGCCTACCTGTGAACCTGTGACTCCACAGCAGTATGGTTGAATCTCAGCTGCCCTCCAAGAGCAACTAGGGATGGGCAATAAATGCTGGCTTAGCCAACAATGCCCATGTTCCAGGAATGAATAAAAAAAAACAAAATTTCAGATGCTAAATAGATTTAAATTTATTTATTAGTGTCATAAGTAGGCTTACATTAACACTGCAATGAAGTTACTGTGAAAAACCCCTAGTTTCCACATTCCGGCACTTGTTTGGGTACACTGAGGGAGAATTTAGCATGGCCAATGTACCCTAACCAGCACATCTTTCGGACTGTGGGAGGAAACAAGAGCACCCGGAGGAAACCCATGCAGACAAGGGGAGAATGTGCAGATTCTGCACAGACAGTGACCCAAGATGGAATCAAACCCAGGCCCCTGGCACCATGAGGCAGCAGTACTAACCACTGTCTGCCGTGATTCTTTGGTTTACTGAAAAATGATCATGGAGGCAGGTACCAAAATAAATAATCACAATTTATCAATCAAGCAATCATTAAAACAAAAATAAAGTATGCAATAATGATGGACATTTCATACAAATGATTACAATGAAAATCAACTGCATGGGTCAAATATCGTCAGGGTGAATTCGACTGATTCTCAACTGTTTAAAGTTCTGTAAAGTTTATTCATTCATCACAAGTAGGCTTACATTAACACTGCAATGAAGTTAGTGTGAAAATCCCCTAGTCGCCACACTCTGGTGCCTGTTCAGGTACACTGAGGGAGAATTTAGCATGGCCAATGCACCCTAACCAGCACATCTTTCAGATTGTGGGAGGAAACCGGAGCACCCAGAGGAAACCCACGCAGACACGGGGAGAATGTGCAGACGCCACACTGCCGGGTCATTGGTACTATGAGACAGCAGTGCTAACTGCTGTGCCACCGTGCTGTATTTGCATAAATGCAAGTTGCATTTAAGTAGCGCCTCCAACGTGGAACGTTACAAGGTGATAGAATTTGAGGGAGAGGGAGTGTTGGCGATCAGGAGGGGTTGGGGAACACTCCTGATTCCACATACAAGTAATGAAATGTAAAGCAAAATCGTGCACAGATTGCAATAACTGCTTTCTCTGTGTGTGTAGATGCTGGTTTGATCTGAGATTGTGAATCTGGGGAGGGGGGGGGGTCCCCAAGAGCAATGGGTCTTTCCCCTACAGTGATTGGTGCACTCCCATCTAGAAATTGGAGACTTTCGTGGGCCAGGTAGTGCCTAGATAAAGGCCAAAGATAGAGATCAGTAATTTGCAAAAAGAAAACCTTTGGGACACGATGAAATACTCCGACCAGCCAGCAGGGACTTGGTTAATAAATAGCTCCCAGCACACTGACCCCAAATACACAGCCAACTGTCTTGGGCCAAGGAGCTGCGAATGCAACGCAACAGCTGCCCCTGTGTGCCCCACCCTGTAACATTGCATGCTAGGCAACGGGAGAAACTGGCCAGAGTCAGCCCGATGGCATCCACCGGCTTAGAACAGGAATGCCTGAGCACATTGGCTCCGACCCCCTGTTATCAGGGAAGTATTCCTGGTACTGCTAACACAGCCTCCTAAATTTATCCTACCAAGCAGTCACGACTGGCTGTAATTGGATGAAGTAGGAATGGTGGAGAGCTTCAAGTTTCTACATGTCCAGATCATCAACAACCTATCCTGGCTCCCCCACCCCCAGTTAAGAAAGCCCACCAATGCTTTCCCCCCTTCAATGCCAGAGCTACTAGAGGTTTGTGGAGGCTGTCCCAAGATCAGACTGCCCCTGATTTTCTCTTTCAATTGGTTGGACGTTGAGAGCGACTGTTGCTTGATGTTCTTTAGTGTTCCTTTAGGGAAGGAAATCTGCCGTCCTTACCTGGTCTGGCCTACATGTGACTCCATAGCCACAGCAATGTGGTTGACTCCCAAATGCCCTCCAAGGGTAATTAGGGATAGCCAATAAATGCTGGCCCAGCCAGCGACACCCTCATCCCATCTCTCCAACCCGAAGTATCTTGGCCCCGTCATTTAAGAGGACAATCTATCCCTAAATATCTCTGGCACCACCTGGCAGTATCCGGCAACCTCGCCCTAGGTGCTGTATTTCACATGCCGAATGGTACATGTTCAACTCTTAGACAGAATTTTACATCACCCCAGGGAGTGGGAGGGATTTTGATTTGATTTATTATCACATGTTCATGTGTTAGCATACTGTGAAAAGTATTGTTTATTGCACGCAACAGAGCATACCGTTTATAGAGAAGGAGAGAGTGCAGGATGTAGTGTTACAGTCATAGCTAGGGTGTAGAGAAAGATCAACTTAATGTGAGGTAGATCCATTCAAAAGTCTGACAGCAGCAGGGAAGAAGCTGTTCTTGAGTCAGTTGACGCATGACCTCAGTCTTTTGTTTCTTTTTCCCGAAGGAAGAAGGTGGAAGAGAGAATGTCAGGGATGCGTAAGGTCCTTGATTATGCTGGCTGCTTTTCCGAGACAGCGGGAAGTGTAGCCAGAATCACTGGATGGGAGGTTGGTTTGCATGGTGGACTGGGCTTCGTTCACAACCCTTTTGTAGTTTCTTGTGGTCTTGGGCAGAGCAGGAGCCATACCAAGCTGTGATACAACCAGAAAGAATGCTTTCTATGGTGCATATGTAAAAGTTGGTGAGAGTGAGTAGCTAACATGCCAAATTTCCTTAGTCTTCTCAGAAAGTAGAGATGTTGATGGGCTTTCTTAATATAGTGTTGGCATGGAGAGTCCAGGACAGGTTGTTGGTGATCTGGACACCTAGAGCCTTGAAGCTCTTGACCCTTTCCATTTCATCCCTGTTGATATGGACAGCTACTAACTATAACACTGGGGCAATTGTAGTTAGGTTATCAGACGGATAACACAGCAGCCCTGACTAATGATCCACAGAATGAACGCTGAAGTCCAGCTGTAGCAATTTCAGAACTTGAATTCAGGCAGTGTAGATGGACAGAGTCAATGGATGGGAGGCAGGATGGCTGATGGGAGAGGCTGCAAAAATGAATGCTGTGTCCAGCAGCTGTGGGGTAGGATGGAAGATCTGCCCAAAGCCAATCAATGGCCTGAAAGATTCTGAAGTTTATTTATTAGCTTACATTAACACTAATGAAGTTACTGTGAAAATCCCCTAGTCGCCACACTCTGGCACCTGTTTAGGTACACTGGGGAAGATTATTATGGCCCATGCAGCACATCTCTCAGACTGTGGAAGGAAACCGGAGCACCTGAAGGAAACCCACGCAGGCACAGGGAGAATGTGCTAACTCCATACAGACAGTGACCCAAGCTGGGAATTGAACCCAAACCCCTGGCACTGTGAGGCAGCAGTACTAATCACTGTGCCACTGTGCCTCCTCAATTAGCTATGGGGCAAGCCAGCAAACTAGACACAAGCTCCTGACTGTCTGCCCCACTACTGCTACTAATATTCACAGCCGGGCGTCCCTGCAGAAGGAGGCACAGTGTCCGAGGGTGCCATCAAGGTCTTCCGTGCTCGTTGGGCACCGCAGGGGTTGGGAGTGTATTATGGACCTCCTTAATACATTTTGTTTTAATGTTTGAAGTTTCCTTTCCACTTTGTTCTTTCGTTTTGGGTCGTTCCCTTTTTTGGAGGCTGTCCTTCTTAAAGTAAATTTATTAGTCACAAGTAAGGCTTACATTAACACTGCAATGAAATTACTGTGAAATTCCCATAGTCACCACACCCCAGTGCCTGTCCACATACACTGAGGGAGAATTTAGCATGGCCAATATATGTAACCAGCACGCCTTTCAGACTGTGGGAGGAAACTGGAGCACCTGGAGGAAACCCACGCAGATACTGGGGGTGGCGGGGATGGGGGGGTGGGGGGGAGGGAATGTGCAAACTCCATACAGACAGTCACCCAACTGGGAATCAAACCCAGGTCCCTGGCACTGTGAGGCAGCCATGCTAACCATTGTGCCACTGTTCGTGCTTTGTCCCCGAGTTTGTTTTATTCAAGTTCAATTGATTTTCCAAAAAGAACGGTGAGGGTACACAGACCCAAGGACAGAGAATTTGTGTACCAGCATTGCAGGCACAGCTGTGGCTTAAGTGGGTATGGCTCTCTCTCTCTCCTCCAAGTCAGAGCAGTTGTGGTTCAGGTTCCACTCAAGCAACTTGAGCACGTGAGCCAAGCTGACACTCACAGTACGGTGCTGGGGGAGAGCTGCACCATATCAGGTGCTGTTTCTTGGGTCAAGTATTAAACCGAGACCAAATCTACCCTCATGGGCAGGTGCAGGTAAGTAGTCCCCAACGCCCTATGTTGATCCCTCAAAAACCAACACCCCTGCAGAAAGATTTTGTGAACATCTCATTGCTGAGGGAGCTTGCTGTGCGTATCGTGGCTACAGTGCTTCCTATATTAAAGCAGTGACTACACCCCTAACACAGGACTTAATTGGCTGTAGAACACATTGTAAATGCAAGTCTCTGTAGCTCCTTGACCCATGTACAGCCAGTAACAGTGGTAAGACTATGCAGCGCCTGAAATTAAATAGGACCCCATGCATATCTCCCTGTGCAGATCTCTAGTTTCTCAGGAGACTAAGGAAATTTGGCATGTCCACTATGACTCTCACCAACTTTTACAGATGCACCATAGAAAGCATCCTTTCTGGCTGTATCACAGCTTGGTATGGCTCCTGCTCCGCCCAAGACCGCAAGGAACTACAAAAGGTCTTGAATGTAGCCCAATCCATCACGCAAACCAGCCTCCCATCCATCGACTCCATCTACACTTCCCGCTGTCTCGGCAAAGCAGCCAGCATAATCAAAGACCCCACGCACCCCGGACATTCTCTCTTCCACCTTCTTCTGTTGGGAAAAAGATACAAAAGTCTGAGGTCACGTACCAACTATCTCAAGAACAGCTTCTTCCCTGCTGCCATCAGATTTTTGAAAGGATGTACCTTGCATTAAGTTGATCTTTCTCTACACCCTAGCTATGGCTGTAACACCACATTCTGCACTCTCTCATTCCCGTCTCTACGAACGGTATGCTTTGCCTCTATGGAGCGGAAGAAACAATAGTTTTCACTGTATGTTAATACACGTGACAATAATAAATTGAATCAAACAAAATATCCAGTAACAGGACATTGATGCAAAGATAACGGCTGTTTGCTAATCATTCTTTTAACTACTTGTGCATCACCGGTTACAAACGCTTCTTTACCAGATCACTGGGGGAGATAGCAGCCTCATGGTGTTGTCACTGGAACTAGTAATCCAGAGACCCATGCTAATGCTGTGGGGACCCGGGTTCGAATCCCACCACAGCAGATGATGGAATTTGAATTCAATGATTAAAAAAAAAGCTGGAATTAAAAATCTACTGATAGGAACAAAAAAGCTAGAAGCGGGAGGAGGCTATTCAGCCCTTCGAGCCTGCTCTGCCATTCATCGTGATAACGGCTGATCATCAAATTCAAAATTCCGATTCCCCCTTTCCTTGGGGCTTAAAAGCGATATATATCCTCTCCCCATCCAACCCTCATTTCCCTCCAGCCCTCCAGACAGCATAGAGAATCCTTACAGTGCAGAAGGAGGCAGTCAGCCCATTGAGTCTGCACCATCAACAAATCCAACCATAACCTAGTGTATTTAACTTGCTAATCCCCCTGACACTAAGGGGCAATGTAGCATGGCCAATCCGCCTAACCCGCTCATCTTCAGAGTGTGACAGGAAACCAGAGCACCCAGAGGAAACCCACGCAGACACTGGGAGGATGTGAAGATTCCACACAGACGATGACCCAAGCTGGGAATTGAACCCAGGCCCCTGGTGCAGTGAGGCAGCAGTGCTGACCACTGTGCCACCATGCCTCCCATGAACATGAAACCATTGCCAACTGTAGTGAACCAGGTGAGTTTTTACGAATGTCCTTTAGGGAAGGAAATCTGCTTTCCTTATCTGGCCTGGCCTACAAGTAACTCCAGACCCACAGCAATGTTATTAATTCCTAATGGGCAATAAATGTTGGCCCAGCTGCGCCAACCAAATCCCATCAAAGAATTTGAAAAATCTTGTGCGAATTTGGCATCAGCTTAAATTGGTCTTCTAAGTTTAAGTTTATTTATTAGGTTTACATTAACACTGCAATGAAGTTACTGTGAAATTCCCCCAGTTGCCACATTCCTGCACCTGTCTGGATACACTGAGGGAAAATTTAGGTGGGCCAATGCACACATAACCATCAAGACTGTGGGAGGAAACCGGAGCACCCAGAGGAGACTCACGCAGACATGGGGAGAATGTGCAGACTCTGCACAGTACAAATAAAAGGTAGGGGGCCCCCCACTCCCCACACTAATCTGTGCTCTTGTATACAGCTCCAAGCAGGAAGTGGGATTTGAACCCGGGACCTGAGGACACTGGCTGAGTTCCTGGGTTAAGAGTCTGGCGATAGTTCCACTAGATTGCCATACTGAGAAAAGTCAATTGTGACGTGGACATCTCTGACTAACTAACATTTGTCAGCCCCCCCTCTCCCTCCTCCCTGAGCGTGGAATTACACTGCACCCCAACCGCTGAGCTACTGAACGACCGCAAGCCATGTGTTTTCAATCAGACGCCATCCACTCCTACTGGACCCAGTTAGAGTGTTTCGAAAATGATACTGATTAAAAGCAGGCGCTGCAAAGCCACAAGAATATCTCCCGAGCCAAGGCAGACAAAGCAAGTGCTTCAAATTACAAGAGCGACCCTGCCAAAAACAACAACCATTTCACTCCTGGTGCAGAGATTAGGCCACAAGGTAAAACCAGCAACTTAACACCTTTAATAAAACAGCTCTGAGAATGCCATAAAAGCATGAGAAGCCTATATACAACACAGATATTGGGCTTGATTTTACCATCACGTTGCACCCGTTTTCGGGTGCGAACATGATAGCGCAATCCGTGCCTGCCTCTGTGCTGGTTCCCCCTTTACCAAGGCCTGGAAAATGGCCACAATCAGACTGCGTGTATTTAAATTGACTTAATGGGCTGTACGCCCAGCCTTACCAGCACTTCTCCCTTTACCACTGCATTCGCCGGCCCAGAATCGGCACAAAACAAACATGGTCCACAAAAGTCCAATTCAGGCACTCCAGTTAGTGAGGAGATAGGTGCCGAGTGTCTGAAGGCCACTCTGCCCGAGATCAGTGGGTTGAGGGGGGGTGCGGGAAGAGAGAGGTGAGGAGGGATGCCCATGATTGGTCTGGGTGGCAGGGAGGTGTGGGGGGGGAGAAGGGGGTCAGTAATGTTGTAGGAGTGGGGCAATGTCCGTAGGGGCCAGGAGGAGGCATTATTCGGCCCAGGAGCGATGTGGCAAAGGAGTCACATTCTATCTTTTTCTCTGCGCGTGCACAGTTGGAGGCACCCATTGGAGCTGCAGGATTTCGGGTGCGCTACGCCCCGCCCTCAGGCTTGTGCAGCGCAATTCGGAATCGCTAGTATTTTTTCAGGCAGAGTGCGTATGGGGGCCCCTGTGAACGGGTCTAAAAGTCGGATCTGAAACACTCCCAGTTTCTAGTCCGCCCAGAATCAAAAATGGTAAAATAGGGCCCATTTGGTCAGTTGCCCAAAAACTTGATATAAGAGGTTGGATTTAAGGAGTGTCTTTAAAAGTGGAGAGAGAGGTGAAGAAGTTCAGAAGATTATAATTGTCAGTGACTCATAAATCTCCTCTTTCATGTCTCTCAACAAGGAGCACTGGGTTATATCTCACACCTTAACCACACAAGGATAGGAATCCGAGTCCTGTTTTGTTGTGTGTATTGGAGCTGTCACACCAGCAAGATCTGCTGCCTCACCACCAATCGGAAATTGGATCCGTTATGTTTGAATGGTTCAAAACTACACCAGACTCATTCACCCAGGCATAAGAAGAGCGGGAGAAAGAATAGAGCCAACACTTTGAGTCTGGATGGTCCACGCTGCTGCCTTACAGTGCCAGGGACCCGGGTTCGATTCCCGGCTTGGGTCATTGTCTGGGCAGAATCTGCATGTTCTCCCCATGTCTGCATGGGTTTCCTCCGGGTGCTCCGGCTTCCTCCCACATTCCAAAGACGTGCTGGTTAGGGTGCATTGGCCATGTTAAATTCTCCCTCAGCGTACCCAAACAGGCACCAGAGTGTGTCGACGGGGGGATTTTCACAGTAACTTCATGGCAGTGTTAATGTAAGCCTACTTGTGACACTCACAAATAAACTCAATTCTTTCTTCACAGATGCTGTCAGACCTGCTGAGATTTTCCAGCATTTTCAGATTCCAGCATCCACAGTATTTTGCTTTTAAATAAGGAGGGTAGGATTGGATTTGAATTAATGCATTTTTAAAGTTAAAGTTGATTTATTAGTCACAAGTAGGCTTACATTAACACTGCAATGATACAACCGGGTCATCATATCATTATCATAACACTCCCTGGGGAAGCTTGCTGCACACAAACTGTCCCCATTTCAAACACTACACAAGTGGCACGGTGGGAGAGTAGTTAATGCTGATGCCTCACGGCGCCAGTGTCCCAGGTTCAACCCCTGCTTCGGGTCACTGACTGTGTGGAGTTTGCACGTCTTCCCATGTCTGTGCGGGTTTCCTCCGGGTGCTCCGTTTTCCTCCAACTATCCACAGCTGTGTAGGTTACATGGATTGGTCATGCTAAATTGCCCCTTAGTATCCAAACATGTGCAGGTTAGGTGGATTAGTCATGTTAAATTGCCCCTTAGTGTCCAAACATGTGCAGGTTAGGTGGATTAGTCATGTTAAATTGCCCCTTAGTGTCCAAACATGTGTAGGTTAGGTGGATTAGTCATGCTAAATTGCCCCTTAGTGTCCAAAGATGTGTAGGTTAGGTGGATTGGCCATGCTAAATTGCCCCTTAGTGTCCAAAGGTTAGAGGGATTAGGCATGGGGTTGCAGGGGGAGGATTTTGGAAAATTGGTACAGACTCGATGAGCTGAATGGCCCCCTTCTGCACTGTAGGAATTCTATGGTATATTTCAAAAATGGATTCATTAGTTTGGGATCTCCTGAGGTTGGAAAAAGTTTAGATTCAAGTCTTTTTTGTGTAATTGACGTAATGAGTAAAGAGTTGTAACTGAGTGCAATCATTTGTGAGCAGAAAAAAATGCAGAGTGATAGCTGGTCATTGTGATGATAAGAAGAGGGAACCTGCCATCCTTACCCAGCCTAGTCTTTAACTGACGCTAGTCCACACAAAGTAATTCAATGCTTACTGAAGTAAACCATTAGAACAAATGGAGCGAGAACCCATCAGCATCTTCTCAAGGCAACTGGGAGGAGACAAGGGGAGCAACCGTGTCAGTGTCGCCCATGTCCTGTGAACAAAAACCCTGAGAATATGCCAGTCCCCCTTCTTCCTTCGGGAAAAAGATACAAAAGTCTGAGGTCACGTACCAAGCGATTCAAGCACAGCTTCCCTGCTGCTGTCAGACTTTTGAATGGACCTACCTCACATTAAGTTGATTGTTCTTTACACCCTAGCTATGACGGTAACACTACATTCTGCCCCCTCTGCTTTCCAACATTAAGGGCATTTAAATGGTCATTGGATAAACATATGGATGATATTGGAATAGTGTAGGTTAGATGGGCTTTAGATTGGTCTCACAGGTCAGCGCAACATCGAGGGCTGAAGGGCCTGCACTGCGCTGTAATGTTCTATTTTCCTTTTCTATGAACGTTATGCTTTGTCAGTATAGCGCGCAAGAAACAATACTTTTCACTGTGTTAATACACGTGACAATAATAAATCAAATCAAAATTACAGGTTAGCATTGAACTGAAGGCTTCCACTGTGTTGTGGTGCTTACAGAAGGACACTTCTAAGTTTTACACCTGTCACAGTATCTTTGTGCTTGCAGGGGGGCTTTCGTCTTCTGGTCTCTCCCTGACGCAAGTGAACGAGAATAAGTTGTGACCTGTTTCAATGCTTAATGGCTCCTTTCAGATTCCTGACAAACAGCTTCGAGGAAGTGACACTCTGTTTCCATTAGTAAATACTCTTTCGTAAGTCTCCCATTCTACTGCCAGGAGACAGCAGCTACAGCGTAAACACACTGGGCCACATCATGTACACTGGTCTTCCCAATCCCACAGCCTTGAGTTCACCTCTCAAGTGGTGCTAGAACCTGGATATGGCTGCCTCCAGTTACTGGCTTCCAAAATGTACTGAAGTTTTAAAGTTTATTTATCAGGGGCGGCACAGTGGTTAGCACTGCTGCCTCACATCGCCAGAGACCTGGGTTAAATTCCTGGCTCAGGTCACTGTCTGTGAGGAGTTTGCATGTTCTCCCCATGTCTACGTGGGTTTCCTCCAGGTGCTCTGGTTTCCCCCCATACGCCAAAGATATGCTGGTTAGGTGGATTGGCCGTGATAAATTCTCCCTCAGTGTACCCAAACAGACACCAGAATGTGGTAACTGGGGAATTTTCATAGTAACTTCATTGCTGTGTTAGTGTAAGCCTACTTGTGACTGATAAATAAACTTTACTCTAGTGCCAAGCCCTCTCAGAATCTTATATCCCCCAAGATCACTGGGGAGACAGCAGTCTCATGGTATTGTCACTGTAACAAGTAATCCAGAGACCCAGGTTCGAATCCAACCACAGTAGATGATGGAATTTGAATTCAATGATAATAAAGCTGAAATTAAAAGTCTACTGATAGGAAATAGAAACTAGAAGCAGGAGTAGGCCATTCGGCCCTACGAGTCAGAGACCCAGGTTCAATTCCCGGCTTGGATCACTGTCTCTGCGGAGTTTGCACATTCTCCCCGTGTCTGTGTGGGTTTCTTCCGGATGCTCCGGTTTCCTCCCACAGTCCAAAGATATGCAGGTTAGGGGCATTGGCCATGCTAAATCCCCCCCCTTAATGTTCAAAGATGTCTAGGTTAGATAGATTAGCCAGGATAAATATGCAGGTAATCAGGAATATTGTAGTATTAATGTATATGATTTTTTTTTATATTCACTTGTGGGACATGGGTGATGCTAGCTGGACAGCATTTATTGTCCATCCCTAATTGCCCTTGAAACTGAATGGCTTGCTTGGCCATTTCAGAGGGCAGTTGAGAGTCAACCACATCGCTGTGGCTCTGAAGTCACATGTAGGCCAGACTGGGTAAGGACGGCAGATTTCCTTCCCTAAAGGACATGTGACACTCATAAATAAACTTTGAAGTTAAACTGATTTTGGGATGAGAAGGTCCATACTTTCTGGAGTTAGTTTTAGTTATTAGGTCACAAGTAAGGTTTACATTAACACTGCAATGAAGTTACTGTGAAATTCCCATAGTCGCCACACTCCGGCACCTGTTCGGGTCAATGCACCTAACCAGCACGTCTTTCAGACAAACCCAGGTCCCAGGCGCAGTGAGGCAGGAGTGCTAACAACTGAAGTTTAAAATTTATTCATTAGTGGGACAAGTAGGCTTACATTAACACTGGAATCCCCTCGTCACCACATTCCGGTGCCTGTTCGGGTATTCTGAGGGAGAGTTCAGCATGTCTTTCGGACTGTGGGAGGAAACTGGAGCACCTGGAGGAAACCCACACAGACACGGGGAGAATGTGCAGACTCCACACAGACAGTGACCCAATCGAACCTGGGAATCGAACCTGGGTCCCTGGCGCTGTGAGGGAGCAGTGCTAACCACTGTGCTACCCACTGGACCAGTCACGTTCTGGATGAGAAAGAAGTAATTGCAATTCTGCTTTGCCTCTCACAACCTCAGGGCATTCCAAAGTGCTTTGTGGCTAATAACTGGGTGATTTTGAGTTGGCCACTGTAAGAAACTTGGCAGCCAATTTGTGCACAGCAAGCTCCCAGAAACTGCAACAGGATTACGACAAGATAATCTGTTTTTTTGGTCGTTGGTTTAGGGATAAATAATTGACCAGGAAATTGGGGAGAACCTGCTCACTCTTTAATAATCCACCTGAGGGCAGGGGAAGCATTGGTTTAACACCTCATTTAAACAATAGTGCCTCTGACAGGAAACTCTTGTCTCCTTTCCCAGGGAGTGGGTTCACACCGTTTCCATCCTGTTTCTCAATATCGTATGGAAATCATGTCACACAAGATGGATGGGATAAGGAAGACCATGAAGTCATCTGTCCCCGGCATCCTGCAT
The DNA here is from genome assembly GCF_965287045.1 of Carcharhinus amblyrhynchos. Classification (NCBI taxonomy): domain Eukaryota; kingdom Metazoa; phylum Chordata; class Chondrichthyes; order Carcharhiniformes; family Carcharhinidae; genus Carcharhinus; species Carcharhinus amblyrhynchos. The sequence continues at coordinate 7,799,870 of NC_137358.1, read as the reverse complement.
CTCCCCCCACCCCGCCATCCGGCATCCTGCATCCCCCCCGCCCCCCGATTCAATAATCCAGGGTTTCCGCTCTCTCTATCTAGAAATCTCCTCCCAGCAATCGGAATTCTGCCTGATGTCAGTCCAACGCACAATCCTTGGCAGCTCGAACAATCCCAGAATCAGTGGAAAGTCTGATCTAATGCTGCTCAGAGATTGAAGGCAGGGGAAAAGGATAAGCCAAGCCATCGTCGGTTTCTCACAGCTTTATTCTGGACAGGACAAGGAACAGAGTAGCATCATTCGTTAAACCTCGGGCGGCGCGCTGGTTAGCTCCGCTGCCTCACAGCGCCCGGGTTCGACTCCCGGCTTGGGTCACTCTCTGTGCGGAGTCTGCACGTTCTCCCCACCTTGTGTCTGCGTGGGTTCCCTCCGGATGATCCAGTTTCCTCCCACAATCCGGACCATGTGCTGGTTAGGTGCTTTGGCGGTGCCTGGAAGGTTCTGCTGTGAATGGGGCAGGGTAACACAGACCATTGTGTCCCGAGTGAGCTGCTGGCTGGAGATTTTCTTACCTGGCATTTTTTTCTCAGTCTCTGATGAGCGCTTGCTTTCGAAGGGGGCGTTTTATTTAATTGCATCGAGGGGCAGTGACCCTGGGTAAGCTACTCACAGGACTCAAAGTCAGCCAATGTCAAAATTCCTAGAGTTTAACGTTTATTTATTTATTAGTGTCACAAGTAAGCTTACATTAACACCGCAATGAAGTTACTGTGAAAATTCCCTAGTTGTCACACTTGGGTGCCTGTTCGGGTTACACCGAGGGAGAATTTAACATGGCCAAAGTACCTAAACAGCACATCTTTTGGACTGTGGGAGGAAACCGGAGCACCAGGAGGAAACTCTCACAAACAGCGGGGTGGGGGGCTAGGGGGAGAGCATGCAAACTCCACAGAGACAAGCCGGGAATTGAGCCCGGTCCCCGACACTGTGAGGCAGCAGTGCCAACAAGCCACCCTATTTTGGGTCACTGTCTGTGCGGGAACCTGCACGTTCTCCCTGTGTCTGCGTGGGTTTCCTCCGGGTGTTCCGGTTTCCTCCCACAGTCTGAAGGACGTGCTGGTTAGGGGCATTGGCTGTGCTAAATTCTCCCTCAGCGTACCTGAACAGGCACCAGAGTGTGGATTTTCACAGTAACTTCATTGCAGTGTTAATGTAAGCTTAAATTGTGGTAAAAGTAAATAATATCTGCAGCAGCATATTGGGATTCTTTTTACTGATTGAGACAGCCAACACAGCAACTGTCCAGCAACCTCCCTCTCTTTCAATCTGATCTAATAGCAGACTGATTTTCTCTAATCTTAATTTTTGTCCCTCGTTTAGCCTATTCCACCTTAGCACTGATCTCACCCTCCACTGATTTTGCATCGATTTTGCTTGGATTGCCATTTGTTATCCCCGATTGCACTGATTTTGTTTTCATGCTGATTTCACTCAAGTTTCTCTACTTTCCAATACTTTTTCCATCGATTCGACACCAACACATTCTGATCCTGCTGATTTTTACCGTTCGCATTGATACAAAATAATCCAAGGGCCGAAGCAGGGGGGGGAATAAATATCACTGGAGGCAGTTATAGGACAGAAGACCCCTGGACCTGATGGGTTTCATCTCAGGATATTAAAAGAGGTTTGGGCGGCCCAGGGGGCACAGTGATTAGCAATGCTGCTTCACAGCGCCAAGGACCTGGTTTTGATTCTGGTCTTGGGTCCTTGTCTGTGTGGAGTCTGCACGTTCTCCCTGTGTCTGCGTGGGTTTCCTCCGGGTGCTCCTGTTTCCTTCTGCAGTCCAAAGATGTGCAGGTTAGGTGAATTGGCCATGCTAAATTGCCCCTCAGTATCCAATCAACCTAACCTGCACATCTTTGGACACTAAGGGGCAATTTAGCATGGCCAAAGATGTGCAGGTTAGGTGGATTGGCCATGCTAAATTGCCCCTTAGTGTCAGGGGGCTAGAAGGGTAAATATGTGGGATTATGGGGATAGGACATGGGTGGAATTGTTGCTGCAGACTCAATGGGCCAAATGGCCTCCTTCTGCACAGTAGGGATTCTATGATTCTGAGTAGCAATCTTGCAAGAATCCTTAAATTCTGGAAAAGTCCCAGAGAATTGGAATCCTGTCAGAATTACTTATTCAATAAAGGGTGGAGACAAAAAAAACAAGTAAGCTATAGGCCAGTAAGCTTAACTTCAGTCATGGGGAAAGCGTTAGGGTCATTATAAAGGACATAATAGCAGAGCATTTAGAAATGGATAATATAATCATGTGGACGTGGAGAGGATGTTTCCACTGGTCGGAAAAACTAGAACCAGAGGGCACAACCTCAGCTAAAGGGACGATCCTTTAAAACAGAGATGAGGAGGAATTTCTTCAGCCAGAGAGTGGGGAATCTGTGGAACTCTTTGCCACAGAAGGCTGTGGAGGGCAGGTCATTGAGTGTCTTTAAGGCAGAGATAGATAGATTCTTGATTAATAAGGGGACTTGGGGTTATGGGGAAAAGGCAGCAGAGTGGGGATGAGAAAAATTTCAGCCATTATTGAATGATGGACCAGACTTGATGGGCCAAGTGGCCTAATTTTGCCATGTATTGTGGTCATATGGAGTCAGCATGGCTTCATGAAGGAGAGATCATGCCTGACAAATTAATTAGAATTTTTTTTTAGGTGGTAACAAGCAGAATAGGTGAAGGGGAACCATATACTTGGATTTCCAAAAATTATTTGATAAGGTTTCATAAAAAGAGTCCATGGTGTTGGGGATAGTATATTAGCATGGGTAGAGGATTGGTCAACTGAGATCTGAGATAAGAGGGGCATTTTCAGTGTGGTGACCTGTAACTAGTGGAGTGCCACAGGGATCAGTGCTAGGGCCATAATTATTAAAAATATATACTAATGACTCAGACAAGGGGAGTGCAAGGGGTGGTGTTCCCATGTGCCCGCTGCTCTTGTTCTTCTAGGTGATAAAGGTCACAGTTTGGAAGATATTGTCGAAGGAACCTTTGTGAGTCGCTGCAGTGCATTTTGTCAGTGATGCACATTGCTAACACTCTACCATCAGTGGTGGAGGGAGTGGAGGTTGAGGGTGGCAGATGAGGTGCCAGTCAAATGGGATGCTTTGTCTTCGATGGTGTTGAGTATTCCCCTCCAAGGAAGGCAATGCCTGTAACTATTATCGCTAGACTATTCATCCACAATAATATTCCGGGTTCAAATCTCGCCGCGACAGATGGTGGAATTTGAATTCGATAAAAAATATCTGAAACTAAGAATCTAATGATGTCCTATTGCCGACTGTCGGAAAAACCCAACTGGTTCACTAATGTCCCTCTAGGGAAGGAAATCTGCTGTCCTCACCTGATCTGCCTACATGTGACTCCAGAGCCACAGCAATGTGGTTGACTCTCAACCAGGGATGGACAGTAAATGCTGGCCAGCTGGTGATGCCCACGTCCCACGAACGAATAAAAAAAAAACACATCCATGAAAGTGGAGAGTAACAAAGACTTTCAGTCTGGGATAATTTGACATTGCGTGAACAGAATCTGGAACCCCCACTGATGTGGGTGGAAAGGAGAGGAGGGGACGGTTTTGCGTTAATTGATTTTGCGGGTATCTACGTACCAGCTGTTAAAAATACGAAATCGAAGCAGAAAGTGCTGGAGATAATTGAGGGAAAGACTCAAAGGACATTTCAGATCTAACCCTGAGGAGATCAGAGGCCAGGACTTCTGCAGCGAGTAACTCACCTCCTGATTCCCCAAAGCCTGATTCCCATCCACAAGGACACAAGTCGGGAGTGTGATGGAATACTCCCCAGTTACCTGGATGGGTGCAGCTCCAACAACACTCAAGGAGCTCGACACCATCCAGGACAAAGCAGCCCTGTTTGGTTGGCACCACTTCATTCCCTCCACCACTTAGTAGCAGTGTGTACTATCTACAAGATGCACTATAGCTTATTCACCAAAGATCCTTAGACAGCATCTTCCAAACCCACGTCCATCTAGAAGGACAAGGGCAGCAGATGCATAGGAACACCACCATCTGCGAGCTCTAAGCCACTCACCGTCCTGACTTGGAAACATATCAGCCATTCCTTCACAGTTGCTGGGTCAAAATCCTGGAATTCCCCCCCTAAGGGTCAACCCACAGCATGTGGACTGCAGTGATTGAAGAAGGCAGCTCACCACCACCTTCTCAAGGGGCAACTAGGGATGGACAATAAATGCAGGCGAGGCAGCGACACCCACTCCCCACCAACCCCCTCCGCAAGCAAATTGGAACAGATACTGTCACATGCTCTGCTAACAGTCAATGCAGATGCTCACCTATAAACCGGTGAAGGGTCTCCACCCAAAGTGATGAGCCATTTTATTTCAGGCGCTGCGGAGTATCTGTTATTGCTTCCCGCCCTCAAACCCAACCCTGTAATGAGCAGCTCTATATTTGTGGCACTCACCACAACCCTGGATGAGTTAATCATCTCTCTTTCTCTGCTATATCCCTCCGCTGCCAATAAAAACACACACTGCAGCCAAATCTACTTTGATGAAGATTTTCCTTCCCCCCGCCCCCCCTCACTTATCAATTCAGAGCAGTGGTTCCAAATTAAACCCTCGAGGAGATTGCTGGGTTAATCCTTGCAAACCCAACCCCTCCAGACTGAAGTGAAGGACTGCTTTCGAAAAGTTTCCAGTGTCCAGTAAATGTGTAATGTTTCTTTCTTTTCCCCCCCCCGCTCCTCGAGGCTCCATATCACGCAGCGAGTTCCAGCCACACACTGTCCAAATCCACCGTGTCATCCCATTCGACAGCTAATTTGGACAGAGGTGGAGCAGAAATGATCCTGGCTTCAAAAGTGACAACGTAGACTGGGGGTTGTGTGGGAAGCTTGGAGACTGACTATTATTTTTTTATTCCCTGCCAACGAAAAGGCTCTGGCTCCATGCTATATTTCAAGGGGCATTGAAGGCTTTCCTAATACCTCAGCCAGCTGGCCACCACCCTACTGTTACGCAACAGGCGTTGGACGTCTATGCTAGCACTTAAGGACTTATAGAATCATATTATCCTACAGCGCAGAAGGAGGCCATTTGGCCTTTCAAGTCTGTACCAATCACAACCTAATCCAGACCCTATCCCCACAAACTTCATGCATTTACCCTATCTAGTCCCCCTGACACTAAGGGGCAATTTAGCCTGGACAATCCATCTAACCCGCATATCTTTGGAGTGTGGGAGGAAACGGGAGCACCCAGAGGATAAAAGGGGGGGCGGTTTAGAACGGAGTTGAGGAGGAACTTCTTCACTCAAAGGGTGGTGAATCTCTGGAATTCTCTGCCCATTGAAGTGGTGGAGGCTGCCTCGCTAAATATTTTTAAGACGCGGGTTGATGGGTTTTTGATAAGAGAGGGGATTAAGGGTTATGGGGAGAGGGCGGGAAAGTGGAACTGAGCCACAACAGATCAGCCATGATCTTATTGAATGGCGGGGCAGGCTCGAAGGGCCAGATGGCCTACTCCTGCTCCTATTTCTTATGTTCTTATGTTCTTAAACCCGCAGGGAGAACATGCAGTCTCCGCACAGACAGTGACCCAAGCCGGGAATCGAACTCAGGTCCCTGGCGCTGTGAGGCAGCAGTGCTAACCACTGTGCCGCCGTGCCGCCCCCAACTTGACTTGACAGCAAGACCTGACTCTTTCCTCACCCGATGCCAATGCACTTTCACTGGACGCACGATTTGAGCAGCAGACGGGGAATATAACCCGAGATCCGCCCACCTCCATGGTGGGTGAATGCTTTTATCCCTCTCTTTTGATAATTCTTCTCCTCTTCCCCCCCTGACAGGTCTCCCACACTGACACCGCCCCAACCCTAGAGAACGAAGGTGAGGAGGGGGAGGATGACCTGCCTCTCAGGCTTCTGCGGACATTTACATCGAAACTGGTTACCAAAAGATGCTGCTTCCAATTCCCTCATTCCTGGCATGGAAATCCTTGGCCACCTATATTGGCACATGCCCATCAATGATCTTGTAGCACTTTACTCAAACACTCGATGTGTGTACATACACCAATGATTATCGACATGTCCCCATTGGCCACAAAGGACAGGCATCTCAACCAATCTTGATTCTGTCCTTATCACCTCATGTTCGCACACATGCGCTGTCATCTTAACTGGGAGCTTGGCACAGTTGGAGACTTGGACCAGAGTCCTTATCATCTACCCACTTACCTGAAAGACAGGGGTTGCCTGCAGCGTACGAAGGTTAAGGATCAAAGCACCAACTCTTACTGTGGCATTCAGAGAGTCATGTTTTGGGATACGGATTCCCAAGGGTGGCACAGTGGTTGGCACTGCTGTCTCACATCGCCAGGGACCTGGGTTCAATTCCTAGCTTGGATCACTATGTATGTGAAGTTTGCATGTTCTCCCCATGTCTGCATGGGTTTTCTCCAGGTGCTCTGGTTTCCCCCCACAGTCCAAAGATGTGCTGGTTAGGGTACACTGGCCATGTTAAATTCTCCCTCAGTGTACCTGAACAGGCGCCGGAGCATGGCAACTAGATGAATTTCCACAGTAACTTCATTGCAGTGTTAATGTAAGCCTACTTGTGACTAATGAATAAATTTTACTTTTTTTCAGAACGCACTATGGCAGCCACTGGAATTTAAATGTAAGGAATCAGATTGAATTCTAATTGATAAAATCTGGAACTGAAAGCTTCTCTCAGTCATGGTGACCATGACAGTATCATCACTGCCCCCAAAAAAAACCCATCTGCTTCACTAATGTCCCTTTAGGGAGGGAAATCTGCCGTCCTTACGCGGTCTGGCCTACATGTGACTCCAGAGACACAGCAATGAGGTTGACTCTTAATGGCCTCTGAAATGAGCTGAGTGGGACACTCAATTAGGGATGGACAAGGATGCCCACCTCCTCATGGAAATAAATAAATAATGGTGTGACCTTGAACTGGTAAAAATTTATTTTATTCATTCATGGGAAATGTGTATCGCTGGCTGGCCTGCATTTCTTGCCTATCCCTAATTGCCCCTTGAACTGACTGTCTTGCTTGGCCATTTCAGAAGACAGTTTAACCATATTGCTGTGGCTCTGGAGTCATACGTCAGCCAGACCAGGTAAGGACAGTCAATTTCCTTCCCTAAAGGACATTAGTGAACTAGATGGGTTTTTCCGCCGATGGTTTCATGGCCATCAGTAGGTTCTTAATTCCAATTTTTTTTTAAAATCGAATCCAAATTCCAACGTGATGGGATTCGAAACCGGGTCCCCCAGACATTCACAGAATGGGATTCCTATAGTGCAGAAGGCAGCCATTCGGCCCATCGACTCTGCGCCAACTACAATCGCACCCAAGTTTATAATCCCACATATTTATCCTGCTAGTTCTCCTGACAATATGGGGCAATTAATTACACACGACCAATCACCCTAACCTGCACGAGCGTGGGAGGAAACCCATCCAGACACTGAGAGGACGTGCAAACTCCACACAGACAGTGACCCGAGGCTGGAATTGAACCTGGGTCCCTGGTGCTGTGAGGCAGCAGCTTTAGCTGAGTTTCTGAACTAATAGTCTGACGATAATACCACTGGACCAGCGCCTCTCCTAACCTGAACTCCAAACACATTTAACCATCAGGATGGATTTGAAACAAGACTTCTAGCTACACTTGGATACCAGTTCCCATGGAAAACAATTGGGTAAAGATCAGTGGGTCAGATTTTGTCAGCTACTATAGATAGAATTCAATCATAGAACCTCTACAGTGCAGAAGACCATTTGGCCCATCGAGTCTGCACCGGCCACAGTCCCACCCAGCCCCTACCCCCATAACCCATGCATTTACCCTAGCTTGTCCCTCTGACACTACAGAGCAATGGCCAATCCACCTAACCCACACATCTTTGGACCGTGGGAGGAAACAAGAGCATCCAGAGGAAACCCACGCAGATACGAGGAGAATGTGCAGACTCCCCACAGATACTGACCCAAGCTGGGAATCGAACCCAGGTCCCTGTCGCTATGAGGCAGCAGTGCTAACCACTGTGCCGCCTTGAAAGTTTTTGCCACGGGAGCATCCTCACGAGAGGCTGGAGGAGGTGCTGGCTCTTTCCATGGTTCTTTTGTTTGCCGGCTCTTCGTATTTCACCCAACGTCTGTTCTTCAAAGTAAATCTGGACAGTCAGTGGCCACAGGATAGTTCACCATTGGAGCTGACCCAGTGACGGTGTGCGCACAGGCAATTGCACGCAGCGAGACCGCTACAACCTGGGGTTGCAGAACCCTTTCACCCTCCCCACGTTCCTGTGTAAGCTACGGCTCAGCTGTAAGCACTCATGCCTCAGAGCTGGAGCTTTAAGTTCTGTTGCAGAGACTTGAATATAAAATCAAGGCGGACGCCTCCCTGCAGTACCGTGGGTATGCTGCACTCTCCGCGGTGCCATCTTTTGAAATGGGACATAACGGCCGGAATTCTCCAGCCATTCACGCCTGCGGGATTCTCCAGTCCCGCCGGCAGCACACTCCCTGCCAGCATGGGTGACACCTTTGGGAATTCTCACTGACAGCAGTGGGATCAGAGAATCCTGCCGCTAGCAAACAATGCGCTGCCTCATGCCAGCAGGGAACACGTCTCTGGGAGACCAGAGAACCTCGAGCGACATGTCTGCTCTCCCTGGTGGATATTAAAGATGCCTTTGGTACGACCTGAAGAGCAGGAAAGCCTCTGTCCGCAAGTACTCACATCACAAAATCATAGAAGAATCGTAGGTTCCCTACAGCGCCGAAGGAGGCCATTTAGCCCATCGAGCCTGCACGAACCACAATCCCACGAGGCCCCTATCCCCATAACCCTACCTATTAACCTCCTGACATTAAGGGGCAGTTTAGCACGGCCGATCAGCCTAACCCGCACATCTTTGGACTGTGGGAGGAAGCCGGAGGAAGCCCACACAGACACGAGGGGGAACGTGCAGACTCCACACAGGCAGTGACCCACGCCGGGAATCGAACCCGGGTCCCTGGCGCTGTGGGGCTGCAGCGCTAACCACCGTGCCGCCCCGAAGCAAAAGCAAATAGTGCGTTGCTGTTCACGTGAGCTTGCTACGTCACACGCCAGAAACGTGCTACTTCACGGAGGGATGCTTTGGGACATGAAAAACGCTACAGAAATGCAGGTCCTTTTGTTTTGTACCACTGGTATAGCCCGGAGAATGAATCTGGCGTTTTGTTTTGCTGCTCTGGCCCCTTTCTATACCATGTTATGAGTCACTGGGGAAACTTGCACAATGTTACAACAGATTGCTTGTCCTGCAACGTTGCTTTATAAGTCTCTGGGAACATTCAGAATGTAGAGAAAGTCAGAGGTCAGAATAAGCTATTGGGCCCAGTCCATACCAGACGCGGGAACAGTCTCTGAGCATCTTGACGCTCTTTGATGGCGAGACGGTGCTGCTATTTGTCAATATTTGTAAGCAGCCTGATACAGTGTCGGGAGCGTGTGCAGACACATTAGCGTGAAGCAGGTTCAGGGCCTGCAGGGAAGTGGGAGAGGTTCAGAGAATGAACTTCTGATAGCGATACAAGGCTGCCTAAAGGCACTGGCTGTCATTACGGGGTAAATTTAACTTGTTACTGAAACCATGAGATGGAGTATCTGGAATTATTTGACTGCAGCCCACCCTTCTGATGAAGTTGCAAGGCACTTGTATTTGGAGCAAAAAAATACCCGGGCAGACACAGGTGTGAGAACACATGTATACACAACAGAAACTGCGTGCACGCTCTGTACAGAGTCAAGTACGCAAAAGCAAACAGACAAGAGTCTCATTCGGCTGACTAATTGCAAATATTTACTGGTAACGGCAATGGGAAAAGAATTAACTTGAGGATTAAAGGATTAATCCCATTCTCCCATCAATGGGCAACAAGTGTTAAAGTTCTGTTAATTCCTCCACAGCCGCCTCCCTATCTCCATGATTTCCCCCAGTCATACAACCCTCTGGCTGCGAGCAATTTTGGGCCCCGTATCGAAGGAAGGACGTGCTGGCCCTGGAGAGGGTCCACAGGAGGTTCACGAGAACGATCCCAGGAATGAAAAGTTTGACGTACGAGGAATGTCTGAAGACTCTGGGTCTGTGCTCGATGGAGTTTAGAAGGTTCGGGGAGGGGGCGGAATCTCTCAGAAATTTATAGAATACTGAAAGGCCAAGATGGAGCGGACATGGGGAAGATGATGTGGGAGTGGCACGTTGGCGCAGTGGTTAGCACTGCTGCCTCACAGCGCCAGGGACCCGGGTTCAATTCAGGGCTACGGTCACTGTCTGTGTGGAGTTTGCACATTCTCCCCATGTCTGCGTGGGTTTACTCCAGGTGCTCTGGTTTCCTCCCACACTCCAAAGATGTGCAGGTTAGGTGGATTGACCATGCTAAATTGATCCTTGTGTTAGGGGAATTAGCTAGGGTAAATATGTGGGGTTATGGGGATAGGGCCTGGGTGCGATTATAGTTGGTGCAGATTCAATGGGCCAAATGGCCTCCTTGTGCACCGTAGGGATGCTATGATTCCATAATGGTCACCCAGAGGAATTCCACGCATAATGTGCATAATTATCCAAAGATGTATAGGTTAGATTGATTGGCTATGCTAAATCGTCCCATAATGTCAGGGGGATTAGCAGGGCAAATACATGGTGTTGCAGGGATAGGGCCTGGGTGGGATTGTTGTTGGTGCAGGCTTAATGGGCTGAATGGCCTCCTTCTGCACTGTAGGGATACAATGATTAGTAGGAGAGACTAGGACCCAAGGGCACAGAGATGTGGAGGAATTTCTTCAGCCAAAGGGTGTTGAATCTGTGGAATTCACTGCCACAGAGGAGGCCGGGTCATCGAGTGCCTTTAAGACAGAGATAGATAGGTTCTTGATTGGTAAAGAATCAAAGGGTTACAGGGAAGAATGGGGTTGAGAAACGTATCAGCCATGATCGATGGGCCGAATGGCCTAATTCTGCTCCTATGGTTTTAACTCCAAAAGATCTCAGAGACTTTGCACACCCTCATTTGTTTTTCACCACCATCGGGGTCAAGAATATCATCTTCCAAAGCCCTAAAAGCTCTAGAAACCCTTCCCTAAATCTCTCTCTCACTCCTTCTTTAAGTCAGGGGAACACAATATCACTCCCTAAGGTCACTGCTTACAACTTGCCTTACTTACTCTGACCTTCACACATGGTTCAGCGTCTAATTCTAATGAATGCTCCTACAAAGCACCCTGGGACGTTTTACTACACTGAGGGCGCTATATGAATGCAAGTTGTTGTTGCTGGCCCAACACAAGAAAACCTTTTGTCTGTCAAATTCAATGCTTCTTGGAGGAGGTGAAGTAGAAGGTAAAGTTTATTTATCAGTTCCAAGTAAGGCTTACACTAACACTGCAATGAAGTTACTGTGAAACTCCTGTAGTTGCCACAGTCCAACGCCTGTTCGGGTCAATGCACCATTAGCAGACTGTGGAAGGAAACCAGAGCACCTGAACGAAACCCACGCAGTCATGGGGAGAACGTGCAACCTCCACACAGACAGTGACCCAAGTTGGGAATCGAGCCCGGGTCCCTGGTGCTGTGAGGCAGCAGTGCTAACCAATGTGCCACCCCCGCTTTCATTAGTGGACTCTGAGCGTTACAGTCAGCTAGCCCAGTGCTCAGAATAAACAGGGCAGTGCCGTGCTGTAACTGGGTGGTGGTTCCACTAGGAAATGTGCCTCAGGAAGCTGAAGGGGTGCAACCTGCAATATTTTGGTCTGTTGAAATGAATGGATGGAAATAAGACCCACAGAGAGCCATATCAAGAGATACCCTGACCATGTGTGCACTGGGAGTCCTGGCTTGACACCAAAAAACCTACAGCTGAGAGAGCGAGACAGAGTTTTTCATCCCACGCCAGAGCTTCTTGCCCTATGGGTAGCATGGTGGCATAGTGGTTAGCTCTGCTGCCCCACAGCGCCAGAGACCCAGGCTCGATTCCCGACTTAGGTCACTGTCTATGCAGAGTCTGTATGTCCTCCTCATGTCTGTGTGGGTTTCCTCCCACAGTCTGAAAGATGCGCTGGTTAGGGTGCATTGGTCATGCTAAATTTTCCCAGAACAGGCACCAGAGTATGGCAACTAGAGGAATTTCACAGTAACTTCATTGCAGTGTTAACGTAAGCCTTACTTGTGACAATGATAAATAAATTCTAAACTTAACATGTACCTAGTTCAACCAGTCTGAGTTGGGGTGGAAGGGAGAGTAAGGTGGAGCAGGGGATGGGAAGGACAGCTTTCACAATGGAACCTCGTGCATTAAAGACTCTCTTGATGCACTATCTGTTCCTGAACACTGATGAGGTCACGTACTTTCTAAAATCATTCTGAGGTTGTGGGCCTCGCTGGCAATTTATTGCCATTGCTAATTGCCCTCGAGAAAGTAAGCTGCCTTCTTGAATCGCTGCAGTCGACGTGCTGTGGGTTCACCCATGCCATGAGAGAGGGAATTCCAGGACTTTGATCCAGCGACAGTGCAATGGTATATTTCCAAGTCAGGATGGTGAGCGACTTGGAGGGGAACTTGCAGGGGTGCTCCCCATCCATCCATCATAGTAACATAGAATCCTACAGTGCAGGTGGGGGACCATTCAGCCCATCGTGTTTTCACCAACCACAATCCCACCCAGGCCCAATCCCCATGACCCCAAGCAGTTACCCTAGCTAGCTCTCCCTGACACTAAGGGCAATTTAGCATGATCAATGCACCTAACCCACATATCTTTGAACACTAAAGGGCAATTTAGCATGGTCAATCGACCTAACCTGCACATCTTTGGACTGAGGGGGGAAACCGGAGCACCCGGAGAAAAACCCACGCATACACAGGGAGAACGTGCAAACTCCACACAGACCCAAGCCGGGAATCGAATCCGGGCACTGTGAGGCAGCAGTGCTAACCACTGTGCCACTGTGTCACCCATCTGCTGTCCTTTTCCTTGTAGGTGGTAGCAGTCGTGGGTTTGGAAGGTGCTATCTAAGGAGCATTGGTGAGTTGCTGCCGTGCATCTCGTAGATAGTTCACACAGCTGCCACTGTGCATCGGTGGAGGAGAGAGTGAATGTTTAAGGTGGTTAATGGGGTGCCAGTTCAGCAGGCTGTTTGGTGCTGGACGAAACCACTTGATTCGCTGCTGATGTAAGCTCGGACTGATTTGGGTGCTAAAATTAACCTTGTTGTCCATAGGCTAAGATAGGAAAAGATTGACCCAAGCCTTACTACCAAGTGACCATTTTTGGAAAGAACACATGAATTAAAATCAGAGGACAAGATTAAGTTCAGATGTGATCTCCAACTCCTCTACATTCAGAATAGCTTGTTGAAACTGACCATTTAGAATTACATTTTAACGAGTTGGGATGGTGGTGGTGGTGGGGGGGGTAGCTGTTGACATCTGTTGGGTCAAAGTCCAACTAAAGGCAAGATGAGAAAATAGTAGCGATTAAGGGGCGGCATTGTGGCACAGTGGTTAGCATTGCTGACTCACATCATCAGGGACCGGGGTTCAGTTCTGGCCTCGAGTCACTGCCCGGAATTTTACCAGCGTGCTTTGCCCCGATTCTGGGGGCGGGCGAGGATCAGAGAACGGCATTCTCCATTGGCCTCGGGGTGGGGCGGGGCATTGGACGACACTCGGGCGGACATGCTGGTAAAATTCTGCCCACTGTCTGTGCGGAGTCTGCACGTCCTCCCCGTGTCTGCGTAGATTTCCTCTGGATGCTCCCGCACTCCAAAGATGTGCGAGTTAGGTTGACTGGCCACACTAGATTGCCCCGTAGCATCAGCGGGGCTAGCAGGGTAAATACGGGGTTACGAGGATGGGTCTGGGTTGTCGGTGAAGCTTGATGGGCCAAATGGCCTCCTTCTACACCATAGGGATTCTACAATTCTATGAATTGCTAATGTAATATTCCAGAAAGCATTGCTTCTGGTCGCATATGAGTTATGGAAAGATTAACAGTGGGGTACACTTGATATTATTAGCTGTATGTAATCAATAGTTTTCATGTAAATCTGACCACATATAAATTCCCACCACATTTAAATTTTAAGTGAATATGCACTTGAAGGGCTGTAACCTAAAAAGCTAATTTTAAATTCATTCTGAGGGTGTGGACGTTGCTAGTAATTTATTGCCCATCCCTACTTGCCCCTCGAGAAGGTGTTGGTGAGCTGCCTTCCTGAACCACTGCAGTCCGAGTGGTGTAGGGTACACCCATAGTGCTGAACAGTGTGACACTGCTGTAGGTCAGAGGCCAGGTAAAGCCTGGTAGATTAATAAGCCCTATGGGTATTTACCCCAATGGCTGATTTATTGAATTTAAATTCTGTCATCGGCAGTGGTGGGATTCAAACCCGAGTCCCCGGAACATGACCCTGGGTTACTAGCCCAGCGATAATACCACTATGCCAGCCCCTTCCAAGCTAGGAAGTAGAATTCAACTGGATGGCTTTTATTCTGCCAGCATGGATATGAAGGGCCAAATGGCCTCCCTCTGTGCACAAATGGGGCGTTCACGCCCCTCTGCCGCCGTAGTCAGGACGATGAATTTGCCGCCAGCCATATCTCCATTCACGGAAGCAGGACCAGAAAATCCTGCCAGCTGGGAGATTCCACCCGTTTTCTATGTTTCAGGGCCCTGGGCAGGATTTTCCAGACCCACCCCACACGCCACATTTTCTGGCAGCAGATTGGTCAGAGGCAGGACCTTCCAGTCCTGCTGATGACTACGGGGTTTTGTGTGCCTTACACGCTCTACCACCGGGGAACACACCACAGGGAGTGGGTCACCATCAACGGGACTGGAAGATCCTGCCAGCGGGCAGGGCTGGAGAATTACAGCCCCTATTTCCTCAAATCCATTACTCAACCAATAACACTGGGAATGAGGGCATCTGCTTGGTTTGGGATTCCTCCCGCAAGAATCCGATGCACTTGCCTGGATGGGGGCAGCTCCAACACTCAAGAAGCTCAACACCATCCAGGACAAGGCAGCCCTGCTTGATTGGCACCACATCCACAAATATCCACTCCCTCCACCACCGACGCTCGGTAGCAGCAGTGTGTACCATCTACAAGATGCACTGCAGCAACTCACCGAAGATCCTTAGACAGCACTTTCCAAACCCATGACCACTTCCATCCAGAAGGACGAGGGCAGCAGATACATGGGGAGCACCACCACCTGCAAGTTCCTCTCCAAGCCACTCACCATCCTGACTTGGAAATATATCGGCCATTCCTTCGCAGTCGCTGGGTCAAAATCCTGGAATTCCCTCCCTGAGGGTCAACCCACAGCACATGGACTGCAGCGATTCAAGGCGGCAGCTCACCACCACCTTCTCAAGGGGCAACTAGGGATGGGCAATAAATGCTGGCCCAGCCAGCTACACCTATGTCCCATGAATGAATAAAAAAAAGGTCTGAGTGGACTCCCTCCGAGGAGTGACTGCTAAACCCCCCTCCCTTATGTTCAATGTCTTGGAAATCACAGCTTTGTAATGGCTCCTGCTCTGACCAAGACCACAAGAAACGACAAAGAGTTGTGAACGTAGCCCAATCCATCACGCAAACCGGCCTCCCATCCCACCTGTAACACTACATTCTGCACTCTCTCGTTTCCTTCTCTATGAACAGTATGCTCTGTCTGTATAGCACACAAGATACAATACTTTTCACTGTATGCTAATACATGTAACAATAATAAATCAAACCCATCCATTGACTCTGTCTACATTTCCTGCTGCCTTGGGAAAGCCAAACAGGCGCCAGAGTGTGGCGACTAGGGGAATTTCACAGTAACTTCATTGCAGTGTTAATGTAAGCCTTACTTGTGACTAATAAATAGGATTTAACTACGAACGGTCTGTCTGGCGTGCAGGTCACAATACTTTTCACTGTGCCCCAATACCTGTGACAATACAAATCAAAATCATTCCACGTCTCAGTGGACACCACTTAAAAGTTCATCTCCACACAGAGTGAGTGTCCCTTTAAGGAACTGTTCAGTTGCTTCACTGTGGAAAAAGAATTTGTTTATTTTCCAGCACTCGCCACTGAAAGCTGCTCCAAGATTTACAATACGCTGCACAATTCCTGGGAAATGGAGTGGGGGGGGGGTTAGTATTCCCTCCAGACCTGGCTGGCTTCCAGCCTGCATAAAAATTTTGACAAAGGCTGTAAACTGATAGCCCAACCATATGCTGGGCAGAGGCAGCCGGAGGAATTACTGCTAAGCCCCCCTCCCTTACATTCAATGCAGCCACAGATAAAGTCCATTTATTTATATCTGTGCAGCGAGCCACTTAGCTGTGGGGCTCCAAACAGACACAGCAAGCGAGAATTAAATAGGTGGGGGGGGCAGTCCTTTTTTGTTTCAAAGACCACTTTCTCTTCTTAAAAGAAATATTTGCCAAAAATTTAGCCAGGGAAATTATTGCCAGCACACGCGTAAATCTTTAACAAGACTCACCCTCAATCTTTCGCCAACTCTTTTCCAAAGGAAAGTTTGCCGGGAGTTCTTCCTTTCCAACAACTGATCAATGGGACAAAATTCTTTCTTTGGGACTGGGGAATGGAAGAAGCGTCTCTTAATCCTTGGAGCTGACTTGAAGATCAGAATGCCTGTGCTGTTTGATTGACTCTTGTCCTATCTCTCTCCCTCTCTCTCTATTTCGCTCTCACACTCTGGCTCTCTCCTTGCACGGGGGAAACTTGAGGAGTGTTCCCGCTGCGTTGAGCATGTGCAGAGTTAGTGGCAGCACTGCAGGAAAACGTCACTCCCCTCTGAAGGTTTCTGGAGTGAGCTGAGAGGGGAGGTTACTTCTGCGAAGGCTGTAGTTCTGTTTTAACCTCGCTCGAATGTGAAAAAAAAAGCAAAAGCACTGCGGATACTGGCATCTGAGATAGAAAATTAAATAGGAAAGTCTCAGCGGGGCTGAACCATGAGAGTTTACAGAATAGGGTCATCCAGCCTCTGTTCCCTCTCCCGAGGTGCTTGTCAGACCTGCTGAGATTTTCCAGCATCTTCCGTTTCGGTTACAGACTCAAATGTTCCATCTTCTCCTCTTGCTACGGCTCTAGCTCATGCTTAGGGTGAAATTATACAGCCCTTCATATCTCTCCTGTGTGACCTCTTTTCTATTTGCAGAAAGTCCTCGACTTCCCCATCCTCTCTCTCTCCCTTTCTCCTTTAAGGTGTCCAGATCACCAACAACCTGGTTCCCCTCCCACGCCGACGCTATAGTTAAGAAAGCCCCACCGACGCCTCTAGTTTCTCAGAAGACTAAGGAAATTTGGCATGTCAGCTCTGACTCTCACCAACTTTTACAGATGCACCATGGAAAGGATCCTTTCTGGTTGTATCACAGCTTGGTATGGGCTCCTGCTCTGCCCAAGACCGCAAGAAACGACAAAAGGGTCGTGAATGTAGCCCAATCCGTCACACAAACCCATCCATTGACTCTGGTTCAATGCTTCCTCAGGAAAAGCAGCCAGCATAATTAAAACCCCGCACATCCCGGACATTCTGTCTTCCACCTTCTTCCGTCAGGAAAAAGTTACAAAAGTCTGAGGCACCAACCATCTTCAGAACAGCTTCTTCTCTGCTGCCACCAGACCTGAATGGACCTACCTTGCATCAAGCTGATCTTTCTCTACACCCTAGCTGTGACTGTAACACTATATTCTTCATTTTCATTTCCTTCTCGATGAGTGGTATGCTTTGTCTGTATGGTGCGCAAGAAACAATATTTTTCACTGTATGCTAATACATGTGACAATAATAAATCAAATCAAATGTTCCTTAAAATCTACATTTTGGACCATGCGGGTCATGGTGGCACAGTGGTTAGCACTGCTGTCTCATAGCCCCAGGGATCTGGGTTCAATTCCTGGCTTAAGTCACTATCTGTGCAGAGTCTGCACGTTCTCCCCATGTCTGTGTGGGTTTCCTCCGGGTGCTCTGGTTTCCTTCCACAGTCTGAAAGACATACTGGTTAGGGTGCATTGGCGATGCTATATTCTCCCTCAGTGTACCCGAACAGGCGCTGGAGTGTGGCGACTAGGGGATTTTCACAGTAACTTCATTGCAGTGTTAACGTAAGCCTTACTTGTGACTAATAAATAAATTTTGGTCTCTTCATTTCTCCTTATTCGGCTCCTTGTCAAATTTGGTTTGATTTTTGCTCCAGGTCAGTGCCCTGGGCTGTTTTATTAGATTAAACTTGTATAGGTACAAGTTGTTGTTGTTGTATGAGCCTGGGAAAACCATGGGGCAGCAATGCTATTTGACTGTGTGGGGCATCACAGCCAAGATGGTAATCTGGCCTCACCCAGTCTGCACCCTTTCTGTTTGGGAAATGTGGCCCATTTTCTTCCTTGTGGACCTCAGAGTGCTGTCCCCAGTGGTATACCCGACCATTTCACTGGACGCACAGCGGCATCTGAGATAAAGGCACAATACTGCGGGGGGTTTATTGAATCATACAGTGCAGAATGAGGCCATTTGGCCCATCGAGTCTGCACCAACGACAATCCCATCCGGACCCTTTTCCCATAACCCCATGTATTTATTCTAACTACTCCCTCTGACACTAAGAGGCAATTTATCATGGCCAATCCACCTAAACTGCACATCTTTGGAATGTGGGAGGAAACCAGAGCACCCGGAGGAAACACAGGGAGAATGTGCAAACTCCAGTGACACAAACCAGGAATCGAACCTGGGTCCCTGGTGCTGTGAGGCAGCAGTGCTAACAACTGTGCCACCGTGCTGCCCTGAACCCATCAATGCTGGAATCTGAAACAAAAGCAACAGGCCTGACGGTGTCTGGGGAGAGAGAATGGAGCCAACCTTTTGAGTTTGGATGACCCTTCTTCAGAGCCCAGAGGAAGACAGAATGGCATCAGTCCTGCTTTAGTGTGAGTGTCTGTGTGTCTGAGTGCGAGTTGAGTGTGTGTGTGTGTGTGCCTGAGTGTGAGTTGAGTGTGTGTGTACCTGAGTGTGAGTTGAGTGTGTGTGTTTGTGAGTGTGAGTTGAGTGTGTGTATGTGTGCCTGAGTGTGAGTTGATTGTGTGTGTGTGTGCCTGAATGTGAGTTGTGTGTGTGTATGTGTGCCTGAGTGTGAGTTGATTGTGTGTGTGTGTGAGTGTGAGTTGAGTGTGTGTGTGAGTGTGAGTTGAGTGTGTGTATGTGTGCCTGAGTGTGAGTTGTGTGTGTGTGTATGTGTGCCTGAGTGTGAGTTGTGTGTGTGTGTATGTGTGCCTGAGTGTGAGTTGTGTGTGTGTGTCTGAGTGTGAGTTGAGTGTGTGTGTGAGTTGAGTGTGTGTATGTGTGCCTGAGTGTGAGTTGATTGTGTGTGTGTGTGCCTGAGTGTGAGTTGTGTGTGTGTGTCTGAGTGTGAGTTGAGTGTGTGTGTGAGTTGAGTGTGTGTATGTGTGCCTGAGTGTGAGTTGTGTGTGTGTATGTGTGCCTGAGTGAGTTTTGTGTGTGTGCGTGTGTGTCTGAGTGTGAGCATGTGTCTGCATGTGTGAATGTGTGTGAGTATGTGTGTTTGTTCTGTAGTTTGTGATAGGTGCCACAAAAATGCAGGTTTTCTCTGCATAAGGTGCATTTAGCAAGGGGCTCATTATGGCCGAGCACGGAATTAATGTGCATTTCTGCAGTTGGACTCTGAGTCTGTAATCTGGACCTTGTTTGTTCTGTAGCTTCCACTACCACCCCCACAGCATTTTTATTCCTTTGAATAGTCCTTTCAAATAAAGTTGGTCAGGCCAAATATTCCTTTTATAATCCGTGCTGGCTATTCATTGCCTCTGTCACTGAGAGTAGGTGGAGGTAATGTTTCCGCTCCTGTTAGTCTGTTTGTCTGTAAACAATTACCTCAATAAAAGACTCACGGATGGACTTTGATGAAACTTGGTGTGCAGGTCAGAAACGCCCCAAGGAGGAACTGATCGAGATACAGGAAAAATACAGATCCAGACCCTGGAATTTTCTTTAGGATCCGTAAACATTAGCGCGATTGGCACAAATTGACATTTTTTTAAGAACATTGTTATTTTATTTTAACAATTTTAGTCACAAGGCTCAGATCAACACTGCGATGAAATTACTGTGAAATTCCCTGAGTCGCCACACTCTGGCGCCTGTTTGGGTCAATGCACCCTAACCAGCACGTCTTTCAGACTGCGGGAGGAATCCAGAGCCCCCAGGAGGAAACCCACACACACACACAGGGGAGAATATGCCAGCTGCACACAGACAAAAGTTAAAGTAAAGTTTATTTGTTAGTCACACGTAAGACTTACGTTAACACTGCAATGGAGTTACTGTGAAAATCCCCCAGTCACCACACTCTGGTGCCTGTTCGGGAGGGAGAAATTAGCATGGCCAATGCTCCTAACCAGCACGTCTTTCAGACTGTGGGAGGAAACCCAAGCAGACATGGGGAGAACGTGCAGACTCCGCATTGACTTTTCACAGTAACTTCATTGCAGTGTTAATGTAAGCCTACTTGTGACAAATAAACTTTAACTTTAACCAATCCCCGAAACCTACACATCTTGGGATACTAAGGGGCAGTTTAGCATGGTCAAACCATCTAACCTGCATGCCTTTAGACTGTGGGAGGAAAGCAGAGCATCTGGAGGAAACCCAGGCAGACACGGAGAGAACGTGCAAACTCTACACAGACAGTGACCGAAACTGGAATTGAACCTGGGTCCCTGATGTTGTCAAGCAGCAGTGCTAACCACTGTGCACTTTCTCCTCTCTCCAGTAGTATCTGCATTAGGCCTCCTACCACCAATGTCAAGCTAAAGAAAATGAAGGCCGATGGGTGACCTAATTAGAGGTCTTTAACAAGATGAAAGATTTGAATAGAGTGAATACAGAGAGTTTTCTTTCCTGGGATGTGGGTAAGGCTGGCTGGGCCAGCATTTGTTGTCCATCCCTAACTGCCCCTTCAATTGAGTGGCTTGCTAGGCTGTTTCAGAGGGCAGTTAAGAATCAGCCATATTAATGTGGGTCTAGAATAACCTGTAGGCCAGCAGATTTGCCTTCCCTAAAGGGATATTAGTGAACCAGATGGATTTTTAACAACAATCATTAACAACATCAATGGCCATCATTAGGTTTTTAACTGAATTCAAATTTTGCCATCAGCTACGGTAGGATTTGAACCCAGGTCCCCAGGATTACTGGTCCACTAACAATACCACTATGCCACCATCTCCCCTTAAAGGATGCTTCCTCTTTGTGGGGAAGAGCATAATGTGAGACCATTAATATGAGATGGTCACCAAGAAATCCACTCGGGAATCCAGAAGAATGGGGAGAATGTGGAACCCGTGACCCCAGGGAGTGGTTGAAATAAATAGGATAGATAAATGTAAAGGGAAATAAGACAAACACATCTGGGAAAAGGGAATAGATGAAAGAGTCATAGAGGTTTACAGCATGGAGATAGATCCTTCAGCCCAATTTGTCCATGCCACCCAATTTTTACCACTAAGCTAGCCCCAATTGCCTGCGTTTGGCCCGTATCCCTCTATACTCATCTTAACCATGTAACTATTTAAATGCTTCTTAAAAAAACAAAATTGTACCTGCCTCTACTACCAACTATGGAAACTTGTTCCACACACTCACCCTCTGCGTGAAAGAATTGTCCCTCTGGACCCTTTTGTATCTCTCCCCTCTCACCTTAAACCTATGCCCCCTAGATTTAGACTCCCCTATCTTTGGGAAAAGATATTGACTATCTAGCTGATCTGTACCCCTTATTATTTTATAGACCTCTATAAGATCACCCTTCAGCCTCCTACGCTCCAGAGAAAAAAGTCCCAGTCTATCCAGCCTCTCCTTATAACTCTAACCATCAAGTCCTGGTAGCATCCTGGTAAATCTTTTGTGCACCCTTTCTAGTTTAATAATATCCTTTCCATAATAGGGTGACCAGGACAGTACACAATATTCCAAGTGTGGCTTTACCAATGTCTTATACAATTTCAACAACATGTCCCAACTCCTGTATTCAAAGTTCTGACCAGTGAAACCAGGCATGCCGAATGCTTTCTTCACCACTCTGTCCATCTAGGATTGGGAATGAATCATAGAATCCTTACAGTGCAGGAGGAGGCTGTTTGGCCCATCGAGTCTGCACCTACAATAATTCCACCCAGGCCCTATCCCCCTATTCACCCCACTAATCTCTCTGACATCCCCCTAACACAACTGAGCAGTTTAGCATGGCCAATCAACCTAACATGCACATTTTTGGACTGTGGGAGGAAACCGGAGCAAACTCACACAGACATGGGGAGAACGTGCAGACTCCACACAGCCAGTCACCCAAGCCAGGAATCGAACCCAGGTCCCTGGTGCTAACCACTGTGCCGCCAAGTCGCCCTAATCAACTCAATGATTTATGCAGATAGTTTATTTATTAGTGTCACGAGTGGGCTTACATCAACACTGCAATGAAGTTACAGTGAAAATCCCCTAAAACATCCATAATCTGCACAGACGGTGACCCAAGCCGGGAATCGACTCCGGGTGTTTGGTGCTGGGAGGCAGCAGTGCTAACCACTGCGCCACCTTGTGGAGAAATATTGGAGGAGGCTTGAGGGGAGCATAAACACTGGCATAGAGAGGTTGGCCCGAATGGCCAGTTTCTGTGCACGATAATCTCTCTACAAACCTCTTCAATCCATAAGTGGGTAGACAGGAGGATTCACAGCCCTGCTCCATACCTCATATTGGACTAAAGTGTGTTTGGATTGAAGTCTATGTCAACATGCTCCCTCTAGTGGCCACATTGATCATTGATGAAAACCCTTTCTAAAAGTGACAGGCAGTCTTGGAATAGATTTTGGAGTTGATTTGGTTTGATTTATTATTGGGATACAGTGAAAAGTATTGTTTCTTGCACGCTATACAGATAAAGCACATTGTTCATAGACTAATTCCAGGAGAAGGAAAGGAGAGAGTGCAGAATGTAGTGTTACAGTCATAGCTAGGGTATCGAGAAAGATCAACTTAATGTGAGGTAGGTCCATTCAAAAGTCTGACGGCAGCAGGGAAGAAGCTGTTCTTGAGTCGGTTGGTACGTGACTCAGACTTTTGTATCTTTCTCCTGACGGGAGAAGGTGGAAGAGAGAATGTCCGGGGTGCGTGGGGTCCGTAATTATACTGACTGCTTTGCCGAGGCAGTGGGAAGTGTAGACAGAGTCAATGGATGGGAGGCTGGTTTGTGTGATGGAGTGGGCTACGTTCACAACACTTTGTAGTTTCTTGCGGTCTTGGGCAGAGCAGGGGTCACATCAAGCTGTGATCCAACCAGAAAGAATGCTTTCTATGGTGCATCTGTAAAAGTTGATGTGAGTCGTAGCAGACACGCCAAATTTCCTTAGTCTCCTGAGAAAGTAGAGGCGTTGATGGGCTTTCTTAACTATAGCGTCGGCATGGGGAGTGTTGCAGGGGGGGAGGTGGTGGAGGGGAGGAATGAGGGGGAACCAGGACAGGTTGTTGGTGATCTGGACATCTAAAAACTTGAAGCTCCTGACTCTTTCTACTTTGTCCCCATTGATGTAGCCAGCTGCAAACAATAGCACTGTGGCGATTGTAGTTATGTTACCAGACAAATAACACAGCAACCCTGACTAATAACCCACAGAGTGAAAGTTGAAATCCCGCGGTGGCAGTTTCAGAATTTAAATTCAGCTTCAAGCAAAGTTTGGCAATGAAGAGAAATTGCAATTGATTTAAGTGACCACAAATCCGTCACATTTATATAAAATCTCAGTGGGGGGAGAGGGGAGTGCGACCTCAGCACTGCGATCTCCGCCATGGATAGAGCAAGGAAGCGGATCCTGAATCCACCCCAGCTGGGGATGGAACGTCCCAATCCGAGTACATCAGCCGTCTGCCCAACTGAGCCAGCCCCCTGCATACTCCACTGCAGTTCTGAGGGAGTGCAGCACTGTTGAAGGTCCTCTGTTTGGGTATCGTAGAATCATACAGTGCAGAAGAGGCACTTTGGTCATGTCTGCACTGGCGTGTAAGAAACACCTGACCACCCACCATATGGGTGGCACAGTGGTTAGCATGGCTGCCTCACAGCGCCAGGGACCCGGGTTCAATTCAGGCCTCGGGTCACTGTCTGTGTGGAGTTTACACATTCTGCCCCAGATCTGCGTGGGTTTCCTCCGGGTGCTCTGGTTTTAAATAAAGTTTATTTATTAATCACAAATTGGCTTACATTAACACTGCAATGAAGTTACTGTAAAATTCTCCTAGTTGTCACATTCTGGCACCAGCTCAGGTCAATGTACCCTAACCAGCACATCTTTCGGACTGTGGGAGGAAACCAGAGCACCCAGAGGAAACCCACGCAGACATGGGAAGAACGTGCAGACTCCACACAGACCACCCAAGCAGGGAATTGAACCCAGTTCCCTGGTGCTAACCACTGTGCCAGCGTCCACACTCCAAAGATGTGTGGGTTAGGTTGATTGGCCATGCTAAATTGACCCTTAGTGTCGAAAGATTAGCAGAGTGGGATGACTGGGATAGGTGACTCTATTGTTGTCAGTGTAGACTCAATGGGCCGAATGGCCTCCTGCACTGTAGGGATTCTTTGAAAATCCCAATTATCAGCTCTGGTAGGTGCAGAATATCCCCTTGCACTGATTGGAAGAAGAACAGGGTTGTTCTTCCCAGTGTTTGTCCTTCTAGTGGTACGGAGACTGGAATTGTGGCACACAATTAGCTGATGTGGCCTGATCTGAATGGAGCCCCATGTTCGCTGTTGGCTGGTGGCCAGTGTGCTATGAGGCCTTGGCACTCCCCCCAAGCTTCTCAATTTAACGACTCAGATCTGAGTCCATGTCCGACGCAGTATGGAGCAATACTGCTGGAGAGTTTCTCCACATCAGACCTCCAACTCACAGCAAATCCTTGCGAGAAAATCCTTGTTCCAATCCAACGCTACACTCTGCCGTGTCCAGCTGTTTCCAGTCATTCCCATTCTGCTGTATATATTACATAACAAGCAAGGCAAGCAAACAGATCAGGACACTGCCAGCTGTAGCCTTCTCTGGCTCATGTTACCATTCTCTGACTGTCTGGCAGACGAACTGAATAAAGTGTGCGGGAACGATAGGGTCGTGAGATGCAGTGTGGCTTCGAGAGAGGTAAAACATTGACACAGCATTCACAAAAAGAGACACTACACAATCCTGCCACAGCAAGACGTGTCGGATCATCGACACAGGTACCACCATCGCACACCAGGTACACGGTACAATCTCTTGCTACTCGGCCAACGTTGAACGCTGCAGAAAAGGATGTCCCGAGACTTGGTACATTGGCGAGGTGAATGGAATTTCACAGTAACTTCATTGCAGTGTTAATGTAAGCCTTACTTGTGACTAATGAACAAACCTTGCTTTACCAGGCAGACGCTACGACAACAGATGAATGGACACCGCGCGACAAGCGCCAGGCAGGAGTGAACCCTTCCAGTCGGGGAATGCTTTCAGCACTAACTGGCATTCAACCTCCGATCTTCGGGTAAGCGTTCTCCAAGGCGGCCTTCAAGACACACATCGCAGAGTCGCTGAGCAGAGACTGATAGCCAAGTTCCACACCCGTGAGGACGGCCTCAACCAGGATCTTGGGCTCATGTCACACAACCTGTGATCTCCCCCGCCCCCCCAACTATTTGGCAAAATCTCACTAACTGTCCTGGTATGCGACAATTCACACCTCTTCAACCTGTGATCATCCCCGCACTGTCTGTACCTGTAAAAACCTCATTACCTGTAAAGACTCACATTCCAACCACTCTTCACATTCCAACCATTATCTTGCAATTGTGTCTCTGTCTACATACGCCCTGTGTTTGTGAAACTTGCCTCACTTGATGAAGGAGCAGTGCTCCGAAAGCTTGTGATTCCAGATAATTCTGTTGGACTTTAACCTGGTGTTGTGAGACTTCTCACTGTGCCCACAAAAAGGGCTTGCATTTGTACGGCAGGTTTCTTGCCCTGTCCCAATTAGGAGTGGACGTGTAGGGCGTGTCTGCCCCGAAACCGGAAAATCCCACCCGAGTTTAACAGATCTTTCCATGATCCGACCCCTGCCTGCCGTGGCGGGGGCGGAATGGGAAAATTTGCCCCCTGGTCTCTGTCGCAGTGTAGGAAATACGGTTGCCAACCTGGGCACAATAAGCTCGCACAAACAGCGGGTGTGACAATGACCTGGCGTGGCACAGTGGTTAGCACTGCTGCCTCACAGCGCCAGGGACCCGGGTTCGATTGGGTCACTGCCTGTGCGGAGTCTGCACATTCTCCCCGTGTCTGCATGGGTTTCCTCCGGGTGCTCCGGTTTCCCCCCACAGTCCGAAAGACGTGCTGGTTAGATGCACTGATCCGAACGAGGCGCTGGAGTGTGGCGACTGGGGGGTTTTCACAGTAACTTCATTGGAGTGTTAATGTAATGTGACACTAATAAATAATAGACTTTAATTCCAAAGCTTAGGCACCCAGGAAGCTGAAGGCACGGCTGACAACAATGGAGTGATGTAAATCGGGCTTTAGAGCTTTAGAGGAGCACAGAGCATCTCAAGAATGTTGTGGGGCCGGAGGGAATTACAGAGACAGGGATGTCTCTATGATAGATAAGCTGTAAAATGGAATAGTTTCCTCATTGATTCCACTCCAGTTAGATTCACTGTAACCTCGTCAGATCCATGTTAGTTTGAGGTCCACGTGATGTGTGACCAGTATCTCCCACAATCCAGCAGCTGTCAATCTAAAAATAAACAGGCATCTCTCCAGTAACCAAATCGTTATCTCCTGGGGCCATTTTCAAAGAGATTTGCTGGGGGTGGGGGGTGGATCCATCCATTTTCCTGCCAAATTTGGCAAGTGATCTGTCCCTCTCCTCCCAATGTGCTCATAAAAGTGAGGAGGGGCCTATTTTTTTTTAGGTCAAACCAAGTGGACAAACTCAAATTACATTAGGACAAAGTTAAAAAGGGGCGGCTCCCCCAAAGGAAGGGGAACGGCCCCAAACAGAAACAAAAACTACAAAGGAAACTTAAGACACGTCAAATCAAAATGTGATTGTCGGGGTCTATAACGCACCCCAGCCCCTGCGGTGCCCAGCGGGCACGGAAGGCGTCGACCGTGCCCGTGGACATCGCATGCCCCCTCTCCAGGGACACCTGGCCGCGAACGTAGCCGCGGTAGAGGGGAAAAGTGAGGAGGGGAGAAATTATTTTCCATGAACCAGTGTCACAAACTGCCGTAGCACAGAAGGAGGCCATTCAGCCCCTTTGTGTTTCTTCAAGACAGCGATGCCCCCAGCGCTACTCCCCGACCTTCTGCCCAGAACCCTCCACGTTCTTCCTTTGCAGATTTTTTTTTGTTAGTTTATAGGGATGTGGGTATCACCGGCTCACCAGTATTTATTAACCATCCCTCGTGGCCCTTGAACCGAGTGGCTTGTTCGGCCTTTTCAGAGGGCAGTTGAGAGTCAACCACGTTGCTGTGGCTCTGGAGTCACATGTAGGCCAGACCGGGTAAGGATGGCAGATTTCCTTCCCCAAAGGACATTAGTGAACCGGATGGGTTTTTCTGACAATTGACAATGGTCATCAGTAGATTCTTAATTCCAGGATTTTTTTTACTGAATTCAAATCCCACCATCTGCCGTGCTGGGATTCGAATCCAGGTCCCCCAGAACATTTCTGGATTAATCGTCTAGCCATCACCTCCCCGAAAGGGGAGATAATAATCCAATTCCCTCTTGAAAGCCTCAGTTGAGCCTCCCTTCCCCACTCTCTCATGCAGCACCTTCCAGACGCTAACCACTCGCTGTGTAAAAAGGTTCGGCCTCGTGTCCCCATTGCTTCTGTCACCTTAGATCCGTGCTCTCTCGTTCTCTATCCTTCCACCAGTGAAAGAGTTTCTCCCTGTCGCCTCTGTCCAGACCCCTCATGAGTTTGAACAATCGATCAAATCCCACCATCTGCGCCTCTGAGTTTGTCACCTGGCTTGACTTTATTCAGTAAGTGGAGAACATTTTATATTGATTCTTTCATTGGGTATTGCTGAGGCAACTTTGCTTGCACGCTGATTCAATGGTTAGGGGTGGCACAGTGGTTAGCACTGCTGCCTCACGGCGCCAGGAACTGGGATTCGATTCCGGCCTCAGGTCACTGTCAGTGTGGAGTTTGCACTTTCTACCCATGTCTGCGTGGGTTTCCTCCGGGTGCTCCGGTTTCCTCCAACTGTCTAAAGATGTGTAGGTTAGCTGGATTGGCCATGCTAAGTTGCTCCTTAGTGTCCAAAGATGAGCAGGTTAGGTGGATTGGCCATGTAGTGGTAATGCCACAATGCTGTGGGGGTACAGATTCAATCCCACCATGGCACCTGGTAGAATATCAATTACTTAAATTATTCTAAAATTATAAAATTATTGCAGTAAAGATGTGCGGGTTAGGTGGATTGGCCATGCTAAATTAACCCTAGTCTCAGGGGGATTAGCAGAGTAAACGCATGAGGTTGTGGGGATGGGGCCTAGGTGGGATTGTGGTCGGTGCAGGCATGATGGGCTGAATGGTCTCCTTCTGCACTGATTCTATGATTGAATAAAAATCTGCAATTAAAGTCTCAGTAATAATGACCTGAAGCTATCACCGATTCTGACTCTATGGGGAAGGAAATCTGCTATCTTTACCTGGTCTGGCCTACATTTGACTCCAAATCCATAGCAATGTGGTTGACCCTATAACGGCCTAGCAAGCTACGCTATCGCAGCAATGCTACATGGGGGGGGGGGGGGGGGGGGCGGCATGGTGGCACGGTGGTTAGCACATCTGCCTCACAGCGCCAAGGACCTGGGTTCAATTCCAGCCTCAGATGAGTCTGCGTGGATTTCTTCTGAATGCTCCGGTTTCTTCTCACAGTCCAAAGATGTGTGGGTTAGGTGGATTGTGTCGGGGAGATGAACAGGGTGAATACATGTGGTTATGGGGATTGGTATGCTTGCTGGTTGATGGGCTGAATGGCCTCCTTCTGCTCTGTAGGGATGCTATGAAATGCTAACATAACACTTATTCCAAAAAGCATTGCTTCTGGTGGCATACGAGATGTGGAAAGATTGACGCTGGGGTATACTTGATATTATTCACTGTATATAATCAGTAGTTTTCAAATAAATCTGACCACATATAAAGTCCCACCACATTTAAATTTTTATTGGATATGCTCTTGAAGCACTGTAACTTAAAAGGCCAATTTTCAATTCATTCTGAGAATGTGGGCGTTGCTGGCAATTTATTGCCCATCCCTAATTGCCCCTTGAGAAGGTGTTGGTGAGCTGCCTTCTCAAACCAACCTTCTCTTCTCCAAGGAGAACAACCCAAGCTTCTCCAATCTTTCAACCTTGGAACCATTCTTGTGAACCTTTTCTGATTTTGTGAGTCTCTCTGATGTCTATTTACATCAAAAAATACAGGGTTGGGTGGACCGACTAATGGGTGTGATTTCTCAGAATTGCATCAATTTCCAAAATGGAAAGTAGCTGCTGCCAAAGGCCCAGGGAACCCACTCAAAACCGTCATTTCGTCCCTTGAACATGAGCCTCCTCGATGCACCTCTTTTAAGTTGCTACTTCCAGATTTGGCACGAACCACACAGGACCTTCTGAGTTTTCCCAGGTCAATAGTGGCCAAACCAGCAGTCATTAAAGGACTGCTCGCTGGGGGATTCTAATCATAGAGTCTCTACAGTGCAGAAGGAGGCCATTCAGCCCATCTAGTCTGCACCGAATCTATGACAGGGTATATTACCCCGCCCCTCTCTCCAGCATATTCCCCCTAATGCCACACATTCACCATGGCTAATCCAGCTAACCTACATATCTTGGGACACTAAGGGGCAATGTACGATGGCCAATCCACCTAACCTAGATTCATAGAACAGAATCATAGAATCCCTATAGTGCAAAAGCAGACCACTTGGCCCATCGAGCCTGCACTAACAACATCCCACCCAGGGGCTATCCCCATATCCTCATGTATTTACCCTGCTAATCCCCCAGCACTAAGGGGCAATCCACCTAACCCGCATATCTTTGGACACCAAGGGGCAATTTAGCATGGCCATTCCACCTAACCTGCACAACTTTGGTCACCAAGGGGCAATTTAGCATGGCCAATCCACCTAACCCATATATCTTTGGACACCAAGGGGCAATTTAGCATGGCCATTCCACCTAACCTGCACATCTTTGGTCACCAAGAGGCAAGTTAGCATGGCCAATCCACCTAACCTGCACATCTTTGGAGTATCAGAGGAAACCGGAGCACCCAGAGGAAACCCACATAGACATGGGGAGAACTTGCAAGCCACTCAAGGCTGGAATTGAACCCTGGTCCCTGGCGCTGTGACACCGCAGTGCTAATCACTGTGCCACCGTATGGAAAGATAGGTTCACCTTATTATTTTGCTTCCCTTTTGGTGGAGCTGAGAGGAGCAAGCCACATCCCTAGGAGTAAGTTTTAAGGATCACATCACACATTGTTACCAATACTGTCAAATGAGCAAACATATGGACACGCGGCACAGTGGCACAATGGTTAGCCCTGCTGCCTCACACCGCCAGGAACCTGGGTTCAATTCTGGCCTTGGATCACTGTTCGTGTGGAGTTTGCACATTCTCCCCGTGTTTGCGTGGGTTTCCTCCGGGTCTTGCTCCACTTTCCTCCCACAGTCTAAAGGTGTGCAGGTTAGGTGGATTGGCCATGCTAAATTACCTCTTAGTGTCCTAGGATGCATAGGTTAGCGGGATTAGTGGGGTAAATAAATGGGATTACGGCCAATTGTTGTCAGTGTAAAATTGATGGGCCAAATGGCCTCTTTCTGCAGCTTAGAGATTCTATGATTCTATGAAATCAGGAGTAGGCCACCCATCCCCTCCAGCCTGCTCCGCCATTCAGTAAGATCATGAAGGGCCAACACCACATTCCGTGCCTATTCCCTGATTGTAGAGTGAGGGCACAATGGTTACGTTGATTAGACGATGACGATTAGAAGATGATATAAACATGACATCGGGGCAAATGACTGAGATTCTAGAGGAGCAAGATCCAGAACATTCCGTGTTCAGAGAACACTGTATTTACCATGAGGTCTTGCATGTAAACAGCGTAAAGACTTCTTACTGTCTCTATGTCACCCACAGTGTGTTCACTAGAATCACCGTTAAGTCCCAATATTTTTCCCTCTCTCTGTCTCCCCACATTATCGCCTCTTTAAGTGCCTCTGTTTGTTTGCCTCCTTCCTGCCGTTGCCACCTACTCTCGTTGCTTTTCTGTCGGTGGGACGGACACTGCTCACTGCTGCTGAGCTGGTGATTCAGCCTCAAACACATGCAGTGTGATGGAATGCCATCTCTGTGCAGTGTACAGCTCATCAGGGGCCGCATGGTACATTGGAAATAGATGGAAACAGCTGGAAGAGGTGTGAAATTTCACATTTTATCTGACGGATTAAAAAAAATTCCTCCAAGAAAGCACTAAGAATGCATGAAGGCACGGATTAAGATTGGTGCAGCTAAATGGCCCCGTTGATAAAGACTCTATTTCAAGTCTAGCCCGAGAGAATGACACTAGGCGGGAGCCTAACATACCAAATACCACCACAAGTGACCCAGTGAAGCTAAAAACACATCCCTGGTGGAGTACGCCCACAGTCATGTTGGGAAATTCCAGGATTTTAGAACCATCGAATAAAAAAATCCAGCTTTCCGTCCAAAGCAGAGTGGTTAGCACTGCTGCCCGTGTCTGCGTGGGTTTCCTCCGAGTGCTCCGGTTTCCTCCCACAATCCAAAGGTGTGCTGGTCAGGTTGATTGACCGTGCTAAATTGTCCCTTAGTATCAGGAGGATTAGCTAGGGTAAATGCATGTGGTTATTGGGGATAGGGTTCGGGTGGGATTGTAGTCAGTGCAGGGACCTGGATTCGAATCCCGGCTTGGGTCTGTGGGGAGTTTGCACATCCTCCCTGTGTCTGCGTGGATTTGCTCCAGTTTCCTACCACAATCTGAAAGATGTGCTGGTTAGGGGTGCATTGGCTGTGCTAAATTCTCCCCCAGTGTGACCCGAACAGGTGCTGGAATGTAGTGACTAGGGGATTTTCACAGTGGTTTCATTGCAGTGTTAATGTAAGCCTATTTGTGACTAAGAAATAAACTTTAATATGTGCACCCACAAAGAAAGCTTGCATGGAACAGAAACGCCAGTCTCAACCTGTTGGGCTGAATGGCCTGTTACTGCGCAGTAAATTCTCTCCGTGTCGATTATCGGACGACTATTATACCAACGAGCCCCAGAAAGGTACAATTGCATTGTCTGATTTTCCAAAGCCTTCAACATTGGCTGTGCCAGAGATAAGAGGGTTTAAGAGCGCCACCAGGTGGTTAGCACTGCTGCCTCACAGCACTGGGGACCCGGGTTCGATCCCGGCTTGGGTCACTGTCTATGTAGAGTCTGCACATTCTCCCCACATCTGCGTGGGTTTCCTCCGAGTGCTCCGGTTTCCTCCCACAGCCCAAAGATGTGCTGGTCAGGTTGATTGGCCGTGGTAAATTGTCCCTTACTATCAGGAGGATTAGCTAGGGTAAATGCATGTGGTTATGGGGATGTGGCCTGGGTGGGATTGTGGTCGGTGCAGATCCGATGGGGCAAAAGACCTTATGATGCACTGTAGGGATTCTATAAAAATACACATTCCTATGTATTAGAATATCTGAAGGATGTGGATAAGAACAGTTCTCAGTTTTGGCTTCTATGTCATTCCTGGTGGGCACAATTTTTGGTTTATTTTTCCCAGAATGTTTCCCTTCTTCATTCCTGTGTTCATTTTAAATATTATGCTGTCTGCTCCGTCAGTGTCCCACATGATAACAACACCACCCAGTGCAGAAATGGGTCAAATAGGTCAGAAATGCTCTCAGTTTCATTTCTGCTCTGTGCTTAATTACTTGATTGCTGCCAGGAGGTTTAAAGTTTATATTTATTAGTGTCACAAGTCAGTTTACATTAACACTGCAATGAAGTTGCTGTGAAAAATCCCCTAGTTGCCACACTCCAGTGCCTGTTCGGGTACACTGAGGGAGAATTTAGCACAGCCAATGCACCCTAACCACGGTCTTTCAGACTGTGGGAAGAAATCAGAGCACCCAGAGGAAACCCACACAGACACAGGGAGAACATGCAGACTCCACACAGACTGTTGTTCACCCAGCAGAAGGTACTCTTAAGATGAATCCATTGACTCCTACAGCACAGAAGGAGGCCATTCAGCCCATCAAGTCTGCACTGTCCACAACCCCACCCAGGCCCTATCCCCATAACCATATGCATTTAACCTGTTAATCCCCCTGACATTAAGGGGGCAATTTTGCATGGCCAGTCCACCTAACCTGCACATCTTTGGACCAAAACAAAACTTACTCTAGCAAATGCATCAAAGAAAAAAGGCTTAATAAAGAAGCTTCATTATTCCAACACCAAGGTCTCACCCTGGATCAGTTCAAGAGCCAACAAGCTCATATTTGTAGTGAATCAGCTGGTCATCACATCATTTGTCATTGGTTCACTGGGTCAGCAGACCCTTATAACTTGTTACCATTGGTCACACTACAACCAATCCAATATTATCATTGGTTACATTCTAACAACAGTGGACCAAGCTGGGAATTGAACCCGGGTCCCTAGCACTGAGAGGCAGTAGTGCTAACCACTGTGCCACCCATGAGGCATTATCAGTTGTTGCTCTGTCAGATAATACAGTAGAACCAATGATCCCCCTCATCTAGTTCAGAGTGTTGTGTCTTGCTGTAGTGCAGTTCGACTTATGTTAGCTATCTTCTGGCACTTAATACACAGAAGCATAGAAGATAGGAACAGAAGGAGGCCATTCAGCCCTTTGAGCCTGCTCTGCCGTTCATCACGATCATGGCTGATCATCCAATCAATAGCCTCATCCTACTTTCTCCCCATAACCTTTGATCCCATTCGCCCCCAAGCCACCAGCCGCTTCTTGAATACATTCAATGTTTTGGCATCAGCTACTTCCTGTGTAATGAATTCCACAGGCTCACCACCCTCTGGGTGAAGAAATGCAGATTGCCAGCCTTCACACATTAATCCAGCCAATAAATATCAGCAAGCTATTCACCAACAGTAGCATCACACGTCAGCGCTATTCCTCCTCACTCGTAAACACTTTACACCTTCAGTAACTAGAGAGTAATCAACATACTGGCTGGTTTTACCCTCTCCAGCTCAGGATCTAGTTCAACATAAGGTGGGTGTGGAATACAGGACCTTTGTGGCCTGCGTGACACTACTTTTACCACCCCAATAGCATGACAATGTCTCTCTACACATTCTGCAATCTCCGCCACCTACAAGAACATAAACTTAAGAACTAAGGAGTAGGCCATCTGGCCCCTTGAGCCTGCTCCGCCATTTAATAAAATCATGGCTGATCTTTTTGTGGACTCAGCTCCACTTACCTGCCCGCTCACTTGTGGGGATGGGGACGGCGCTTGGAAAAGTCCACCCAACCTTCTGCAGCACGGTGGCACAGTGGTCAGCACTGCTGTCTCAGGGACGCAGATTTGATTCCTGGCTTGGGTCACTGTCTGTGTGGAGTCTGCATGTTCTCCCCGTGTCTGTGTGGTCCCACCGCTGTCAATAAGGTTTCCCGTTCTCTGCGCACCCCCGTGGCAGAGGGTGCATTGAACGCGAATCCCCACTGTTGACAGGACCAGAAGATCCGGCCCATTGAAAGAGACTTGAAAGAGATCCGCTCAAACCTCAGACATAATTCCAGTCTGTATTTAGTCATCGTCAAGAGACTGGGTGGAGTGGATCTAATTATAAGCCAGCAAAGCTCTGCTGATGTATAATTATAATGGCAAACACATGAATTCAGGCTCAGAAGTGCCATGAGTTGAAGTGCTTCTTATGGATGTGGGTGAACATTGCGAGACCTTCCCCTTTAAGAAAATGTTCTTTTTGATGATTTGCCCCACCTGTAGGTACAGGTGGATTCCATTCATTCTCTGTATCCATTCTGCAACTAATTAAAGAGACTGAACTCCTGTGTGTGTGTGTGTGTGTGTGTGTGTGTGTGTGTGTGTGTGTGTGTGTGTGTGTGTGTGTGTGTGTGTGTGTTTGAGTGTGAATGTGTGTGTTTGAGTGTGAGTGTGTGTCTGTGTGGGTGTGAGTAAGTATGTGTGTGTGTGAGTTTGTGTGTGTGAGTATGTGTATGTGTGAATATGATTGTGAGTGAGTGTGTGAGTATTAGTGTGAGTGTGTGTGTGTGTGTATGAGTATATGTGTGTATGTGAGAGTGTGTGTGAGTGTGTACAAGTGTGTGTGTGAGTGTGTGTGTTTTTGTGAATATGTGCATGTGTGAATGAGTGTGTGAAGTGTGTGTATATGTGAGTGTGAGTATGTGTGTGAGTGAGTGTGAGTGTGCGTATGTGTGTGTGTGAGTGTGTATGTGAGTGAGTTGTGAGTGTGCCTCAAATGCAAGCTATTTGACTGTCACAGCCAGATGTATCCTTCCCTTCTTCAGTGTCGTTGCCAGTGCGACTCCAGCCTGGGGCATCGGACGGTGATCAGGAGTGAGAATCCTGGCTGACTTTACCCTCTAAAGCTGGGTAATATTGAGACTACTGGTGGATTCCCTCTAAAGAGACGCCTATCTCAGCACGTAGCGGAGACCTCACCTCGGACATTCCTGGTTTCTCTGGCTCAGTTCCTTATTAAATAAATCCAGACCACAAACAACCAAATGGCACTGGAGTGAGGAGTCTTCCTGTAAGCTGTTCCCAGTATGCCATCTAATTCTATTTATTGCTCCTGTTCTATGCTGTGAATACTTGACTCTATCTCCTAAATCAAGAACAGCTTCTTCCCTGCTGTTGTCAGACTTTTGAATGGACCAACCTCACATTAAGTTGAGCTTTCTCTACATCCTAGCTATGACTGTAACACTACATCCTGCACTTTCAATGAACAAAGTGCAATGAGGATTACATCACAGGAACAGGCCCTTCAGCCCTCCAAACCTGCAAGGACCAACTCCCTTGTTTCCTTTTCTATGAATGGTATGCTTTGTTGGTATAGGATGCAAGAAACAATACTTTTCACTGTATGCTAATACATGCGACAATAATAAATCAAATCAAAAACCTGTCCCAGTCCCTCCCTGCTCCTGTTACAGTTAAGAAAGTCCACCAACACCTCTACTTTCTCAGAAGATGAAGGAAATTTGGCATGTCAGCCATGACTCTCACCAACTTTTACAGATGCACCATAGAAAGCATTCTTTCTGGTTGTATCACAGCTTGGTATGGGCTCCTGCTCTGCCCAAGACCGCAAGGAACTACAAAGGGTTGTGAATGAAGCCCAATCCATCACACAAAATAGCCTCCCATTCATTGACTCTGTCTACACTTCCCGATCCCTCAGCAAAGCAGCCACCGTAATCAAGGACCCCACGCACCCCAGACATTCTCTCTTCCACCTTCTTCCATCGGGAAAAAGATACAAAAATCTGAGGTCACGTACCAACTGACTCAAGAAAGGCTTCTTTCCTGCTGCTATCGGACTTTTGAATGGACCCACCTTGCATTAATTTGATCTTTCTCTACACTCTAGCTATGATTGTAACACTACATTCCGTACTCTCTTGTTTCCTTCTCTGTGAACAGTATGCTCTGTCTGTGTGGCGCGCAAGAAACAATACTTTTCACTGTATAATAATACATATGGCATATGCTTTGTCTGTATAGCGGACAAGAAACAGTACACGTATCCAAAATGTGACAATAATAAATCAAATCAAAATCAAATTAAATATCTGATGGAATTGGATTACTGTTTTCTGTGCAAGCAGATAGAAACATAGAACAGTACAGCACATTACAGGCCCTTCGGCCCTCAATGTTGTGCCGCGCTATGTCCAAACCCAAGATCAAGCTATCCCACTCCCTATCATTCTGGTGTGCTCCATGTGCCTTATCCAATAACCGCTTGAAAGTTCCTAAAGTGTCCGACTCCACTATCACAGCAGGCAGTGTATTCCACACACCAACCACTCTCTGAGTGAAGAATCTACAGTAAGAAGTCTGATACTATCAAATAAATCGGTTGGACTTAAACCTGGTGTTGTCAGGCTTCTTACTGAGTTTACCCCAGTCCAACGCCGGCATCTCCACATCATGAAGAATCTACCTCAGACATCCCTCCTATATCTCTCACCATGAACCTTATAGTTATGCCGATATTTTCAATAGAATGTTCATGAAAATACGAAACTATCGACAGATTCTTCCGAATATCTGGAATGTCCTAAGCTGAAGTTTATGATTAGGGCACCACTTACCTCATACTTGTCGATATTCAGTTGTTCTCAGAAAGATGATGGCGTAGTGGTAATGTCACTTGAACTAGTAAACCTGAAGGCCTAGGCTAATGCTCTGGGGAATGATAGTTCATAATCCCATCCTGGCAACTGTTGGGATTTAAATTTAATTAAGAAATCTGGAATATAAAGTCACAATGACCATGAAATCATTGTTGATTGTTGTAAAGACCCATCTATAAAGTAAAGTTCATTTATTTGTCACAAGTAAGGCTTACATTAACACTGCAATTAACTTACTGTAAATTCCCTTAGTCACCACACTCCGGCACCTGTTCGGGCAATGCACCCTATCCAGCACGTCTTTTGGACTGTGGGAGGAAACTGGAGCACCTGGAGGAAACCCACGCAGACACAGGGAGAACTCGCAGACTCTGCACAGGCAGTGACCCAAGGTCGGAATTGAAGCCAGGTCCCTGGTGCTGTGAGGCAGCAGTGCTAACCACTGTGCCAAGGTGGAGGATTAGCAGGGTACATTCGTGGGGTTCAGAGAATAGGGCCTGGTGGGATTGTTGTCAGTGCAGACACGATGGGCTGAATGGCCTTCTTCTGCACTGTAGGGTTTCTATGTTCCCTTGAAGCTCCTGTCCCTGGATCACTAATTTCTTCTTCCCCTGCACCCCACTGACCCCACTCATTCACTGCCATCAGCATCCCCTCCCCGCTATTAAAGTCTCTCATATTATCTGATTTATTATTGTCACATGTATTATCATACAGTGAAAGGTATGTTTCTTGCGTGCTATACAGACAAAGCATACCGTTCATAGAGAAGGAAACGAGAATGTAGTGTTACAGTCATAGTTAGAGTGCAGAGAAAGATCAACTCAATACGAGGTAAGTCCGTTCAAAAGTCTGACAGCAGCAGGGAAGAAGCTGTTCTTGAGTCGGTTGGTACGTGACCTCAGACTTTTGTATCTTTTTCCCGAAGGAAGAAGGTGGAAGAGAGAATGTCCGGGGTGCGTGGGGTCCTTGATTATGCTGGTTGCTTTGCCGAGGCAGCAGGAAGTGTCGACAGAGTCAATAGCTGGAAGGTTGGTTTGTGTGATGGATTGAGCTACATTCACACAACCCTTTCTGGTTCCTTGCAGTCTTGCTGCCTGATGTAAGATGGATTTGGAGACACCGGCATTGGACTGCGGTGGGCACTGTGGGAAGTCTCACAACACCAGGTTAAAGTCCAGTGTTTGGTTTATTTGGTAGCACGAGCTTTCGGAATGCTGCCCCTTCATCAGGTGAGTGGCGGCACGGTGGCACAGTGGTTAGCACTTCTGCTTCACAGCTCCAGGGACCTGGGCTCAAACACTGGCTTGGGTCACTGTCTGTGTGGAGTTTGTACATTCTCCCCGTGTCTGAGCAGGTTTCCTCCGGGTGCTCCAGTTTCCTCCCACAGACCAAAGATGTGTGGGCTAGGTTGATTGGCCATTCTAAAAATTGCCCTTTACTGTCCTGAGATACATAGGTTAAAGGGATTAGTGGGTAAATATGTAGGGATATGGGATAGGGCCTGGATGGGATTGTTGTTTAGAACGGAGTTGAGGAGGAACTTCTTCACTCAAAGGGTGGTGAATCTCTGGAATTCTTTGCCCATTGAAGTGGTGGAGGCTACCTCATTGAATGTATTTAAGTCACGGGTGGATAGGTTTCTGATAGAATGAAGGGTTATGGGGCGAAAGTGAGAAAGTGGAACTGATCCACTTCAGATCAGCCATGATCTTATTGAATGGCGGGGCAGGCTCGAGGGGCTAGATGGCCTACTCCTGCTCCTATTTCTCATGTTCTTATGTTGTTGGTGCAGACTCGATGGGCCGAATGGCCTCTTTCTGCATTATAAAATCTTTATGATTCTAAGTGAAGAGCAGCGCTCCGAAAGCTCGTGCTACCAAATAAACCTGTTGGACTTTAACCTGATGGTGTGAGACTTTTTACTGGTGTCAGATTGGCCTTTCAACGAGCAGTTTCAAGAGGTCAGCAAAGGCGATTTGTTTTAAATCAGTTTGAAGCTGTGCAGGAAGTTATTGTGACATTTGGACAGTGTCACTTTAAGGCGCATTCTCAAGCCCGGAGTGGCTGGGGTGGCTAACAGAATGCCCTGGGGCTACCCTCATCCTTTCGGGGGTTTCATTTTTGTTTAGAAAATTCAGATGATAAGCATTTTTTAAAAAAACGCATTTAACACCGATAAATCATACATTTATTTGCAAACTAAACAGGGGAATGAGAGCGCAGGCGGATTTCCTCATTGCCTAACACGCTGGGGCTTTGGAGGCTGGGCTATAAAAGAGGCTGGGGGAGGCACGCTCTTCCTCTCGGCTTACTGGAAGGTAGTGGGGGAGACAAGAGGAGGATATTTGTGAGAGTGTGTAGTTTTTTTTTGGATGGATTGAGGGAGGGTAGAGGTTTGGAATCGGCTGGAGGGAGGCAGGGGGAGATGGAGAGATTGAGTGAGGCTGGAGGAATTGAGTGAATAAGGCGGGAATGAGGAAGGGGAGGGTAGCCGGGGGACTGGAGTGAGGTGTGGGGACTGGGAATCCCTCAGGCGGAAGCCAGTGGATACAATGTAGCGGCTGAAATTGCAACAGTGTCACAACGTTCTTTTTTCGAACGTGGAGCCTTAAAGGCGCCGCGCCCCCCTCTGATCCCAATCTTAAAGTGAAGTGGGTGTCCCTCAACTCCTTCCAATAATAGTGGGGTGGTCTGGCCGGGGGAAAATGATGAATGGAAAAACCACGTGGATTGGGGCATTGTCCACATGGATTGTGGGCGGCCTGTTTTGTAGGGTGGAGGGAGGTAGGGAAAACTGGGAATGATGGATAGAAAAATCACGTGGATTTTGGGGCTGCTGGATGGACGTGATTAATAGGGGGATTATGGGGAAAAGGCAGGAGGATGAGAAGAATATTAGGCGTGGTTGAATGGTGGAGCAGACTCGATGGGGTGAGTGGCCTAATGCTGCTCCTATGGCCCATAGGGATTAGGGCATTGCCCACATGGATTGTGGGTGGTCTGGGGCAGGAGAAGAAAGCTGTAACTATCGAATGCAGAAATCAAAGTTTATCTTTTAGTCAGAAGTAGGCTTACATTGAGAGTGCAATGGATTTACTGTGAAAATCCCCTAGTGGATTGGGGAATGGCAGGGTGGTGTTTCAGGAGCTGCTTCTCCCCCCTCCTCGTGCCTGTGTAAAGCGGTCAGGAGCAGGGCCATGTTGAGGTTTTTCCTTTAAGGATGGGTAGGAATTCTTTTAATTAAAAAAACTTTGAATTAGTATAAAGGGTTTGGAATCTTCTGGAATGCAGCTCACTGAGAGGGTAAGTGTCCATATTGAATTGCGAGAGATGTATTGATGTTTAAATAAACTGATGGAGTCTTCAATTATTGTAACCCTCATTGTGCCCCACCCCCACCCCTGGCCTTGGTCCTCACCATGATGTTAGCACTGGGCTCTGATTCATCTCTGAGGGATACATGTGCCACCTGGTGACTTGACATTCCAGGTGCCTGAGTGAGGACCTTGCCTGGGGACCTGTCCACTTTCAATTCTTAAATACGTGTGTACAAATAATATTGCTCGAGAGCTCGTGGTATCACAGTATTTCAATGCAGGTTGTGCATCCTGCAGAATGAGGAAGTAACATTTTCACGCTTTCAAGAAGTTGGATAGTTCTTGGGGTTAAAGGGATCAAGGAACATCTTTCTGTCTTTTTAAATTCTTGGGATGTTGGTCATCCCTAATTTCCTTTTGAAGGAAAAATTAGGGCTGTGCAGTGGTTAGCACTGCTGCCTCAACACCAGTGACCTGGGTTTGATTCCTGGCTCGGGTCACTGTCTGTGTGGAGTTTGCACGTTCTCCCTGTGTTTGTGTGGGTTTTCTCCAGGTGCTCTGGTTTCCTCCCACAGTCTGAAGATATGTGGGTCAGGTTGTTTGGCCATGTTAAAATTGCCCCTTAGTGTCAGGGAGACTGGCTAGGGATAAATTCATGGGGATACAGTGTAGATGAGATTGTGGTTGGTACAGACTTTGATGGGCTGAATGGCCTCCTTCTGCACTGTAAATTCTATGAAGTCAGTGGCTTGCTTGGCCATTAGAGGGCAGTTGAGAGTAACAGCCTTCTGAAATCTAGAGAGCAATTAATACAGCTTGTTGTAGAAGGTTCCATTTTGTGGGGGGGGGGAAGAACGGTGCTTGCTGATCAGACTGGTTTTGGTGGGATGTAAGTTCCCACTCATAAGAACATAACATAAGAACATAAGAAATAGGAGCAGGAGTAGGCCATCCAGCCCCTCGAGCCTGCCCCGCCGTTCAATAAGATCATGGCTGATCTGTTGTGGCTCAGTTCCACTTTCCCGCCCTCTCCCCATAACCCTTAATCCCCTCTCTTATCAAGAACCCATCAACCCGCTTCTTAAAAATATTTAGCGAGGCAGCCTCCACCACTTCAACAGGCAGAGAATTCCAGAGATTCACCACCCTGAGTGAAGAAGTTCCTCCTCAACTCTGTTCTAAACCGCCTCCCCTTTATCTTGAGGCTGTGCCCCCTAGTCCTACTGTCTTTTTTGAGCAGGAAGAGTCTCTCCACCTCTATCCTATCCATCCCATTCATCTTATACATCTCAATGAGATCTCCCCTCATTCTTCTAAACTCTAACGAGTACAAGCCTAGTTTATTCAGCCTCTCCTCATAGCTCAATCCCCTCAACTCCGGTATCAGCCTAGTAAACCTCCTCTGCACTCCCTCCAGGGCCAAAATATCCTTGCGCAGGTGCGGCGCCCAAAACTGCACACAGTACTCCAACTGCGGCCTCACCAATGCCCTATACAGCTGCAGCAAGACCTCTTGAGCCAATATTTTCTTGTTGAATGGTTTTTAACACATTTATATGTCAGTGTTGTACAAATGTGACCTGCCTGTCATTAACCCTTTAACGACTAGTCTTCATCACAGGCCCTGCAAGTGAAATTTACCAAAGGGGGAATCTATCCATTAACCTTTAATTGATTTGGAAGTCTTGTTTTGAATTAATGCATCACAGATGGATTACAAAGTGCTAGATAGAAGTTAGATGCCTGGATTAGGCCATTCGGCCCTTGACCCTGTTAATGCTTGTTTGTTCATCTCAAGTAGGTGTACATTAGCACTGCAATGAAGTTAGAACGTAGAAAACATAGAAAAACTACAGCACAAACAGGATCTTCAACCCACAAGTTGTGCAGAGCATGTCCCTACTGACTAAGCTCACCTATAACCTTCTGGACTGTGAAATTTCCCTAGTCACCACACTGGTGCCTGTTCAGGTCATGCTCCTAACCAGCACATCTTTCAGACTGTGGGAAGAAACCCATGCAGACACAAGGAGAATGTACAAACTCCACATGGCTGGTGACCTGAGGTGGGATTTAACCTGGATCCCTGGCACTGTGCCACCCCATCATTCATTAGAATCACCCAAATCAATAGTCTGATCCCTTCTTTCTGCCCCCCTGCCCACAATATCCTTTGGTCCCTTTAACCCCAAGAATTCTATCTAACAACTTGAAAGCATACAATGTTTTGGTCTCAACTACTTGCTATGGTAGAGAATACCACAGAATCACCACTCACTGCGTGAAGGAATTTCTCCTCCATCTTAAAAGATTTATCCCTTAATTTCAAGGCTGTGAGCCCCTGGGTCTGGACATTGGGACAATCCTTCCTGCATCTACCCTGTGTCTAGTCTTAGAATTTTGTAGGCTTCCTCTTGTGGCCTAGTAATAACTGGTCAACCACAAACCTAAGGTCCTTGGCTCCAATCCCAACATTGTGGATGGTGAAATTGTCCTGGGGCTGGCATGGGTGAGCTGGGAAATGTGTATAATGCTAGTTGCGTGGCATTTCCTCAGTTCTAAGTGGTTTTCCATGTGTGATGTATGTGTAATGTTTTAGTTTCTATATTAATGCAACTAATATAATTTGATTGTCTAGGTGGAAAAGGATCTTGGTTTGGGATTGGCAGCAATTGCTAACTGGTAAGTATTTAAATTTCCTTTTAACTTTGTCTCACTTGCCCATTTTCTGTGTGGGGGATTCACCTTCAGATTAGAGCTAGCTCCAGGGATGAGGTGGCACAGTGATTAGCACTGCTGTCTCAGTGCCATGGATCTAGGTTCAATTCCTGCCTTGGGTCATTGTCTGTATGCAGTTTGCACATTCTCTGTGTGGGTTTCCTCAGGGTGCTATGGTTTTCTCCCACAGTTCCAAAGATGTGCTGGTTAGGTGGATGGGCAATGCTAAATTGATCCTAGTGTTGGGGGTTTAGCAGGGTAAACAAGTGAGGCTACAGGAATAGGGCCTGTGGGATTGTAGCTGGTGCAGACTGAGCTGAATGGCCTCTACTGTTGGGATTCTGTAATCTCACATGGTGATGAGAGCCATTGACTCCGACTACAGTTCCCATTGCTTTGGGAAAGCAGCCAGGCTGATCAACATGTGGACTAAATGTACATAAACTCTTCCACCTTCTGTTGTTGCCCGGGGGGGGGGGGGGGCCTGTGAGAAATAAAGGTCTGAGGTCACATACCAATCGACTCGAACAGCTCTGCTGCCGTCAGACTTTTGAATGGACCTACCTTGCATTAAGTGGATCTTTCTCTACACCCTAGCTATGACTAACACTACATTCTGCACCCTCCTTTCCTTCTCCCCTATGTACTCTATGAACAGTGTGCTTTATCTGTATAGTGTTCAAGAAACAATACTCTTGTATGTCAATACGTGACAATAATAAATCAAATCCATTAAGCTGAGCTTTCTCTATACCTTAGCTATGACTAACACTACATATTCTGTTGTCTGTCCTTTATGAATGGTATGCTTTGTCTAGCACACAAGAAGCTGTACTTTTCATAGTGTATATCAATACATGTAACAATAAATCAACACATTAAGCTGAGGATTTGAGGAAAAACTTTTCTAACCAGGAGGGTGGTGGAGGCAGGATGATCTACCTGGATGAGTACTTGGCATGTCATAACATTCAAGGCCAAAT
Organism: Carcharhinus amblyrhynchos; assembly: GCF_965287045.1. Lineage (NCBI taxonomy): Eukaryota > Metazoa > Chordata > Chondrichthyes > Carcharhiniformes > Carcharhinidae > Carcharhinus > Carcharhinus amblyrhynchos. The sequence goes on along the minus strand of NC_137358.1, from coordinate 7,755,170 downwards.
GCTGGCAAGTGAGATTAGGTGGGTGGGTCAAGACACTTGGTTTTTTTGATTTATTATTGTCATATGTATTGGGATACAGTGAAAAGTATTGTTACTTTCACAGTATACAAGCAAAGCATACTGTTTGTAAGGAAATGAGTGTGCAGAATGTAGCATTGTGCAGACTCAATGGGCTGAAGGGCTTCTGCATTGTTGTATTCTGATCTTCCTCTATACCCTAGTTATGACACTCCCTTTGAGCAGTATGCTTTCTGTATAGTGTGCAAGAAACAATATTTACTGTATATCATACATGTGACAATAAATCAAAAATTAAAATAACTATGGCCTTCAACCTGTCCCAATGGGGTGTGTTTTGTATTTGATTTATTATTGTCACTTGTGTTAGCAAACAGTGAAAGGTATAGTTTCTTGCACAGTATATAGACAAGCATAGAAGGAAATAAGAATGTAGTGTTACAGTCACTATATATAAGGGGCTGAGGTGCCTTATAGACCCCAATAATCACATTTTGATTTGACGTGTCTTAAGTTTCCTTTGTACCTTTTGTTTCTGTTCGGGCCGTTCCCCCTCCTTTTGGGGAGCTGCCCCCTTTTTCTTCGTCCGAATGTAATTTAAGTTTGTTTACTTGTTTGGCCCACCCAAAAGACCCACCATGTAACAGTTTTGGATCTGGGTCACAATTATAATGACATTGGGAGCAGGTCTTAGCCATCTAACATGTGGCTGAGCTGTGGGTATTAGATCAGTAGTTTGGGTTGGAAGTTGGGTTAAGGAGTTAAAAGTTAGTAGTCTGATTTAGTCTGTTTTTTTTTCAGTATGAAAACCTGTATTGACAGATCACTGCTCTGGGAGTCTCCCCTGCTTTGCCCAATGATGATTAGCACTGGGCTATGAGTGTGGCTGATTCAAAAGTGCTCCTGCTGATTTTGACATGTCAGCAGAACTGAGGAGAAGCATGGGAGGCTGCTTGGTGCAGGTGGGGGGAGTGACTGAGACCTGTCAGGCAGATTTGTAGTTAATGTGAAATCTCCAGCCAATTTCAGTGTGGCTGGATAATTGAATGCAATTCACAACCATTACTAACAGATTTTTTTTTTTGCAATAGGTGTGACTTCAATCCTGAACACCTGCAGAGCATGTTCTCCAAGATGGGAATGAACATGGATTGACTGTACCTGGACTAGGTGGGGGGGTAAAAAAAATTGCCCAGGAGTTGTATTCAAGTCCCTTGTAGGGGATAGACCCTCTACACTGATGGTAACTTTGTTTTGCAATGTAACATGGATTCCCAGTCTACCCCAATGATACTTTACAATCAAATTGGCCCTGTAGGCCCTCCTAGCAGGCAGTGCTATAGTATTGTCACTGGTAATCCAGAGACCTGGGGTAAATGCTGTGGGGACTGGGGTTCAAATCTCACTCTGGCAGATGGTGGAATTTGAATTGGATAAAAAAAATCTAATTTGATGTCTACTGATGACCATGAAGCCATGCTGTCAAAGCCCATCTGCCTTGCTAATTTCCTTAGGGAAGGAAGTCTCCTGCCCTTAACTGGCCCAGCCTACATGTGACTCCCAATCCACAGCATTATGGTTGGCTCTTAAATGCCCTCTGAAATGGCTGAGTGTGGCACTTCAAGACAATTAGGGATAGGCAATAATGCTGGCCTAGCCAATGACACCCATGAACAAAGTGTAGGGATGACCTGTTTCCTGTACAAACTGGGTTGAGTGCCATCTCTCAGGCAGGAAGGTGGTTCCTATCCCTTGGCCTGGTTAAAGCCTGGCCTTGTGCAATTTGTAGGTGCCACCCTCACAGGCTGGCACCTGCTTCTGAGACTCTTGCTGTAGCCCTGACCACTAGATGAGTCTTGTTTGGATATATTATTTTTAGAAGTTTTTATGTAAAAATGCTATCTGATTAAAGAAATGTATTCTATCTGTGTGATGTCTCTTTACTGGTAAGTTTTATATTCACTAAGATGTGATTATTACACTTGAGCTGCTTAAAATTTGTGTGATGTTGGTGTTGGACTGGGGGGTGGGGGGGAGGCACACAACTCCAACACCAAGTTAAAATCCAGTGGATTTATTTGGAATCAAGTTTTGGGAGCACTACTCTTTCCTTAACTGAGTGGATGAAGGAGCAGTGCTCCAAAAGCTTGTGATTCCAAATAAATCTGTTGGACTTTAAACTCAGTCTCAACACCAGGTTAATTTGTTAGTGTCACAAGTAGGCTTACATCAACACTGCAACTATAAAAATCCCCTGGTTACCACACTCTGGCACCTGTTTAGGTACACTGAGGGAGAATTCAGCATGGCCAATGCACCCTAGTCAGCACATCTCTCAGACTGTGGGAGGACACTGGAGAACATGCAGACATGTTTGTAACCCAAGCCAGGAGTCTAATCTTGGTGCTGAGAAGCAGCAGTGCTCACTACCACTGTGGCAGGATGGAAGCTACAGTGGATTCCACACCCATTGGGACTGGGACATTTTATTGAATCTCTATTAGCATTTGGTTTATTGCTTTAGTTTCTTTTTTTGTTTTGGAAGTTCCCCAGTGGTTAACACTGCTACCTCAGTGCCAGGGACCCAGGTTTAATTCCCTGTGTAGGTAACTGGAGTTTGCACATTCTCCCCATGTCTGGGTTTCCCCTAGAGTCAAGTTTACAGCATGGAAACAGGCCCTTTGGCCCAACTTGTCCATGCCACCTGTTTTTTAAATCCCTAAGCTAGGGTGCTCCAGTTTCCTCTGACAGTTGTAGATTAGGTGGGTTGGCCATGGCAAGTTGCCCTTTAGGGTCAGGGGAACAAGTTAGGGTAAATAAATGGGGATAGAGCTTTGGGTGGGATTGTGGTCAGCATAGACATAATGGGCTGAATGACCTGCACTGTAGGATTAACTGAAAGCTGGAGGTGGCTATTTGGTCCTTTGAAACCTGTGCTAACCTCATTTTCCTGCACTTGCCCCATACAAGAATAAGGTTTCAGCCCCTACTGCCTTTTAAAAAAAAAGTACTGCATTTAAAAAAAAAAATTGTGGGACATGGGCAGCACTGGCTGGCATTTGCCCATCCCTAGTTGCCCTTTAAGATGGTGGTGAGTTACCTTGAGCAAGCTGTGCTATGACCCCCTCAACTCACCAAGTTTTACAGATGCATCATCGAAAGCTTTCTTGTATCACAGCTTCTTATGACTCCTATAAGACACAGCAGAATTAGGCCATTCAGCCCATTGAATCTGCTTCCACCATTGAATAATGGCTGATGGTTTTTCTCAGTCTCCTGCCTTCCCCAAACCCCTGATTTCCCCTTATAATCAAGAACCTATTTATCTCTGTCTTAAAGACACTCAGTGACCTGGCTTCCACAGCCATGTGTGGCAGAGTTCCACAGATTCACCACTCACTGGCTGAAGAAATTTCCCCCTCATCTGTTTTAAAAGATCATCTCTTTAGCCTGAGGTTCTCTCTGGTTCTAGTTTTTCCTACTAGTGGAAACAGCCTCTTGTCTGCTCTATCCAGGCCTCACAGTACCCTGTAAGTTTCAATAAGATCCACCCTCATCCTTCTAAATTCCCAACAAGTACAGACCCAGAGACTTCAACTGTTCCTCATATGTCAAGCTCTTCATTCCAGGGATCATTCTTGTGAATTTCCTCTGGACCCTTCCCAAGGTCAGCACATTCTTCTTCCCCCACCCCCCCCTTAGATATGGGACCCAAAACTGCTCTCCAGATTCCAAATGAGTTCTGCCCAGATCCTTCTACAACCTCAGAAGTACGTCCCTGTTCTTGTATTCTAGCCCTTGACATGAATGCTAACGTTGCATTTGCATTTCCTAACTGTTGACTGAACCTGCAAGTTAACCTTAAGAATCTTGAACAATGACTCCAAGTTCCTTTGTGTATCTGATTTTCTAAGTGGTTTTCCATTTAGAAAATAATCTATATCCATTCCTCCTTCCAACGTAAATTAACCTCTCACTTGTCCACAGTGTATTCCATCTGCCACTTTGCTAAACTGTCCAAGTCCTTCTGCAGTCTTCCTGCTTCCTCAATATTACCTGTCTCTCTACGTATCTTTGTATTATCTGCAAACTTAGCAACAGTGCCTTCAGTTCATTCCTCCAAATCATTAATGTATATTGTGAAAAGTTGTGGTCCCAGCATTGACCCAAGGCACACCACTGGCTGCCATTCTGAAAAAGACCCCTTTATCCCTACTGAGTCAGCCAATTCTCTATCTATGCCAGGATCTTAATCAAAACACTATGGGTATTTAACTTATTTAACAATCTCCTACTCAGCACCTTGTCAAAGGCCTTCTGGAAATCTAAATAAATCACATCCACTGGTTCTCCTTTATCTAACTTCCTTGTTCACTCCTGCTGTGCCCAAGACCACAAGGAATTCTAAAGGGTCATGAATGAAGCCCAGTTCATCATATAAATCAACCTCCCATCCACTGACTCTGTCTACACATCCTGCTGCCTCAACCAAGTAAAAAGTCTGACAACACCAGGTTTTAGTCCAACCGATTTATTTGATAGTAAACTCACAAGCTTTCGGGTTAGCCCCTTCATCAGGTGAATGGAGAGTTCTGGCCTCAGACAGAGCATATAAAGCACAGACAGTTTAGAGATTACTGATTAGAATGCGAATCTTTACACCTAACCCGCTGTTCAAGTGCAAGTGATGGGAGAGTGGGACGGAAATCATAGAATCCTTAAAGTGCAGAAGAAGGCCATTCAGCCCATCGAGTCTTCAGTGACAACAATTCCACACAGGCCCTATCCCTATAAACCCATACATTTACCTGCCAGGCCCTTGAACCTATGCATCCTGCGACACTAAGGGTCAATTTAGCATAGCCAATGCACCTAACCCTTCACATCTTTGGGGAGGAAACTGAAGCACCTGGAGGAAACCCACGCAGACACAGGGAGAATGTGTGAACTCCACACAGAATGACCCAGGCTGGGGAATTGAATCTGGGTCCCTAGCGCTGTGAGGCAACAATGCTGACCACTGTGCCACCTGATCTTTGGAACTAGCTCTAATCTGAAGGGGGAATTCCACACAGACAGTAAACCAAGCTGGGAATCAAACCCAGGTCCCTGGCGCTGTGAGGCAGCAGTGATAACCACTGTGCAGCCCTAAACTCTTTGAAAGACAGTGAGTAGTCAGGATCTGGAAGGTGCTTATTGTCTGGGAGGAAAGGGGCAGAAAGATGGTCTAAGCTGGAAGGCAAGAGAGGTGGAAGGAAATTCATGTTGTGAGGGGTTGAGACAATAGCTGAGGTGTGAGTGGGTCTGTTTTGCCATTTGATAAGAGCATAGCTATTCTGATTGGAGTCTGAATTCTACTGTCCTGTCTGACTCTCCATAATCCTAGCTTCCCTTTCCGATCAAACATCTCAGCCTCTGGGGAAGAGAATTCCAAAGATTAATAACCCTCAGGGCAGAAGAAAGTTCCTTCGCCTGAAGGCGCCATATCTTGAAACTGTGTCCCCAGGTTCTAGACCCTTTCTCTCTGCAACCAGGGACAACATCCTCTCTGCACCTACCCTGCCATGTGCCCTCTCTGTTCTTCCTTTCCACGTAAGGCAGACAGGACCATTACCCCCAGGAATCAGTTGAGTGAACCTGCGCTGAGCTGCTGCAAGGATAGCGAGCATCTCAACACAAAGAGGGATGAGAAATCAGAATTGAACCAGCAAGGAAACAAGGTGAGAGCAAATGGCAGCTGGGTTCAATGGCATGAATTAATTTAAAGTTGGGTGGAAGGGCTGGTGTAGAACAGATTTGTTGGCATTGGCTTGTTGGGCAGAATAGCCTCTCTGCTGTAAATAACATAGCTCTGTCAAAGGGTCATCCAGATTCCTAATGTTAGATCTGATCTCCCTCTGCCAATGCTGTCAGACCTGCTGAGATTTTTTTCCAGCGCTTGTAACCTGTCCAAAGGGTTAGATGGATTGGTAATGTTAAATTGTCCTTTAGTGTCCAAAGATGTGTAGGTTAGGTGGATTGGCAATGCTAAAATGCTCCTGAGTGTGCAAAGATGTGTAGGTTAGGTGGATTGGCTATGTTAAGTTGTCCTTTAGTATCCAAAGATACGCAGGTTAGGTGGATTGGCCATTTAAATTGCTCCTTAGTGCCCAAAGATGTCCAGGTTGGGTGGATTGACCATGCTAAATTCCCTCTGATTCCCACGATGTGCAGGTCAGGTGGATTGGCCATGCTAAATTGTCCCTTAGTGTCCCAAAATGTGCAGGTTACGTGGATTGGCCATGCTAAATTGCCTCTTATTACCATGATGTGCAGATTAGGTGTGTTGGCCGTACAAAATTGTCCCTTAGTGTCTAAAGATGTGTAGGTTAGGTGGATTGGCCATGCTAAATTGCTCCTTAGTGTTTAAAATTAGGTTGATTTGCTATAATGGATGTGTTGGGTGGTGGCGCTGGGGCGGGAGTGAGCGATGCTCTTTGGAGAGTCGGTGCAGTCTCACTGGGCAGAATGGCCTCCTTCTGCACTGTGGAGATTCAATGATAATATGTAGTCAAACAATGAGGCGGAGTTGCTTACGTTGGTGTTGGGCTTGATTGGAGCAGTGCCGACAGTCAAAAGCCATAAATGAAAATCAGGTTAAAGTCCAAGAGGTTTATCTGGAGCATGAGCTTTTGGAGCACTGTTATCCTGTCTACCTGATACGCTGCAGGAAAGGTTGTCCCGATGCATGGTACATTGCTGAGACCAGGCAGATGCTACAACAATGGATGAATGGACACTGCTCGACAATCACCAGGCAGGAGTGTTCCCTTCCTGTCGGAGGACAGTTAGCAGTCACAGGCATTCAGCCTCTGATCTTCGGGTAGTTGTTCTCCAAGACGGCCTTCAAGACACATGACAACAGAAGCGCTGAGCAGAAACTGATAGCCAAGTTCTGAATACATGAGGACAGCCTCAACTGGGATCTTGGGTTCATGCCACACTATCTGTAACCCCCACGATTTGCCTGGGCTTGCAAAATCTCACTAACTGTCCTGGCTGGAGACAATACACATCTCTTTAACCTGTGCTTAACCCTCTCTCCACTCACATTGTCTGTACCTTTAAAGACTTGATTACCTGTTAAGACTCAAATTCCAACCATTATCACGTAATTGAGTTTGTGTCTATATATGCCCTGTTTGTTGAACCCAATTCTCCAGTCACCTGATGAAGGGGTAGTGCTCCGAAAGCTCAGGCTACCAAATAAAGCTCTTGGATTTTAACCTGGTGTTATGAGATTTCTTACTGTGCCCACTCCAATCCAACGCAAACATCTCCACATCGAGAATGAAAATGACTGGTGCCATGCGGGAGTTTCTGCAAACTCAAGTTGCAGTGTCCTGCAAAGAACAAAGAGATCTAGGGGTACAGATTCAAGGCTCCTTGAAAGTGGAGTCACAGGTGGACAGAGTGGTGAAGAAGGCATTCAACATGCTTGGTTTCATTGGTCAGAATATTGAATACAGGAGTTGGGGCGTCTTGTTGAAGTTGTACAAGACATTGGTAAGTCCACACTTGGAATACTGTGTATAGTTCTGGTCACCCTTTAAAAGAAAGGATATTAGTAAACTATAAAGAGTGCAGAAGAGATTTACAAGGATGCAACCAGGACTTGATGGATTGAGTTATAAGGAGAGGCTGGATAGACTGGGACTTTCTTCTCTGGAGTATTAGAGGCTGAGGGGTGACTCTATAGAGGTCTATAAAATAATGAGGGGCACAGATCAGCTAGATAGTCAATATCTTTTCCCAAAGGCAGGGGAAGCTAAAACTAGAGGGCATAGGTTTAAGGTGAGGGGGAGAGATACAAAAGGGTTCAGAGGGGCAATTTTTTTCACACAGAGGGTGGTGAGCGTCTGGAACAAGGTGCCAGAGGTGGGTACAATTTTGTCTTTTAAAAAGCGTTTAGATAGTCACATGGGTAAGATGGGTATAGAGGGATATGGGCCAAATGCGGGCAATTGGGATTAGCTTAGGGGTTTAAAAAAAAGAGTGGCATGAATAAGTTGGGCCGAAGGGCCTGTTTCCATGCTGTAAACCTCTATGACTCAATGCTGCCATTATGTGCCAGGTTCATGGAAGCAGTAGAATTTGCTGAGGGTGGGGCTCTATGTGAAAAATGCCCAAAACTGGCAGCAGCGGAGTCGGGGATCAATAACAAAGCCAGCAGTGTGTTAGAGTGGTGAGGGAGTGGCACAGATTTGCTCTCAATGATTTAACTCGGGTGCTGTAGAAACAGATAGTTATTGTGGAAAGGTACAATTGATTTTACGTCGCTCATTGGAGCCTTTTCACTGGGCAAGGTGGAGCTCGCACGAGTTTGGGATTTTTTTTCAGTGAGCTCTGAGGAATGCAGAACCACTTTTGAGTGTTAAGTTTTGATTTTCAATGATGAAGGCAATGCCGGCACAGTGGTTAGCACTGCTGCCCCACCGCGCCAGGAACCCGGGTTCAATTCCCAACCTCGGGTCATTGTCTGTGCAGAGTCTGCACGTTCTCCCCGTGTCTGTGTGAGTTTCCAAAGATGTGCAGGTTAGGTGGATTGGCCGTGCTAAATTGCCCCTTAGTGTCCAAAGCTGTGTAGGTTAGGAGGATTGGCCATGCTAAATTGTCCCTTAGTGTCCAAAGCTGTGTAGGTTAGGAAGATTGGCCATGCTAAATTGTCCCTTAGTGTCCAAAGATGTGCAGGTTAGGTGGATTGGCCATGCTAAATTGCCCCTTAGTGTCCAAAGATGTACAGGTTAGGTGGGTTGGCCATGCTAAATACCTGGGGCTATGTGGATAGGACTTGGGTGGGATTGTGGTCAGTGCAGACATGATGGGCCGAATGGCCTCCTTCTGCACTGTAAGGATTCTATGGGTGCTCTGGTTTCCTTCAGCAGTTCAATTCCCGGCCTCGGGTCACTGTCTGTGCGGAGTCTGCACGTTCTCCCCGTGTCTGCATGGGTTCTCTCCGAGTGCTCCGGCTTCCTCCCACAGTCCGAAAGACGTGCTGGTTAGGGTGCATTGGCCATGCTAAATTCACCCTCAGTGTAACCTGAACAGGCACCCGAGTGTGGCGACTGGGGGATTTTCACATAACTTCATTGCAGTGTTAATGTAAGCCTACTTGTGATACTAATAAATAAACTTTTAAACATTTAAAAAAAACCTCTGCTGCCATCTACTGCTCTCGGTATTCCAAGAGCTGAAGATTTCCAGTAGGGTTTTGCTTTTGTTTCCCGGTTTTACTACTTGACGGTTGCTCAGCCTCAAGTGGATGTGCTCAGTGCAGCTTTTAAGGAGAATGTCCTAACCAGCCTTGGTCATCAGTCAGTGATCCCTAATCATTCTTCATCCACGCTTGGTAAAGGCAGGATTTCTTTTTATTTGGCTTTGATGCACACCCTGCCTACGTAGCTTGTCAAGGATAGCTCCTCTCACGGCAGCTGCCTTTTGGACAAGATATTGGAGAGTTGTTTGTGATGTTGGAACTGCAGAACCAGCAAGAGTTGGTGTATTTGAGGGAGACGAGGGGAGAAAAAAAAACAGGGTTACCCAGTGGTTAGCACTGCCGCCTCACAGCGCCAGGAACCTGGGTTCAATTCCAGCCTTTGGTCCCTTCTGTGTAGAGTTTGCACGTTCTCCCTGTGTCTGCGTGAGTTTCCTCTGGGTGCTCTGGTTTCCTCCCACAGACCAAAGATGTGTCAGATAGGTGGATTGACCATGCTAAATTACCCCTCAGTGTCCAAAGATATATAGGTTAGATGGATTGGCCATGCTAAATTGCCCCTTAGTGTCCAAAGATGTGTAGATTAGGTGGATTGGCCACACTAAATTGTCCCTTAGTGTCCAAAGATGTGTAGGTTAGGTAGATTGGCTATGCTAAATTGCCCCTTAGTGTCCAAAGATGTGCAGGTTAGGTGGTTGGCCACGTTAAATTGCCCCTTAGTACCCATAGGTATGTAGGTTCGGTGGATTGGCCATGCTAAATTGCCCCTTAGTGCCCAAAGATATGTAGGTTAGAAGGATTGGCTATGCTAAATTGCCCTTAGTGTCACAAAGATGTGTATGTTAGGTGGATTGGCCGTGTTAAATTGCCTCTTTAGTGTCCAAAGATATGCAGGGTAAGGGAATTTGCTATGGTTGCATGCCAGGGTAGAATGCTCTTTCGGCAAGTCAGTGCAGACTTGATGGGCCAAATGGCCTCTTCTGTACTGTGAGGATTCTATACCGTTCTATGAACGTCAAGCTTGTTCACAGGTCTGTTGTACTCCCCGTGACTGGCAGAAAAGCTTGAAGGGACTGAATAGTCTCCTCCTGTTTCAGAGAATCAGAATTGGAAAGCTGGGCTGACGTAGACAATGGGCTATGTCATGTAGGATTCAATAAATCCAAGCAGGTTTTCAACTAGCCCCTCAGCACCAAGCAAAAGGTTTAGCCAGAGTTTCCATTTATTATTGGCACTGAGATTTCTAGCTCAAAATAGCATGTGTGAACATTGCTTTGGGTGCCAGAATGGTTCAACATAACGAGGTGCCAGAATTGGACAAATGGAATCTTCCTGTTCAGGTTCATATTTACAGTGGGGCTGGGGGGGGATGGGGGGAGCTGTGCTGGTTATGGTAGAGAAATCCCTTGGAAATATGCCCAGGAATACTTGCTGGCAACGCGGTTCAAGAACTGGGAATAAACACTACGCTGAGAATTGAATTTCGCACATCGGGACACAGCTGGAGTTTGACGCAAAATATGGGTCACTTTATTCAAAAGGAAAGATGGAAGTGCGTTGGCAATAATTCAGAGAAGGTTTCCCAGACTAATACGTGGAACAGGTGGGTCGTCTCGTAAGAAAAAGACGGACAGGCAAGGCTCACAGCCTCCGGAGTTTAGAAGAATAAGAGGCAACTTGATTGTAACACACACGTTCCTGAGGGGTATTGACAGGGTGGAGGTGGAGTGCATCTTTCCTCTTGTGGAAGAATCTAAAACTAGGGGGCCACCGTTTAAAAATAAGTGGTCGCCCATTTGAAACAGAGATGGGGCAAGCATATGGCAAGTCCCTGGAACTCTGTGTCTCATAAGGCAGTGGAAGCAGAACCTTTGAATGTTCGTAAGGAAAGCCACAGGGTAAAAGGTTATCCAAGGTAGGCAGAATGCAGATTTGATCAGATCACCCATGATCTTGCGCAATAGGGGCAGTGTACCCATGAGACCAAATTTTGATTTGATTTATTATCGTCACATTTAAAATTTATTTATTAATCTCAATTAAGGCTTACATTAACACTGCAATGAAGTTACTGTGAAATTTCCCTTGTCGTCACATTCCGACGATGCCTGTTTGGGTCAATGCACCCTAACCAGCACACCTTTCAGATGTGCTGAGAGTTAACAGGACTAACCACCAAGAGTATCCCACCCAAGCTCTCTAATCCACCCTACCCCCGTAACCCTGCACATTCAGCATGGACAATCCACCTAACCTGCACAGCTTTGGACTGTGGGAGGAAACCGGAGCACCTGGAGGAAACCCACGCAGACACTGGGAGAATGTGCAAGCTCCACACAGACAGTGATCCAAGGGAGGGGCAATTTAGCATAGTTAATCCCTCTAACCTGCACATCTTTGGATACTAAGGGACAATTTAGCATGGCCAATCCACCTAATCTGCACATCTTTGGAGACGAAGGGACAATTTGACATGGTCAATCCACCTAACCTACACATCTTTGGACACTAAGGGGCAATTTAGCATGGTCAATCCACCTAACCTGCACATCTTTGGACACTAAGGGGCAATTTAGCATGGCCAATCCACCTAACCTACACACCTTTGGACACTAAGGGGCAATTTAGCATGGTCAATCCACCTAACCTGCACATCTTTGGACACTAAGGGGCAATTTAGCATAGCCAATCCCCCTGAACTACACATCTTTGGACATGAAGGGGTAATTTAGCATAGCCAATCCACCTAACCTGCATATCTTTGGACATTAAGGGGCAATGTAGCATGGCCAATCCACCTGAACTATACATCTTTGGACACTAAGGGGCAATTTAGCATGGCCAATCCACCTAACCAACATGTTTTTTGGACTGTGGGAGGAAACCGGAGCACCCAGAGGAAATCCACATAAACAAGGGGAGAACGTGCAAACTCCGCATGGACAGTGACCTGAGGCCGGAATTGAACCCGAGTTCCTGGCGATGTGAGGCAGCTGTGCTAACCACTGTGCTGCACCCACTCCCTCTGTCCCCCAACACCCCACCTCCACCTTGCTGCATTACTTAAAATTGAGTGAATTCCCAACCAACACCAGCAGCTTAAAGATACATTAACTCTCCATCCAATCTCACCATTCTTTACAGGACCCTGCCATGAATAAAATCACCCTGACTTAACCAATAAAGGTACTACATGTGGAATGAGAGATCGCAGCTGTAACTATCAAACTGGCGGCTGAGATATATAATGTGCAGCAAACAAAGGAATCAATTTGGTGTGAGAAAGTTGCTGGATCTAGGTACAAATGTTTACACTGTTCTACATTTGACTTCGGTTCCCGCTGCCAAGCCACCTGGATTGCCCAAGGCAACCCAGCAGACGCAGCACACACTTAATGTTCTCCCTCAAAGCTGAAATACTATCTCAACAGGGACATGAAAGACTGAACAGATCCCTGAGAGTTTTGAACACAACAGCAGTAGGCCATCTGCCCCCACCCCCTCCATTGGAAGCCTCCTCCATCTTGGGCGGCATGGTGGCACAGTGGTTAGCAGTTAGCAAGCTGGGACCCAGTTCGATTCCCGGCTTGGGCCACTGGCTGTGTGGAGTCTGCATGTTCTCCCCGTGTCTGCGTGGGTTTCCTCTGGGTGCTCCAGTTTCCTCTCACAGTCTGAAAGATGTGTGAGTTAGGTGCATTGGCCTTGCTAAATTGCCCCTTAGTGTGCTGGGATGTGTAAGTTAAAGGGATTAGCAGGGTAAATGTGTGGGGTTTCAGGATACGGCCTGGATGGGATGGTTCTCAGTGCATACTTGATGGGCTGAATGGCCTCCTTCTGCACTGTAGGGATTCTATGATTCTGTGATGATTACTGGCTTGGGTCACTGTCTGTTTGAAGTCTGCATGTTCTCCCAGTACCTGCGTGGGTTTCTTCGGGTGTTCCAGTTTCCTCCCACAGTCCGAAAGACGTGCTGGTTATTTGCACTGGCCATGCCAAATTCTCCCTCACTGTAGCCAAATAGCGCTGGAGTGTGGCGACTCTGGGATTTTCACAGTAACTTCATTGCAGTGTTAATATAAGCCTACTTGTGACACTAACAAATAAACTAAAACCTTACATCATCGTTAGTGTAGAGGTTAGTTTTTCCGTTGACAAGGGGTTGTCTAGACTCAAAACAACATCTCTTTTCTCTCCTTACAGATGCTGCCAGACCTGCTGAGATTTTCCAGCATTTTCCCTTTTGGCTTACAAAATATCACAGCTGATCCATTTCCAACCCCACGTACGTCTTATTCCGTTCCATTCCATTCATATCAAAAAAAACTATCAACTTCAATCTTGAATATCCTCAACGTCCGACCATCCACAGCCCTCTGGGCAGAGATTCCAAACTGTTCAAGTGAAGAACTTTCTCCTCGTCTGTCAACCCCTTATTCCCACTCAGTTCAAGGGCAACTAGGGATGGAAACTAAATACTGGTGTTGATTAAAACTTTTAAGACATTTAGGGCCCTTGACAAAGTGGAGAGGAGATTTCCTCTTGTGATGGAATGTAGAACTAAGGGGTTGCTGTTTAAAAATAAGGGATCACCCGTTTAAGACAGAGTTGAAGAGAAATCTTTCCCTCCCGGAGGGTGTAAGGTCTTTGGAACTTTATCAAAAGGAGGCAAAAACGGAGCCCTTTAAGAAAGAGATATAAAAATTCTTGACAAGAAATATGTGAAAATAGGAAAAAGTTGACGTTATGATCAGATTAGCCATGATTCAATGTGGTAAGAAAATAATCATAAGAGCATAAGACATAGGAGCAGAATTAGGCCACTCGGCCCTCCGAGTCTGCTCCACTATTCAATCATGGCTGATGTTTTTCTCATCCCCATTCTCCTGCCTTTTCTCCATAACCCCTGATCCCCTTATTAATCAAGAACTCATCTATCTCTGTCTTAAAGACACTCAATGACCCGGCCTCCACATTCTTCTGTGGCAAAGAGTTCCACAGATTCACCACTCTCTGACTGAAGAAATTCCTCCTTATCTCTGCTTTAAAGGATCATCCCTTTAGCCTGAGGTTGTGCCCTCTGGTTCTAGTTTTCCTACTAGTGGAAACATCCTCTCCACGTCCACTCTACCCAGGCCTCGCAGTATCCTGTAAGTTTCAATAAGATCCCCCCTCATCCTTCTAAACTCTAACGAGTACAGACCCAGAGTCCTCAACCGTTCCTCATATGACAAGCTCTTCATTCCAAGAATCATTCTTGTGAACCTCCTCTGGGCCCTTTCCAAGGCCAGCACATCCTTCCTTAGATATGGAGCCCAAACCTGCTCACAATACTCCAAATGGGGTCTGACCAGAGTTTTGTACAGCCTCAGAAGTACATCCCTGCTCTTGTATTCGAGCCCCCTCAACATGAATGCTAACATTGCATTTGCCTTTCTAACTGCCAACTGAACCTGCACATTAACCTTAAGAGAATCTTGAACAATGACTCCCAAGTCCCTTTGTGATTCTGATTTCCTAAGCATTTTCCCATTTAGAAAATAGTCAATGCCCCTATTCCTCCTTCCAAAGTGCACAACCTCACACTTTTCACATTGTATTCTGTCCTTCTGTAGCCCCCCCGCTTCCTCACTATTACCTGTCCCTCTACATGTCTTTGTAAGACCCTAAAAAAAAGACCCAAAGATGTGTGGGTTTGGTGGATTGACCATGCTAAACAGCCAGGGAGTTAATAGGATAAATAAGCAGGGTTATGGGATAGGGCCTGGGTGGGATTGTGGTTGGTGCAGACTCAATGGGCTGAATGGCTTCCATCTGCACTGTAGGGATTCTATGATTCTATGATTAGAATAGGAGCAGGAGTAGCCCATTCAGCCCCTCGAGCCTGCTCTACCATTCAATATGATCATGACTGGTCTCGGCCTCATCTCCACATTCCTGCTCACTCCCCATCATCCTTTGACCCACTACTAATTTAAAATCTATCGATCTCCCCTTAAATTTGTTCAGTGTTCTGATGTTCTGGGGTAGAGAATGCCACAGATTCACAAACTTCTGGGTGGCATGGCGGCACAGTGGTTAGTACTACTGCCTCACAGCTCTAGGGATCCAGGTTCAAATCTTGGCTTGGGGTCACTGTCTGCGTGGAGTCTGCACATTTCCCCCATGTCAGCGTGAATTTCCTCTGGGTGCTCTGTTTTTCTCCCACAGTTCAAAGATGTGCTGGTTACGTGCTAAATTGCCCAGTAGTGTCCTGAGATGCATAAATTAGAGGGATTACTGGGGTAAATGTGTGAGATCAGGCCTGGATGGGATTGTGCAGACTTGATGGGCTTAATGGCCTCCTTCTGCACTGCAGGGATTCTGTATCTAATTTCTCCTCATTTCTGCATTAAATCTGCCCTGTCTTAGCCTAAAACTATGGCCTCTCTTTCTAGAATGTTCAACAAGGGAAAACATCCACTCTATATCTACTCAGTCAGTCCCCTTTATCGTCTTAAATACCTCACTTGGATATCTCTCATTTTTCCAAATCCTGGTGAGTACAGGCCTAAACTACTCAATCATAAGACAAATTGAGTGGCCGACTACTACTGCTCCCAATTCATGTGTTCATATTCCCCCAGGAAGAAACAAAGCAGTAGAAATGGGGAAATAAGAATACTGGCCCAATCTACTTTTTTCCTATTAGGCCTACAAACTATGATATAAAAATGTACTATAAGCTGAGTAATGTTAGTGATAATTTTTTATTCAGGAGACTGTGCGAGATAGGCTGGACATTTATTGCCCATCTTTAATTGCCCTCAAACTGAGTGGCTTACTGAGAATTAAGAGTCAACCACTGGACCTGGAGTCACATGTAGGCCAGACCAGGTAAGGAAGGCAGATTTCCTTTCCATAAAGGACACTACAGAACCAGATGGGGTTTCTGACAATTGACAATGGTTATCATTGGACTTTTTGTCCCAGAATTTTATTGGATTCCAATTGCGTCATGTCCAAGGAAACCCCCAACAAAGGTGGCACCCAATGACAACCCAAACAAAAATGGCGTCCAGAGGCAGTCCAAACAAAGATGGCGTCCAATGATACACCAAACAAAGATGGCGTCCAAAGACACCCCAAACAAAGATGGCGCCCAACGACACCTCAAACAAAGATGGCGCCCAACGACACCCCAAACAAAGATGGCGCCCAACGATACCCCAAACAAAGATGGCGCCCAACGACACCCCAAACAAAGATGGCGCCCAATGTCACAACAGGCGGCGGGGCAAAGATCACAGGACAAGTCCCAATGGAGAAGGAATTTTTTTAAAAAATCGTAAATATTGAATAAAATCCTGATCGGTCCGAGGCGGCGTTAGGCAGTGGGAAGAAGGGAAAAAGAAAGAAAATGTGAAAGTAACGTCACCGCTCGCGACCGTCTCCCACCGGAAGTTGCGTTGGCGACGCGCGCCGACCGAACTTGCTGGCGCCGGGCGGTGATGGACGTTAAGCTGGACCAATGGGAGGGGAGAGTGTGGGGCGGCAGTCCAATGGGCGGCGTGAAGGCGGGACTTTGTGTGTGGGGGAGGGGAGGCAGTGCAGAGTTAGGTTGCACCCAGTGGGTTTCCCTGAAGTTGTCAAAGCTGCTGGAGGGGGGAGAACTACAGGGAGAAGGGGGAAAGTTCCACTGGGGCTGTAAATAAGATCTTAACTCCACTTAGAAATCACACACAGACTGGTAAGGATTTAATGGGTCCTCAAAAAACAATGTTATGTTAATTTGGAGGGGGTAAGACTCTGTGTGTTCCTATTTAAATGTTGCACTATTAATCTGGCTGTGTGTGTGTGTGTGTGGAGGGAGGGAGGGATTTGTGTTTACTTCCTATTTGTTTAAAGCCTAGAGTGGATCCATTCTGCCTGCATCAGGGACTTTATAAACAA
This sequence comes from Carcharhinus amblyrhynchos, assembly GCF_965287045.1. Taxonomy (NCBI): domain Eukaryota; kingdom Metazoa; phylum Chordata; class Chondrichthyes; order Carcharhiniformes; family Carcharhinidae; genus Carcharhinus; species Carcharhinus amblyrhynchos. The sequence goes on along the minus strand of NC_137358.1, from coordinate 7,737,970 downwards.
CCCACCCCCAACCATCATTAAACCTCTGCTCCCCAAACATCCCTAAACCTTTGCTCCCCTCAAAACATCCTTAAGCTTCTACCCCCAACCATCCTTAAACTTCTGTCCCCCCCCCACCAACCATTCTTAAACTTCTGTCCCCCCCCACCAACCATTCTTAAACTTCTGTCCCCCCCCAACCATCCTAAACCTCTGCCCTGTCAACCTCCCCCGCCAACCGCCCTTTAAATCTCTGCCCCCCCCTTCCCCTCAACCACCTCAAATCTCTGCCCCCCCTCCCTCAACCACCCTTAAATTTCTGCCTCCCTTCCCTTCCCTCAACCGCTCCTAAACTTTTGCCTCCCTCCCCCTCCCTCAACCGCCCTTAAACCTCTGTCACCTTCCCCCTCAACCACTCGTAAATCTCTGCCACCCCTTGCCCCTCCAACCATCCTCAAACCCCTGCCCCTTCCTCCTCCCTCCCTCAATCATCCTTAAACCTCTGCCCCCTCCCTCAACCACTCTTAAACCTCTGTTTCCCTCTCCCTCAACCATCCTTAAACCTCTGCCCCACTCTTCTCTCTCTTTTGCCCCCTCCCCACCTCTGACTTGGCTAAGATTATCCTTTATGTATGAAAAGGCTGCAAATTAGCTTCACATCAGGCCACAGAAACTAAATGACTTGCCTGGTGCATTTGCTGCCAAAACATCCCTTGTGTCTTTTCATTTTGGTGATGAATTGAAAATTTGTTATGTTTTGTCTACCTCCCCTCCCCCTCTCTGTTTGGCAGGGCAGTAGCCGTTGTTAATCTGACCTTATTTGCTTGCTAACTAGCTTTGTATTTCCACACGTTTTGAGCATTTGCACGTTGCATCATTGGTCAAACCCATGACTCAGGTCATCAGCGCCAATACTGGGTTGCCTGCTGTAATCTATGTGAGAGGCAATGTTTTGGTCGGGCTGGTGGGGGGGATTAATCAGTGTTCTGTACGGTTACTAACCTGTCCAGTTTGCTTTCCCGATCTGGTGCAATGCATTTCAATCAAGCAGACCTGGGGAAAGTAAAATTGAGCTTTGAAGAGTGAAAGATCAGCTGCTGGGTGGCACAGTGGTTAGCACTGCTGTCTCACCACCAAGGACCTGGGTTCGATTCCCGGCTTGCGTCACTGTCTGTGCGGAGTTTGCAAGTTCTCCCCGTGTCTGCGTGGGTTTCCTTCGGGTGCTCTGGTTTCCTCCCACCATCCTAAAGATATGCTGGTTAGGTGCATTGGCCATGTTAAATTCTCCCTCTGTGTACCCAAACAGGCGCCAGAGTGTGGCGACTAGGGGATTTTCACAGTAACTTTTCATTGCCGTGTTAATGTAAGCCTACTTGTGACGAATAAGTAAACTTTTACTTTGTATTGCTGAAGAAAAAAGAGATGCTATCTAAGTTTTTCGTATTGTGATCATCAGGATAAGTTCTTCTGAGCCTTTTCACTCCTTGATGGGGCATAAGCTATGGACAAATTCTGTTCATCTAATCCTGTTTTTGGGCCAAACTCTCCAGTTGTTGCCATGTATAGCCCTTGGCTCTCATCTCATTTTCTGTATCCTGTGTCCCATGTGTTTCTTGTCGTGCCTTGCTTTCTCTTTCCTTGCGGTTCCACGTGAGAGTTTGCCATACTACTCCCCCGATTTATTCAAAGCATGGCCTATCCAATTTCATTTTCCTCCTTTTGATTATGAAGGACCATAGGGTTTTTCGCCTAATATTGTTGATGGTACTTGCCAATTTACCGTCAGGAGTCTTCTGTTGGTGAAGGATTGCATTTTCATCAGTGTTGGTTGGTGTTTTCTTGCATGTTTCAGAGCCATAAAAGAGGGAGAGACTTCACGTTAGATGTGAAGATCTTTAACTTTGTGCCCTTGGTGATCTCTCTGGGTTTGCAGATGTTGAAGAGAGTGATGAATTCTGCTGTGTATATTCTGATTGTTACCTCAGTGACAAAAGGATAATAAATTGCTAAACTGTGACGAGGGAGCAACAGTTTGCACAGTATCAGAAGGCAGTGCTGTTTGATTCAGTTTATTATTGTTGCGTGCATTGAGATACAGTGGAAAGTATTGCTTCTTGCGCACCTTACAGACAAAACATACCATTCACAGAGTACATAGGGGAGAAAGAAAGGAGAGGGTGCAGAATGTAATGTTACAGTCGAAGCTACGGTATAGAGAAAGATCAACTTAGTGTGAGGTAGGCTAATCCAAAGTCTGATGGCAGCAGGGAAGAAGCTGTTCTTGAGTTGGTTGGTATGTGACCTCAGACTTCTGCATCTTAAGTTTATTTATTAGTTACAAATAAGTTTACATTAACACTATGAAAATCCCCTAGTTTGCACACTTCAGTGCCTGTTCTGGTACACTGAGGGAGAATTTATCACGGCTAATTCACCCAACCAGTACGTCTTTTGGGCTGTGGGAGGAAACCGGAGCACCCAGAGGAAACCCATGCAGACACAGGGAGAATGTGCAAACTCCATACACACAGTCACCTGGGGCCGGAATTGAACCTGGGTCCCTGGTGCTGTGAGGCAGCAGTGCCAACCACCATGCTGCCAGATTTTACCAAGTACCGACACGTGGTGCGATATGAACACCTGGAATACTGTGAACAGTTTTGGTCCCCTTATCTAAAGAAAGAGACACTGGCATTGGAGGCAGTCTAGAGAAGGTTCACTTGGTTGATTCTGGGTATGGAGGGATTTTCTTATGAGGAGAGATTGAGTAGAATCATAGGATAGAATCCCAGCAATGCAGATGGAGGCCATTCAGCTCATCGAGTCTGCACTGACCACAAAGCCACCCAAACCCATTCCCATAACCCCTCATGTTTAGTCCACAAACCCTCCAGACACTTGGGTTAATTTAGCATGGCTAATCAACCTAACCCGCACATCTTTGTACTGTGGGTACAACCGGAGTACCCGGAGGAAACCCACGCAGACACAGGGAGAAAGTCCAAACTCCACACAGACAGTGACCTGAGGCTGGAATTGAACCCGGGGTCACTGTGAGGCAGTATGCTAACCACTGTGCCACCGTGCTGCCCCTGGATGTCATCATGGTGGATCTTAGTTGTACTCAACTGGTGTCCCTGGACACGGTGACAGTACAACACGGAAGGCAGCCATCTTCCTCCTTACCTCCCCCGGTAGGTTGAGTCTGTACTTATTAGAGTTTAGAATAACGAGAGGCCACCTTATTGAAGCTTATCAGATTCTCAGAGGGATTGATAGGGCAGATGTTGAGATGTTATTTCCCCTTGTGGGACAGTCTAGGAGCAGAGGGCATAAACTCAGAGTAAGGGGGTCGCCCATTTAAGACAGAGAAGGAATGTCTTTCCTCGGGGGTGGGGGGGGTAGGTAGTGAATCTGTGGAACTCTTTACTGCAGAGAGTCGCCGTTCAATATGTTCAAGGTTGAGATAAACAGATTTTTAATCAGTAAGGGAATCAAGACATTAAGATGAGAAAATGGAGTTGAGGATTACCACGTCAGATCAGTCATTGAATGGTGTAGCAGCTTTGATGGGCCGAATGGCTTGCTTCTTTTCCTACGTCTTATGGTCTTGTAATCTATGGGTACCCAAAAATATACAGCCCCCCTCTCCTTCCAAAAACAAATCAAAGCCATGTCCTGTCATAGTGGAAGGACATGAAATGAATGCATTTGTTTCAAAACATTTGATTTTTTTTGTGTGAATTGAAACTGATTTTGAATGATCCATCCCTCAAGGTGGCCACCCCCCTTTTAAGTTAACCTGACCTTCTGCCGGCTTTGTGTTTCTATGCATTTTACATTTATTCGATGTTGTTTATCTTGAAAAGCCAGAAAAGAAATATTGTGCTCCATGGGCTTTTTGTGACTGTCATTCAAAGTCTCTCTCTCTCTCTTACGTTTGAAAGCATAATGACACAAGAAGATGTGTGTTATTTTTAGCTTCTTTGTTTTTGAAGATGAGTGTGGATAGCCCTGTGGCATGGTGGTATACACTGCTGCCTCGCAGCGTCAGGGACCCGGGTTCGATGCCTGGCCTCTGGTCGCTGTCTGTGCGCAGTCTGTACGTTCTCCCTGTGTCTGCATGATTCTGTGGCACAGTGGTTAGCACTGCTAACAGTGCCAGGCACCTGGGTTCGATTCCTGGCCTCAGGTCGCTGTCTGTGCAGAGACTGCACGTTCTCTCCGTGCCTGCATGATTCTGTGGCAAAGTGGTTAGCACTGCTGCCTCTCAGCGCCAGGGACCTGGGTTTGATTCCCAGCTTGGGTCACTGACTGTGTGGAGTCTGCACGTTCTCCTGTGTCTGCGTGGGTTTCTTTTGGGTGCTCCGGTTTCTTTCCCACAGTCCGAAAGATGTTAGGTGCCACTGGCCATGCTAAGTTCTCCCTCAATGTACCAGAACAGACGCTGGAGTGTGGCGACTGGGGGATTTTCACAGTCACTTTGTTGCAGTGTCAAGCCTAAAGAGAAAATGCTGGAAAATCTCAGCCAGCCTGGCAGCATCTGGAAGGAGAGAGAAGAGCTGATGTTTCGAGTCCAGATGACTCTTTGTCTGAGCTCCCACCTTACCTCCATGGGTTTTGACAAAGGGTCATCTGAGCTTGAAACGTCAGCTCTTTTCTCTCATTACAGATGCTGCCGAATCTACTGAGATTTTCCAGCATTTTTTGGTTTCAGATTCCAGCATTTTCAGTAATTCTCTTTTATTATTTTCATGTAAGCCTACTTGCAACATGAACAAATAAACTGAAACTTCTTGCTTGCATAGGGTTACCTGTTCTGCGTTGTAACCTGGTTGTAGACCTGCCTGACTTTCCGCAGTGCCCAGTCTTTTTATCTCACCCCTCTGTCCCTAGCTGCCTGTATTCTGTGCTGTGTGAAGGAAGTGAAACCACTTCTCGAGATCGCTCTCCAAGTAGTTCTTTGGTGTGGTTAAGTCTCTCATGTTTGTGGTGGACATGCCACATTTCCCAAGGTCCAAAGAATCCTTGAGCCTTTATCTCGGCCAGTGCAGTCGGTGGTGTTCAAGTTGTGAACGTGTGGCCGTCTTAAGTTTTTTTTAATCATCTGTCAGATAGACTGCATGTCCGCTCTATCTGAGCTGTCTCTGATGACGAGTGCTTTGATATCAGACATTACTGCTCATTGAAGTACCCCAGTGTCGGGGACTTTGTTCTTCCATTTGATGCCCGTAATGTTCCGAGTGCTTCTCGTGTGGAACCTGTCCAACTGCTTAACATAAAGGCAAAATACTATGGATGGTGAAATCTGCAACAAAAACAGAAAATGCTGGAAAATCTCGGCAGGTCTGATAGCACCTGTGGAGAGAAAGGGTCATCCAGACTCAAAACACTGGCTGTATTCTCTCTCCACAAGTGCTAAAGCTTCAACTTATTTATTAATGTCACAGGTAGGCTTACATTAACACTGCAATGAAGTGATTGTGAAAATACCCCAGTCGCCACACTCCAGTGCCTGTTCGGGTACACTGAGGGAGAATTTAGCACAGCCATTGGCACCTCACCAGCATGTCTTTTGGATTGTGGGAGGAAACTGGAGCACCCAGAGGAAACCCACGCAGACACGTGGGGGAGAAGGTACAGACTCCACATGGACAGTGACCCAAGCCAGGAATTGAACCCGGGTCCCTGAGCTGTGAGGCAGCAGTGCCAGCCAGTGTGTCACTGTGTTTCCCAACAACACCACAGCAATGGAGAGTATCAGTTGAACTGCCACCTATGCAGCCCCTTTATACAGCGCACCTATATAGACCAGCAGATGTCTCCAAGTACTTTGTGGCAGTATTTGCAGAGTGTTATGTAGGAAACAGGGCAGCCAGTTTGTGCACAGCAAGTTCCCACAAACAGCAGTGTGTTATTGACCAGATAATCTGTATTTTTTTATGATTTGAGGGGTAAATATTGCCCGGGATGCTGGGATAACTCTGCTGCTCTTCTTTGGAGTGGTGTTGTGTGGTCTTTTGCACCCACCCAAGACTTCGGATGAGATTTTCCGGTCATGCTTGCCCCAAAACTGGAGAATCCCTGCCCCCCCGAGTGACCTGCAGGAGTGCAGCACTCCCTGCAGTACTGCACTGGAGTGTTAGCCCTGACTCCCAGGAACTGTATGCTCAGGAGTATTGAGTGCAACAGGCTGTTCATGTGATGCCTTCCCTAGTCAAATGGAATGTGTGCAGTCTCAGCCTACATGGGAGGGAGCGTCACCCAGGTTTGGCACCGAGATCTCCACGCATCATTGGAGGCATTTCCCAGCAAGATCTGGGAATATGGGGAAGGGATAGCGAGCTTAGCATGTTGATGCTGCATTGTAGATTTACCATTGAAGGTCAGTGATGTTTTTATGCAGTGGTGTTGGTTGTTGAAATGTTTCATAGTTGGCACTGTGGAATCTGATTTTTTTTTCACCCGAGCTCACAGCGATAGGCTGTAAGTTTTCTCTCTGGCTGCACAGGATGAGGGTTCTGTTTAAGAAGTGTTTGAGGGAATGTCCTTAGTCAGCATGAGCTCAGAATGTAAAACATTCAGTTTTGTCTTGACTGTAACACTATGTTCTGCACTCTCTCATTCTCTGTTGGTATGCTTTGGATACTGAAGGAATCAAGAAACAATACTTTTCTCTGTATACTAATACATGTGACAATAATAAATCAAATCAAAATGACCTTTTGATCCCTGGTGTGCGCTGTTGCACACACACACTCGGAATAGGAGGAGGAGGTGGCCATTCAGCCCCTCGAGCCTGTTCCACCATTCATTAAGCTCATAGAATGATAGAATCCCGCATTACAGAAGGACGCCATTCAGCCTATCGAATCTACACCGAGCGTAATCCCGCCCAGGCCCTATTCCCGTAACTCCACATGATTACCCTGCTAATCCCCTGACGTTAGGGTCAAGTTAACATGGCCAATCCGCCTTACCTGTACATATTTGGTCTTTGGGAAGAAACCGGAGCACCCGGAGGAAAAGTTAATTAGTCACAAGTAAGGCTTATATTAACACTACAACGAAGTTACTGTGAAATTTCCCTAGTCACCACAAGGTGCCTGTTCGGGTCAATGCACTTAACCAGCATGCCTTGGAGACTGTAGAAGGAAACTGGAGCACCTGGAGGAAACCCATACAGACATGGGGAGAATGTGCAAATGCCACTGACAGTGACCCAAGGTGGGAATCGAACCTGGGTCCCTGGCACTGTGAGGCAGCAGTGCTAACCACTGTGCCACCGTGCTGTCCCAGATGTAGCCATGGCGGACCTTAGTTCCATTCAACTGGAGTCCCTAAACACGGTGACGAGATGCCACGCAAGGAGGTCATTTAGCCCACTGAGGTTTTCTGTGGAGCAAACCAGTCAGTGCCATTCCCCCTCTTTATCGCTGGGCCCTGTGAGTTTAGTCCCCTCACACCCCCATCCGATTTCCCTTTGAGTCAAGGTAGGAGAAAAATCAGCAGTTGTTGTTGCTTCAGCTTACCAAGTCAGAATCCTACGGTGCAGAAGAAGGCCATTCGGCCCAATGAGTCTGCACTGACCACAACCCCACTCAGGCCCTATCTCCCCAACACCACATATTTACCCTGCTAATCCTGCTGACACTAAGGGGCAATTTAGCATGGCCAACCCACCTAACCTGTACATCTTGTACAGCCTATACATGCAGTGTGGCACAGTAGTTAGCACTGCCACGCTATCACAGTGCCTGGGACCCAGGTTCGATTCCCAGCTTGGATCACTATCCGAGCAGAGTCTACATATTCTCCCCGTGTCTGTATGTGATTGCTCTGGCTGCTCCTGTTTCCTCCCTAAAGACATGCTGGTTAGGTGCATTGTCTGTGCTAAATTCTCCCTCGGTGTACCTAAACAGGCACCGGGGCACACAGCTTCATTGCAGTGTTAATGTAAGCCCACTTGTGACCAAAAGATAAATTAAAGGATTAAAGTTTATCTTTAGACTGTGGGAGGGAACCAGAGCACTCGAAAGAAACCCACGCTGACGCTGGGAGAATATGCAAACTCCCCACACACACACACACACAGTAACCGAGGCCAGAATTGAACCCGGGCCCCTGGCGCTGAGAGGCAGCAGTGCTAAGCACTATGCCACCCAAGTCTCTTATACAAAAAGTGTTCAAATGTTGACATTAATAGAGTGGAGGATCAGAATTTGCCATGTTGTTCTCCAGGAGCTGTTGATATTCACAAAAGGGTAGGATACTGGGGCTGCTAGTTACTGATCACAGGCTCTTGGGGAATGAAGGGGGTATCCTCTGAGGACAATTGAGTAAACAAGCCATTTATTCACTGTAGGTTTGGAGATTGAGAGGTGATTACATTGCGACCTATAAAATTCTGACAGGTCTAGACAAGATAGGTGTGGGGAGGATGTGGCCCAGGGAATCTAGAACTTGCGGTCTCAGCGTAAGGAGTCAACTCTTTAGGATTGGGGTAAGGAGAAATCTCTTCAGAGGGTTCTGTGTCTTTATTATTCTCTGCCCAGAAGAGCTATGGGTACTCAGTTGTCAAGTATATTCGGCAGCGATCAATAGATTTTTGGATACTGAAGAAATTAAGAGATATGGGTATTTTATAGCAATCTTTCAGACGATTATAGGCATCACTGGCTAGGCCAGCAGTTATTGCCCATCCCTAATTGCCCTTGAGAAGGTGGTGGTGGTGAGCTACCTTCTTGAACTGCTGCGGTTCTCATGCTGTATGGCCACACTTGGAAAACTGTGTACAGTTCTGGTCACGATATTATTAAACTAGAAAGAGTGCAGAAAAAAATTTACTAGGATGCTACCGAGACTTAACGGTTTGAGTTATAAGGAGAGAATGGAGAGACTGGCACATTTTTCACTGGAGAGTAGGAGGCCTAGAGGCGATCTTACAGAGGCCTATAAAATAATGAAGGGCATAGATCAGCTAGATAATCAACATCTTTTCCCAAAGTTAGGGGAGTCTAAAACTAGAGGGCATAGGTTTAAGGTGAGAAGGGAGAGATACAAAAGGGTCCAGAGGGGCAATTTTTTTCACATAGAGGGTGGTATGTGTCTGGAATGAGCTGCTAGAGGTAGTAGTAGAGTGGGTACAATTTTGTCTTTTAAAAAGCTTTTAGACAATTACATGAGTAAGATGGGCATAGAGGGATAAGGCGGGTAATTGGGACTAGCTTAGTGGTTAACTCAGTGCTGTAAACCTCTGACTCTAGCTACAGTCACAGTGCTATTAGAGAGGGAGTTAAAAGATTTTGACCCAGTGCCAATGAAGGCATGGCTGATATATTTCCAAGTCAGGGTGGTGTGTGGCTTGGAGGGGAACTTTCAAGTGATGGTGTTTACACCTGTCCGCTAATGTTGTCCTTCTACGTGGTAGAAATTGCAGGTTTAGAAGATGCTGCCTAAGAAGCCTTGGTGAATTGCTGCAGTGCATCTTGTAGATGGGATGCACTGCTGCCACTGTGCATCAGTGGTGGAGGGAGTGAATGTTTAAGGTGAAGGAGGTAAAGATGCAAGTCAAGTGGGCTGCTTTCCCTGGATGGTGTCAATTGCTTGAGTGTTGTTGGAGCTGCATTCATCCACGCAAGTGAAAAGCATTCCAGCACACTCCTGAGTTGTGCCCTGTAGGTGGTGGACAGGCTTTGGGGAGTCAGGAGGTGAGTTACTCTCCGCAGGATTCCCAGCCTCTGACTTGCTCCCGTAGCCACAGTATTTGTTTGGATGGGGTAGGACATGAGGTAGAAGACTAGCCATGATCTTACGGAATGGCAGAGCAGGCTTGAGGGGCTGAATGGCCTAGATCTGGTCCCATCATTTAATTAAGCTATGGCACAAAAGAGAGAGGAATGGAAATAGACCCTTTGGAAATGAGATAAACCTGGAACATCAGAGAATGAGAGGTGATCTCATGAGGGGCGTATGTGGGATGAACGCACGCTCATTTTCCCAGGGAAGAGGAATTGAAAACTAGAGGGCAGAGGTTTAAAGTGAGAGTGGAAAAATTTAAAAGGGAGCCGAGGGGCAACTTCTTCACACAGAGGGTGTTGCGTGTATGGGATGAGCTGCCAGAGAAAGTGGTTGAGGCAGGTACAGTAGCAGTTTTTTTAAAAGCATTTGGATAAGTACATGGATGGGAAAGGCTTAGGGGGATGTGGGCCAAATGCAGGCAATTGGGACTAGCTGGGAGGCCACCATGGTCGACATGGACCAGATGGGCTGAAGGGCCTGTTTCTGTGCTGTATTATTCAATGACTATAAACTCCGGAGTTGGGAAAGAGATAATGCCGGAATTGAAATTGGTGAATCTCTGGAGTAAGATCTGATTTGGTTTGATGTATATTAGTACATGTAACAATAATACAATGAAAAGTATTGTTCCTTGAGCACTATACAGACAAAGCATACCATTCATGGGGGAGGAAAGGAGAGGGTGCAGAATGTAGTGTTACAGTCATAGCTAGCATGTTGAGAAAGATCAACTTAATGCGAGGTACATCCATTCAAAAATCTGGCAGCAGAGAAGAAGTTGCTCTTGAGTTGGTTGGTACGTGACCTCAGACTTCTGTATCTTTTTCCTGGTGGAAGAAGGTGGAAGAGAGAATGTCCAGAGTGTGTGAGTTCCTTAATTATGCTGGCTGCTTTGCAGAGCAGCGGGAAGTGTAAACAGAGTCAGTGGATGGGAGGCTGGTTTGTATGATGGACTGGGCTACATTCACCACCTTTTCTAGTTTCTTGGGCAGAGCAGAAGCCATACCAAGTTTGACACAGCCAGAAAGAATGCTTCTTATGGTGCATTTGTCTGAGTGTTTGCAGAGCTGTCCTTGTCGAGGGGGTTACTACCTCCAGGAGACACGCTAGCAACGGGAACAAAGAGCTTAACATTTCCCCTTGCTTCCATGAGGATGTTGAAATGCTGTAGGAAGTGCTTTTTTGACATTGCGAAATAAAGCTGTTTGCCCGCACGTAACCCTGACTCTCCCTGCTGAATGTTAGCATTAGATAACATTCTGACTGTACTTTCCCACTGGGAGCCTTGCATGCCTGGGAGGATATTTTGATGTTTCGGAGCTTGATTTTTCTCTCTCTCTCTCTCTCTCTTTCTTTCTCTCTCTCTCTCTCTTTTCCCTCCCCCCTCCCCAACAACCATTTGAGATAAATCATGGGCTGAGGTTTGCAGTGCTGGGCCACGAGACGGCTGTGAAGTTGGAAAATGACCCTGGAAGTTCCCGGGGTTGGGGGGGTTCCCCATATTGAAAGATTGCCTTTTAAAAGTCTCAACCTTGTTTTCAAATTCTCCTGTCACCTCTCCCCTCCCTGTCTCTGGAAACACTTGTAGAAATCTGTGCTCCTCCTCTTCTGCAGCCAGGACTTTAACTGCTGTACCATCAGTGGCCGTGCCCTCAGCTATCTCGACCCCCAAGCTCTGAAATTTCCTTTCTTGTATCTCTCCACCTCTCTTTAAGATATGCCTTAAAATCTATGTCTTCGCCAGCTCTCCCTAATAGCTCCTCCTTTGGTCCAGTGGCAGGTCAGATTGAGAAAGTGATTTAAAAGGCATACAGGATCCAGAGCTTTATAAATAGAGACAGTGAATATAGAATGAGGAAGTCATGGCGAACCTTCATAACATCACAAGATGTAGGAGCAGAAGTGGACCACTTAGCCCATTGCATCTGCACTACTGCTGTCTCTGATTCAGGGTGACACGGTGGCACAGTGGTTAGCACTGCTGCCTCACAGCGCCACGGGTGCATGTTCGATTCCTGGCCTTGGGTCACTGTGTGTGAAGTTTGCATGTTCTCCCCATGTCTGTGTGGGTTTCCTCCGGATGCTCCGGTTTTCTCCCACGCTGCAAAGGTGTGCGGGTTAAGTGCATTGGTCATGCTAAATTGCCCCTTAGTGTCAGAGGGACTAGCTAGGCTAAATGTGTGGGGTTAGGGGGAATATGACCAAGGTGGGATTGTGCAGACCTGATGGACTGAATGGCCACCTCCTACACTGTAGGAATTCTATGACTGGACTTGGTGCACTTTATCAAGTTGAAAGCTGCTGTATAAAGGCAAATTTTTATTTGTGTTCGTGCATGTGTCTGTGTGAAAGCATGTAAACGCGTTGTCTAGAGTTTTGCATTGTGACGATTTGGTTTTCCCTCTGTTTCTCCTGACCTGCTAACTCAGGCTTGCGCTATCACATTGCTGGCCCCTGATGTTCCTGTGCAGGTGAGACTAGAAAGGGTGTGTTAACGATGAGTCTAGAAAGGGTGTGTTAACAGGCTATTGAACTGGGAAGGGCACCACAGCTGAGCCTGCCAAACACAAACTGCTGGAAACAATGAGGAGGTCAGGCAGCATCTGTGGAGGGAGAAACAGCAGTTACCATTTTGTGTCTATGATGTTTCATCAGAACTGGGACAAAGTGGGAGGCTGGATCTCAGAACACATCCAAGCCTCAGAATCGGGGTTGGGAAACACAGCTCTTGCAACCTATGATATTGAGTCTTGTCTTGTCCTGAGATCTAACCTGCTCCTTTTCACTTACAGATACTTTTTAGTGTTTAGGGAAGAGATGGATCATAGAATCCCTACAGCGCAAAAGGAGGCCATTCGGTCTATCGAGCCTGCACTGAATAATCTCACCCAAGCCCTATACCCACATACTTATCCCACTAATCCCTCTAAACTACGCATCCTGGGACACTGAGGGGAAATTTAGCATGGCCAATCAACCTAACCCACTCATCTTTGGACTGTGGGAAGAAACCGGAACACCAGGAGGAAACCCACACAGACACGGGAAGAACATGCAAACTCCACACAGACCCGAGGCCAGGAAACAAACCCAGGTCCCTGGGGCTGCAAGGCAGCAGTGCTAACCACAGTGCCACTGTGGAGATCCATTAATTTCCCGGCTAGATTATACTTGACCTGTTTGTCCGTGAGTTCATTTTGAATCGCTCCCATCTCGGAGATCTGTCTGAACTTGGAGAAAACCTCTTCCAGGGATTCATTCCTGTTAAACATGAAAGTTCTTCTTAAAAGTTCGCACACCCTCTTCCCCCTCTCCCTCCAGGAAAGTTTTTTTTTAAGTTGAAGTTTATTTGTCAGTGTCACACGTAAGGTTCACACAAACACTGCAATGAAGTTACTGTGGAAAATCCCCTAGTCGCCACACTCCTGTTTGGGTACACAGGGAGAATTTAGCATGTTAATGCACCTATCCAGTACATCCTTCAGACTGTAGGAGGAAACCGGAGCACCTGGAAGAAACCCATGCAGACACGGAGGAGAATGTGCAGACTCCACACAGATAGTGACCTAAACCAGGAATTGAACCGCTGTACCACCCAGAGAAAAGTGTGCGTTCGTGCAATTTCACTTGGTTGAGGGGAGCAGCCAGCGCCGACAGTCAGTTTGCAACCCAACCACTTCAGATCCTTAAAACTGACATTTCCGGCAAAATGATACTACATAAAAAACGTGATTTGCTTGTATATTTTTATAGAAAGAGTGTGCTTGTGACCTTAGCACGTGTCAAAGTATTTTACAGCCAATGAAGTAGTTTGGAAGTGTAGACTGTTTGAAAGTTCTAGCTAATTAGTCTCACACTCCTGTTCCGAGCCCATAGCCATTCAGATGTCAGATTTTGAGGTTGAGAGTACATTTCCTGTGTGTGGTGTTAGGGTGATGTGGAGTTGCCAGCGTTGGACTGGGGTGGGCACAGTAAGAAGTCTCACAACACCAGGTTAAAGTCCAATAGGTTTATTTGGCAGCTCTAGTTTTTGGAGTGTCACTTCTTGAAGTCTCCTTGTGAGTCTTACAGTGTTAGGGTACCAGATTAGGTATATTATGAAGCCAGATTAGACCCCAACAATTCTCTACTTTGGCGTTAGTGTGAGGATAAGATGTTTCACTCCAGGTGTGATTCTACTGACACACTAGGAAGCTTTTGTCAAAACAAACTTTATTTAACAATACAGTTTAACTATAACAAATAAATTTAGCTTAACTTTTAACAACTGAAAAATAGATAAACATGATTGACAAAATCCCTTATGGCAGGCTGGTGCAAAGGATTAAATCACATGGGATCAGGGTGAACTAGCTAGATGGATTCAGAACTGGTTTGGCCATAAAAGTGGAGAAAGAAGACAGAGGGTAGTGGCGGAAGTGTGTTTTTCTGAATGGAAGTCTGCAACTAGTGTTGTTCCGCAGGAATCAGTGCTGGAACCTGTGCTGTTTCTAATATTTAATATATATAAATGACTTGAACAAAAACATAGCTGGTCTTATTAACAAGTTTGCGGATGATACCAAGATTGTTGGAGTTGCGGATAGTGATTAAGATTGTCAGAGAATACAGCAGGATATAAATAGGCTGGAAAATTGGGCAGATGGAGTTTAATCTGGACAAATCCAAGGTGATGCATTTGGTAGATCCAATTCAGGTACGAGCTATAACGTAAATGGCAGAACCATCAGGAGCATAGAGATCTGGGCGTGTAGGTCCACAGACCCTTAAAAGTGGCAGCACAGGTGGTAAAGAAAGCATATGGCATGCTTGCCTTCATCAGATGGGGCATTGAGTATAAAAGTTGGCAAATTATGCTACAGTTATAGAAAACATTGTTTAGGCCACTTTTGGAATACTGTGTCCAATTCTGGTCACCAGACTACCAGAAGGATGTGGAAGCTTTGGAGGGAGTACAGAAAAGATTTACTAGGATGTTGCTTGGTATGGAGGGTATTAGCTATGAGGAGAGATTGAATAAACTGGGATTGTTCTCCCTGGAAAGATGGAGACTGAGGGGTGACCTGATAGAAGTTTAAAAATTATGAGGGGTATAGAGAGGGTGGAATCTTTTTCCCAGGGCAGAAATGACAATTGCAAGGGGGCACAAGTTCAAGGTAAGTGGGGCGGGGGGGGAAGGTTTTTACATAGAAAGTGATGGGGCCTGGAATGCACTGCCAAGTGAGATGATTGAGGCAGACACATTAGTGATATTTAAGATTTATCTGGAAAGACACATGAACAGGCAGGGTATAGACGGATACAGGAGGTTGGTCAAGATAGGACAACATGATCGATGCAGGCTTGGAGGGCCGAAGGGCCTTTTCCTATGCTCTACTGTTCTTTATTCTTAACTGCTAATCTATCGCTATTAGTTCCAATTCAAGTAATTTTCCTCTTATACACTTAATCCTCCCCTGACAGGGTCAATTTAGCATGGCCAATCAACCTAACTCTCACATCTTTGGACTGTGGGAGGAAACCGGAGCACCCAGAGGAAACCCATGTAGACACAGGGGACAACAGGCAAATTGCACATGGACAGTTACCCAAGACCAGAAGCGAAAATGGCTCCCTGGCGCTATGAGGCAGCAGTGCTAAACTGTGTCACGTGCTGCCCCACCTTCTAAAGCAACCCCACCTTAAATGCAAAATATATCAAGTACACAACGTCATCACAGTGGTTAGCACTACTGCCTCACAGCAGCAGGGACCTGGGTTTGATTCCGACATGGGGTCACTGTCTGTGTGGAGTTTGTGCATTCTCCACATGTCTGCTTGGGTTTCCTCTAGGTGCTCCAGTTTTCTCCCACAGTCTGAAAGACAGGTAGTTAGGTACTTTGACCCGAACAGGTGCCACAGTGTGGCGACTAGGGGAATTTCACTGTAACTTCATTGCAGTGTTGATGTAAGCCTTACTTGTGACTGATAATTACTTTAAAGTTAAAAAGTTCATGAGCTTTGTACAGTTACTTTCCATAAGTCGGAGACCTAATTAAAGACTTCACTTAAAGCTACCACCTCCACTCACTTCTTTTCCCATATGTTAGTTATGATTTGCAGGTTTCCTTCCAGATGTTGTCTCATCGATTGTCTTGTGTTGTTTCAAGCAGGTAGTGAGAACCCACTCTCCAACGTGACCCAAACTTGGGACCTCGCCTCACGAGCATTTGAGGAAGAGGAAGACCCATAGTGGGGGAAGCCCGAGTCTTTGCCCATTTGGACTGCATGGACCGGGAGTGATGTTGTGAAGCTGTGAGCACCGGCAGCCCAGTGGTGGCAAAGTGTGCTAATGCAGGTATGCCATGTGACGGCCCAGGTACGGAATAATGGCTGCTTTTGGGGTAGGTCTCTGTAAGACAGTCAGGATTTCATTGGGAGGTGGGGTCGGGGGGGGGGGGGGGGGATTTTCCCATCCCGCCCACCACGGGAATTGTAGCAGGGAGGGACGGGCCATGCAGAGGTCTGGTTGACCGCGGAGATTTTCCAGTTTTGGGGGCGAGCATGGTTGGAAAATCTGGTGTCAGCAGTGGTGTTCCCCTCTCTGATTCAGAGGTTGTGTGATGAAACCCAACTCCAGGGATATGAATTTCCAGTTCTGATGCAGAGGGACCTCGGGGTCCTTGTGCATGAGTCGCAAAAACCCAGCTTGCAGGTGCAGCAGGTGGTCAGGAAGGCTAATGGGATGCTGGCCTTCATAGCGAGGGGGATTGAATATAAAAGTAGGGAGGTCTTGCTGCAGCTGTATAGGGCATTGGTGAGGCCGCAGCTGGAGTACTGTGTGCAGTTTTGGGCGCCGCACCTGCGCAAAGATATTTTGGCCTTGGAGGGAGTGCAGAGGAGGTTTACTAGGCTGATACCGGAGTTGAGGGGGTTGAGCTATGAGGAGAGGCTGAATAAACTGGGCTTGTACTCGTTAGAGTTTAGAAGAATGAGGGGAGATCTCATTGAGACGTATAAGATGATGAATGGGATGGATAGGATAGAGGTGGAGAGACTCTTCCCGCTCAGAAAAGACAGTAGGACTAGGGGGCACAGCCTCAAGATAAAGGGGGGGCGGTTTAGAATGGAGTTGAGGAGGAACTTCTTCACTCAAAGGGTGGTGAATCTCTGGAATTCTCTGCCCGTTGAAGTGGTGGAGGCTGCCTCGCTAAATATTTTTAAGACACGGGTTGATGGGTTTTTGATAAGAGAGGGGATTAAGGGTTATGGGGAGAGGGCGGGAAAGTGGAACTGAGCCACGATAGATCAGCCATGATCTTATTGAATGGCGGGGCAGGCTCGAAGGGCTAGATGGCCTACTCCTGCTCCTATTTCTTATGTTCTTATGAGTTAATTGACTGAATGGATTATCATCTTTGAATCCCCCCTTTATCAACATCCTGGGGGGGGAGGGGGGTTCGGGGGGTTGGCGTTACCATAGACCAGAAGCTGAACTGGACTGGTCATATAAATACTGTTGCTATGAGGCTGGGAATCCTGCAGTGAGTACCTCACCACCTAGAATCGTATAATCCCCATAGTGCAGAAGGAGGCGATTTGGCCCATCGAGTTTGCATTGACCATGATCCCACCCAGGCCCCATCCCATGCATTTACCCTGCTAGTCCCCCCGATACTAAGGGGCAATTTAGCACGGCCAATGCACCTACCCTGCCCATCTTTGGATGGTGGGAGGAAATGGAGCACCCAGAGGAAATCCATGCAGACTCCAGGAAGAACATGCAAACTCCACACAGACGGTGACCCAAACTGGGACTTGAACCTGGGTTCCTGGTGCTGTGAGGCACTGTGTCACTGTACCACCTCCCGTCACCGACACACAAGTGGTAGCCATATGCACCATTACAAGATGCACTGCAGCGACCCACCAAAGCTCCTTCGACATCATCTTCCAAATCCATCAAAAAGACAAGGACAGCAGAGACATGGGGAACCCCACCACCTGGGAAGTTCCCCTCCAAGTCACTCACCAACCTGACTTGGAAATGTATCACATTTCCATGACTGATACTGGGTCAAAATCCTGGAAGTCCCTCCCTACCAGCATAGTGGGTGTACCTACACCACGTGGACTGCAGCAGGTCCGAGAAGGCAGCTCACTACCACCTTCTCAAGGGTGGTCTGGCCAGCAATGCCCACACCCTATGAAAGAATTTTTAATTTATATTGAAAGAGGAGATTTCTGTGGTGTAGGGTTGTGGAGCCCCGTTTTCCTGCTTCACATCAACCCCAACCAGCCCCCCTGATGCCGAATAGCCTGTTGACTCTCATTGTCTAAATGCAGATGTGAAAAGCAGCACTGGGCAGTGGCACCATCAGTGCAAGCCGAAGCTGCAGCTCAGCAGTTCCTGGTGGAGAAGTGAATGAAGAATATTAGAGATCCAACTGCTCAGTTAACCATTTGTACTTTTCTTCCTCAGCTTCCCTCTGGGATTGTATTTCCGCAATGCAGTGGCACACGTGATGGAAGATGTCCTTCTCAGCTATAAATGGCTTAGACGCTGCCCACGGTAAGCCCCGTTATAGACAAATCCAGAACAGGTAGAGGCCATTCAGCCCATCGTGCAGCTGCTGCCCCTTGGAAAGAGCTGTCCGACCCACTGCCCTGCTCTTTGTTCAAGGTTTTAAAGTATATTTATCAGCGTCACAAATAGGCTTGCATTAACACCACAATGAAGTTACTGTGAAAATCACACTCCTGTTTGGGTACACTCAGGGAGAATTTAGCACCTAACTATGGGGTGGCATAATGGTTAGCACAGCTGCCTCACAGCTCCAGGGACATAGGTTTGATTCCCAGCTTGGGGCACTCTTTGTGGAGTTTGCACATTCTCCCTGCCTCTGCATGGGTTTCCTGTGGTGTTCCGGTTTCCTCCCATACTCCAAAGATATGCAGATTAGGTTGATTGGCCAGGCCAAATTGCCCCTTAGCGAGCAAAGATGTGCGGGTTAGATGCATTGGCCATACTGAATTGCTCCTTAGCATCCCGGGATGTGTAGGTTAAAGGGATTAACGGAATAAGTGTGTGGGTTGTGGGAATAGAGTCTGGGATGGGATTGTGATCAGTACAGACACAATGGGCTGAATGGCAGCCTTCTGCACTGTAAGGTTTCTATGAACCAACACGCCTTTCGGACTGTGGGAGGAAACTGGAGCACCCACAGACATGGGAAGAATGTGAAGACTCTGCATGGACAGTTGCCCAAGCCGGGAATTGAACCCAGGTCCCCAGCGTTGTGAAGCAGCAGTGCTAACCACCGGTTGAAAGGAGATTCGATTGAGGTGCTCAAAATCACGAGAGGTCCGAATTTGGGAGAAATTGCTCCCATTGGTGGAAGGATTGAGAACGAGAGGGACGCAGATTTGAGATCGTTGATAAAAGAAGCATTGGAGACACGAGGTGAAACTTCCTTCACACAGCGAGTGGATAGGGTTTAGAACGTGCTGCCTGAGAGAGTGGAGGAGACAGGTTCAATCAAAGCTTTCAAAAAAGAATTGGATTATCATCTGAAAAAGAAGAATGTGCAAGGTTACAGCAGAAGGCGAAAGAACGGCACTCGGTGCATTGCTCATTTAGAGAGCTTGCCCAGACCAGATGGGCCAAATGGCCTCCTCCTGTGCTATTACAATTCAGTGACGTTCCTAAGATTTTGTTTTCGGGGAAATTGTAATGTTTTGCTTTATGTCATTGTTAAGTTTTATTGACGTGGGTTATTTTGTTCTTGCTTTTTTTTCACTCTTATTTTCAGAAGATGACAAGAGTGTCACTGATACCCTCACTGAGGACAGTGCTGACAGCGCACAGCATCATGTGAAGGAAGAGGAAGTGGAGGAGGGTGGTGACTCTATCGCCACTCTCCACAATGGGTCTTTCTCTACCGACCCAGAACTTTCCCTAAGTATCTGTGGTAAGGTCTTACTTCTTTTAACAAAAGAAAGAAAAAGAAAGTTTATTTATTAGTGTCGCAAGTAAGGCTTACATTTACACTGAAATGAAGTTACTGTGAAAATCCCCTCGTCGCCACACTCCGGCACCTGCTCAGGTACATTGAGGGAGAATTTAGCATGGCCAATGCATCTAACCAGCATGTCTTTCAGACTGTGGGAGGAAACTGGAACACCCGGGGAAATCCATGCAGACACAGGGAGAACGTGCAAACTCCACACAGACAGTGACCCAAGCCGGGAATTGAAGCCCGGGTCCCTGGAGTTGAGGCAGCAGTGCTAACCACTGTGCTACTGTGCCACCCTGATACTTTATGTTTATCAGTAGATTCTTTATTTTTTATTGAGTTCAAATTCCACCATCTGCCCTGGCGGGATTTGAACTCGAGTCCCCAGAAAGTTAGCTGAGTTTCTGGATTAATAGTTTAGCTATTATACCTCTAGGCATTGCCTCCCTGTAATATAAACTAGTACAGCACCTTGAGATGATCTGTTAAAGTTTATTTATTAGTCACAAGTAAGGCTTGCATTAACATTGCAATGAAGTTACTGTGAAATTCCCCTAGCGCCACAGCCTGGAGCCTGTTCGGGTTAATGTACCCTAATTATGTTCCTCAGAATGTGGGAGGAAACTGGAGCACCCAGAGGCAACCCACACAGACGCAGGGAGAACACGTCAACTCCACACAGACAGTGATCCAAGCCAGGAATCAAACCTGGGTCCCTGGCATGAAGGGCCGAATGGCCTACTCCCGCTTCTAGTTTCTATTTCCTATCAGTAGACTTTTAATTTCAGCTTTATCATCATCAGATTCAAAATTCCATCATCTGCTATGGTGGGATTCGAACCCGGGTCCCCACAGCATCAGCCTGGGTCTCTGGATTACTAGTTACAGCGACAATACCATGAGACTGCTGTCTCCCCAGTGATCTTGGGGGATATAAGGTTCTGAGAGGGCTTGGCACTAAAAGCAAAGTTAATTTATCAGTCACAAGTCGGCTTACATTAACACTGTAATGAAGTTACTGTGAAAATCACCTACTTGCCACATTCCGGTCCGAGTTCAGGTACACTGAGGGAGAATTTGGCATCGCCAGTCCACCTAACCAGCATGTCTTTCAGGCTGTGGGAGGAAACCGGAGCACCCGGAGGAAAAGGGGCGGCACGGGAGCACAGTGGCTAGCGCTGCTCCTTCACAGTGCCAGGGACCCAGGTCACTGTCTGTGTGCAGTCTGCACGTTCTATGTGGGTTTCCTCTGGGTGCTCCAGTTTCTTCCCACATTCTGAAAGACATGAAAGGTTGACCCGAACAGGTGCCAGATTGTGGCAACGGAGGGAATTTCACAGTAACTTCATTGCACTGTTAATGCAAACCTTTCTTGTGACTAATAAATAAACTTTGCTTTAAAAACCCATGCAGATGCAGGAAGAACATGCAGACTCCACACAGACAGTGACCCCAAACCGGGAATCAAACCCAGGTCCCTGGTGCTGTGAGGCAGCAGTGCTAACCCACTGTGCCTCAGGTGCAGTGGTTAGCGGTAACTAAAGGTGTAGTAACATACGTGTGCATTGCTGTTGTTAAGGTGTTTATTTGCTTTGTTGTGCGGCACTGCTTTAATTACGAGCGGTTCCACCTCATTGCTTTGCTTTGCCTTTCAGGGGATGAGCCAACGATCAAACGCAAGAAGGGCCCGGCCCCGAAGATGCTGGGGAATGAAGTTTGCAGCGTCTGTGGGGACAAGGCGTCGGGTTTCCACTACAATGTGCTCAGCTGCGAGGGCTGCAAGGGCTTCTTCCGCCGCAGTGTCATCAAGAACGCGCAGTACACCTGCAAGAACAGCGGCAAGTGCGAGATGGACATGTACATGCGCAGGAAATGCCAGGAGTGCCGGCTGCGGAAATGCCGGGAGGCCGGAATGAGGGAACATTGTAAGCACGTTTTAAACTTGTTTGTTTCGCTCTGAAATGGGGTGGTGGTGGTGTGTGGGGGGTAGACCGTGCGAGCTGATGATGTTTAACAGCCCAGTGGATGCACCTAATCTTTGGCTGCTCTGGTGCTAGTCCAGGACACTCAACTGGAGTATCTCAGTGTTTGGGGCGTCACGGTGGCACAAAGATTAGCACTGCTGCCTCACAGCTCCAAGGATTCGGGTTCGAATCCCGGCTTGGGCCACTGCCTGTGTGGGCTTCCTCCCGCAGTCCAAAAGAGGTGTTGGTTAGGTGCATTGGCTGTGATAAATTGCCCCTTACTGTCCAAAGATGTGCACGTTAAGTGCGTTGGCTGTGCTAAATTCTCCCTCAGTGTACCTGAATAGGCGGCGGACTGTAGCGACTAGGAGATTTTCACAGTAATTTACTTCATTGCAGTGTTAATGTAAGCCTATTTGTAACACTAATAAACTTTACTGGAAATAGTTGTGAGGGTGTAGAATACCTACAGTGCAGAAGGAGACCATTTGCCTATCGGGTCTGCACCAACACTTCAATAGAGCAAGTTCCAGGGACCTGCGTTCGATTCCCGTTTCAGGTCACTGTCTGTGTGGAGTTTGCACTTAGGATTAGGACAATAAATCAGACCACCATCCCACCCAGACCCTATCCCCATAACTCCATGCACTTATCCTAGCTAGTTAGACAGTTACAACAGTATGATGGCTATGGAGAGATATGGGCTAAATGCGGGTAATTGGGATTAGCTTAGGGGTTTTAAAAAAAAATAAGGGCGGCATGGACAACTTGGGCCGAAGGGCCTGTTTCCATGCTGTAAACCTCTGACTCTAGTCCCCCGACATTAAGGGGTAATTTAGCATGGCCAGTTCACCTAACCTGCACATCTTTGGACTTAGGGAGGAAACCCACGCAGGCACGGAGAGAATGTGCAAACTCCATGCAGACAGTGACCCAAGGCCAGAATTGAACCTGGGTTCCTGATGCTGTGAGGCAGGGTGCTAACCAGTGTATCACTATGCTGCCTTTATTCTTCCTAGGGGGAAGAATGAATGGGGAGGGGAAAAAAACATTGACAGTTTTCTAGTTAATGGATAAGTATTTAGGTTGATCATTTTGATGTCTGGTGAATGCAATTCCGGACTGATTAGCCCAAATGTTGTGGTCTCCAGGTGTCCTGTCAGAAGAGCAGATCCGCAACAAGAAGCAGAAGAAGCGGGAGGATGACATGGCGCAGACCATGGTGGTGGCGGCAGAGGACTCGCCGGTGATGGTGGACATAGCCAGGCTCACGGTGGAACAGGAAGAAATGATCCAGCAGCTTGTGGCTGCACAGCAGCAGTGCAACAAGCGATCGTTCAGCGACCAGCCAAAAGTAACGGTGAGTTTTTTGGAGCAAGTTCCAACATGTACACTTTCTCCCTGCCTCCTCCTCCTGTTGTGTTTAGAAGAGGAGTATCTGTGAAATTTTTTTTTTCCTCTCTGCATTTCCCCCTTCCTTCTCCTGCCCTCAGCTGTCCGTAGAATCCCGACAGTGCAGAAGGAGGCCTTTCAGCCCATCGAGTCTGCACCAACCCTCTCTGAGCATTCTACCGAGACCCACTCCTCTGCCTGATTCCCGTAACCCTGCGCATTGATCATGGCCAATCCACCTAACCCACACATCTTTGGACACTAAGGGGCAATTTAGCATGGCCAACCCATGTAACCCGTGCAATTTGGCATGGCCAATCCAACAAGCCTATACATCTTTGGACACTAAGAGTCAGTTTAGCATGGGCACATACCTTTGGACTGTGGGAAGAAACCAGAGCACCCAAAGGTAACCCACGCAGACACGGGGAGAATGTACGGAGTTTGCACAATGACCCAAGGCCAGAATTGAACCCGGATCCCTGATGCTGAGAGGCAGCAGTGCTGCTAACCATTGCGCCGCCCAAAGTATTCCTTTGTTTGTAGAAAATGGATTCCTGTGTGTGAACACATGTCATCTCTAACGAGTGTAAATGAGCCACATTACTGGTTTAACCACTTACCTTAAATTGGTGGTTGGCTTCACGAACCTGCTGCTTAGGCAAGGGAGGTGATTATTTGCGACCAATTTCAGGTCAGTGTGAAGAGTAATCTCCCAAAGTCAATCGTGTTTAATTTCTTATCCCCTCTGTCCCCAGCCCTGGCCACAGAGTAACGACCCCCACAACAGGGAGACACGACAGCAGCGCTTTGCCCATTTCACAGAGCTGGCCATCATCTCGGTGCAAGAGATTGTCGATTTTGCCAAGCAGATCCCGGGCTTCCTCGATCTCTCTCGGGAGGACCAGATTGCACTGTTGAAGGCGTCCACCATTGAGGTAAGACAAAAGAAAGTCCTGGCTGGCTGTCTGTCTGTTGGCTAAAGTAGCAACTGAAGGTGTCGGACCCCGCATCTGGGAAGTTTGGGGCCGGATAGTTTTCTGTATTCGTTCGTGCAACGTGGGTGTCGCCGTTTATTGCCCATCCCTAGTTGCCCTTGTTCAGAGGGCAGTTGAGAGTCAATCACATTGCTGTGGCTCTGGAATCACGTGTAGGCCAGGCGAAAGACGTGCAGTTGAGAGAAATTTACCAGTGGCCCTGGTATCCCTGGACGTGTTAGGTGGATTAGCAATGGTAAATGTGCGGGGTTACAGGGATAGGATGGGAAGCTCTTTAGGAGGGTCGGTGCAAACTCGATGCACCTCAGTTTAACATCGCACACAAAGGGGGACACCTCCAGCACCCACTCAGCACTGTGCACGGAGTATAGACCACAGTTAGGGTTTAGTGCAAATCCTGCAGAACAAAATGGATCTTGATCCATTGCGTTGCCGGTGCTGTGCCGGAGGCAGTTAAGGCAAGGCACTGGAGGATGGGTGCTGTCAGATGTATAAGCAGAATCGAAAATCCTGTCTGCGCCTGCAAGATTCTGAAGCAAAGATGTAACTGGCGTTCGCTCTTTCACAAATGTGTTCCTCCCCAGATAATGTTGTTGGAGACAGCACGGCGATATAACCACGAGACCGAATGCATCACCTTCCTCAAGGATTTCACTTACAGCAAGGATGATTTTGCACGAGCTGGTGAGTTGTCAGATTTTCGATACTTCTCCCGATTCTGGCCGCTATCTATTTCCTTTCCAGTTTTTTTTAGCAGTGCCAATGTATCTTCCCTCCTGCCTTGAAGGAGCTCAATCTCAGCTTTCCCCACACTAGCAATCCCCCCCCCCCACACCCAGGAAGACTGAAAGCTGGGAAATAAGAGTCATGGAGTCATACAGCTCCGAAAAAAGCACAGTGTAGTAGAGTCCTAGAGGATTACAGCATGGAAACAGGCCCTTTGGCCCAACTTAACCATGCCACCCTTTTTTTCTTAAACCCCCTTCAAGCCTGCACAATAATAGCTTCCACCAAGCAAATCCCATTTTCCTGCACCATATCCTCGAATATTATGACTTTTAAAGTTTCTTTATTAGTTTCACAAGTAGGCTTACGTTAACACTGCAATGAAGTTACTGTGAAAATCCCCTAGTCATCACACTCCGGCACCTGTTCGGGTACACTGAGGGAGAATTTTGTTTCATCAGAAGTAACTCTTTAGACGCAGCCAATAAAAATAGAACAAAACTTACCCCGACTTATCAAAGAAAGGGTTTAATAAACATCTTTACTCCAAACTTGGGACCACGCCCTAGGCCAATCCAAGTTCCCCACAATTCCCAATAGGTTCTTATTTACAGTGAGTCAGCTGACTATTACATCACTCTAATTGGTTCCATGGTTTACTGGGTCAGCTGACCCTTACAGCTTGTTAACATTGGTCACATCACATCCAATACAAAATTGTCACCAGTTACACTCTAACAAATTTAGTATGGCCAATGCATCTAACCAGCATGTCTTTTGGACAGAGAGAGGAAACCGGAGCACCCAGAGGAAACTCACGCAGACTCCACACAGACATTGACCCAAGCCGGGAATCGAACCCAGGTCTGTGGCGCTGTGAGGCAGCAGTGCTAACCACTGTGCCACCGTGCTGCCTTTGTGCTCATCTAAATATTTTTTAAAAGTTGTAAGGTTTTTGGCCTCCATTACCTTCCCAGGCAGTGCGTTCCAGATTCCCACCACCCTCTGAGTGAAAAAGGGTTTTCTCAAATCCCCTTGAATGTCCTACTCCTCGCCGTAAAATACTGTCCCCTTGTGAATGACCCTTCAACCAAGGGGAACAGCTGCTCTCTGCTCACCCTGTCATAAGCAATAATCCAATCCAAACTCCATCCCGGGCAATGCCCTGGTGAACCCCTTCTGTACCCATTCTAGCACAATCACATCCTTCCAATAGTGAGGCGACCAGAAGTACGGCAACGCACGGTCCAAATGTCTTCCCTATTTCCTTACCTCAACAAAGTGGCCATTCTTCATTATGTGTGAGCCTATTCAACCACAGCAGCCATCGCATGCTATACCTGTCTGACTGCACACGCACCCCCCGCCCCCACCCACCCACCCAATTCACTATCACCGGCAGGGACTGGTTTGCTCAGCGTAGGTCAGGAATTGTAGCAGAGGTTCTCTGCTCTGAGTGGCTCATTAACCGCTCAAGGCTCTTACCACTAGGGGGAGGCAGTTGTCTAAAATTGAGTGAAGGAGGCAGATGCAGCATAGCCTGAATTTAAATGGTGAGCAGTGATGGGAGACTTCCAGCCAGAAGAGATTTCTCCATCCTACACATTCACTCACACCCCTTTCTAGACTTGGAGAATTATGGGGAGGAACTGGGCAAAATGTCTTTACGTTCTGTTTTTCGGTGTTATCTAATTGGAGGCTTGTGGCACAATCACACACAACCATCTTTCAGTATCATCTGTGCGGTTTTGTGGTTTTATTTACCACAGCCCTCGACTCTGGTGCAGGTTGGTTGAGAACCCCTTCGGTACACATGGAGGCCATTGAGCCAGTACCGTAAACAATCCCACCCAGGCCCTATCCCCAACCCCATGTATTTACCCTGGTTACCCCCGCTGACACGCAGGGGCAATTTATTTCATTGAACCCCTAGAGTCCAGAAGGAGGCCATTCAGCCCATCAAGACCACAATCCCACCCAGGCCCTAGCCCCATAACCCCATGTATTTACCCAAGCTAGTTTCCACACACACACACACACACACACACACAGCCAATCCACCTAACCCGCACATCTTTGAACTGTGGGAGGAAACCCATATGGGGACAATGTGCAAACTCTACACACAGTCACCACTGTGGTTAGCACTGCTGCCTCACAGTGCCAGGGACCTGGGTTCGATTCCCAGCTTGGGTCACTGTCTGTACAGAGTCTGCTCGTTTTCCCTGTGTCTGCATGGGTTTCCTCCGGGTGCTCCAGTTTCCTCCCACAGTCTGAAAGACGTGCTGCTTAGATGCATTGGCGGTGCAGAATTAGGCCATTTGGCCCATCGAGTCTGCTCCAGCATTCAATCATGGCTGATATGATTCTCTCCCCATTTTCTTGCCGCCTTCCTGTAATCCCTGATCCCCTTATTGATCAAGAACCTATATATCTCTGTCTTCAAGACACTCAATTATTTTGGCCTCTGCAGCCCAGTCCATCACACAAACCAGCCTCCCACCCATTGACTCTGTCTACACTTCTAGCTGCCTCAGCAAAGCAGCCAGCATAATTAAGGATCCTGCACACCCTGAGTGGGTCTCTTCCACTTTCTTCTGTCAGGAAAATGATAAAGTTTGAGATCACACACCGACTCAAGAACAGCTTCTTTCCTGCTGCCACCAGACTTTTGAATGGATTTACCTTGCATTAAGTTGATCTTTCTCTACACCCTAGCTATGACTGTAACACTACATTCTGCACTCTCTCCTTTCCTTCTCTATGAACGGTATACTTTGTCTGTATAGTGTGCAAAAAACAATATTTTTCACTGTGTGCTAATACATGTGACAACAATAAATCAAATCAAATCAAAGAGTTCTATGGATCCACCACCCTCTGGCTGAAGAAATTCCTCCTCATCTCCATTTTCGAGGAGCATCCCTTCATCCTGAGGTTGTGTCCTCGAGTTCTAGTCTCACCCACTGTGGAAACATCCTCTCCCACGTCCGTTCTACCTAATTGCTCCTTAGTGTCGGGGGATTAGCGGGGTAAGTATACGGGGTTAAGGGGATGGGGCCTGGATGGGATTGTGGTCGGTGCAGGTGGGCCAAATGGCCTGCTTCTGCACTGTAGGGATTCTATAATTCGAAGAGTCTATTCTATAACCTATAGCTCTCTCCCTCTCATTCTCTCCCTTGCTTAGGGTTGCAGTTTGAATTCATTAACCCGATCTTCGAGTTCTCGAAGGGCATGAGGAAACTGCAGTTGGATGATGCCGAGTACGCCCTGCTGATTGCCATCAACATCTTCTCTGCAGGTTTCTCCTTTTCTTTGTGTTTTAAATTTTTATTTAAATGAAAGAAATCGTCCTGTGCTCACCAAGAATGGGAGGAAAACGGGACCTCTTCCCTTTTGAGGCTCACCAGTGTCAGTACCAAACACTAAAAAGTAAAGTTTATTTATTAGTGTCACAAGTAAGGCTTACATTCACACTGCAGTGAAGTTACTGTGAAAATCCCCTAGTCGCCACACTCCTGCGCCTGTTCGGGAACACTGAGGGAGAATTTAGCACAGCCAATGCACCCCTAACCAGCACGTCTTTCAGAACGTGGGAGGAAACTCACGTAGACACAGCGAATGTGCAAACTCTACACAGACAGATCATCCACTGTGCAACCTGATGCCAAGACAATGTTTCCCCAGACTGGAGAATTTAGACTAGGGGGTCGTGATCTTGGGGTAAAAGTTTATTTATTTGTCACAATTAGGCTTACATTAACACTAATGAAGTTACTATGAAAATCTCCTAGTTACCGCACTCTGGCACCTGTTTGGGTACACTGAGGGAGGTTTTGGGTCTGTGGGAGGAAACCGGAGCAACTGGAGGGAACCCACTTAGTGTGCAAAGATGTGCAGGTTAGATGGATTAGCTGTAGAGAATATGAGGGGTTGTGGGGATAGGGCCTGAGTAAGATGCTGTGTCGGAGAGTCAGTGCAGACTTGATGGGCCAGATGCCCTCCTTTTGCACTGTGAGGGATTCTGTGATTCATTTGAATGACTTTGGAATTTCTGTCTTCACAGACCGCCCGAACGTTCAAGACCATCAATTAGTCGAGAGGCTCCAGCAGCCGTATGTTGAGGCACTTCATTCGTACTTGCGCATCAAGAGACCAAAGGTAGGCTCGGCAATGCAGAAAGATGTGCATTTGTATAGTGGCTGTTGCAACCTCTGGGCTCCACGGGACGCTCTGCAGAATGAATTTTGAAGCATTGTCACTGTTTATAATGAAGGAGAAAGGAGGAGGCCAGTTGGCCCGTCACGACATGCTGGCTCTTTTGAAAGAACAATCCAGTTTGTCTCACATTTTACCCCCTTGCCCCATAGTCCTGCAATGGTTTGTGTTTCAGTTACAGAACTCCTTCCCCTTTTAAAGTTACTATTACTTGTGCTTCCAGATCACAATAACTCGGTGAGCAAATATACTTTTAGCTTTACGCCCCACCTATGACTGTAACACTACATTCTGCGCTCTCTCCTTTCCTTCTCTCCTATGTACTCTCTGAATGGTATGTTTTGTCTGCACAGTGTGCAAGAAATAATACTTTTCACTGTAACCCAATGCAAGTGACAATAGTAAATCAAATCACAAACTCCGAGATTTTTGTCAATGATCCTAAACCTGTGCCCTCTAGATATCAACCCTTCTACTAGTGGAAATGGTCCCTCTTTTTGTCTGTGTGTCAAAATCCCTCATAATTTTAAATAAATGTATTAAATATGGTTTAAAATTTAAACTCATCAACAAAAGAGGCTGGTTGAATCAGAAACCGTCATCGCAATTTTCTTTTGAAAAATGGATGTGCAATTGCAGTGCAGTAATCTACAGCGTGATGTACAAAGAACAGGAAAATAGGATTGGGCCGAATATCCCATTTTAGGGGTTTAAGGACCCGATGGGCCCAATGGCCTCCTTTGGTGCTAGATTTTCCAGGAGGCACAGTGGTTAGCACTGCTGCCTCACAACGCCGGGGCCCGGGCTCGATTCTCAGCTGTCTGTGTGGAGACTGCACGTTCTCCCTGTGTCTGCATGGGTTTCCTCCGGGTGCTCCGGTTTCCTCCCACAGTCCAAAAGGCATGCCGGTTAGGGTGCTAAATCCTCCCTCAGTGTACCCGAGCAGGTGCTGGAGTGTAGCGACTAGGGGATTTTCACAGTAACTTCATTGCAGTGTTAATGAGAGCCTACTCCTGATACTTGGAAATAAACTTGCAACTTAAAAAGAAGGTATGTCAGCCAAATTATGCACAGCAAGATCCTGTAAGCTGTGCTATGATAATGACCAGATAATGGATCTGTAGGTGTTGGTTGAGGGATAAACACTCTCCATGGGGTGAACATCTTCCACTTTGCCTGGAAAAAGTGCCGCATGATGGTTTGCGGAGCCTTGGTTATAATGTTTCACTGAATGTATTCAAGAAGCGGCTGGAAATAGCACTTGGGGCGAATGGTATCAAAGGTAATAGGAAGAAAGCAGGGTTAGGCTTTTGAGTTGGAAGATCGGCCATGATCGTGATGAGTGGTGGAGCAGGCTCGAAGGGCCAAATGGCCTCCTCTTGCTCCTTTCTTGACATGACAGGCCAAGTGGCCTGCTCCTGTCTTACAAATTGTCAAGTGTCCACGTAATGGAGAGCAGTATTTACCATTGGCTGGATGATAACCAGAGGTCATCGATTTATGTCAACTGGTGGAAGAGTCAGAGTGGAGGTAGAATCCTTACAACGTAGAAGGAGGCCATTCAGCCCATTGAGTTTGCACCGACAACAGTCTATCCATAGATGAGATTACTTTTCGCACAGTGATTTGTTACACCCTTCAGTGCAATGCCTGAAGGAGATGTGGAAGCAGATTCAATCGTAACTTTCGAAAAGGCAATTGGATATGAATCATAGAATCCCTACAGTGCAGAAGGACCAGCTGTCTGACAGAGTATCTTTCCCAGGCCCTTGCCCCACCCTATCTCGGTAACCCCACACACTTCCCATGGCTAATCCACCTCACCTACACATCTTTGGACACTAAGGGCAATTTAGCATGGCCAGTCCACCCTAACCTTCACATCATGGGACACTAAGGGGCAATTTAGCCCAGCTAATCCACCTCACCTGCACACCTTTGGAGTGTGGGAGGAAACCGACACACCCCGAGGAAACCCACGGGGAGAACGTGCAAACTCCACGCAGACAGTCGTCCAAGGCCAGAATTGAATACGGTTCCTTGGTGCTGTGAGGCAGCAGTGCTAACCACGATTGATTGTGAGGTGGAGATGCCACTGTTGGACTGGGGTGGGCACAGTAAGAAGTCTCTCCACACCGAGTTAAAGTCCAGAAGGTTTATTTTGGTAGCACGAGCTTTTGGGGCGCTGCTCCTTCATCAGGTGATGAAGGCCACCTGATGCTCCTTTGCTGCCCCTTCACTCACTGAGAAAGGAGCAGAGCTCCGAAAGCTCGTAATACCGAATAAACTGACTCAAGAACAGCTTCTTTCCTGCTGCCAGAGAATGGACCTGCCAAATAAACGTGCTGGACTTCAACCTGGTGTGAGACTTCTTACTGTGCCCATGATTAATTGGAGTTCAGAGAGCTGGCACAAGTGCAATGGGTGAAATTGATGTGATTTGATTTATTATTGTCCCATGTATTAACATACAGTGAAAAGTATTGTTTCTTGCGCGCTATACATACCATTCATAGTTGGCAAGTGTGAGGTGGTCCACTTTGGTAGAAATAATGGTAGGAAGGACTATTACTTACGTAGCGAAAAACTGCAGCAGGCGACGGTGCAGAGGGACCTCGGGGTCCTTGTGCATGAGTCGCAAAAACCCAGCTTGCAGGTGCAGCAGGTGGTCAGGAAGGCGAATGGGATGCTGGCCTTCATAGCGAGGGGGATTGAATATAAAAGTAGGGAGGTCTTGCTGCAGCTGTATAGGGCATTGGTGAGGCCGCAGCTGGAGTACTGTGTGCAGTTTTGGGCGCTGCACCTGCGCAAAGATATTTTGGCCTTGGAGGGAGTGCAGAGGAGGTTTACTAGGCTGATACCGGAGCTGTGAGGAGAGGCTGAATAAACTAGGCTTGTACTCGTTAGAGTTTAGAAGAATGAGGGGAGATCTCATTGAGACGTATAAGATGATGAATGGGATGGATAGGATAGAGGTGGAGAGACTCTTCCCGCTCAAAAAAGACAGTAGGACTAGGGGGCACAGCCTCAAGATAAAGGGGAGGCGGTTTAGAACGGAGTTGAGGAGGAACTTCTTCACTCAAAGGGTGGTGAATCTCTGGAATTCTCTGCCCGTTGAAGTGGTGGAGGCTGCCTCGCTAAATATTTTTAAGATGCGGGTTGATGGGTTTTTGATAAGCGAGGGGATTAAGGGTTATGGGGAGAGGGCGGGAATGTGGAACTGAGCCACGACAGATCAGCCATGATCTTATTGAATGGCGGGGCAGGCTCGAAGGGCTGGATGGCCTACTCCTGCTCCTATTTCTTATGTTCTTATGTAGAAGGGGAGGAGAACAGAATGTAGTGTTAGTCATAGCTAGGGTGTAGAGGAAGATCAACTTAATGCAAGGTAGGTCCATTCAAAAGTCTGATGGCAGCAGGGAAGAAGCTGTTCTTGAGTCGGTTGGTCAACCTTGGTCAGTGTGTTGGCATAGCCTCCTCCTGCGTGGAATGATTTTTTTTTAAGAGCGTCTTTCCTTTCTGTTGTTGCAGGATCATCTGATGTTCCCCCGCATGCTGATGAAGCTGGTCAGCCTCCGGACCCTGAGCAGTGTCCACTCGGAGCAGGTCTTTGCCCTCAGGCTTCAGGACAAGAAGCTGCCACCCCTGCTCTCTGAAATCTGGGACGTTCACGAGTGAACGAGAGAGAAGGCCATTAGCAGGAGAGGAGCAGGGTGGAGTAGACTCTTTTTTTTACGAGTACTGAAGAGAGAATTGGAGGTGGGGAGAAACAAAATCTGCCTGTTTTTGTTTATTAAAAACTAAAACTCGAAGGAGAGAGAGACCCAACTGGGCCTGACCTACATGCAGGCGAGGGAAGATTTATATAAAGAGACAGATATCAAACTTTACATGAATATAGGACTTGGATATCTAGATGTTGAGGAGACAAGCGTTGCTGCACTTACTGGACTGAGCTCCAATCAGAGATTTAATTCCCTACTTATTCCTGACTCCGTGGTTTTATTCCATTAGCCCACTGCTTCCTTCATTGTTTAATAAGCATTTTTACTGACCACCCCGCTCCCCCCGCCCGCAAAAACAAAAAAGATTTTAACAGTGATGTCTTTATTTTTGTGGCCCGCTAATATGAAGTTCAATGATTTATTTTCGGTTTACGGCGAGCAAGTTTTCACAAAGAGATGAATTGCGGTCTGGTATTGGGGAGGTGGTCATCGCAGCGACCACCCTACGTGTGTTCACCTGAAAGCTTTTTGTCACCTTTCGAATGAAGGGATGTTGGATCTTGCTGTGCAGAATGGGACAACATTGTGCAGAGAAGAAAACTGTTTTGATTTTTTTACACAAGCGTTAAGCACTACATCACCCTTTGCCAGTCACCTTGATCTCTGAAGCAATGAACCGTTGGTCGTTGATGCGACTTACTGAGGTTTGTGAGAATGACCTTGTAACTCGCTGTTGGCTATGAGATTGGGGCATCGATTATTGTTATCTCTGAAGGGGTTATCTCAGTCAGGCATCCTGCTGATGAGAATTGCACAAAGTCCTCCTCCCACTGCCCCCCCCCCCCCACCCCCCTGTTATTCTCGGATGCCTGTGGCATTTTGGACTCAGTAGGATGTTGTTGTCACTGGCCCAGTTATTGCCCATCCTTGATTGCCCTTGGGTTGGTGGTGGTGAGCCCACCATCTTGTCTACCACCAGGTGGCCTCAGAGTCACGTCCACTAACTTGCTGTTTGGGTCTGGGGTCACGTGGAGGCCAGAACGCCCAAGGATGGCAGCTTTCCATCCCTAAAGGACATTAGTGAACCAGTTAGTGACTGTGTGAGTTGAGGAACTGGCTACATTCTGCCAACCAATCTTGGGAAGGGAGAAGATTATCTCTGAGCATTGGTTGAAGCCTTCAGAGATTTTCCTTCCTTTGATGAATGCACTTGTCTTTATTTGCATTCTGTTGATTCACCTGTTTGTACTTCTCATCTTCTCTGTGTCTCACCTATCACTGGACCTCATCTTTGACCGTATCTAATATGTATGTGTTTTATTCTCTCTGTCTGCTTTTCATTTTCTGTCTGTGTACGTGCACATCCCTCTGTCTGATTTCATCCCAGGGGCAGCACGGTGGCACTGCTGCCTCTCAGCGCCAGGGACCCGGGTTCAATTCCAGTCTCGAGTCACTGACTGCGGAGTCTGCATGGGTTTCCTCCGGGTGTTTCAATTTCTTCCCACAGTCCAAAAATGTATGGGTTAGGTCGATTGGCCATGTTAAATTGGCTCTAGAGTTAGGGGTTTAAGCATGGTAAATATGTGGGGTTATGGGAATAGGGCCTGGGCGGGCTGGTGCAGACCTGATGGGCCGAACAGCCTCCTTCTGCACTGTAGGGATTCTATGATCCTTTCACTGCAAACATCGAACACTTCCCTCATGACCCATCTGATTATGACGTCCAACTTTAGGATGTTCACATGAGTGGGCAAGAGAGCAAAAATGCAGCCAGCGAGAGAAAAATGAATGAAGAGAATGTTTTTTATATTAAAAAGAAAGGGAAAGTTGTGCTCAGTGGGAATATATTCAAAGATGAATGTTTGAAGGCCTGAGCCAAAATTAATCTGATTTGGACATCAGATTGGGGATGGACTGTTTGGAACTGCTGCAAATGTGTGTTTTTGTTCTGAAGCCTATGGAAGTGGTTCTCTCTCTGCATCTCGCGTTGGGGAGCAGGGAGGTGGGCATAACACCGCAGCACCGTAACCAGCCAGTGGGCAATCACTCCACGGCCCTGTGCCAGTGCTCTTTGCAAACGAAGAACACAGGCGAGATTCTCCGGCCTGCCGGCTGCGTGTTCCCCAGCAGCGGGAGGTGGCACGCTGTTTGCTAGCGGCGGGATTCTCCAGTCCCACCACTGTCAGTGGGAATTCCTGTTGACCACAGCGCAGGCCGGCGGGAAACCCGCGATTGGGGGTGCGCTGCCGGCAGGATCAGGGCATCCCACTGGCATGAACGGCCGGAGAAATCTGGCCCATGTTTTTTGCCCAAATGACCATTGTCAACATATTCACTGCCATCTTGTATGAATCATTGATTTCCCCACCCATCCCAATATTTGCACAGCAAGAGGATATAATAAATGCTTCCCTCGCTTTGTTTCTTATATGTTTCCCCAGGTTTCACTCCTCTGGCTGTGTTGACACAAAAAGGAACTCAGGTAGAGATGAGGAATTGAATGGCTGTCTTGAGTCCCAGACTCCTCCTAAGGTCTCCCCTCTTGAAGGCATCGAGCCACCACCACCTCTACAACTGAGTGGCTTCAGGGTTAGGCCCACTCTCTTGCTCTTTGGGTCTGGAGTCGCATGGAGGCCAGAACGCCCAAGGATGG
Organism: Carcharhinus amblyrhynchos; assembly: GCF_965287045.1. Classification (NCBI taxonomy): domain Eukaryota; kingdom Metazoa; phylum Chordata; class Chondrichthyes; order Carcharhiniformes; family Carcharhinidae; genus Carcharhinus; species Carcharhinus amblyrhynchos. The sequence goes on along the minus strand of NC_137358.1, from coordinate 7,702,519 downwards.
CAGATTTCCGTCCCTAAAGGACATTAGTGAACCAGTTAGTGACTGTGGGGATTGGGGGGGCCTTCTGGTATCCCTCCCAAACAAACCCTCGCACACGGTGATCCATAGCAGTGATGGCCTGCTCTCCCCAGGGAATCGGCGCTCGAGCTCAAACTGTTTTTTTTTGGCCAGCGTGCACACTTCCCAGCACTAACTGGAAAACCCATTCCTCCTCCTCTGTCTCGCCAAAGAGTCTGAGGCCAATTGCGATGACCTCATCCCCTCAGATTGGGGCACGGATCGGGAGTCAAAGTCGAGGTCACTGCCCCTCCATCCCTGACTCAGACCACTCCAATTTCCCAGGTTGCCACGGTGGCCAGGCTTGTGGCTAAAACTGCCCGGCGATGGTGGAATGGCAGCTTCCAGATTTATCCTAAAGAAGTTAGGGGGTCCAATTCATTTCCATGCCCGAGTATTTTTTTGTTTTAGACTTTTCCCGAATTAATTGTGCTCTGTTTGCTTTGATTAGAGGGTGGGTGGGAGGGTGGAACTGGGCAGTGAGCGGGTCTGAGAGAGCGGGCAGGCTAACCTGCTCCCAGACCTTGTGTCTATGTTGTACTTTGTAAATAGGGCCTGTCACCCCATGAACGAAAAGGAAATTGAAGGCATGATTTGTGTTTTCTTTTTCAATTTATGATTTGGGGAAGCACTTTAGAATGAATAAAACAAAAGCATTGAGTTTTAACTTCTGCTTTATTTTAACAACACCCCCCCCGCCCGCTTCCGTATTTTTTTTTGGTACCTTGAGTGGAATTCTTACACCGCACACCTTGAATGTACAAAATTACCAATTTGTTTGTTCTGCTGAGGGTTTTTCCCTGGGAGGTTTTCCGTTCTCTCCCTTCCCACCTTATCTGCATAGTTCTGTGTAATAAGAAAATGTGCCTCTTTGCCGTTGTGTGGACTGGAAAGCTTGCTTCTCACCTTGCGCAGTCCTGCTGACTTAATTGCACTCGGGCTCTCGTCTTGCCCTTTTAAATTTTTGCTCCAGTTAGAAAAAGCCACAGCCTCGTGTAATTTTCAAACACTCGTTGTGCTTCCTTGTTTGCCGTGTCCCTTTAAGCATGGGCCTTCTCCCTGAGTGTGGGATTTGAGAGGAGATTGGAGGGTGGGAGTGGAATCGGGCTAAATTTTATTGGCACCGCTCTTTGTCCGTTGCTGCCTGGACTGTAGCACGTTATTGGGTACTGATGGGGATTATACTCCCTGCCTTACGTTGGTACAATTGGAATTACAATGCAGGACATGAACAGTATTGCACAATAAAGCTTTAGAATCTTTTTACAGGTGGGGGTGTTTGTACTCATTCGATTCAGGGATTAAAGTTTGTTTGTTTATTTATTAGTGTCACAAGTAAGGTTTACATTAACACTGCAACGAAGTTACTGTGAAAATCCTCTAGTCGTCACATCCTGGCGCCTGTTTGGGTACACTGAGGGAGGATTTAGCACGGCCAATGCACCCTAACCAGTACGTCTTTCGGACTGTGGGAGGAAACTGGAGCAAACCCGCGCAGACACGGGGAGAAAGTGCAGACTCCACACAGACAGTGACCCAAGCCGGGAATTGAACCCGGGTCCCTGGCGCTGTGAGGCAGCACTGCCAAACCACTGTGCCGCCGTGCCATGAGGTGTTAGCACTGACAGAAATGAAGCACCCTCTGTTGTAAAAGCCCCAGTTGCCAGCGCTGGGCATTCAGGGGTCAGTTTTCACAGAGCGGTTTTGAGCTTCCTTTACTGAGGTCCCAGACAATGTGCTCCACTACCAACTCCAAAGAAGTCTTCCCTTAACATCCAGTGCGTTCCGTATCACACACTCTCTCCCAAATAATAAGCCAAATTTGTCCTGTGGTGGCCCAGATAAATTTCCCTTCAGAGCACTGGTTAGCGCTGCTACCTCACCACGCTACTGAGACTAGGGTTCAGTTCCGGTTTTGGATAATTGTGTGTGGAGTTTGCACATTCTCCCTGTGTCTGTGTGGGTTTCCTCCCACAGTCCCAAAGACGTGCTGGTTAGGTTGCATTGGCTGTGCTAAATTCTCCCTCAGCGTTACCCAAACAGGTGCCAGAGTGTGGTGACTCGGGGATTTTCACAGTAACTTCATTGCAGTGCACTTTTGGCACTGATAAATAAACTTTTTTTTTGAAAGATGTGTAGGTTTAGATGGGTTAGCCATGGTAAATATCAGGGATAGGACGGGGGTGAGGGCTTATAAAAGATGCTCTGTCGCAGACTTGTTGATCCCAAAGCCTGTTCAGTGTGTTGGGATTCTGAGGCACCCAAAGAGAAGGCATTCCGTCTAGAAAGAGGTATCCTTGATTCAAAGACTAATGTAGAACCAGCTGCTGCACCCAGAACAGAGAGGCTAAAGGGATCATTTCCATTGTTTGCAGAAGGGAAAGAGTGAGATTGCAGGAGGAGGGGTAGGAACTAATGGAAAAGATGGACACAGCTCGTGTCTTAACCATGAGTGTCTACTTGGGCTTCAGGCTTCTGCGACACTCTCTCCACCTCACTTGAAGGTGATGTGTCTTGCTGGGTACTGGTCCATCTGACCCCAGTGATCATCCTCCTTGTGACCCCAGCTGGTGGGCAGAATCAGCACCGTAACGATTTTCCATGCTCGAGTTCAGATTCTGACCTTTTTGGGTTGGAGTTTTATTTTCAGGTTTGTGGGGATCTGAAGTCATTGCTGAAGGGCCTTTGCCAGCGCTGCCCCGAAGCCAGCCATGTGGTTTCCAAAAGAGAAAATGCTGGAAAATCACAGCAGGTCTGGCAGCATCTGTAAGATGAGAAAAGAGCTGACGTTTCGAGTCCAGGATACCCTTGTCAAATGGTCGTCGGGACGCAACATCAGCCCTTTTCTCTCCTTACAGATGCTGCCAGACCTGCTGAGATTTTCCAGCATTTTCTCTCTTAGTTTCAGATTCCAGCATCCACAGTAATTTGCTTTTATCCATGTAGTTTCAATATTTTTCCTTTCCGTCTCCCTCTGGAACACTTTGGAGGCCATTGTAATTATGGGTGATGGTGTAGAATGGGATGGGAAGGAATCTTTTCTACCACTCACCCCAATCCAGTTTTCCAAGTTGGGGATTTCTGGTTTCTGCAGCCTTTTGTAACTCCCTTGGTGGGGTGGGGTGGGGGGGGGGTGGTGGTGGGAAAGAGTTAATTCAAGCTGGGAGGGGCAGGTTCCATGGTCTCTGGCTGTGTTGGGAGCTGCCACTCTTCACGTGTGAGAGTCTGGGCAGTGAGTGCCGACAGGTTTGAGTGGTACATCATGCGTGGTGCGCATGTTAAAAGAGCTTTAGGGGTGATGTTCACGTGGGAGATTGGCATCCGTCTGCGAGTTAATTGCCGAGCAAGACTAGTCTGATACAGTTCAGCGATGCTAATAAAATTCAGCCTGATTCATCTGGGGAGGTGGATGTTTTCGTTTGAAGAGCTGGCTACAGGATCCATAACGGTTTGGAAAAATATTTCTCAGTCAATCGTTGTTTGTTGGCAATTAAAATATTAACCTGGATCCATTGGTACTGGGACTGCAGTGTGCATATTATGTTGTTTCCTTCACACTTGACTTGCTCCTTCTCGCATTTACTCCCCAGTTGATGAATTTCGCTCAGGGGGCTTTCTCTGCTTTGTCTCTCCTCCCCCGCACCCTCATTTTTACACACACACACACACACACACACACACACACACACAGTTGGAACAGGAGGAACCCTCAGCAAATTCCCCAGTGGTTCTCCATCTTTGGGCACTTAAGAACAGCCCACATTTTTTTATTCATTCATGGGGACATGGGCATTGCTTGGTTAGGCCAGCATTTATTGCTCATCCCTAATTGTCCTTGAGAAGGGGGTAGTGAGCTGCTGCCTTGACAACTGTCTCACGACACCGGGTTAGAGCCCAACGGGTTTATTTGGAATCCGCTCACCTGAGGAAGGAGCCGCGCTCCGAAAGCTCGTGATTCCATATAACCTCTTGGACCCTCACCTGGTGTTGTGCCCACCCCAGTCCAACGCCGGCATCTCCCCATCCCTTCTTCACAACTGAGTGGCTTGCTAGGCCGTTTCAGAGGGCAGCTAAGAATCAGATACATTGCTGTGGCTCTGGAGTCACATGTAGGCCAGTCTAGGTAAGAATGGCAGATTTCCTTCCCTAAAGTGACGTTAGTGAACCAGATGAGTTTTTCCTTGACAATCAACAATGGTTTCATGGACATCAGTAGATTCTTAATTCCAGATTTGATTTATTGAATTTAAATTCCACCATTTCCCATGGAGGGATTCGAATCCAGGTCCCCAGAACATTAACTGCGTTTCTGGATTAATACTCTAGTGATAAAACCACTAGGCCAGCGCCTCCACACCTTGTGAAGGAATAAATAAATACAGCCTTTCGTACACCACCTCGAGGCTTTACGTTGACCGAGTTACTGCGCAGATTATTCAATGAGAAACAGGCTCAGGGCAGGTTAATTATCACTTGTTTTATGCAGATTTGTCCTTGGGCAATGCTTTTAATCCCCAGGAGGGCAGCTGCGACTCAGCCTAGGAAGCTTGAAATGCTTTACCAGTTCGACAAAAAACAAAAGCAAAAGATGACAGATGGTGGAGATCTTAAATCAAAACAGCAACAGGAGATTAAAGAAAAACAGAAAATGCTGAAAATAATTTGAGGGTGGTAGATAGTCACTGCACGTCCACTCTATTTCCTCGGGTGGATGTAGCTGTTACTAGGGGGGTGTAACTATAAGGCTCATGGTGGGAGATATAGGAGGGATGTCCAAGGTCGATTCTTTGCTCAGAGAGTGGTTGGGGTGTGGAATGCACTGCCTGCTGTGATAGTGGAGTCGGACACTTTAGGAACTTTCAAGCGGTTATTGGATAGGCACATGGAGCACACCAGAATGATAGGGAGTGGGATAGCTTGATCTTGGGTTTGGACATAGCTCAGCACAACATTGAGGGCCGAAGGGCCTGTACTGTGCTGTACTGTTCTATGTTTCTATGTTTTCTATAATCAGCAGACAGTGTCTCTGGAGATAGAAACAAGAGTTAACAGTTCAAGTCGGTGACTTAGCAACAGAATGAGGAGAAGGTAAAAATGTGATAGGTTTTGAGCAAGCGAAAAGGGGAGAATCATAGAATCCCTACAGAGCAGAAAGAGGCCATTTGGCCTATCAAGTCTGCACTGGCAATTATCCCAACCAGGCCCAATCCCCATAACCTGCTAGTCCTCCTGACACTAAGGGGTAATGTACCATGGCCAATCCACCTAACCTGCACATCTTTGGACAAGAAGGGTTAATTTAGCATGGACAGCCCATTTAACCTTCACAGTTTTCGGACTGCGGGAGGGAACAGGAGCCCCCAGAGGAAATGCACACAGACACGGGGAGAAAGTGCAAACTCCGCACAGTCACCCAAGGCTAGAATTGAACCCGGGTCTCTGGCACTGTGAGGCAGGAGGTGCTAACCACTGTGTCACCATGCCACTCCATGAGGGGAAGAAGAATAAAATGAAGGCATGTAATTAGGGTGGAGGGCAGGAAAGTTTGCTGAATAAAGGTTTCCTGGTGCAAAGCCAATGGCGTGGTTGTGGAACAAGTGAAGAAACCAAAGGCATGTTTTGAAACAGAAAATAGGAGCAGGAGTAGGCCTTTCTGCCCTTCAAGCCTGCTCCACCATTCATTATAATCGTGGCTGATCATCCAACTCAATAGCCTGTCCCACCTTGCCCCCACCCCCATATCCTTTGATCCCTTTTGTCCCAAGTGCTATAGGGAGGCACAGTGGTTAGCACTGTTGCCCCGCAGTGCCAGGGACCCAAGTTCAGTTCAAACCCTGCATGACTGTCTGTTATGAAGTTTGCACGTTCTTCCGTCGTCTCGTGGGTTTTCTCCAGGTGCTGTGGTTTCCTTCCACAGTCCAAAGACGTGCAGGCTAAATGGATTGGCCATGCTCAATTGCACCTTGGTGTCAGGAGTAAATACAGGAGTTAGAGCTTGGGTGAGACTGTTGTCGGTGCAGGCTCGATGGGCTGAATGGCCAGCTTCTCCACTGTAGGGATTCTATAACTGATTCTTGAAAACATTTTCTGTGGCGGTGAGTTCCACGGCCTGAAACTCTCTGGGTGGATACATTTCTCTTCATCTCTGCTCTAAGTAGTCCACCCTTTAATCCTCAGACTCTGACCTCTGGATCTGAACACTCTCACCATCGGGAACATCCTTCCCACATCTACCCTGTCAAGTCCCTGTTAGAATTTTATAGTTTCTACAAGATCCACGCCCCCCCCCGCTCAGTTTTTTGAACTCCAGTAACACGGTGGCTCAGTGGTAGGCACCGCTGCCTACAACGCAGCGGGTTCAATTCCCAGCTTGTGTCATTGTCTGTCTGAAGTCTGCACGTTCTCCCCATGTCTGTATAGGTTTCCTCTGGATGCTCCAGTTTCCTCCCCTAGTCCAAAGATGTGCAGGTTAGATGGATTGGACGTGCTAAATTGCTCCTTAGTGTCCAAAGATGTATCGGTTAGATGACTAGACCATACTAAATTGCTCCTTAGTGTCCAAAGATGTGCAATTTAGGGGGATTGGCCATGCTAAATTGCTCCTTAGTGTCAGGATGATTAGCAGGGTAAATACATGGGATTAGGGGGATGGAGCTTGGGTTTGGATTGTGGTTGGTACAGTCTGGATGGGCTGAATGGCTTCCTTCTGCATTGTAGGGATTCTATTAATAAAAACCTACCTGACCCAATCTGGCAGGATTATGTCAAAAACTAGGTAAAGAAAATAACAAAGGGGGGAGGGGGGGAAACACAACACAGAGCAAAACAGGGGCAGAGATTATGACTTCAAATAGTCAAACTCATGAGAAGAAGATGAAGTGCTGTTGTTCAAATGGGGATTGAGCTTGATTGCAGCAGGCTGAGGACAGAGAGGTCAGAGTGGGAGCAAGGTGGAGAATTGAAATGAGATGGAAGCTCAGGCTGACACATGCAGCCTGAATGGAAATATTGACCCTTTCTGTATCTAGAATCCACAATGCAGATGATTGTTGTGAAGAATGAATACGGTGTACTTTTTAAAAATTCATCCGTGGGACAGGGGCGTCGCTGGCTGGGCCAGCATCTATTGCCCATCCCTAGTTGCCCTTGGAGGGTAGTTGAGAGTCAACCACATTGCTGTGGCTCCGGAGTCACGTGTAGGCCAGACTGGTTAAGGATGGCATGGGAGGACAATGTTAACTCTTTGCTGACAGAGGTTCATCTTCCTTCAGGGCAAGTGCAGGAGGGGTTGCAAGTGCATCGTAGCTTCAAAGGCAGGCCAAATTGCATGAACCTCCTGATGAACTCTCTGTCCAGTAGTCAGTTTCACCGGAGTCATGGTTGCTTGATGTGAAGGATGTGGGCGCTGGTGGAATTAGGAGGTGCAGTCCAAGGCAAACTGCTTTCCCACCACTTCCATCCACACACACACACACTTGCTGGTAATATTAGAGATATCCCACAGAATTACCCCCTACCCAGAGGTAACGCCTTGAGGAAAGACAATTTTCTTAGTGTTGCACATTTTTTTTATTCATTCGTGGGACATGGACGTCGCTGGCTGGGCCAGCATTTATTGGCCATCCCTGGTTGCCCTTGGAGGGCAGTTGAGAGTCAACCACATTGCTGTGGCTCTAGAGTTACACAGAGGCCAGACCAGGTAAGGACAGCAGATTTCCTTCCCTCAAGGACATACCATTCATAGAATACATAGGGGAGAAGGAAAGGAGAGGGTGCAGAATGTAGTGAAACAGTCATAGCTGGGGTGTAAAGAAAAATCAACTTAATACAAGATAGGTCCATATTTCCACTAAAGTATCTTATAATTTTGTTGTGAAATAAAATTGACATCACCAGCCTTACTTACAGCTCAGAAACTGGTCCAATCATCCCAACTGACTTTTAATAGAATCTCATTTAACACACAAGCTGAAAGTTGATATTCCTTGTATGTTATCATCACCACCCTTGTTGTTTTAAAAATCATCTTAGCCCAGTCCATTTGCCAGTTATCTGCAATCGGTCTCTAATAATTACCTCCCCCCCCCACCCCTTTCTGCACCTGCGAATAGTTTCTCCTTTGCTTTATCGAAATTGGGGGTGGCACTGTGGTCAGCACTGATGCCACACGGCACATGGGACTGGGATTCGATTCCCAGCTTGGGTCACTGTCTGTGAGGAGGCTGCATGTTCTCCCCGCATCTGCATGTTCTCCCTGTGTCTGCCTGGGCTTCCTCCCACAGTCCAAAAGACATGCTGGTTAGGGTGCATTGGCCCTTGGTGTACTGGAACAGGTACGGGAGCGTGGCGACTAGGGGATTTTCACAGTAACTTCACTGCAGGGTTAATGTAAGCCTTACTTGTGACATTAATAATAAATGAAGTCTGCTCGATGCCACACTGCTGTTTGTGCGAGCTTGCTGTGCACAAATTGACTGTCATGTTTCCCAGATTACAACAGCGGCTGCACTTTTAATCGTGGTGTCGTTGGCTGACCAGCATTTATTGCCCATCCCTAGTTACCCTTTGAGGAGGTGATGGTGAGCTGGATTTTTGAAATGCTGCAGTCTGACTGCTGTGGGTTGACCCGCAATGCCGTAAATAAATACTTCATTTGTTGCAACGTCCTTTCTTGTAAGGCATCCCTGGCTTGCAAAAGGTTTATGTAAATACAAATCTTATATATACAATTCATAGACCCTGAGACTATGGCAGAAATGTGCCCTAATTATGAATAATGGTAGGTGGATTTTAGATGTGAGTACCGGGCTTGCTGATAATCCCATATACTGCAGCTCACGATATGTTGGAGGTACATTCCTTGTACAGGGAATCCCGATACGAAGCTAGAATTGTGGAACATGACGAAGTGCAGAATTATATCAATCTGGGAGAAAAAGGATGATAAAATCAAAACTCGGGTATTTGCATAATCCGTAGAAGTTGACAGCATAACAAGCGGTCACTTTGCAGCATAGAAACAGGCCCTTCAGCCCAACTTGTCCGTGCAGCCCCTTTTTCTTTTGACCACTAAGCTAGTCCCAGTTTGGCCCTTGTCCCTCTATAACTATCTAAATGCTTTTTAAAAGACAAAATTGTGCCCGCCTCCACTACTACCTCCAGACACTCACCACCCTCTGTGTGAAAAAATTGCCCATCTGGAACCTCTTGTATCTCTCCTCTCTCAAGTGTCCCATAGTGCTTGTTCCTTTGAAGGAACTGTCCCACTACACTGTTCCTTCTTCCATGGAGCTGCTGTTTTCTTTTCCCTTTTCTAATACATGTTCAATTCCCTTTGAATGTTACTGCTGCTCTGTTTCCATTCTGCTGTCAGGCAGCATGTTCCGAACAAAAGCTTGCTGCTTCCAAAGGAACCCTCATCTCACTCTGGTCCATTTACCAGTTATCTCCAGCCTCTATCCTCTGGTTACCCGCCCTTCTGCGACTGAAAACGGTTTCTCCTTAGTCGAAATAATTTTGAACTTTACTGTCACACAGCAGCACAGTAGTTAGTGCTGCTGCCTCATGGCGCCAGGGACCCGGGTTCGATTCCCGGCCTCGAGTCACTGCCTGTGTAGAGCCTGTAAGTCCTTCCTGTGCCTGCGTGGGTTTCCTCCGGGTGCTCTGGTTTCCATCCACAGTCCAAAGATGTGCGGGTTAGGTTAATTGGCCATAGTATATTCACCCTTAGTGTCGGGGATTAGCAGGGTAAATATATGGGGTTACAGCAATAGAGCCTGGGTAGGATCATTGTTGGTGCAGACTCGATAGGCCAAATAGCCTCCTTCTGCACTGTAGTGATTCTGTGATTCTATGGGCTGGTTAGGTGCATTGGCCATGCTAAATTCTCCCTCTGTGTACCCGAACAGGCACCGGAGTGATGGGACTAGGGGCTTTTCACAGTAACTTCATTGCAGCGTTAATGTAAGCCTACTTTTGACGAATAAATAAACCTTAAACTGATGAATTACCAAAATATAATTACGTACATTTTAGTTTTCATATTGTAAACTGTGACATGGTTCTTATCTCCATGAAATTGTGGCCAATCCTACCCTTCTTCACAAAAGATCATCCTCAGGTCTTTAATTCTCGCCAGTGACCACTCCCATTTCCAAATTGCCTTTCTCTTCTGAAGTTCTGTTCCATATTGTTGTCCCAAATCAACATTCCCGCCTCTCCCAGCTTTGGACCTTGGAACTCTTCTTCTATGGCACGGTAGCACAGTGATTAGCACTGCTGCCTCACAATGCCAGGGACCTGCGTTCGATTCCTGGCTTGGGTCACTGTCTGTGTGGAGTTTGCACATTCTCCCTGTGTCTGTGTGGGTTTCCACCGGGTGCTCCAGCTTCCTCCCACAGCCCAAAGACGTGCTGGTTAGGGTGCATTGGCCGTGCTAAATTCTCCCTCAGTGTACCTGAACAGGCGCCAGAGTGTGGCGACCAGGGGATTTTCACAGTAACTACATTGCAGTGTTAAGTCTACTTGTGACTAACAAATAAACTGAAACCAGTTCTGCTCTGGGGACAATTGCTGCCTCTCTGGCCTCTCCACAGTTGTTGCTTGTTGCTCCTGTAGATCTTGCTTCACCAGACGTCTCAATCCGTTTACGCTGGGATTTGGAAAAGCTCCATTCTGCGCTGCAAATTCAATAGCCAAGAAGAAATTGTTGCTCTTCCTCTTGCCTCACCTAGTGTCGCACAAGGCAGATTTGGGAAGGCAATTCGGCACAGCGACTAGCACCGCTGCCCCACAGTGCCACGGACCTGGGTTCGAATCCCGGCTTGGATTACTGTCTTTGTGGAGTCTGCATGTTCTCCCTGTGTCTGCGTGGGTTTCCTCCAGATGCTCTGGTTTCCTCCAAAGACGTGCTGGAGAATTTAGCATTGACCATGCTAAATGCTCCCTCAATGTACCCGAACAGGTGCTGGAGTGTGGCGACTAGGGGATTTTCACAGTAAACTAAGTCTATTCGTGACTAATAAATAAATTGCTGCTGTTCCCAGGAGGGTTTTCTTTTCCTGACCTAATTGCTAGCCTTTTTTTTAAACGTTTGTTTGTGGGGGACGTGGGCATCCCTGACTGGGCCAGCATTTGTTACTCACTCCTGAGGGCATTTAAGAATCAACCACATTGCTGTGGCTTTGGAGTCACATGCAGGCCAGACCGGGTAAGGACGGTAGATTTCCTTCCCTGAAGGAACCAGGTGGGTTTTTCCGACAATGGGTTTCACGGCCATCAGTAGATGTAAGAATTTTTTTTTATTGAATTCAAATTTCACCGTCTGCCCTGGCGGCATTCGAACCTGGGTCCCTAGAGCATTACCCTGGGTGTCTTTATTACCCGTCTGGTGCCAGTACCACTGCGCCACCACCTTCCTGGCATTGGTAACTTGTTGCCAGAAGGTTTTGGCTTGCGCAGCACCATGCCACGTCAAGCATGGCTGACCAGGAGTCTCTCTGGCTCTTACCGCAGGCTGGAAGATTTTTGCAGGATGATACCTATCCTGTTTGTTGCATTGTGCGTACAGCTTCTTTGGTCATCAAGTCCTGGGGTGAGACTCAAACCTGGAGCTCCTAGGTTCAGAGGAAGGGACGCCACCATAAGAGCTCCCAAGAAGAGAATAACACTGCTGAATTGTAAACCCTGTTTTTGAAAGGTGTTCTTTATGTTGGGAGTTCCTGGTGCTTAATTTGAAATTTATTTAGTAAGACGCCACCAACCGGTTCCTGAGTTTGCAGCGATCGCAAGAGCAAAGATCCCACAGGCCGGAGAGGTTGGTAGATGAGAGGCAACAAACCAAGTCAACGGCTTCTGGCATTCACTGCTTTCCTGCACTGAGACAGAACAATAAATGGAGAGGTTGCTGAGATAAAAAAGATGCGCGGGTTAGGTTGAATTGCCCCTTAGTGTCCCGGGATGTATTGATTAGAGGGATTAGTGGGGCAAATGTGTGGGGTTGCGGGGATAGCGCCTGGGTGGGATTGTCATTGCTGCAGACTTGATGGGCCGAATGGCCTCCTCCTGCACTGTAGGGATTCCATGATTCTATAACCAGTAAGCTGGTGCTGCATTGAGAGAGGTGGGACTTTGCATGTATAGCGCCTTTGCAGAACACTTTGCAGCAGTTTTGAAGTAGCGAGACTATTGCAATGTTGGACACACGCCAACCAATCTGCACAGAGCAGGGCCCCACAAACGGCTAAAGTGACCAGGTCATTGTTTTCAATACATAGGAGAGGTCGGGAACAGTTTGGGGACAATCATGGAATCCCTACAGTACAGAAGGAGGCCATTTGGTCCATCGGTTCTGCACTGACCACAATTCCACCCAGGCCCTATCCCTGTAACCCCATCTATTTACCCTAGCTAGACCCCCTGACACTAAGGGGCAATTTAGCACGGCCAATCAACCTAACCTGCACATCTTTAGACTGTGGAAGGAAACCGGACCACCTGGAGGAAACCCACGCAGACACGGGGAGAATGTGCAAACTCCCACATAGACAATGACCCAAGGCCGGAATTGAACCCGGGTCCCTAGCGCTGTGAGGCAGCAGTGCTAGCCACTACCACCATGCTGCCCCAGGTTGTGACTGTTCTCCTCGGAGAGAAGAAGACTGAGAGGAGATTTGATAGAGATGTTCAAAGTCATGAGGGGGCTGCACAGGGTGGAGTGGGAGAAACTGGTCCCCCCTCGTAAACGGATCAAGAACAAGATTAAAGATGGTTGGCTAGAGAAGCAAATGTAATATGAGAACAAATGTTTTCACACACGTGGCTTGGGGTTGGGAATATGCTGCCTAGAAGCGTGGTGGAGGCAGGTTCAGTCGAGGGGGCATTGGATGATGATTTGAATATTTAAAGATATGGGGAAGAGGCAGGAGAATGGCACTGAGCTGGTGCAGACATGATGGGCCAAATGGCCTCTGCAACAATTCTGTGACTAATGCTACTGATAAAAGGGGAAATACTAACCAGGACACTGGAGATAATTCTCCTGCCCTTCTCGATATTATGTGGGATTTTTTTATGCCTACGTTACACCGGGCCTCGCTTTAAGGACATTCCTGCCAGTGCAGCACTTGGGGCAGCACAGTGGTTAGCACTGCTGCCTCACAGCGCCAGGGACCTGGGTTCGATTCCCGGTTTGGGTCACTGTCTGTGTGGAGTTTGCCTGTTCTCCCCACGTCTGCGTGGGTTTCCTCCGGGTGCTCCGGTTTGATGTCCAGACCTTGTTTAGACAGTTCCCCGTGGGTAAGTAATGTAGCGAAGAGATGGGCAAAGAAGCCAGTTATTATGACCATGTCTTTGGGCTGCAATAAATTTTTTGGCTACCGTTTCCCTTTTTACAAGCTTCACAAAACAAATTGGATCGCTGCTGGAATTATTCCCATCGCCTCAGTAATTATCTTCCCAGACAAAGTTCTTAGAAGCGGAGTGCTCGCCTTGAAAGCATTTCATTCAGATTTTCCTTGCGTGTGCAAAGTGGAGAAATTGTGGTGTTGTTACTGGAAGCAGGGAAGTTCCCACTGGGAACCGATCCAGACAGTTGTGTAATGAGAGTCCTTAGCTTCAAGGAAGAGCCACGACTTGTAGAGGATCCTGCACCCTGGCTCCAAGCAGAGGTTGTGAATAAGAGGTTGGCCACAACAACACCCCTGTAACCAATTTTCTTTCTCTCTTTCTGTTACCACACACCCTTACCTCTCCCTGCCAACTGCAAAAAAGCCATTCTTCAAAAAAAGGACTTGCTTTTATACAACACCTTTCATGAGCTCAACATCACTGCAAAGCATTTTACAACCAATGAAGCGCTTATGCTGGTGGCACAGTGGTTAGCACTGCTGCCTCACTGTGCCAGGGAACCAGGTTCAATGCCAGCCTTGGGGGAATGTTTGTGTGGAGTTTGCACATGCTGCGTGGGTTCCCCCCCCCCGGGTGCTCCGATTTCCTCCCACAGTCCAAAGATGCACAGGTCAGGTGGATTGACCGCATAAAGCTTATTAATCACAAGTAAGGCTTACATTAACACTGCAATGAAGTTACTGTGAAATTCCCCTAGTTGCCACGCTCCGGCGCCTGGTCAGGTCAGTGCACCCTAACCAGCACGTCTTTCAGGAAACCAGAGCACCCGCAGGAAACCCACGAGACATGGGGCGGGGGGGGGGGGGTAGGAACACGCAAACAGACAGCGACCCAAGCCAGGAATTGAACCTGAGACCCTGGCACTGTGAGGCAGCAGTGCTAACCACCGCACCACCCATAATTGCTCCTTAGTGTTGAAAGATATGCAGGCTAACATAGAAGATAGGAACAGCAGGAGACCATTCGGCCCTTCAAACCTGCTCTGCCAATCAGCACAATTATCGTCCAACTCAGTAGCATAATCCTGCTTTTTCCCCAGAACCTTTTGATCCCATTTGTCCCAAGTGCTTGGGTCTAGCTGCCTCTTGAATATTGACCATGGATTGGCCACGCTAAATTGCCCCTTAGTGTCCAAAGATGTGCAGGTTCGGTGGATTAGCAGGGTAAATACGTGGGGCTACGAGAATTGGGCCTAACTGGGAAGCTCTGGTGGAGGATCAGTGCACGCTCGATGGGCCGAATGGCCTCCTTCTACACTGTATGCAAATGCAATCACAGTTGTAGTATGGCAAATTTGGCAGCTGAATCATGCACAGCAAGCTCCCACAAACAATGAACTTGACGATTACCAGCTAATCCAGTTCTACTGCTGATGGTTTTTCCGAGGTGAGTGTTGGCCAGGTCACTGGGGAGAATATACCTTCGGCTGTGGGTTATCTCACGCCCACCTGAGAGGGCCGGCTAGGCCTGGCTTGAGCTTCTTAACTGAAAGGTGGCATCTCTGACATTGCAACATTGGAACATAAGTTTCAATTAATTTTTTTCTATTCATTTGTGGGACATGGGCATCGCTGGCTGGGCAACATTTATAGCCCATCCCAAATAGCCCAAAGGCAGTTGAGAGTCAATTATATGCACTGGCCCTGGAGTCACAAGTAGGCCAGACCGGGTAAGGACGGCAGATTTCCCTCCCTAAAGGAACCAGATGGGTTTTTCTGATAATGGTTTCATGGTCATCAGTAGATTCTTAACTCCAAATTTTTTTTATTGCATTCAAATTCCACCATCTGCCGTGGCGGGATTCGAACCCAGCCCCCCCGGAACATTAGTTGAGTTTCAGGATTAATAGTTTTGTGATAATACCAACATGCCACCACCTCCCGAGTCTCCTTGGGAGGGACATTGCCTGCAGAAGCACAAGGACCACCTGCTGAGTCACACCAACACCATCACTATCTCCTGCACTTCTAATGGGGAGGGTGATGGCCTAATGGTATTATTGCTAGACTGTTAATCCAGAAACTCAGCTGATGTTCTAGGGGACCCAGGTTCGAATCCTGCTACAGCAGATGGTGGAATTTGAATTCAATAAAAAATATCTAGAATTAAGAATCTACGGATGACCCATTGTTGATGCCCTTTAGGGAAGGAAATCTGCCGTCCTTACCCGGTCTGGCCTACATCTGACTCCAGAGCCATAGCAATGTGGTTGACTCTCAACTGCCCTCCAAGGGTGGGCAATAAATGCTGGCCCAGCCAGCGAAAGCAGTGTCCCGTGCACGAATTCTTTAAAAAATTGCTGAAACTACTTATCACCACCTCTGTAACATTTGACAACAATTCTCTTAGCCAAGTCCATCTGGTAAGGAAATTGGCAAAAAGAAAAATGTATCTCTTTCCTCAAGGTAATTCTGGATAGGGGGTAATTCTGTGGGATGTCATATTACCAGCAAGAGGAGGGAAAGTGATGGGTCTCAGACATTCGACTGCAATTCCTAACCCCACCCAGCACCCCCCCCCCCCCCCCCCCCCGCCCTTCACCTCGCGAGACCATTGGCCCCGGTGAAACTGCCAACTGGACAGGGAGTTCCTGATGAGGTGGGGGCAATCTGGCCTGCCTTTGCACCCACTTGTAACCCCTCCTCCACTCCTGCACTTGCCTTGAGGGAAGGTGAAACTGTGTCTGCAAAGAGTTAACCTTGTTCTCCTGTGTTTGGGCAGAGTGCCATGGTGAGGGCGCGAACTTACTGTTAAAGGAGAGGCGTTTCCGCAGCCTGTGGGAATCTTGGCCAGGTGTGTGGGTAATGATTCAAAAGATCCCACAAGTGACTGAGGCATGGTGTGTAAATGTTTGGGGGGTGCGGGGGAGACAGCTACCATTGCCGGCGATGGTTTAATTTTCTTACGAGCATTTGGGTTGCTTTGAGATGACTTCGTTCTTGTCAATGGATTAATTTTGAAATCCTTAATGAGTTTTAGTACATAAAGTTTTCTTTTTGTTAGTGTCACAGATAAGGCCTACATTGACAGTGCAACAAAATTGTGTGAAAATCCTCTAGCCGCCACACTCCGGCACCTGGTCGGGTCAATGCACCCTAACCAGCACGTTTTTCATACTCTGGGAGGAAACCAGAGCACCCGGAGGGAACCCACGCAGACACGGGGAGAATGTGCAAACTCCACACGGACAGTGACCCGAGCCGGGAATTGAACCTGGATCCTTGGTGCTGTGAGGCAGCAGCGCTAACCACTGTGCCACCCATTTAGTTTAATTTGGCATCATGTGCGGCACAGCATCGTGGGCCGAAGGGCCTGTTCCTGGTTCCAGTACCTTTCCCCATCCCTGATGCATTTCTGTGTCTGACACTCACACCCCAACTCAGCAACTCAGAGCCAGAGCTCCTCAAGCTGCACTTATTGTGGAAGCAGTGACCATGGATCACACTGCTATCTGGCAGCTTCCACACACACAGCAGCTGCAACACGTTGTCGACTGTGCCATCTCTATTGTGTAGAACTTAGAACAGCACAGGAACAGGCCCTTCAGCACAAGATGTTGTGCCAAACGTGATGCCGAATTAAACTAAATGGGCAGCACGGTGGCACAGTGGTTAGCGCTGCTGCCCCACGGTGCCAGGGACCCGGATTCGATTCACGGCTTCGGGTCACTCTCTGTGTGGAGTTTGCACATTCTCCTCGTGTCAGTGTGGGAATCCATTGGTTGCTCAGATTGCGTCCCACAGTCCAAAGATATGTAGGTTAGGGGGATTGGCCATGCTCGATTATCCCTTAGTGTCCCAAGATATTTCCATTCTATGAATTGGCCGTGGTAAATTGTCCCTTAGTGTCCAAAGATGTGCAGGTTAGGTGGATTGGCCATGCCTAATTACCTCTTAGTACCTCAAAATGTGTCTGCGTGGATTTCCTCCGGGTGCTCCAGTTTCCTCCCACAGTCTGATTAGGGTGCATTGACCCGAACAGGCACCAGAGGGTGGTGACTAGGGGAATTTCACAGTAACTTCATTGCAGTGTTAATGTAAACCTTACTTGTGACTAATAAATAAACTTTATCTTTACTAATCCCCTCTGCCTGCCCTTGGTCCCTACCCCTCTGTCCCTTGATTATCCATGTTCTTATCTAAAAGCCGCTTATATACCCCTATCAAATCTGTCTGCGCCACCACTGCTGACAACGCGTTCCGGACACCGACCACACTCTCTGTGTAAAAAAAAAACTTGCCCCTCACATCTCCTTTGAACTAGCCCCCTCTCACCTTCAGCACAACACCCCCCCCCCCCCCCCCCCCCCCCCACCAATATTTGGCGTTTCAACTCTGGGGGAGAAAGAGTCTGACTGTCAACCCTATCCCTGCCTCCCATCAGTTTGTAACCTTCTATCAGGTCTCCCTTCAGCCTCCGCCGCTCCAGAGAAAACAACCTGAATTTGTCCAGCTTCTCCTTGGAACTCATGCCCTCCAATCCAGGCAGCATCCTGGTGAACCTCTTCTGCATTGTCTGCAAAACCTCCACATTCTTTCCTAATTCAACTAACCAGGGTTCAAGAAATGAAGGGTTGAATCTGCCAATGTATTTGGGGTGTGGCCACCACTGCACTACGTTTCATTTTCTTGAATTCACTCTTGTTCTGGAGAAATTGCCTGGAAAGTCCTTGAATCTGGGTAAGTCCCACTTGCTGCCATGACCTCACATATGGAGACAGAACGTTTGGAACTCCTCCAGGTCAATAAATTGATCTTTATCCCGGAACCGGGGAGAGATTGTCAGTAAGCCTTGGATGAGACCGCAGGGGGAGTGGTGAAGGGCTGGTTCTCTCTGCAGATGTCTGCTAAACAGAAAACATTTGCTTTTCATGATGATGCAAGGATCTATTTCTTTGGTTCCATCAGGGGCCGCAGCGCTCACCAAGCTATTTGTTAAACCACAAGTGCTGGCAATCTGAAACAAAAACAGAAAATGCTGGGGGCGTGCTTGGAGAGCGCAGAGAGAAATGCTTTTGACCCTTTGCCAGCGCAAAGAGTTAACCGATCAGAATGCTCCTCAGCTGGATTAGAAGGATTTGATTTGATTTGGTTTATTATTGTCACATGTAAGGATGAGGGGGGTGGGAATCTTATTGAAACTTACAGGTTACTGCGAGGCCTGGATAGAGTGGATGTAGAGAGAATGTTTCCACTAGTAGGAAAAACTAGAACCAGAGGGCTCAATCTCTGACCAAAGGGACGATCCTTTAAAACGGAGATGAGGAGGAATTTCTTCCGCCAGAGAGTGGGGAATCTGTGGAACTCTTTGCCGCAGAAGGCTGCGGAGGCCGGGTCATTGAGTGTCTTTAAGACGGAGATAGATAGGTTCTGGATTGATAAGGGGGTCAGGAGTTATGAGGAAAAGGCAGGAAAGTGGGAATGAGAAAAAAAAATCGGTCTTGATTGAATGACAGAACGGACTCAATGGGCCGAGTGGCCTAATTCTGCTCCTACGTCTTAAGGTCTTACGTATTAGTATACAGTGAAAAGAATTGTTTCTTGTGTGCTACACAGACAAAACATACTGTACATAGAGAAGGAAATGAGAGAGTGCGGAATGTAGTTTTGCAGTCATAGCTAGGGTGTGGAGAAAGATCAGCTTCGTGTAAGGTCGATCCATTCAAAAGTCTGTTGGCAGCAGGGAAGAAGCTGTTCTTGGTACATGATTTTAGACTTTTATATCTTTTTCCCGACGGAAGAAAGTGGAGAGGGAATGTCCGGGGTGTGTGGGATCTATAATTATGCTGGTGCTTTTCCGAGGCAGTGGGAAGTGTAGACAGAGTCGGTAGGTGGGAGGCTGGTTTGCGTGATGGACTGGGCTACAGTCATGACCGTTTATAGTCCTTTGCAATCTTGGTCAGAGCAGGAGCCCGTACCAAGCCGCGATACAACCAGAAAGAGTGCTTTGTATGGTGCAAGGGATGAAACAACAGACATTTCACGCACCGAAAGGAAGTTGATCACCTCCAGTGAAATGAAAGCAAAATACTGCCGATGCTGGAATCTGAAATGAAAACAGAAAATACTGGAAAACCTCAGCAGGTCGAACAGCGTCCGTGGCTCTCTTCTCTCTCCACTGAGGCTGAAAGTTTATTTATTAGTGTCACAAGGAGGCTTACATTAACACTGCAGTAAAATTACTGTGAAAATCTTCTAGTCAGCACACTCCAATGCCTGTTCGGGTACACTGAGGTGGCACAGTGGTTAGCACTGCTGCCTCACAGCGTCAGGGGCCCGGGTTCGGTTTCCGGCTTGGGTCACTGTCCGTGTGGAGTCTGCATGTTCTCCCCGTGTCTGCATAGATTTCCTCCGGGTGCTCCGGTTTCCTCCTGCAGTCTGAAAGAGGTGCTGGTCGGCCATGCTCAATTCTTTCTCGGTGTACCCGAACAGGCACCGTGACTAAGGGAATTTTCACAGTAACTTCATTGCAGTGTGAATGTAAGCCTGCTTGTGACTAATAAATAAACTTTAACTGAGGGAGAATTTAGCATGGCCAGTGCGCCTAACCGGCACGTCTTTTGGATTGTAGCAGGAGCGCCCGGAGGAAACCCATGCAGACATGGGGAGAACGTGCAGACTCCACACAGACAGTGATCCAAGCCAGGAATCAAACCCGGGTCCCTGGTGCTGTGAGGCAGCCGTGCTGAAGATATTTAACCACACTCAGCATCCAATTAATTTCTTTTGAAATGCAGTGACTCATGAGTATTTATGTGGAAGCTAATTTGTGCAGCTCATAAGTCACGTTGGATATTTTGCAATCCAGTGGAAAATACACGTGATTAATCTTTATTCACCACATGATAGGAGAAAGTAAATCTATCTTGTATTTCACTGATACTCTGCATTGTGCACAAGCACTCCTATCACAGTTCCAAATAACGATTCAAAGTGTTTACTGCATCCACTGTGTTGCCCAAGTGCAGTGGATGCGGACAGTGTTGGCAGACAGTTTGCACACAGCAAGGTGAACAATCGATCTGTTTTAGGGACAGTAAGAAGCCTCACAACACCAGGTTAAAATCCAACAGGTTTATTTGGTAGCACGAGTTTTCGGAGCACTGCCCCTTCATCAGGTGAGCGGAGAGTAGGGTTCACAAACAGGGCACTTACAGACACAGACTCAATTGCAAGATAATGTGAGCATCTTTGCAGAAACTTGACGTCTGTGTCGATATGCCCTGTTTGTGTACCCAACTCTCCACTCGCCTGGCGAAGGGCCAGCGCTCCGAAAGCACCAAATAAACCAGTTGGACTTTACCCTGGTGCTGTGAGACTTCTTACTGTGCCCACCCCAGTCCAACGCCGGCATCTCCACATCCTGTTTTAGGGATTCCACGAAGCTTCCCCCCCATGTGAGCACCATGGCTGTGTTTGCCCAGCAGATGGAGCTTTCTGATAGCACATCTGGAAATCCTGAAGTAGGTCGGTCTTCATTTGCCGTCAGCCCCCTGTTCACTTGCAGCCTCAAGCCCCGCACCAACATCTGGGAGGCTTTGTTTACGAGAAGCTCAGAAATTTCCAACGGTTAGGATTAGAGCAACAGGGAGTGACAGGGACTTTCCGGGAGCGCACATTCCCAGCCCACTTTTATTCAACACAGTTTCCAGTCAGAGTTTTGAAACCAGTGACCTGAAGCCAATGAGAAAAGCCAAACTTGTCAATATCCATTCATATCCTCCCCAGGCCCTCCGTGTGAAATCCTGGGAGGGAGGGGCTATTTCCTGGGCATGTACCCACAAGGGGATTTTCACAGTAACTTCATTGCAGTGTTAATGTAAGCCTTACTTGTGACACTAATAAATGAACTCTACCTTGCATTGGAGGTTAGAAGAATGGAGTGATCTTATTGAAAAGTATTACACTGTAGGCGGTGACCTAGTGGTATTATCGCTAAGGCTACTAATCCAGAAACTGTTTTGGGGACCCGGGTTCGAATCCCGTCACGGCAGATGGTGGAATTTGAATTCAACAAAAAAAAATCTGGAATTAAGGATCTACCGATGACCATGAAACCATTGTCAGAAAAACCCACCTGGTTCACTAATGTCTTTTAGGGAGGGAAATCTGCCATTCTTACCTGGTCTGGTCTACATGTGTCCATGATGTGGATACGCTGGCGTTGGACTGGGGTAAACACAGTAAGAAGTCTCACAACACCAGGTTATAGTCCAACAGGTTTATTTGGTAGCAGAAGCCACAAGCTTTCGGAGCACTGCCCCTTCATCAGGTGAGTGGGAGTTCTGTTCACAAACAGGGCATATACAGACACAAACTCAATTTTCAAAATAATGGTTGGAATGCGATGGTTAATATAAGTGGATGGATAATGGTTGGAATGGCCTCAACCGGGATCTTGGATTCATGTCACACAATCTGTAACCCCCACAATTTGCCTGGACTTGCAAAATCTCACTAACTGTCCTGGCTGGAGACAATACACATCTCTTTAACCTGTGCTTAACCCTCTCTCCACTCACATTGTCTGTACCTTTAAGACTTGATTACCTGTAAAGACTCGCATTCCAACCATTATTTTGTAAGTTGAAATTGTGTCTTTATATGCCCTGTTTGTGAACACAACTTCCACTCACCTGATGAAGGAGGAGCGCTCCGAAAGCTTGTGGCTTGTGCTACCAAATAACCCTGTTGCACTTTAACCTGGTGACGTGAGAATATCCTCTCATGTAAGGAAACTAAAACTGTACATAATACTCCAGATGTGGCCTCACATTTACCAACATTGTACTCCATCTGCCAGATCCTTGCCCACTTACTCAGACTATCTATAACCCTCTGCAGACTTTCAGAATGCTCTGCACACTTTGGTCTCCCACTCATTTTAGTGTCATCTGCGAATTTTGATACCCTACACTTGGTCCCTCATTCCAAATCATCTCTGTAAATCATAAACAATTGCGGTCCCAACACTGATCCCTGAGGCACACCACTTGTAACTGATCGCCAACCAGAAAAACACCCATTTACCCCCACTCTTTGCTTTCTGTTAGTTAACCAATCCTCTATCCATGCTAATACATTACCCGTAACACCGTGCACCTTTATCTTATGTAGCAGCCTTTAGTGCGGCACCTTGTCAAACGCCTCCTGGAAATCCAGATACACAACATCTACAGATTCCCCATTGTCCACTGCGCATGTAATGTTCTCAAAGAATTCCACCAAGTTAATCAAACATGACCTTCCCTTCATTGAGATAGGGTCATAGGAATTAGGAGCAGAATTCAGCCCTTCGAGCCTGCTCCATCATTCAATTAGATCATGGCCGATCTCTCCCTGCTATTAATTCCACCTCCCTACTTGTTCCCCATGTTCCTTTAAGCCTTTTTTAAATTAAAAATATATTTACCTCCTTCTTGTAAACCATTCAATGATTCAGACTCCACTGCGCTGTAGGGCAGCGAGTTCCACAAATTCACCACCCTCAGTGAGAAGTAGTTCCTCCTCATCTCAGTTTTAAATCTACCGCCTCTCAAACTGTACCTGTGACCTCTTGTTCTAGGTTGCAGGTGAAGTCGAGGAGATTTCTTTCTCTCAGTGGGTCGGGAGTCCATGGAACACTCTTCCCTGGAGAGCAGGGAACACTGGACCAGTTACTAATTTTTAAGGCAACGGTGAATGGATTTCTGATGAATACGGTGGTCAAAGGTATTGGGTGATGGTGGGTGGAGGGGGGTTTGGTGGGACGGTGGTCAGCTGGAAGATGGCGTAAGGCCAGAACCTGACCAACCATGATCATATTGAATGGCCAAGCAAGCTCGTGGGCCCATGGCCTACTCCTGCTCCTAACTCGTATCATGTGTTCTCTTCAGTGCAGAAAGAGGCCATTCGGCTTTTTGAGTCTGCACCACTTCCCCAACAGAGCATTATCCAGACACCCCATCCTATCCCCATAACCCTGCACATTTACCCCACTGATTCCCCCTAAAACTACAAAGCCTACAAAGGGCATTTTAGCATGGCCAAGCCACCTAACCTGCACATCTTTGGACTGTGGGTGGAAACTGGTGCACCTGGAGGAAACCCACACAGACACGGGGAGAACGTGCAAACTCCACTCCCCGCTCATACACACACACAGGCACACCCAACTCATACACACACATCCCCATTCATACACACACGCGCACACACACGCACACACCTCCTCACTCTACACACACACGCACCCCAGTCACACATACAACACCCCCCACTTATACACACACACACAGACACACACACACACCCCACTCATACACACACCCATGACCCAAATCAGGAATCAAACCTGGTCCCTGGCGCTACGAGGCAGCAGTGCTAACCGCGCCCCCAAAATGTTTGTATATATTATACTGCTATATAGGGGTCCTTTTTTGCTTGAGCTCATTGACCTACACTGGTTCCTGAATTAGTGATGCCTTCATTTATGTTGTTTTCTTATATGTTAAACAGAATCCCCCACAGTCGGTAAACTTTTCAATGAAGTGAAAAATATTAGTGCCGTCACTGCCGCCTGCCTCTTTCTCACTCCTCCCTCCAACAATCGTCACCAAACCCCTCCTCCTCTTCTACCTACTCCCCCCTTCATGCTAACTCTCTCCAACCATGCCCCCAATACTCCCATTCCTCCTCCCCTCCACCCCTCTCTCTCCACCCCCAACCCCTCCTCCCCCCTTTCCCCTTCCCACTCCCCTCTCTATCCTCCAATGTCCCACTCCCCAGATTTCCCACAGAAGCAGCGCCACACCGAGTGCAATCCACTTGACAGACCAGATCAAAACAAAATCACAACTTTCAGGTCGATATTTTTAAAGCCAGTCTGTCAGCGCTCATGCTCTGGCTGCTCAACATGGATAATGAGAACTTTGGTTTATGACAGGACTGTTCAAACTTTGTTGGGGGGGGGGCATGTATGGGGGGCACACATTTCCAATTTTTTCTTCCTCAAGGGGTCAATGAGCAAACTTCAGAAAGATAAGGTATGGCACAACTTTAAACTGAATCTCAAAACAAAAGTTGAGGTGAAGAAGAGAAACAATTGCTGACAAAGCAAAGTCAGAGCAGTAAGTTTAATATAAAATCAGAGTAGTTAATAAATTTAACCAGATGTGTGGGTGTGCATGTGTGGGTTTCTGTTGTGGGGGGGGGTGGAAATGTGGATCTGTGTTTTTGTGTGTGTGTGTGTGTGTGTGTGTGTTAGTTGGGGGTGTTTGTGTATGAGTTGGGTGTGTGTGTGTGTGTGCATAAGTGGGGGGGTGTGTATGAGTGGGAGATGTGTGTGTATGAGTGTGTGTGTGTTTGAGTGAGGGTGTGTGTGTGTATGAGTGGGTGTGTGTGTGTGCGTAAGTAGGGGGGTGTGTATGAGTGGCATATATGTGTGTATGAGTGTGTGTGTGTTTGAGTGAGGTTGTGTGTGTGTGTGTGTGTGTGTGTGTGTGTGTGTGTGTGTGTGTGTGTGTGTGTGTGTGTGTGTGTGTGTGTGTGTGTGTGTGTATATGAGTGAGAGCAGTGTGTGTGTGTATGAGTGTGGGAATGTGTGTATGTGTGCCCATGTGTATGTGTTTTGCAGTGAGAGAAATCTGAGATGGGCGAGTAAGGTAGACTCACTCACTCTTTCTCACAAACACACATTGTCTCATTCCACACACCGTCTCTCTCACACTCACACACACTCATTCCTACACAGTCACTCTCACACGTTGGCCCACACATATTGACACTCACACTCGTTCCTGTGCACACTCACTCTCACACATCCACTCGCGCACTCACTCTCTCACTCATTCACTCTCGCACATCCACTCTATCACTCATTCATTCACTCTCACAAATCCACTCACTCACTCACTCTCCTCACTCACTCACTCACTCGCTCACTCACTCACTTGCTCACTCACTCACTCACTTGCTCACTCTCTCACTCAAATGCACTCACTCAAACTTGCTCAAGAAGTGAGAATCTCTGGTTTTCTCAGATTTTACTCCACCTATCAATTCTCTTTGCCCAATCCGTATCCCTTTGCAGACTGTGTGCCCCCTCTGCCCCGATGCCAACTCCCTGATACCCAGTGCTGATTCTCCCTTTCACCCAGGGTAGTGAAAGCTGCATTAATTACACTCACTTTGATCAGACCTGAATCACTAATGGTAAATTACTCATACCTGGGAAGGGGGGAGGGAAGTTCTGAGGTTACGCCTGCTGCTGCCAAACCGGTTATCAGATAGTTGATTATTGTTGGACAGGTAATTCCCTGTAACACTGGTGTGTTGTCAGCCACAAGCTGCACTAAGCTCGTGGCTTTAAATGCATCTCACATTATTTAGTTAAAGCGTCCTTTCCTTAGTGTCGTAAGAAGTCTCACAACACCAGGTTAAAGTCCAACAGGTTTATTTGGCAGCACGAGCTTTTGGAACACCGCTCCTTCATCAGGTGAGGAGGCACTCGCTCACCTGATGAAGGAGCAGCACTCTGAAAGCTCGTGCTACCAGATAAACCTGTTGGACTTTGACCTGGTGTTGTGAGACTTCTTACTGTGTTTATCCAAGTCCAATGCCGGCATCTCCACATCATTCCTTAGTGTCAACTGAACAAAATAATTATTTTACTGCTATATTGGAATATAATGTTGCCTCTAATTGCGCACACTGTGGTTCTCCACAGTTGATCTCTGCTATTGTGGTTCCGTGGGCAGCATTCTTGTTTTTCAATGAAAAGGTTGTGGGTTCATTTGATTTGATTGATTATTGTCACATGTATTAGCGCACTGTAAGACAAAGCATACCATTCATAGAGAAGGAAAGGAGAGGCTGTAGAATGTAGTGTTGCAAACATAGCTAAGGTGTGGAGAAAGATCAACTCAATACGAGGTAGGTCCATTCAAAAGTCTAACGGCAGCAGGGAAGAAGCTGTTCTTGAGTTGGCTGGTACTTGATCTCAGACCTTTGTATCTTTTTCCTGATGGAAGGAGGTAGAAGAGAGAATGTCCAGGGTGCGTGGAGGTCCTTAATTGGGCAGGGCAGGAGCCCATACCAAGCTGTGATACACCCAAAAGAATGCTTTCTGCGGTGCATCTGGAAAAATCGGTGAGAGTCATAACTGACACGCCAAATAAGTAAACCTATTTCTTTTACTGCTATGTTGGAATATAATGTTGCCTCTAATTGCGCACAGTGTGGTTCTCCACAGTTGATCTCTGACAGAGAGTGAGGCATGTGTTGTGGTTCAGTGGGCAGCATTCTTGTCTTTCAATGAAAAGGTTGTGTGTTCATTTGATTTGATTTATTATTGTCACATGTATTAGCATACAGTGAAAAATATTATTTCTTGCACACTATACAGACAAAGCATACCGTTCATAGAGAAGGAAAGTAGAGAGTGCAGAATGTAGTGGTACAGTCAATGCTAGGATTTAGAGCAAGATCAACTTAGTGTAAGGTAGGTCCATTCAAAAGTCTGATGACAGCAGGGAAGAAGCTGTTCTTGAGTCGGTTGGTACATGACCTCAGACTTTTGTATCTTTTTCCAGGTGGAAAAGAGAATGTCTGGTGTGCATGGGGTCCTTAATTATGCTGGCTGCTTTTCCAATGCAGTGGGAAGTGCAGACATTGTCAATAGGTGTGAGGTTGGTTTGTGTGATGGACTTGTGTGGTGGGCTTTCTTAACTATAGTTTCGGCATGGGGGCTGGGGATGGACACCTAAAAGCTTGAAGCTCTTGACCATTTCTACTTCATCCCCATTGATGTAGACAGAGGCATGTTCTCCTCTATGCTTCCCGAAGTCGATGACAATCTCTTTCGTTTTATTGACATTGAGGGAGAGATCATTGTTGCTGCACCAGTTCACCAGATTCTCTATCTCATTCCTGTACTCTGTCTCACCATTGTTTGAGAACCAACCCACTGCGGTGGTGCCATCAACAAACTTGAAAATCAGTTCTTCCTCCAGAGAGTTCCAGCACACCACTACCCAGTGCAGTACCGAGGGAGTGCTGAGCTGCTGGGAGGTGCTGCCTGTTGCTTAAGATGTTAAATGAAGACTCTGGCTGGGTTTCCCAATTCTCCTTTGAAAATCTACCAGAATAGGCAATTGGCCTCCCAAGTGCTGGTATTTCGGGAGAAAGGGTCCTCACTCGCACTGCACAGTGATAGCCATAGAATCCACTCAGTGCAGAAGCAGGCCATTTGGCCCATTGAGTCGGCACTGTATCCAGGCCCACTCCCCCTGCCTTAAGCTTGTGCATTGATCATGGCTAATCCATCTAATCCGCACAACTTTGGACAGTAAGGGTCAATTTAGCATGGCCAATCTCCCTAACCTACACATCTTTGGACACTAACAGACAATTTAGCATGGCCAATCCACCTACTCTACACATCTTTGGACACTAAGGGACAATTTAGCATGGCCAATCCACCTAACCTACACATCTTTGGATACTAAGGGTCAATTTAGCATGGACAATCTCCATAACCTACACATCTTGGGACACTAAGAGGCAATTTAGCACAGCCATTTAGAGACACGAGGACTGATTAGGAACAGTCAGCATGGCTTTGTGAGTGGAGCTTTTTGAAGGGGTAATCAAGAAGGTAGATGACGGCAGTGCAGTTGATATTGTCTACATGGACTTTAACAAGGCCTTTGACATGGTAGGTTGTTGCATAAGGTGAAATCTCAAGGGATCCAGGGTGAGGCAGCCAAATGGATACAAAATTGGCTTGATGACAGAACACAGAGGATGGCTGTAGAGGATTGTTTTTCAGACTGGAAGCCTGTGACCAGTGGTGTGCCTCAGGGATCGGTGCTGGGTCCACTGTTATTTGTTATTTATATTAATGAATTAGATGAGAATTTAGGAGGCATGGTTAGTAAGTTTGCAGATGACACCAAGATTGGTGGTATTGTGGATAGTGAAGAAGGTTATGTAAGATTGCAACGGGATCTTGATCAATTGGGCCAGTGAGCTGATGAATGTCAGATGGAGTTTAATTTAGATAAATGCAAAGTGATGCATTTTTGTTGATTGAGCCAGGGCAGGATTACTCAGTTAATGGTAGGGTGTTGGGGAGAGTTACAGAACAAAGAGATCTAGGGGTACAAGTTCATAGCTGCTTGATTGTTGTCAAAGGTGGGATTGTTGTCGGTGCAGGCTCGATGGGCTGATTGGCTTCCTTTTGCATTGGAGGAGTGTTGCACTGTCAGAGATAAACAGAGGTCTCATCAGTCTGGATTCACATAAAAGATTCAGTGGGACTATTTTGAGGAAGCATGTCCTCCCTGAATCCACATCCCTAAACCAAAGAGCACGGGGGTACAGTGGTTAGCACTGTTGCCTCACAGGGACCTGGTTTGATTCCAGCCTCGAGTCACTGTCTGTGTGGAGTCTGCATATTCTCCCTGTGTCTGTGTGGGTTTTCTCTGGGTGCTCCGGTTTCCTCCCACAGTCTGACAGACATACTGGTTAGGATGCATTGGCCGTGCTAAATTCTCCCTCAGTGTACCCGAACAGACGCTGGAGTGTGGCGACTTGGGGATTTTCACAGTAACTTCATTGCAGTGTTGATGTAAGCCTACTTGTGACACTGATATATAAACTTTAATTGTATCACGGAATCCTGACAGTACAGAAGGAGGCCATTTGACCCATCAAGTTCTTGGGGCGGCACGGTAGCACAGTATTAGCACTGCTGCTTCACAGCTCCAGGCTCGTGGGTTCGATTCCTGGCTTGGGTCACTGTCCACATGGAGTTTGCACATTCTCCTCATGTCTGCGTGGGTTTCCTCCAGGTACTCCGGTTTCCTCCCTCAGTCCAAAGATGTGCGGGTTAGGTTGATTGGCTGTGCTAAGAAATTGCCCCTTAGTATCCAGGGATGCGTAGGTTAGAGGGATTAGTGGGTATAATATGTAGGGATATGGGGGTGGGGCCTGGATGGGATTGTGGTCAGTGCAGACTCGATGGACCAAAGCGCCTCTTTTTGCACTGTAGGATTTTATGATTCTAAGTCCGCACGGATCATAATCCCACACAGGCCTAATCCCCACAACCTCATGTATTTATCCTACTTGTCCCCCTGACATTAAGTAGCAATTCAGCATGGCCAATCAACCTAATCACCTTCCGACTGTGCGAGGTAACTAGAGCATCCGGAGGAAACCCACGCAGATATGAGGAGAATGTACAAACTCCACACAGACAGCCACCTGAGCCGGGAATTAAACTCGGTCCTTGTCTGGTCATTCATCACGTTGCTGCTTGTGAGATCTTGCTGTGTACAAATTGACCGCAGGCAGTCAGTGATTGTGAGCGGCGCTACATAAATGTACCTCTGACCCCCCCCCCCCCCCCACCTCAGGAGTAAACAAGTGGGAAGGGGAAGGCCTACAGCAATCCGTGCTCCCTGCTTTCAGCCAATAGGAGAATAGCTTTCATATCAGCCAATCAGCATGGCCTACTTTCAGCCAATGAGAATACAATTCTCCTGTCGCCCAATCAACGTTAGAAAATTTCAACCAATAAGCATGCAAACTTCTTGTCAGCCAATCAATGTTGTCTAATTTCAACCAATGAGAAGACGGTAATCTCGTCGACCAATCAACGCGGTATCATCTCAACCAATGAAAATGCAGTTTTGCTGCTGGCCAATCAGATATGACAAATCTTAGGCCAATGGCGAATACAGCTTTCTTGCGGGCCAATCGACATTGGCTAATTGCAGCCAATCAAAATGTAGATGTAGTTTGGCTGCGTGCCAATCAGCATTGGGCAATTTTAGCCACTCAGAATGTAAATTTCAAGCGGGCCAATTGGCTTTACGGAATTCCAGCCAATCAGAATGCCAGATTTCCCCTGGGCCAATCAGCGCTGGCCTGAGCAGGGGCTCGCGGCCAATCCGGTGAGCCGCGCTGCCGTTGCTGCGGTAACGGGCGGTGAGGCCTTTGGCGGGAGAAGCGGCGGGAGCGGCTGAGGTAAAGGATCTGGAGCCAGAGGCTTGGATTCGGATCGGGGTTCAGGGCGCGGGAGGGAAAGGCTTAAAATCTGCGGCGGTTCAAAGGTCCTTTGCCCCCCCCAGTGGGGAGAGCGGCCCCTGGGCCTGTGCGGTGTCCCCCATGTGTCCCTCAAACCCTCTGCCTCAGGCCAGGGGCTTTCCCCTCGCTTGTCCCAGTCACTGAACCAGGGACCTGCTTCCAAATCCCTCCCTTTGACCCTAATAATCACATTTTAATTTGATGTTTTCAAATTTCCTTTGCACTTTGATTTTGTTCAGGCTGTACCCCTTCCTTTTGGGGAGCTGCCCCTTTTACTTTGTCCTGATTTAACTTGAGTTTGTTTATTTGGTTTGACCTTAAAAGAGGCTAGATCCCTCCCTGGGTCAGCATAGAATCCCCACAGCCCAGAACCAGGCCACTGAACCCATGCTGTCTCTCAGGCACTATTCCCCTAATGGCGCAGTGGTTAGTGCTGCTGCCTCACAGAGCCAGGGACCTGGGTTTGATTACTGGCTTGGGTCACTGTCTGTGCGGAGTTTGCATGTTCTCCCCGTGTCTGTGTGGGTTTCCTCTGGGTGCTCCGGTTTCCTCCCACAGTCCCAAAGACGTGTGAGTTAGGGTGCATTGGCCATGCTAAATTTTTCCTCAGTGTACCTGAACAGTCACCAGAATGTGGCAACTAGGGGATTTTCACAGTAACTTCATTGTGGTGTTAATGTAAGCCTACGTGTGATACTGATAAATAAACCTTAATTGTTGGCATCCCAGATTATATTGTCCTGGAAGTAGTTACACAGAATGGATACAACAAGCTTTGTGATTGGTGGTCGTTGTGGGTCATCATACTTGACCACCACCACCACCGTGCCCTCCCCCGCCCCCGGAGTAGGCCATCTAGCCCTTTGAGCCTGCCCCACTATTCAATAAGATCATGGCTGATCTGAAGTGGATCAGTTCCACTTTCCCGCTTTCTCCCCATAACCCTTAATTCCCCTGTCTATCAGAAACCTATCTACCCGTGACTTAAATATATTCAGCGAGGTAGCCTCCACCACTTCAACGGGCAGAGAATTGAAGAGATTCACCACCCTTTGAGTGAAGAAGTTCCTCCTCAACTCTGATCTAAACTGCCCCCCACTTACCTGGAGGCTGTGCCCTCTAGTCCTGCTATCCTTTCTAAGCGGGAAGAATCTCTCTACCTCTACCCTATCTATCCCCTTTATTATCTTATACGTCTCTATAAGATCCCCCCTCAGCCTTCTGAGCTCCAACGA
Organism: Carcharhinus amblyrhynchos; assembly: GCF_965287045.1. Classification (NCBI taxonomy): domain Eukaryota; kingdom Metazoa; phylum Chordata; class Chondrichthyes; order Carcharhiniformes; family Carcharhinidae; genus Carcharhinus; species Carcharhinus amblyrhynchos. The sequence continues at coordinate 7,670,748 of NC_137358.1, read as the reverse complement.
GTACAGACCCAGTCTATTCAGTTTGTCTTCATAGGCTAGCCCCCTCATCTCCGGTATCAGCCTAGTGAACTTTCTCTGCACTCCCTCCAAGGCCAATATATCCTTGCGCAAATGCGGCGACCAAAACTGCACACAGTACTCCAGCTGCGGCCTCACCAGTGCCCTGTACAGTTGCAGCAAGACCTCCCTGCTTTTATATTCTATTCCCCCTCGCAATAAAGGCGAACATTCCATTCGCCTTCTTGATCACCTGCAGACTGGGTTTTTGCGATTTGTGCACAAGGACCCCCAGGTTCCTCTGCACCGTAGCATGCTGCAGCTTTTTGCCTTTTAAATAATAGTCCCTCCTACTATTATTTCTACCAAAGTGGATAACCTCGCACTTGCTGACATTATACTCCATCTGCCAGGTCCTCGCCCACTCGCTCAGCCTATCCAGATCTCTCTGCAGACTTTCCACACCCTCCATGCAATTTGCTTTTCCACTCACCTTTGTGTCATCAGCAAATTTCGTCACCCTACACTCAGCCCCCTCCTCCAGAGCATCTATATAAATGGTAAACAGTTGAGGCCCCAGAACCGATCCCTGCGGCACTCCACTGGTCATCAACTGCCAACCAGAATAGCACCCATTGATTCCAACTCTCTGCTTCCTATTAGACAGCCAATCCTCTATCCATGTTAACACCTTATCCCCAACTCCGTGCACCTTAACCTTCTGCAGCAACCTTTTGTGAGGCTCCTTATGAAACGCCTTTTGGAAATCTAAAAACACCACATCCACCGGTTCCCCTCTGTCTACCGCACTAGTCACACCCTCATAGAAACCCAATAAATTCTTAAACACGACTTCCCCTTAACGATTCCATGCTGCTTCTGCTCGATCAAACCATTCTTTTCTAGATGCCTCGCTATTTCTTATTTGATGACGGATTCTAGCATGTTTCCAACTACAGATGTTAAACTAACGGGCCTATAATTCCCTGCCTTTTGTGTGCTATCTTTTTTAAACAGCGGCGTTACATTAGCCGTTTTCCAATCTTCCGGCATTTCCCCGGAGTCCAGCGAATTTTGATAAATAGTTACTAAGGCATCCGCTATCACCTCTGCCATTTCTTTCAGAACCCTGGGATGCATTCCATCTGGTCTCGGGGACTTGTCTACCTTCGGTCTTGGGGACTTGTCTACCTTCAGCCCTGTTAGTCTATCGAGCACTACCTCTCTAGTGACAGTTATTGCATTAAGGCCCTCATCTCCTACCATCCTTCTATCTTTAATATCCTGCAAACTATTCGTGTCCTCCTCCGTGAAGACCGAGGAGACAATCCCATTCAGGCCCTATCCCTGTAGCTCCATATATTTAACCCTTCTTGTTCCCTTGACACTGAGGGTCAATTTATCATGGCCAATCAGCCAAACCCGCACATCTTTTGACTATAGGAGGAAACTGGAGCGCCTGGAGAAATCCCCTACAGATATGGCGAGAATGTGCAAACTCCACACAGACAGTGACTCGAGGCTGGAATCGAACCTGGTTCCCTGGCCCTGTGAGGCAGCAGTGCTAATTTCTCACCTGTCATTTGCAGTGCTCAAATATGCTTCATCCTGGTCAGTCCCTCAGGATCATGATGACTTCCTCTCCAGTTTTTAAAGTTTATTTATTAATGTCACAAGTAGGCTTACATTAACACTGCAATGAAGTTACGGTGAAATTCCCCTAGTTGCTACACTCCAGCATCTGTTCAGGTCAATGCACCTAACCAACATGTCTTTGGACTGTGGAAGGAAACCGGAGCACCCAGAGGAAACCCAAGCAGACATGGGGAGAATGTGCAGACTCCACACAATGACCCAATGCCAGAATCTGATCCGAGGCCGGAATCCAACCTAAGTCCCTGGCATTGTGAGGCAGCTGTGCTAACCACTGTGCCACCATATTGGGGGAGGCCGAGTACTATTATTGCTAGACTATGAATCCAGAAATTCAGCTAACGTTCTGGGGACCTGGATTCAAATCCCACCACGGCAGATGGTGGAATTTGATTTCAATAAACAACAAGCTGTAATTAAGAATGTATTACTGACTATGAAACTACTGTCGATTGTCGGAAAAACCCATCTCGTTCACTAATGTCCTTACCTAGTCTGGTCATATGTGACACCAGAGCCACAGCAATGTGGTTGATTCTCACCTGCTCTCCAAGGGCAACTAAGGATGGGCAATAAATGCCAGCAATGTGGTTGACTCTCACCTGCTCTCCAAGGGCAACTAAGGATGGACAATAAATGCCAGCCCAGCCAGCAACACCCATGTCCCAGGAATGAATTTAAAAAAAAATCCCTCCTGCTTCCTCCATCTCTGTCACCTCCTCTCAGCTATCTGTGGTCCTTCAATCCCAGCCTCTTAACTGTCACTGGTTTTAGCACCTTCCAAACGCAGAATCATTTCCATCTAGAAGGACAAGGGCAGCAGGTACATGGGAACACCGCCTCCTGCAAGTTCCCCTCTAAGCCCCTTACCATCCAGCTTTTGAAATATGTAGGCCGTTCCTTCGCTGTCGCTGGGTCAAAATCTCAGAATTCCCTCCCTAATGGCATTGTGGGTCAACCTACAGCACACGGACTGCAGCAATTCAAGAAGGTGGCTCACCACCACCTTCTCAAGGAGCAGTTAGGGATGGGCAATAAAGGCTGGCTACCCGTACCCAATGAATAAATAAAAGAAATTGCTCTCCTGCTGGCGCTGTGCTGTCGGTTGTCTCAATCCCTCCTCTATTTCCTCCTTTAAGACTTTCCTTAAAACCTTGCCCCTCAGCCAAAGTTTCGGTTGTCCAGCCTAACGTGGCCGACCCCGTGTCGAGAATTGAAACGGCACGGGACCTTTATAGTGTAGGAGTATTCGGCCCATTGAGTCGACACTGGCTCTCTGAAAGAGCGTTCTGCCTCCTTTTGAATACCTCAATTCCAGCTCTTTTTGAATATCTTGATTTGACCTGCCCCCCCTATCCCCAGAGGTTAAGTCAGCCATTTGGCCCTTTGTGTCTGCACTGGCCTCTTCAAGTGAGCAGCTCATCTCAACATTCCCCCGTGCTCCTCTCCATAACCCTGCACATTCTTCCTTTTCAGTTAGCTGTCTGCCTCACCTTTGAATGCTTCAATTGAACCTGCCTCTATCAAACTCTCAGTCAGTGCATTCTAATCCTGCCTCTGTGAAGCTGCTGTGAAATGCCTTGGGGATATTGTGCATGTTGTTGCTTTCTTTTTCACTTTATCACACCCGAGTGTTGCTCGAGTTATAATGTGACTTGCCATGTCTCTCGTTTCCTGAAACATCTCGCAAAAAATGAGTTGCTGTGAAGTGTGGTGATTTTTTCATTAGGCAGTTGTAGCTGCTGTGTTGTGCATTGTGAAATCCTGTACATGCCAGTGAAATGCTTCTAGTGCTTTGGGGTGGCACAGTGGTTAGCACTGCTGCCTCACAGCCCCGGGGACCTGTGTTCAATTCCCAGCTTGGGTCACTGTCTGTGTGGAGTTTGCACATTCTCCCTGTGTCTGTGTGAGTTTCCTCCCAATGCAGGTTAGGTGGATTGTCTGTGCTAAATTGCCCCGTAGTGTCAGGGGGACTAATGAGGGTAAATGCATGGGGTTACGTGGATAGGGTGGGATTGTGGTTGGTATAGACTGGATGGGCTGAATGGCCTTCCATACTGTAGGATTCTATGATGATTCTGTGATGGTGCTGGTTGAGGGAGGACCAGCTTTCCAGGGGCGTTCCTCTCACTAATCCTGCCTTGGATTCTTTCAGGACTGAAGGAAATAAAGTTGCATTTATGAGGCAGCCTCTACATCTTCAGGATGTTCTGTAATGCTTTACAGTCAAGTACTATTCAATTGAAATTGCAGCTGTAGTGTAGTAAATTTGGCATCAATTCTGATAGACAAGGCCAAAACCAGCCATAAAATAAATTGCTAGATCATAGTTTGAGGAATGAATGTTGGCCAGAACGCTGGGAGAACTCACCCGCTGTTTGATTAACGTTGGGGTACCACTTACCGACAGATGGCGCCTCTGTTTACCATCTCATCTGGCATCTCTGATAATGCGGCAGCGTCCCAGAACGGCAGTGGGAGTGTAGGATTGGATTAGGTGCTTAAGTCCTGAATGAAGCTCGAGCGTGCAGCCTTCTGACTTGGGCAAGAATGCTACCAATTGAGCTACGGTTGATGTTGATTGTTGAGGGCGGCACAGTGGTTAGCACTGCTGCCTCACAGTGCAAGGGACCTGGGTTCAATTCCGGCCTTGGGTGACCGTGTGGAGTTTGCACATTCTCCTTGTGTCTGCATGAATTTCCTCTGGGTGCTCTGGTTTCTTCCTGTGCTGCAAAGATGTATGGGTTAGGTTGATTGGCCATGCTAAATTGCCCTTTAGCGTCAGGGGAACGAGCAAGTTAGTTTATTTATTAGTCACAAGTAGGCTTACAATTACACTGCAATGAAGCTACTGTGAAAATCCCCCAGTTGCCTGTTTGGGTACACTGAGGAAGAATTTAGCATGGCCAATGCACCTAACCAGGGTAAATATGTGGAGTCACAGATATAGAACATAGAACACTACAGCACAAACAGGCCCTTCGGCCCACAAGTTGCGCCGATCACATCAATACCTACCAATCCATAGACCTATCTATAACCCCCAATCCCATTAAATCCCATATACTCATCCAGAAGTCTTTTAAAAGCGAGTTCGCCTCCACCACCACTGACGGCAGCCGATTCCATTCGCTCACCACCCTCTGAGTGAAAAACTTACCCCTAACATCACCTCTGTACTTGCTTCCCTGCACCTTAAATCTGTGTCCTCTCGTAGCGACCATTTCAACCCGGTGAAATAGCCTCAGAGAATCCACCCTATCTATGTAGAGCCTGGGTTGTTGTCAGTGGAGGCTCAGTGGGCCAAATGGCCTCCTACGCTGTAGGGATTTTATGATTGAGTGATTGTTAATCTGAGGAAAATGCCACAGTGAGCAGGAATTGTGGATGAGTAGCACCAGTGGTTGTTTTGCAACAACGCAGGGTATGTGGTGAGTGTAAACTTGGGCTGGCAGCGCCAAAACATGGCAGTTTGTGTGCAGTAATGCCAATAGAATGTATGTTTATAATGTTGTTGGGATGCTTACAGTGTCTCAGAGCTGGCTATCTGAACACTGGCAGTGTCTGAGCACTTTCACAAGAATTTTAAGGTATGAATAAAAATCTTACTGGCTTGTTTGGCAACTTCGGAATCTATGCTATGGCGTGTCAAGTCATCATCTGCTTTATGCGCCTGGCATTGTTCGTGGCTTAGCCACTCCTGAATGCACTCGATCCAGTTTGGAAAAGTTTCAGAAGTTGCTGCATTAGGGTAGCAAATGCACCCGTTGTATGCCAAGTTCGGAAAGCATTTGACAAAGTCCCGCATAAGAGGTTATTGCGCAAGATTAAAGTGCATGGGATAAGAACATAACATAAGAAATAGGAGCAGGAGTAGGCCATCTAGCCCCTCGAGCCTGCCCCGCCATTCAATAAGATCATGGCTGATCTGTCGTGGCTCAGCTCCACATTCCCGCCCTCTCCCCATAACCCTTAATCCCCTTGCCTATCAAAAACCTGTCAACCCCCGTCTTAAAAATATTGAGCGAGGCAGCCTCCACCACTTCAACGGGCAGAGAATTCCAGAGATTCACCACCCTTTGAGTGAAGAAGTTCCTCCTCAACTCCGTTCTAAACCGCCCCCCCTTTATCCTGAGGCTGTGCCCTCTAGTCCTACTGTTCTTTCTGAGCGGGAAGAGCCTCTCCACCTTTATCCTATCCATCCCATTCAACATCTTATACGTCTCAATGAGATCTCCCCTCATTAACGAGTACAAACCTAGTTTATTCAGCCTCTCCTCATAGCTCAACCCCCTCAACTCCGGCATCAGCCTAGTAAACCTCCTCTGCACTCCCTCCAAGGCCAAAATATCCTTGCGTAAGTGCGGTGACCAAAACTGCACACAGTACTCCAGCTGCGGCCTCACCAATGCCCTATACAGCTGCAGCAAGACCTCCCTACTTTTATATTCAGTCCCCCTCGCTATGAAGGCCAGCATCCCATTAGCCTTCCTGACCACCTGCTGGCTGGGTATTTGCGACTCATGCACAAGGACCCCGAGGTCCCTCTGCACCGTCGCATGCTGCAGTTTTTCGCCACGTAAGTAATAGTCCTTCCTACCATTATTCCTACCAAAGTGGACAACCTCACATTTGCCAACATTAAATTCCATTTGCCAGTTCCTGGCCCATTCGCCCAGCCTACCTAGATCCTTCTGCAGACTCTCCACACCCTCCGCGCAATTTGCCATTCCACCAATCTTGGTGTCATCAGCAAATTTCGACACCATACACTCGGTTCCCTCCTCCAGATCATCTGTATAAATGGTGAATAGCTGAGGCCCCAGCACCGACCCCTGGGGCACTCCACTAGTCACCAACCGCCAATCCGTATAGCACCCATTGACCCCCACTCTCTGCCTCCTATTTGACAACCAATCCTCTATCCACGCTAACACCCTACCCCCACCTCCATGCCCCCTGACCTTCTGCAATAACCTCTTGTGAGGCACCTTGTCAAACGCCTTCTGAAAATCAAGAAAGACCACATCCACCGGCTCTCCTCTATCCACCGCCCTAGACACACCCTCATAGAACTCCAATAAATTTGTCAGACACGACTTCCCCTTAACAAAACCGTGCTGCGTCTGCTCTACCAAACAATTCTCCTCAAGATGCCTTGCTATTTTCTCCTTGATCACAGATTCTAACATTTTACCTACAACAGACGTTAAACTAACCGGCCTATAATTCCCCGCCTTTTGCCTGCCACCCTTCTTAAACAACGGCGTAACAGTAGCCGTTTTCCAATCTTCCGGCACTTCCCCGGAATCCAGTGACGTTTGGAAAGTAATCACCAAGGCATCCACTATCACCTCCGCCATTTCCTTCAGAACCCTTGGATGCATTCCGTCCGGTCCTGGGGACTTGTCCACAATCAGTCCCTCCAGTCTGTTGAGCACCGCCTCTCTAGTAACAATAATGTCATTCAATAATGATTTGGGGAAGTGTATTGAGATGGATAGAAAACTGGTTGGCAGAGAAGAAACAGGGAGTAGGAATTAATGGGTCCTTTTCAAATTAGCAGGCAGGAACTAGTGGGGTGCCACAGGGCTCGGTGCTGGGACCCCAGCTATGCACAATATATATTAATGATTTGAATGAGGGAACAAAATATAATATCTCAAAGTTTGCAGATGACACCAAGTTGGACGGGAGGGTGAACTGTGATGAGGATGCAAAGATCCTTCAGCAGGATTTGGACAGGTTGGGTGAGAGAGCTAATCAATGGTAAATGCAGTATAATTTGGTTAAATGTGAGGTTATTTATTTTGGAAACAAAAACAAGAAGGCAGATTACTACCTGAATGACTGTAAATTGGGAGAGTGGAGTGTGTGCAGCAGGACCTGGGTATCCTTGTGCACCAGTCGCTGAAGGTAAACATGCAGGTGCAGCAGGTGGTAAAGAAGGCAGATGGTTTGTTGGGCTTCATTGCTAGAGGTTTTGCACACAGGAGCAGGGATGTGTTGTTGCAATTATACAGGGTCTTGATGAAGCCACCCCTATAGTATTGTGTGCAGTTTTGGTCTACTTTTCTGTGGAAGGATGTTCTTGTTGTTGAGGGAGTGCAGTGAAAGTTTACCAGGCTGATTCCAGAGATGGGGGGACTGATATATGAGAAGAGATTGACTAGGTTAGGATTGTTTTTGCTGACGTTCAGACGAATGAGGGGGAGATCTCATAGAGAATTATAAAATTCTAACAGGACTAGACAGTGTAGATGCAGGGAGGATGTTCCCGATGGTGGGGGAATCCAGAACCAGGGGTCATAGTCTGAGGATTTGGGTCGACCATTTAGGATGGAGGTGCGGAGACATTTCTTCACCCAAAGAGTGGTGAGCCTGTGGAATTCATTACCACAGGAAGTATGTGATGCCAAAACATCGAATGTATTCAAAAGGCAGCTGGATATAACATTTGGGGCGATTAGAAGCATAGAAGATAAGAGCAGGAGGAGACCATTTGGCCTTTTGAGCCTGCTCTGCCTTTCATCACAATCATGGCTGATTGTCCAACTCAATGGCCTAATCCTGCTTTCTCTCTGTAACCTTTGATCCCATTTGCTCCAAGTGCTATATCTATATCTGTGTTATGCTATGTCTCCGACAGGATACCGCAGCAAACCAATTTAGATGAGTTGAAAGCAAAGCCTGGACTGCTTGATGAAACCATTTTAATGCTATCCCAGAGTGTGGTTTGTATGTGAAACCAGCAGAGCAAATGCTGGAAAATCTCAGCAGGTCTGGCAGCATCTGTATGGAGAGAAAAGAGCTGATGTTTTGAGTCCAGATGACTCTTTGTCAAAGCTAAAAGGCATAGAAAGTGGGAGATATTTACACTGCAGGGTGAGGGAATGAAAGATGAGTCATAGTCACAAAATCAAGTGGAAAGGCTGCTAAATCAAAGACTGCCAACTAGAACTAGGCGCATGGCCTCAAAATAAGGGGGAGTAGATATAGGACAGAGTTGAAGAGGAACTTCTTCACACAAAGGGTTGTGAATCTGTGGAATTCCCTTCCCAGTGAAGGAGTTGAGGCTACCTTATTGAATGTTTTTAAGGCAAGGATAGATAAATGTTTGAACAGTAAAGGAATTAAGGGTTACGGTGAGCGGGTGGGTAAATGGAGCTGAATCCATGAAAAGATCAACCATGATCTTACTGAATGGCGGAGCAGGCTTGAGGGGCTGGATGGCCTACTCCTGCTCCTAGTTCTTATATTCTTATTATGTTCTAATGGCAGACCTTAGAGAGAATAAAAGGTGTGAATGTCCAAACAGCAGAGAAGCTGAAATCAGAGGGTAAACTGATAGATGAAGTCTCACAACATCAGGTTAAAGTCCAACAGGTTTATTTGATAGCATGAGCTTTCGGAACACTGCTCCTTCATCCTCCACTCACCTGATGAAGGAGTAGTGCTCTGAAAGCTTGTGGTACTAAATAAATCTGTTGGACTTTAACCTGCTGTTGTGAGACTTCTTACTGTGCCCACCCCAGTCCAATGCTGGCATCTCCACATTGTGACAGATGAAGATTTGGTGGGAGTGAGGTAAAATTGAGGAAAGGGGAAGCATGGGGAGGAAGGGGGGATAAAGTGGCAGAAAGAGTTGGGGGGAGAAATAAAGAAAAACAATAAAGGAATGAAAGGTAGAGAACAGTTAAAAATTAAATAAAGTGAAAACAAAGGGGTCGAGGTGGGGTAGAGCTAATCATCCAGCATTTTCTCTTTTGGTTTCAGATTCCAACATCTGCAGTAATGTGCTTTGTGTGTGTTTGGTGAAGTTTAGATTCCTATTTGGCAATGTGCTTGGGCATATTATTGTTCTGTATGTCATGGTGTGGCACGTGGGCACAATGGTTAGCACTGCTGTCTCATAGCAGAAGGGTTCTAGGTTTGATTCCGCCTTGGGTGACTGTGGAGTTTGCACGTTCTCCCTGTGTCTGCGTGGGTTTCCTCCGCGTTCTCCGGTTTCCTCCCACAGTCTGAAAGCTATGCTGGTTAGGTGCATTGACCCAAACAGGTGCTGGAGTGTGGCGACTAGGGGAATTTCACAATAACTTAATTACTGTGTTAATGTAAGCCTTACTTGTGACTAATAAATAAACTTTACTTTCATTAGTGCGTGTTGTGATGGACACTAACAATCGCAGGTACACCCCATCGTCCCACAATGTAACCAATTCACCCTTGGAAAGATCCCATTATTCTGCAGTTCATGTCCCACAAGTCTCAGGCAGGTCCATGGTAGTTTATCTTCTATTCTGTGAAATGCTAGGGTAGGTTTTAAAGATCCAAAAACGTTAATTGGTTGGCAAGTCAACTTTGATTGGCACCATGGTACTATTGGCTCCCCAAGCTCCCAGCTAACTCAGAAGTGACACAGTGCTTGAGAATGTTCCTTTCGTTTTGTCCATGCCTTTGGCAAGTGCAAATGAAAGTAAAGTTTATTTATTAATGTCACAAGTAGGCTTACGTTAATACTGTAATGAAGTTACTGTGAAAATCCCCTAGTCACCACCTTCTGCCTCCTTTTCGGGTACACTGAGAGAGAATTTAGCATGGCCAATGCACCCTAATCTGCATGTCTTTCAGGCTGTGGGAGGAAACTGGAGCACCCAGAGGAAACCCATGCAGACATGGGAAAAACATGCAGACTCCACTTAGACAGTGACCCAAGCTGGGAATGGAACCCAGGCCCTGATGTTGTGAGGCAGCAGCGCTAACTACTGTGCCACCTTCCCACCCCTGAGCCAAGTTACGAGTTTGATTGATTATCTACATTGTTTTATTTCTTCTTTTCTTTCATGGGATGTGGGTGTTCCTGGAAAGCCCAGCACTTGTTGCTCATTTATGGGCCTTCATGATGAGAGGATTTCGGTATCAGAATTGGGATGTTTTAGAGTGAACATTGTTCGTGCAGTGAACAACCATTCCATCAGGATTGCCATCATCCCACAGGATAGCTTTAATGGGCTGTATTTCTGTGTCAAGCTTGCAAGCTAAGCACGTGGCTAGGGCTCTGTTTGTATTATTGCTGATGAAAAGTAAAATTTATTTATTAGTCACAAGTAAGGCACTGCAACAAAGTTACTGTGAAATTCCCCCAATCGCCACACTCTGCACCCGTTTGCGTCAGTGCAACTAACCAGCACGTCTTTCAGACTGTGGGAGGAAACCCATGCAGACACGAGGAGAGCGTGCAGATGCCACAAGCCAGAATTCAAACCTCGGTCCCTGGCACTGTGAGGCAGCAGTGCTAACCACTGAACATAAGAACATAAGAAATAGGAGCAGGAGTAGGCCAACTAGCCTTTCGAGCCTGCCCCGCCATTCAATAAGATCATGGCTGATCTGTCGTGGCTCAGTTCCACATTCCCGCCCTCTCCCCATAACCCTTAATCCCCTCTCTCATCAAAAACCCATCAACCCGCGTCTTAAAAATATTTAGCGAGGCAGCCTCCATCACTTCAATGGGCAGAGAATTCCAGAGATTCACCACCCTTTGAGTGAAGTGCCACCATGTCCATTGATGAGGCCTATCTTGTGGTCTTTGGAGCTACAAGGAATGAGAATCATTTTCTCCTGGGGTATAAATTGTTGTAATAGTTTGAAATTTGGCTTTGTTGTGTTGTCCTGCTGAGTGCAAGACAAAATGCTTCACCATGATTCTTGCCATAAAGTGCCTCTTATCATAGGTTTATCATAGAATTCCCACAGAGCAGAAGGAGACCATTTAGCCCATCAAGTCTACACTGACCACAATCCCACCCAGGCTTTATTGCCGTAACTCCAATTATTCTGCTAATCCCCCAACACTAGGGTCAATTTAGCATGGCTAATCCTCCTAACCCACACACCTTTGCACTGTGGGAGGAAACCAGAGCACCCGGAGGAATCCCCCTGCACGCATGGGGAGAATGTGCAAACTCTGCACAAACAGTGACCTGAGGCCGGAATTGAACCCAGGAACCTGGCACTGTGAGGCAGCAGTGCTAATCACTATACTACCATGCCATGCATACTAAGACTATGTATTCACTGGCTGGAATATTGACGTAAAGCATGCACACTAACGGTGACAATACTGGTTGTAAAGCACATTGGTCGTGAAAGGTGCTATGCAAATTTTCATTTTTTAAAAAAATGCCCTCGATGTCTGACCGGCAACTTCCTCTTTTTTAAAAATAGATAAACATGCAGGTTGTGAGAAACAAACCGTTTGGCGGCAATGGTGATGCCAACCGTCCGCAGGCGAAGAAGCTCCGCGGAGATTGGGACGATGAGGGACCATCGCAATTTGAAGAGGAGCTGGCTTATCTTGATGAAGTGGAAGCGGAAATGGCAATGGATGCCAAGGAAATGCAGGCATCGAATGACACAGTTCCAATCGGTAGGTGACAGACTGCTTGAGATGTGAATGACATGATGTGATGTTGACTAACTAATAAGAGATTGATTGCTGTGTTTAGTTATCAATTATTACTGTATTATATGATAGCCAGGTGTTATAATCCGGGTTAGAAATTCCAAGGTATTTTATGAAGTCAACCTAGACCATAAGTTTTGCGTTATGTTTAAGTTTATGACTGTCACAAGTAGGCTTGCATTAACACTGCAATGAAATTATTGTGAAAATCCCCTAGTCGCTGTAATAACCTTTGAATTTGGCTAGCTTGAGCATAGGATGCTTCACTGCAGGTATGATTCGAATGACCCACTAGGGAGCTTTTATCAAACAAAGTTTATTTAAGAACGTAGTTAACATATGGAAAGAAAATTAGCAATAACTTTTATCAATTACATAGAAAAAGAGAGCAATCATAATATTGTAAGTTTATTTATTAGTGCAACAAGTAGGCTTTGCAATTAAATTACTGTGAAAATACCCTAGTCGCCATAATAAATAACCTTTGAATTTGGTTAGTGTGAGCATAAGATGTTTCACTCCAGGTATGTTTCAAATGATTCATTAGGGAGCTTTTATCAAATGAAGTTTGCTTAAAAATATAGTTAACACATAGAAAGAAAATTAACAATAACTTGCCAATCGCAAAAAAGAAAAAAATAACCATGATATTGTAAGTTGGTGTCACAAGTAGACTTACACTGTGATGAAGTTACTGGGCGGGATTTTACAGCCTTGCTGGGGGAAAATAGTAAAATCCTGCCTGAGGCCAACAGTGATTTCCATTCTGGGAACCTTGCTCACCCCGGAATCGGGCAGGCGAGGTGGTACAGTTTCGGCTACTGTGAAAATCCCCTAGTCACCACACTCTGGTGCCTGTTTGGGAACGCTGAGGGAGAATTCAGCATGACCAGTGCACCTAACCAGCACATCTTTCACATTGTGTGAGGAAACCAGAGCACTCGGAGGAAACTCACGTAGGCGTGGGGGGGAGGGGGGGAAACTGCAGACTCCGCACAAACTGACCCAAGCCGGGAATCGAACCCGGGTCCGTGACGCTGTGAGGCAGCAGCGCTAACCACTGTGCTGCCCAATTATCAAGGCTCATGCCTGTGGAATGGTCACTTGGACAAGGAACCAAAAGCCTCTGATGCTGTTAGAACCTGAGTGAGCAGTGGCACCTGGAAGAGCAGGGGAGAGAAGTGAAAGCAGGAAATCCGTTCTGAGCCATGAACAGTAACACATGTACTTCTGATTGCCAGGGATCTCTGATTTTATACCTGGGATAAAAATGGGATAACTTCATAGGATCCCTACAGTGCAGAAGGAGGCCATTTGGCCCATCAAGCCTGCCCTGACCACAATCCCACCCGGGCCCTATTCTCACAACCCCATGCATTTACTTTAACTAGTCCCCCTGACGCTAAGGGGCAATTCAGCAGGGCCAATCCATCTTATCCACACATCTTTGGACAGTGGGAGGAAACCAGAGCACCCGGAGGAAACCCAAGCAGACACGGGGAGAAAGTGCAGACACCGCGCAGGCAGTGACTCAATCCAGGAGCCAAACCCAGGTCCTTGGTGCTGTGGGGCAGCAGTGCTAATCACTGTGTCACCGTGCTGCCCTAAACCTTTCGATAACTTCCCTTTTACATTTACCTTGGCTATTTTGCCTGTCTGGTGGTGAAATGCAGATCATTTGATTTGTGCTGACAGATATTTTCTTTCCCCTGCTTTTAGGGAACCTGTTTTCTTCCAACGTTATGAACAACAAATGGCAACGCCCACCAGCGCCCAAAATCGACCCGAAAGTGGATATCATCACCTTTCAGCAGTTGGAGCTGGAGCACTATGTGGGTAAGTGGTGACACCAAAGTGAGGAATCAAAAGCTCGGACGAGGCTTGAAGGAGCTTGAATGAACCGCTCCCAGTTCCAGTTAGACTTTGTGACTTAACATCAAAGCTTCACCTGAAAGCTTTGAGCTCGGATGCTGCATTAAAAATTTCAAAACTGATGTGGGTACGTTATTCTCGGACAAGAATGTCAAGGGTTACAGAACAAAGGCAGGTTACAGGAGCTGATTTCCAGATCATTCATCACCTAATAGAATACTGCAACAAGATCAAGGGATTGGACGGCCTTGTGTTTAATCATAAATAACTGTTTTCTTAAATTGATTTATTACTGTCACATGTAATAGCACTAAACAGACAAAGCATACTGTACTGAATACTTAGGGGAGAAGGAGAGGAGAGGGTGCAGAATTTGTGTTACAGTTACCGACAGGGTGAGGGGAAAGATCAGCTTAATGTGATAGGATCATTCAAAAGTCTGGTGGCAGCAGGGAAGAAGCTGTTCTTGAGCCCTTTTGGTACATGACCTCAGACCTTTGTATTTACTTCCTGACAGAAGAAGGTGGAAGAGAGAATGTCCAGGATGTGGGGTCCTTGATTATGCTGGCTGCTTTTCCGAGGCAGCGGGAAATGTAGATGGAGTCAATAGATGGGAGGCTGGTTTGCGTGAAGAACTGGGCTACATTCACAACCCTTTGTATTTTCTTGCGGTCTTGGGCAGAGAACCTAGCAGAAAAGGTTGAGGAGAAAAGGCCAATTGGTGTATCCCTTGTGATATTGCAGTCTGAGTAGCTGAGCATCCAACTTGCACTCCCCTTGCCTCTTTAGTTCCACCCCTTCAGGGTGTGAAGTTATGTTATTATATAAGCTATGGTGTTTTCCGTAGAACAGTTAGGCTGAAGGGTGATTTGATTGAGGTGTATAAAATTATGAGTGGCCTAGTTAAAATAGACAGGGAGCACTTGTTTCCCTTAGTGGAGAGGTCAGTTAACAGGGGCATAGATTTAATGTGATGGGTTAGAAAGGACATTAGGAAAAATGTTTTAGCCCAGAGGGTGGTACATATCTGATTTTGCTGCCTGGTTTGAGGCAAAAACCTTCAACTCATTTAAGTATCTTCTCCTGAAGTGCTGTGAGCTTGGGTACTGAAAAGTGGGATTAGAATGATTTGATTTGATTTATTACTGTCACATGTATTAACATACAGTGAAAAGTATTGTTTCTTGCGTGCTATACAGACAAAGCATACCGTTCATAGAGAAGGGTGTGGACAGTCTGCAGAAGGGTCTAGATAGGCTGGGCGAATGGGCCAGGAAATGGCAAATGGAATTTAATGTTGGTAAGTGTGAGGTGGTCCACTTTGGTAGGAATAATGGTAGGAAGGACTATTACTTACGTGGCGAAAAACTGCAGCAGGCGACGGTGCAGAGGGACCTTGGGGTCCTTGTGCATGAGTCGCAAATACCCAGCCTGCAGGTGCAGCAGGTGGTCAGGAAGGCTAATGGGATGCTGGCCTTCATAGCGAGGGGGATTGAATATAAAAGTAGGGAGGTCTTGCTGCAGCTGTATAGGGCATTGGTGAGGCCGCAGCTGGAGTACTGTGTGCAGTTTTGGTCGCCGTACTTACGCAAGGATATTTTGGCCTTGGAGGGAGTGCCGAGGAGGTTTACTAGGCTGATACCGGAGTTGAGGAGGTTGAGCTATGAGGAGAGGCTGAATAAACTAGGCTTGTACTTGTTAGAGTTTAGAAGAATGAGGGGAGATCTCATTGAGACATATAAGATGATGAATGGGATGGATAGGGTAGAGGTGGAGAGACTCTTCCCGCTCAGAAAGGACAGTAGGACTAGGGGGCACAGCCTCAGGATAAAGGGGGGGCGGTTTAGAATGGAGTTGAGGAAGAACTTCTTCACTCAAAGGGTGGTGAATCTCTGGAATTCTCTGCCTGTTGAGGTGGTGGAGGCTGCCTCGCTAAATATTTTTAAGACGCGTGTTGATGGGTTTTTGATAAGTGAGGGGATTAAGGGTTATGGGGAGAGGGCGGGAATGTGGAACTGAGCCATGACAGATCAGCCATGATCTTATTGAAGGGCGGGGCAGGCTCGAAGGGCTGGATGGCCTACTCCTGCTCCTATTTCTTATGTTCTTATGTAAGGGAACAAGAGTAAAGAATGTAGTGTTATAGTCATAGCTAGGGTGTAGGGAAAGATCAACTTAATGCAAGGTAAGTCCATTCAAAAGTCTGACGGCAGCAAGGAAGAAGCTGTTCTTGGTATGTAACCTCAGACTTTTATATCTTTTTCCCAAGAGAAGAAGGCGCAAGAAAGAATGCTCTTAAATATGCTTGCTGCTTTGTTGAGGCAGTGGGCAGTGTAGACAGAGTAAGTTGTTGGGAGGCTGGTTTGCTTGATGGTTTGGGCTACATTCACAACCTTCTGTAGTTTCTTGTGGTCTTGGGCAGAGCAGGAGCCAAACCAAGCTGTGATACAATCAGAAAGAATGCTTTCCATGGTGCATTTGTAAAAGTTGGTGAGAGTCATGGCTGACATACCAAATTTCCGTAGTCTTCTGAGAAAGGCGTTGGTGGGCTTTCTTAACTATAGTGCTGGCATGTTGGGGGGGGGGGAAACCAGGACAGATTGGTGATCTGGACATCTAACAACTTGAAGCTCTTGACCCTTTCTACTTTGTCCCCAGGTCACTAGCTATTTTCAGCAGCACAGACAGAATGGGCAGAATGGCCATTTTCTGTACTGTAACTGTGGTTTAATATTCTGTTCTGTTGATGTAGTGGGCCTGTATCATGGTTTCATCTCTATGCAATTTAATGCCACAATATTTTAGTAGATTGCCTGTTCATTACAACATAGCTGTTTGTGGGTTTTTTTTATTTGTTCAGGGGTTAGGTCAGCATTTGTTGCTCATTCCTAGTTGCCCTTGAACTGAATGATTTGCCCAGCCATTTCTGAGGGAAATAAAGAGTTGACCACATTGCTGTGGCTCTGGAGTCACATGTAGGCTAGACCGGGTAAGGATGGCAGATTTCCTTCCCTGAAGGGATATTAGTGAACCAGATGGTTTTTTATAACAGCTGACAAATGGTTTCATGCTTATCATTAGAGATTTTTAAAACTTAATTCAAATTTCACCATCTCCCATGGGGAGGTTCGAACCCTGGTCCCCAGAGCATTACTTTGGACCTCTGGATTACCAGCCCAGTGACAATACTGCTATGCCACTGCTCCCTCCTTGCTTTGTTTCTTACATTATAGCATGTCAAAAATGACTTAACTGGCTGTAAAATGATCTGGGACGCCCTGTGGATGTGAAAGGAAAGTACTTCTTTCATCTCCGTCATTGTCGAAAGGCAGACCCAAAGCACAGACATGCAAATAAACTGTATTTTAGGGGCTATTTTATTTGTAACGTTGCTGGGGTTTGCCCAGCAGCACGCTCACCTCCCAAGTCATAGAAACATTGAAACCAGAAGTGGGAGGAGGCCATTTGGCCCTTCAAGCCAGCTCCGCCATTCATTGTGATCATAGCCAATCATCAAATTCAATATTCTTGCTGATGTTGACCACTTAAGTTCTCGCTCAAATCTTTTGGGTAGGCTTTGGGTCGGGCTCAGATCTGATCCCCATTTTAAATAGAAGCATGATCCTTCCACTCCTGCTGACTGTTATCATTCCTGTAGGCAGTGCCATGCAAATTTCCTCCTTTAACGTAGGTCATCTGTCTCAGGGATTTGCAAGTCTTCTGTACTTTTCACATAGCAGCCACCTACTCAGTGATGTCAAAGCATATGCTTCTAGTTTCACGATAATTAGACAGTGAACCATTATTTTCCTGCCTGGGGACCGTTAATTCTGCCATTTCCCGTTCAGTGGTTTCAATTGTGTCAATGTTATCTTTCATTAAGAATTATCTTCCCCTCTTTGCTAATCTTTTACCAGAGAATCATGGAAAATGCTACACGAAGGCGTCCTTTGGGCCCATCGATTCTGCTGTATAATAGAGAGGTTTATTTCTTCTGCTTGAATTCCTTTTACCAGATTCCTCTGTTTTGATGTGGAGATGCCGGCGTTGGACTGGGGTGGCCACAGTAAGACGTCTCACAAGACCGAGTTAAAGTCCAGTAGGCTTATGGCTTGTGCTACCAAATAAACCTATTAGACTTGAACCTGGTGTTGTGAACTTCTTACTGTGCCTTTCTTTTGCCAGATTCCTCTGTGCACCTTTCTTTCCCTTTTACCAGATTCCTTTGTGTGCCTTTCTTTAAACCTGTCGGGAGTTTCTTATATATTCCTTCTAAATGTGAATCTTCCACTCTTTGTCCACAATGCTTTTATTCTTCAACTCCATTTCATAAGAACATAAGGTATAAAAAAGTTTGTGTTTACATAGTGCGATTTGCGACCATTGCAATTCCAGACTTCTTCCTGTATCCAGTGGTGCACTAAGGCATACTTTTGTCTGTCTCGTAGCTAGTTATTCCTGAAGCTAATCTGTCGCCAGAGGCTTGTAGATCTTGAGGGGCACCACTCCACATCAAACATGGCTAACTGGGAGTCTCTACTGCTCTTACCACCTGGTGTGTTGGACGGATTTTGCAGGTTGACACTCAACTTGTTTAGCTGCGTTATGAAGGCACTTTCCTTGGCCATCAATTCCTGGGGTGGGACTTGAACCTGGAGCTTCTGGTTCAGAGGCAGGGATGCTACCCATTGTGCCACGAGACTACCTCCTTCACGATAATTGGGCATCCCAAAGTGCTTTGCAGCCAATTAAGTATTTTTGGATTGTACATAATGTTGGGCACCCAGCAGCCAATTTGTGCGCAGCAAGCTCGCCCAAACAGCAGATGAGTTGAGCGCCTGTTGTTTCTTGATAATTGAATTTTTTTCTGTTTTCTTGAAGGGTCCTATGTTGCTGGAATGCCTGGGAATAAACAAGGACCGGTTCCAATTACCCGAATGTTTGGAATTACAATGGAAGGGAATAGTGTCTGCTGCCACGTGCATGGATTCTTGCCCTACTTCTATGTTAAGGCACCACCTGGTGAGACTTTGTGAAACGTTACCATACTGGAGATTATTTTATAAGGGTTTGCTATTTATGAAGTGGATTCTCATTCCACTTTAGTTGTCAAGTTTTGGTAATGACTACCTTATCATCATATATAACACGATAGCATAAAATTTCACTCTATACCTAAAATACACTTCGAACCAGAACCTCAAAATTGTGCCAGTATAAATAGAAACATAGAAGATAGGAGCAGAAGGAGGCCATCTGGCTCTTCGAGCCTGCTCTGCCATTCATTACGATCATGGCCGATCATCCAACTCAACAGCCGATAGAAACATAGAAGATAGAAAAATTTTGCAAACCTATAGAACCATAGAATTCCTATAGTGGAGAAAGAGGCCATCCAGCCCATCGGGTCTGTACTGACTCTCTGTAAGAGCTCTGTAAGTAGGTGTAGGAGGATGCGGCGGCGCAGGCTCATTGGACCGAAGGGCCTGTTTCCCGTGCTGGGTTGTTCTTTGTTCTTTGTTCATCCTACCAGACCCACCTTCTGTCCAGTCCCCATAACACCACGCATTTACAACATCCAATCCACCTAACCTACACACCTTTGGACACTAAGAGTTAATTTAACATGGCCAATCCACCTGATCTACTCACCTCTGGGCGCTAAGGGACAATTTAGCACGGTCAGTCCACCTAACCTACGTATCTTTGGATACTAAAGGGCAATTTAGCATGTCCAATCTGCCTAACCTGCACATCTTTGGACACTAAGGGACAATTTAGCTTAATCAATCCTTCTAACCTGCACATCTTTGGACATAAGGGGCAATTTAACATGGCCAATCCACCCAACCTACACACCTTTGGACACTAAGGTGCAGTTTAGCATGGCTAATCCACCTAGCCTACACATCTTTGGATAAATCAGCCATTTCTTTTCCATTTCCAAGTCTATTGTCTATTTATTTCCTTGATTGTAGGCAACTTTTATTCAGCTTTTAATGAGAACATCTTAGGGACCAGTACATAGGCTTTTCTGCCTTCACATCCTCTACCTCAGCTCTGCCTTACTGTGCTCTCCCCATATCCATTGATTTCTTTAATGGACAAAGATATGCCAAACTCTCTTGAATGCAGTCCGTGGCTGAGAATGCAGACCTCTATGAGGTAGAAAGTGCCAAAGATTTGCCACCCTTTAAGTGAAGTGAAGAGACTTCTTCTCATCTCAGTCCTAAACAGCTGACCCTTATTCTGGGTGTGTGTTACTGAGCTCTCGACTCTGCGGAACCGCCCTCCCAGCGTCTACCTTGTTATAATCCAGTTCAGAAAATCCAAGGTATTTAATGAGGTGAGCCCAAGTCATAAGTTTTGCACTTTGAATTTTGGAAAGGATGAGCGTAAGATGTTTCACTCCAGATATGATTTAAATGATCCACGAAGGAGCTTTTATCAAACAAATTCTAATTAAGAATACAATTAACACATTGAAAATTAGCAATAACTTTGATAATAATTGTTTGTTTATTTGTTAGTCACAAATATGCTTGCATTCACATTGTGATGAAGTTACTGTGAAAATCTCCGAATTGCCACACTCTGGCGCCTGTTTGGGTACACTGAGGGAGAATTTAGCACGGCCAATGCACCTAACCTGCACATCTTTGGATTGTGGGAGGAAACCCACCCAGACATGGGGAGAATGTGCAAAGTCCACACAGACAGTGACCCCAGGTTGGGAATCGAACCTGGGTCCCTGGAGCTGTGAGGCAGCAGTGCTAACCACTGTGCCACCACACTGCCCTGTTTACTAATTACAACTGTGATATTGTATGAACTTTAACAGCTGCATATACTGTTCCAACACAACATTCTGACCACATACACCCCAGTTTGGGTTTAGCACAGAAAAAATTTATACTCATATGATGCTGGATCTTGCAGCTTTGCAACACTGCTGTGTATTAGTCCTTCGGATGGAGAATTGAAACTTAGTCTTTCCCCGTCCTTGAGCTCCCAGCACACCTTTGGTAGACCCACTGCCTCCAGTTCGCAAACTACCAACAGCAACATTTTCACTCCAGCAAGACCAGGAAGACTGCTTCCATCTAGCCAGCAGAATTTCTAATACTAGGGAAAGAGAGAGACCGAAACGTTCTCCGCAGTCTGGAATCCAACAGTTTCTAACTAAAACTGAAAGTAACTCTGGATTTCCCAATGAATTAAAAACAAACTGTCCAAAACACCTGACCTGCCAAACTGTCGTAAATCAAGAATTCAAAAAGGTTGTAAACTCCAGGAGAGTGCATTAGGCCCAAATTGAAAATAAACAACAAAGTCTGTTAAATGAATTTAACAACAATAAAAGGACATCAGTTCAGACAGCTTGGCAACCAAACAGAAAAGGCCAGGCCCTCTTAAAAGAACTGCAGAGAAACAAAGGCACCTTTGTACTATTAAAGGCACAATAAAGTCACACCCTGATGAATATCAAAGAAATTGCCGTCTTCTAAATTTTAGGAACCTGCACTTAATCTACTTTGGGACTGGTGTAAATGTGATATTTGGGATGCTTCAGTGCCTCAAGAATGTCTCATTTGGAAGATATTCCTGGGTTAAATCATATTTTCTTTTGTCTCCTCTTCGGGGTTGGTTCTGTCCCTTTCCCAAACACATTCTGTTGACTCTACTGTTTAATTTCATTTGATTTATTATTGTCACATGTGTTGTGACGATACATCTGACATTAATAATTGTGGGATACAGTGAAAAGTACTGTTTCTTGCACGCTATACAGACAAAGCATCCCATTCACAGAAAAGGAAGCGAGTGAGTGCTGAATGTATTGTTAACTATCATAGCTAGGGTGTAGCAACAGATCAACTTAGTGCGAGGTAGGTCCATTCAAAAGTCTGACAGTAGCAGGGAAGAAGCTGTTCTTGGATCAGTTGGAATGTGACCTCAGACTTTTGTATCTCTTTCCTGGCGGAAGAAGGTGAAAGGGAGAATGTCTGAGGTGTGTGGAGTCCTTAATTACGCTGCTGCTTTTCCGAGGCAGCAGGAAGTGTAGACAGAGTCTATGGATGGGCAGCTGGTTTGCATGATGGTTTGGGCTACATTCACAACCTTTTGTAGTTTCTTGTGGTCTTCGGCAGAGCACAAACTGTGATACAACCAGAAAGAATGCTTTCTATAGTGCATCTGTAAAAGTTGATGAGAGTTGTAGCTGACATGCCAAATTTCCTTGGCCCTCTGAGAAAGTAGAGGCATTGGTGGACTTTCTTAACTGTAGTGTTGGCATGGGGGGACCAGGACAGGTTGTTGGTGATTCGGACACCTAAAACCTTGAAGCTCTCGACCATTCCTACTTCAACCCTGTTGATGTAAACATTTCATTCTCCTCTGCATGTTCAAATCTCTGCCCTTCTCTACAGCATGGCACATTTTGTTGGCTTGAGAAGTTGACTTAAAAAGGCGTATTTATAGAATAGTACAGCATATGGCCCATTGGGTCTGATCCAAAATCTTTGAAGAGTAGTCCAGCTAATCCTGCTTCCCAGCTCTTCCTGCATATCTCTGCAATTTTTTAAAAAATCCTCTGTTCCTCTTTATAAGCTCCTGTTGAATCTCTTTCTCCATTTGATCTCACGATGTCAGCAAAGCCATACTTATTGGCCATCCCGAGTTGTCGTGGGAGCATTGAGATAAAAATAAATTATTGCGGATGCTGGAATCTGAAACAAAAACAGAAAATGCTGGAAAATCGCAGCAGGCTTGACAGCATCTGTGGAGAGAGAACAGAGCCAGTGTTTCGAGTCTAGATGACCCTTCGTCAGAGCGACCTGCTGAGATCTTCCAACATTTTCTGTTTTTTGCCCTGAGAACATGGTGGCTTCCTGGACCACTTTAGCAGGCAGTGATAGCCTGTTACCCACTGGGAATGCTGGAGCCAAATACATGGCGAAGACATGTACATCAAGAGGGCCGAACCCTTCATAAACCTCTGTTTGAACTTGGATGTGTTGTTCAGTGTTAAAACTACAAAGGCTGTGCTATTTGGCACTGCTTAAGTGAGTAAATATTTGAAGTGTCAGAGAGTCGTAAAGGTTTACAGCATGTCGTCCAACTTGTCCATGCCACCCTTTTTTTTAACCCCCTAAGCTAGTCCCAATTGCTCGCGTTTGGCCCATATGCCTCTGTACCCATCTTACCCAGGTAACTGTTTAAATGCTTTTTAAAAGACAAAATTGTACCTGCCTCTGCTAAGTGATTCTTGAGTTAAAAGTATTTTGTGGTCATAGAATGATAGAATCCTTACAGTGCAGGAGGTCATTCAGTCCATTGAGTTTTTTTTAATTCATTCGTGGGACATGTGCTTCGCTGATTGGCCAGCATTTATTGCCAATCCCTAGTTTCCCCTTGAGAAGGTGGTGGTGAGCTGCCTTCTTGAATCTCTGCAGTCCATGTGCTGTGGTTTGACCCACAATGCCCTTAGGGAGGGAATTCCAGGATTTTGACCCAGCGACTGTGAAGGAATGGCCAATATACGTCCTAGTCAGGATGGTGAGTGGCTTGAAGGGGAACTTGCAGGTGGTGGTGTTCCCATTTATCTGCTGTCCTTGTTCTTCTAGATGGAAGGGTTTGGAAGGTGCTGCCTCAGAACCTTTGGTGAATTGCTGCAGTGCATCTTGTAGATAGTACACACTGCTGCTACTGAGCATCGGTGATGGAGGGATTGAATGTTTGTAGATGTGGTGTGAATCACGCGGGCTGCTTTATCCTGGATGGTGTCAGGCTTCTTGGATATTGTTGGAGCTGCACCCGTCCAGGCAAGTGGGGAGCATTCCATCACACACTTGTACCTTGTAGATGGTGGATAGGTTCTGAGGATTCAGGATGTGAGTTACTCGCTGCAATATCCCTAGCCTCTGACCTGCTGCATCAACTCTATGACAGACCATCCCATCCAAGCCCGATCCTCGCAATCCTACATACTTACCCTCGCCCACACAGCCTGTGACGCTAAGGGACAAGTAAGAAATCTCACAACATCAGGTTAAAGTCCACGAGGAATCACGAGCTTTTGGAGCGTTGCTTGTTCATCAGGTGACTCACCCTGATGAAGGAGCAGCGCTCAGAAAGCTCGTGATTTCAATTAAACCTGTTAGACTTTAACCTGGTGTTGTAAGTCTTCTTGCTGTGTCCAGCCCAATCCATATCATGTGTAAGGCATAATTTACCGTGGCCAACCCACCGAACGAACACAACGTGGGACACTAAGGGGCAATTGACCATGGCTAATTCCTCCTAACCTATACATCTTTGGACATTATGGGGCAATTTAGCCTGGCCAATCCACTGAACCTGCACATCTTTGAACTTGGGAGGAAACTGGAGCACCCAGAGGAAAAACAATCAGACACGGGGAGAGTGTACAAACTCCACACAGACAGTGACTTAAGGCTGGAATTGGACCCAGGTCCTTAGTGCTGTGAGGCAGCAGTGCTAACCACTGTGCCACCCATGGTGATATGTCTTGCTGTTCTGGACCCACTGAGCAGTCACTTTTGTGTTATTGTTTAGTTTTATTTACCATGAAATATAATTCCTCTTAACAGGTTTTGGTTCAGAGCACCTCCATCATTTTCAACGGGAGCTGAATGTAGTTGTGATTAAGGACATGAGATCGAATAAGAACAACATCACTCAAGCGGTTCTGGCTGTTGATATCTGTCTGAAGGAAAGTAAGTGTCAAATTCATTTGTGTGGCTCCTGCAGTTCCCTCCTATGGAACGGTTGGAGAAAGCTGGGAGAAGGACCAAAGCAAGAAATGCCGTGATAGTTAAAAATAGTAGGATAGATCATGAGGCGAGCTAGAAAGTCTTTCGGAACTTGTAAAAAAGAAGCTATAGATGGTTTGAGGAAGAGGTTGGTGTGGTACTTTGGTTTCCGGATCCCGAGAAGAATGAATTCTAGTTGGAGATGCTTTGATGTGAAATAAAATGGAAAATGCTGGAAAGCTTTCATGTTTGGGTGTCAAGTGATCAGATAACTGGCCTCCATGAAGACCTGTGCAGTTCAATAGCCCCGGACACTTTACAACGGCTTGCATAACATTACATAACAAATACAAGCCGTTGTAAAGTGTCCGGGGCTATTGAACTGCACAGGTCTTCATGGAGGCCAGTTATCTAATCACTTGACACCCAAACATGAAAGCTTTCCAGCATTTTCCATTTTATTTCACATCAAAGCATCTCCAACTAGAATTCATTCTTCTCGGGATCTGGAAACCGAAGTACCACACTGTCCTCTTCCTCAAATCATCTACAGCTTCTTTCTTACAAGTTCTGAAAGACTTTCTTGTTCGCCTCATAATCTATCCTACTATTTTTGACCATTACGACAGTAAGTTGTAAATAACTCAGGAAGCCCGGCTGGAAAGCAACATAATTTATGTGCAAAATGCAAAGTAAATGACTACCGTGGTGTACACGCACTCGTTCCTACTTGGAACAAGTAGTTCTGCAGGCCCAGTCTTGGTTTTGTTTTAATTCATGGAACATGGGTGTCGCTGCCTAGGGCAACATTTATTGCCCATTCCTAGTTGCCCCTTGAGAAGGTGGTGGTGAGCTGCCTTCTCAAGGGCAACTAGGGATAAGCAACCAGGGAATTGTTGCAATCCGGGTGCTGTGGATCAACCCAAAATGCCATTAGGGAGGGAATTCCAGGATTTTGTCTCAGCGATTGGGAAGGAATGGTGATATGCTTCCAAGTCGGGATGGTGAATGACTTGGACGGAACTTGCAGCTGGTGGTGTTCCCTATGTATTTGCTGCCCTTGTCCTAGGTGGAAGTGGTCGTGGGACTGGAAGGTGTTGTCTAAGGATCTTTGGTGAATTGCTGCAGTGCATCTTGTGGATAGTACACACTGTTGCTACTGAGCGTCGGTGGTTGGTGACAGGCTTAGTTATTGAATTGTAGCCGGGCAAGCCACTGGACTATTACCAGGAGAACTCTTACACAACAAGCTCTAGAGGGAGATCAATCAGTCATTCCCCGTGGATCTCGTGGGGGTTATCACAGGAGGCCACTTTGACAATGCACTGGAGAGATGGCTGCTTCAAAGGCGATGTCCCAGGCAAGCTTAATTATTTTGAGGAAAGGCAGAAAGAAAATCAATGTGTTTTGACGTTCATAAGGGCATGTTTTCAGGAGGTGAATGATATGTAATTACAGATATGTACGGCTATGGAGGAAACACTAAGACGCCGTTTCTGAAGATTACAATGGCACTACCTCGTTTAATCGCCCCTGCTAAACGCCTGCTAGAGCAAGGATTCTGCTTTGGATCGACCCCAATGTGTAACTATCAGTCATATGAGGCCAACATCGACTTTGAAATCAGGTACTTACTGCTATTTATGTCTGTATTAAAGAATGCAGAGTGTGTTTGCATTTATGTAACATCTTCTATAATCTCAGGACATCCTAAAGCACATTACAACCAATGAAGTACTTTTGAAGTGTCGTTACTGTTGTAATGTAGGAAACATTTTGCTTTGATTTGACTTATTGTTGTCACACATATTGTTCCTTGCGTGCTATACAGACAAAGCATACCGTTGATAGAGTACATCGGGGAAAAGGAAAGGAGAGAGAGTACAGAATGTAGTGCTGCAGTTACAAATAGGGTGAAGAGAAAGATCACTTCAATATGTGATAGGACCACCTAAAAGTCTGATGGCAACAGGAAAGAAGCTGTTCTTGAGGGTGGCACAGTGGTTGGCATTTCTGCTTCACAGCGCCAAAGACCTGGATTTGATTCCCGGTCTTGGGTCACTGTGTGGAGTTTGCACATTCTCGCCGTGTTTGCGTGGGTTTCCTCTGGGTGCTGCGGTTTCCTCCCACAGTCCAAAGATGTGCGGGTTAGGTTGATTGGATGTGCTAAATTAATCCTTAGTGTCCAGGATGTGATAGGTTATAGGGATTAGCAGGGTAACTAAGTGGGGGTAGGGCTTGGATGGGGTTGTTGTCGGTGCAGACTCAATGGGCCAAACAGCCTCCTTCTGCTCTGTAGGGTTTCCATAGAATCAGTTGGTACGTGACCTTAGGCTTTTGTATCTTTCTTCTGACGGAAGAAGGTGGAAGAGAGAATGTCTGGGGTGTGTGGCGTCCTTAACTATGCTGGCCTACTTTCCCGAGGGAGCAGGAAGTGTAGACAGTATCAATGGATGGGTGGCCATGACATGACAACCAATTCGCACACAGCAAGATCCCACAAACAGCAATGAAAGAAATAACCAGCTTTTGTTTTAGATGGTGGTGATTGAAAGATCAGAGTTGACCCAGGACTTCAGGGAGATCTCCCCTTCTCTTCGAATAGTGCCAAAGGTCTTTTATGGGTCCACTTGATGGACCCATGGGCAGATGGGTCTTGGTTTCACATCTTATCTGAAAGACGCCACCTCCCTCAGTATGGTACTCCACTGCGCATGTCCGAATATCTCTGAAGGCAAAAGGACAGGCAGATAAAAAGGCTTATGAGATACTTGCCTTTATTAGCTGATGCACGTAAGATGGAGCTGTATAAAATACTCTTTGGGCCACAGCTAGGGCACTGTGTGCAGTTTTGGTCAACACTATAGGAAGGATGTGATTACGCTAGAGAAGTTGCAGAGGAGATTCACAAGGATGTGGTCTGGGCTGGAGTATTTCAGCTATGAAGAATGGCTGGTTAGGCTGGGGTTGTTTTCTTTAGATCAGTGAAGGCCGAGGGGGGACTTGATTGCAGCATACAGAATGATGAGGAACATAAAGTAGATAGGAAAAATCTTTCCCGCTTCGTAAATAACCAGAGGGCACAGATTTAAGGTTCGGAGCAGGAGGTTTAGAGGGGATTTGAGGAAACCCTTTGTCACCCAGAGGGAGGTGGCAATCTGAAACTCAGTGCCTGAAAGGGTGATGGAGGTGGGAACCCTTAACATTTAAGAAGCATTTAAATGACCACTTGAAATACCATAGCATATAGGGCTGTGGAGCAAGTGCTAGCAAATGGGATTAGAATAGATAGGTGTTTGATGGCCAGACCAACGTGATGAGCCAAGGGGTCTCTTTCTGTGTTGTAAAACTATGACTATGATACAGCATGGCATACAGTCTGGATTATATGTCAGACCACTGGCATGGTTGAAACCACAATCTCCTGAATTGGTTCATGATGCTGAATTGAACCATGGCCAACAAGTAGTCAGGAGCTTGTTTCCCAGAATCTTGGAACTGTTACAGCACAGAAAGTGGCCATTCGGCCCATGATAGCTGCAATGGCTCTCCAAATGAGCAAACCATCTTATGCCATTTCTTTACCTTCTCCCCAGAACTCTGTGCATTCTTCCTTTGATGTAACTATCTAACTCCCATTCGAATGTCTCAATGGAACCTGCCTCCATCACACTTCTAGGCCGCGCATTGCAGATCCTAACCACTTGTTGCAGCAAACTGTTTTTCTTTGTGACCCTGTTGCTCAGTTATCTTGACTGTGTGCTCTTTCATTCTCATCTCTTCCATGAGTGGGAATAGTTTCACCTAATCTATTCTGTCCAGACCTCTCACTCCTTTTAAGGAAATCACACCTAACTTGGCCAATCTGGCTTTGTAACTTAAGTTTCCTATTCCTATTCTTGTGAATCTTTGCTACACTTTCTGCAATGCCTTCACCACATCCTTCCAAACATGTGGCAGTCACAACTGGGTGCAATACTCCAGTTGCGACCAAACCAATATCTTGTACAAATCCAACCCTCTTGCACTCAATGCCCCTATTCATAAATCCTTGGATACGTAATGCTTTTTGAACCATGCTGTCAACCTGTCCTGCTACTTGCAATGCCTTATGCACAGATAGAGGCAGGTACTGCTGCTCCTGCACCTACTTGTACCCTTTACCAGCCTCCCATCCATTGACTCTGCTTATACTTCCTGCTGCCTCAGAAAAGCAGCCAGCATAATTAAGGACCCCATACACCCTGGACATCCTCTCTTCCACCTTCTTCCATTGGGAAAAAAGATACAAAAGTCTGAGGTCACATACCAATCAACTCAAAAACAGCTTTTTCTCTGCTGTCATCAGACTTTTGAATGGACCTGTCATTTATTAAGTTGATCTTTCTCTACACCCTAGCTATGATGGCAACATTACGTTATGCATCCTCTCCTTTCCTTCTCCTCTATGTTCTCTACAAACAGTATGCTTTATGCTTTGTATAGCGTGCAAGAAGCAGCACTTTTTTCTCTGTATTCCAATAGAATCACCATAAAACCCCTACAGTACAGGAGGCCATTCAGCCTCCATCGACAACAATCCCACCCTGTCCCCTTAACCCCACATATTTACCCTGCTAATCCCCCGACCCTAAGGCCAAATTAGCATGGCCAATTAACCTAACCTGCACATCTTTGGACCGAGAGAGGAAACCGGACCGCCCGGAGGAAACCCATGCAGACACGAGGAGAACGTGCAAACTCCACACACACAGTGACCCAAGCTGGGAATCGAACAATAAATGGGACAATAAATCAAATCAAATTATCTTAAACCGTTTCCAAATTCAGTTTGGTAGGATGAACTATTTTGCACTTATCCACATTAAACTTCATCTTCCACTTTCTTCCGTGAACCTTTTGATTTGAGTGAGGAAGTATGATAGTCTAATTCTGATTTGATTTGATTTATTATTGTCACATGCATTAGCATACTATGAAATGTATTGTTTCTTGTGCACTACACAGACCAAGCATACAGTTCATTGAGAAAGAAAGGGGAGAGCGCAGAATGTAGTGTTGCAGTTGTAGCTAGCCTTTTTGAAATGTGCTATGTCCTGTTGCTTGTAGTGTTGGGCTTTTGCCAACAGGGGCTGTCTGTGAGCCGCAGAAATGGCACAAGTCCCACTTGTGACAAAATGAGTCCACCCACACACACTGCACATAGCACAGATTGTTTAAGTAGCGCCAATCATGTGCCACAACTATAATCAATTACAGAAGCTCTGCTCATAATATAATGCTGACTATCTGGGGCAGTTCAATAATGTCTTTGCACTTCATTAACTCCCTGTATTTACTGATCTAAACTGCTCTGCTGATTTCAGGCGAGGTCGGGGCTTTAAACAATTAGCTGGACTGTTTGGCTCGCTCTGTTAGCTATTTTTCTTGGAAGGAGTTTGGATTAAGATATCCAGAAGAGTGAGAGGTCTGGACAGAATAGGTGGGAGTGAAACTGTTCCCACTCATAGAAAAGATGAGAATGAAAGAGCACAGAGTTAAGATGATTGAGCAATGGGGACACAAAAATATTTTGATGCAGCAAGTGGTTAGAATCTTTGATTTGATTTATTATTGTCACATGTATTAATATACAGTGAAAAGTATTGTTTCTTGCATGCTACACAGACAAAGCATACTGTTCACAGAGAAGGAAAAGAGAGAATGCAGAATGTAGTGCTACAGTCAGAGCTAGGGTGTAGAGAAAGATAAACTTAATGCAAGATAGGTCCATTCAAAAATCTGACAGCAGCAGGGAAGAAGCTGTTCTTGAATCGGTTGTTACGTGACCTCAGACCTTTGTATCTTTTTCCTGAAGAAAGAAGGTGGAAAAGAGAATGTTCAGGGTGCATGGGCTCCTTGATTATAGTGGCTGCTTTGCCGAGGCAGCAGGAAGTGTAGACAGAGTCAGTGGGTGGGAGGCTGGTTTGCTTGATGGATTGGGCTACATTCACGACTTTTTATAGTTTCTTCCAGTCTTGGGCAGAGCAGGAGCCATACCAAGCTGTGATACAACCAGAAAGAATGCTTTCTACAGTGCATCTGTAAAAGTTAGTGAGAACTGTAGCTGACATGCCAAATTTCCTTAGTCTTCTGAGAAAGTAGAGGCATTGGTGGGCTTTCTTAACTATAGTGTCAGCATGGGGGTACCAGGAAAGGTTGTTAGCGATCTGGACACTTAAAAACTTGAAACTCTCGACCCTTTCTACTCCGTCCCCATTAATGTAGACAGGGACATGTTCTCCTTTATGCTTCCAGAAGTCGATGACAATCTCCTTCGTTTTGTTGACATTGAGGAAGAGATTGTCTGCAATGCAGTGCCTGGAAGTATGGTGGAGGCAGGTTCCATTGAGGCATTCAAAAGGGAATTAGATAATTACGTGAGAAGGAAGAATGCGTAGAGTTGTGGGGAGAACGTAGGGAAATGGCATAAGATGGATTGCTCATTTGGAGAACCACTGCAGGTATGATGGGCCGAAAGGCCACTTTCTGTGCTGTAACAGTTCCGTGATTCTGGGAAACAAGCTTCTGACTACTTGTTGGCCATTGTAGAGTTCAATATCATGAACTGTCCCGCTCTGAAGTGCGGTGAGATTGCACGCAAACAATTAACTTTTTGGATGTCCTCCTCGAGTTCCTTGTTTGTTTAAATTTGGCTATTTATCAGTGTTGGAGAGGCCTTCAGGTATTCTGTGTCATAGAATCATAGAATCTTACAGTGCAGAAGGAGGCCTTTCGGCCCATCAAGCCTGCACCAACCACAATCCCACCCAGGCTCTATCCCCATAACCCCATGCACTTACCCTAGCTAGCTCCCTTGACACGAAAGGACAATTTACCGTGGCCAATCCACCTAACTGCGCATCTTTGGACAGTGGGAGGAAACTAGAGGAACCCGCGCAGACACGGGGAGAATGGGCAGACTCCATACAGACAGTGACCCAAGCTGGGAATCAAACCCAGGTCCTGGTGCTGTGAGGCAGCAGTGTTCACCACTGTGCTACCGTGCCACCCCCACTGTGCCACCGTGCCACACTCATACCTGCATTCAGATGAGATGTTGGATCCATTTGATTTTTTAAAGTTTAAAAAAAAGTAAGCTTTATTTATTAGTCACAAGTAAGCTTACGTTAACACTGCAATGAAGTTACTGTGAAAATTCCCTAGTTGTCATACTCTGGTGCCTGTTCAGATACACTGTGGGAGAATTTAGCATGGCCAGTGCACCTAACCAGCACGTCTTTTAACCATGTTTGGTGGGAAAAGCATCCATTACTGCGCTTGGTATTCCACAAGTCTGATGGGGTTTTTTATTGAGTCGGATCGACCCTGAGCCCACAGTGTGTGGAAGGACACTGTTAAAAAAAGATTGAATATCGTTTTTCCTTTAAATCTTGCATTTTCTCCCCTTCCTGCAATATTTTGATAGATTCATGGTGGACAGTGATGTCGTTGGCTGTAACTGGATAGAATTACCTGCTGGAAAGTACTTGTTAAGGGAAGAACAGACAACAGGAAACTCTACCGCATCGAGGGACAATCCCAGAAAGGTGTGTTTGACCAAAGGCTAGTTGGTTGGATTTTTAGAGGATAGTAGAACCTTTAAAACACTTGTTTTTTTCTGTTAGTGTGACATGGGCGTTGCTGGCTGGGCCAGCATTTATTGCCCATCCCTAATTGCCCGAGGGTAGTTGAGAGTCAACCACGTTGCTGTGGCTCCCAGGTTGGGTGTGGATGTGTTTGGTGGATTTTGACTGAAGCTCCTTCTAAACTACTCCTTCAAACAATATAAGGAAGGGTATAAAATGGGGCAGATGTCACGTAAAGCTCATGCACTTCAAGTACAGACCCTTACAGTGAGATTGGAGTTTTTCTAAATTCATTCTTGGGATGTGCATTTATTGTCCACTTTGCTGTGGCTCTGGAGTCACATGTAGGCAAGACCAGGTAACGATGGCAGACTTTTTTTTCTAAAAAAATTTCAGTGAACCACGTGGGTTTTTCTGACAATCGATGAGGGTATCACGGTCATCAGTAGATTCTTAATTCTAGATAATTTTTTTTAATTGAATTCAAATTCCACCATCTGCTGTGGCGGGATTCAAACCTGAGTTCCCAGAACATTCGCTGATTAATAGTCAGATGATAATACCGCTAGGCTATTGCTTCCCCTCAACGTATTTTCCTTGCCTCAAGCAGTAATTCCTGGAAGGATAGTCCTTCTGTTCGTAAGGTGAATTTGCAGAGCCTGTGGGTAAAGCTGGTTAAAACAGACCTTCTAATGTACAGCTTTGGGAAATGTGGGAATGTGTTGAATGTGACGTAATAAGACACCTGCTGGTGGGCTAAACTGAACAAATATTTTCTCTCCGCAATATTCAGAAGAACTTGCATGTATATAACTTAGATTTTGTGATCAATTCTCTGCAGTGGGACTTGAACTCACAACCTCGTGACTCAGAGTTGAAGGTCCTACTGTCTGAACCATGCCTGAGGTTGATTGAATCCGTTATTTTGGGCATAAATAATATGGATCGGGGCTGACTTAAATAATCATTCACCACAATGGCCAAAGTCATAGGTGCATACCACAGAGCTCTAGAGGCAGAGGAACTGGACGGCCATTCAGTCCCTCGAACATGTTTGCCATTCAAGGAGACCTAATATCATACATGCGCATCCTTCCCCGTATCCCTTTGTATTTTTGTTAACGAAAGCTATTATCGGTCTCGGTTATAAATGAATAGTTCATCTCCCATCGATTGCCATTTGCAAAGGTAATTTCCAAATTTCTGCCTCCCCCCTGCCTTTGTGGTTTCATGATTTCATTCCTGAGATGCCTACCTCTAATGTTAGACCACATTTAAAATCCTGTTCTCTGATTAATGTACATCTCAAGTTGTTGATGTTAATGGTTCTCAAGTCATAATTGGCTTGTTGGCAAGCTTTCAAGCTCACAAAATTCAATGAGGCCAAACCAGAAAATTAGCTGTTGGTACACTGGTTAACACTGCTGCCTCACAGCACAGGGATCTCGGTTCAACTTTGATGCTGTCTGTGTGGAGTTTGCACATTCTCCCTGTGACTGTGGGTTTCCTCCGTGTGCTCCAGTCTCCTCCCATAGTCCAAAGATGTATGGATTAAGAGTTGGTCTATTAGTCACAAGTAAGGCTTACATTAACATTGCAATGAAGTTACTGTGAAATTCCCCTGATCGCCACACTCCGACACCTCCTCAGGTCAATGCACCCTAACCAGCGTGTCTTTCAGAATGTGGGAGGAAACACATGCAGACATGGGGAGAATGTGCAAACTCCACACAGACAGTGACCCAAGCTGAGAATTGAAGCCGGGTCTCTGGCACTGTGAGGCAGCAGTGCTAACCACTCTGCCACCATGCCATCCAATTATGCTATGGTTAGCAGTGCTAATCACTGTACCACCGTGCCACCCCTGATCAGCAGAATTGGCTGTGCTAAATTGCTCCTTGGTGTTAGGGGGAGCAGCAGGGTAAATACATGGGGTTACAGGATAGGGCCTGGGTGGGATTGTTGGCAGTGCAAACTCAATGAGCCAAATGGCCTCTTTCTGCACTGTAGGGATTCTGTGCTTCTCTGATACGCTGCACTTGCCCCATCCTTGCTCTGCCCTTTTTTGTGTGTGGCCTCTTCTTCATGCTCTGTTTCTTTAGTTGCGTGTTGCTGGTTCAACTATCATAACTTCGAATGAGTTTTGCATGTTTATGATGGTGCTTAAAACCCACAGTGGTTTGAAGATGCTCCTCTGTGTCATTTAGTTTTATGCTCCATTGAAATTCTGGACCTCAGCTCGTGACCAAAAAAGAAACCTTTGTTATAAGCCCACGTGCCTCCAGGCACGCACTTCAGGAAGTGCTTTGTTCTTTTATGATATTGAACAACGGGTTGAAAGAGGTTTTATTCCATTTTAATTCCCTAAATAGGTTGGTGCCTGAAGTAGTTGGAACGCCTGCCCGTTTCATTCTCTCTCATCAAAGATAGAAGATACCACTATCTATCAGTGAGTCAAGAAACCCTCTCCCTCTCCATGGATACTGCCTGACTTGAATTATCTGGTCTTCGTTGTAAATTTCCAGCACCTGCAGTATTTTGCATTTTGTTTCATTTTGTCTTATGACTTTCAAACCTTTTAAATCTCCCTTATTTTAAAAAATATAAGAACACAACTAGCAAAGAGGGTAGTTGCATATTGTTTGCCCTTTTTCCACTTTCTCCTGCTGGTCATAGAAGATCATTGAGACTCTACAGTGCAGAAGGAGGCCATTTGGCCCTTCGAGTCTGCACCGACAACAATCCCACCCCAGGCCCTAACACCACACACTTACCCTGCTAATCCCTCTAACCTACACTTCCTGGGACAATAGGGGGCAATTTACCATGGCCAGTGCACCTTAACCTACACATCTTTGGACTGTGGGAGGAAACTGGAGCACCCAGTGGAAACCCACGCATACTCAGGGAGAATGTGCAGACTCCACACAGACAGTGCCACTGTACCGCCCTCTTGTTCTCTTATACCAACAGATTTCTGGAGCTTCACCTAGGTAATTGACCATTCTTTACCTGTGTGTACAGACAGAGATTGTTGGCTGTTTGACTGTCATAGAATCTACAGTGCAATAGGAGGCCATTTGCCCATTGAGCCTGCACTGACAACAATCCCATCCGAGTCTCATCTCCCTATCACCTAAAACCTTCTTCCTCACTGTTAACCACCCTATGTATTTACCTGCCTTATCCCCCTGACATTAACGGTCAATTTAGCATGGCCAATCCACCTAACTCGCACATCTTTGGACACGATGGCGCGATTTAGCATGGCCAATCCACCTAACCCACACATCTTTGGACACTAAGGGGCAATTTAGCATGGCTGTTCCACCTAACTGGCACATCTTGGCATGCAAGGGACGATTTATCATGACCAGTCGACCTAACCCGCACACCTTTGGACTGTGAAAGGAAACCGGAGCACCTGGAAGAAACCCACGCAGACATGGGGAAAAGGTGCAAGCTCCACACAGATAGTGACTCGAGGCCGGAATTGAACCTGGGTCCCTGGCTGTGTGAGGCAGCAACACTAACCACTGTGCCACCGTGCCGCCCCAAGTATGTAGGACCTCATGATGGAACTGCGTTCTATTCTCTCCTGACATCCTTACATATGCACTTCCCATCTGAATAGCAATCCAGGCTAATGCTTTCTCTTTCAATTCCACACCCATTGTTTTTTCCTGGCTGTCAGTTTTTTGCTAATTATTCTGCTATGAGGGGCATTGGAAGGCTTTGTAAAACCAGCAGCAACCTACAAATGGATCGGATCCCAATTGGCATGAACTAAAAATCAAATCCAGGGACTACCTATTGGCTGCAGTCACTTTTCCCTTTAATTTCCTTCTCTATATGTGACTCGTTTCTCACACTGCATGCTCCCTTTAACATTGACAGGGTAGCCTATTTGTCCCCTGCAGGGCATTTTCCCGATCGCTTTGCAGGTGTGTGCCTGCACACCGTATGTTAAATGGATCTGAGGCCAGATGGTTTTTGTATGAATCGGGACACAAACCCTTGTTAGGATTATTTACAGAATGCAGCACTGCACATCTCTGCATTCAAACCAGCAATGTCCCAGCAATCCTTTTTATATGTTCGCAAGGTGCTTGATACCTTTCACCTCTTTACCCTTAACCGTAACAGTGGAATTAATGTAACATCCACATGTCGGCAGCGGTGTGTGTTATTTACTGAGTGCACTGCAGTAACGCCGCCAGTATGTGATCTTCAGCTGGGAAGACAAGGGCAGCAGGTGCACGGGAACACCAACACTTCCAAGATTATCCTCTGAGCTCTCTCCAAGTCAAAGACAGTCAATGACAACTTGGAAATAGAACAAGGAAAATTACAGCACGGGAACAGGCCCTTCAGCTCTCCAAGCCTTGCTGCCCGACCGAACTAAAACCTCCCCTACTCTTTCGGGGACCAGATCCCTCTGTGCATTACTGTTCCTTCATTGTTGTTGAGGTTAAGATCCAAGCTGTCCAAGGCAAGTTTTTTATACAGAGGACTCCTGGAACTCGTTCCTGGGAGAAGTAGTGGAAGCAAATACGATAGTGAGTTTTAAAGGGGCGACTGGACAAATACATGTATAGGATGGGAATGGAGGGACATGGTCCCTGGAAGGGTAGGGGGTTTTAGTTTAGTCGGGCAGCATGGTGAGTGCAAGCTTGAAGGGCCTGTTCCAGTACTGTAATTTTCTTTTCTCTTTGTTCAGTCTGCAGCCAATAGCACATCACTGTGTGTGAACTGCAGTAATGCAAGAAGGCAGGCGGCTCATCGCCACCTTCTCAAGATATTTCAGCATGGGCAGTAGGTGCTGACCTCACCAGCGATGCCCGCACATTGAAAATGAATGAAAAGGAAAGGTTGCACACTGACCATTGCATTTGCTAACCGGATAGTCTCTGTTTCCTCCGATTTTTTTTTTCCATGTTGTGCAGATGACTTTGGCACAGATCGAGGTGGATGTTGCCTGGACAGAGTTCATCAGCCACCCTGCAGAAGGCGAGTGGCAGAAAATCCCTCCTCTTCGAGTGTTGAGCTTCGACATAGAGTGCGCCGGCAGGAAGGGTATGTTAAATAACATCAACAGCCAAATAGTCAATCTTTACAAACCTCAATTAAAACGTTTTGAGAGAGTGGCATCAGCAAGGTGTATTTTCCTTCAGCTGCTGATATTGGTTAGCACTGCTGCTTCCCAGCACCACGGACCCGGGTTCGACTGCCGGCTTGGGTGACTGTCTTCGTGGAGTTGGCACCCTTTCCTTGTGTCTGCGCGGGTTTCCTTCGGGTGTTCAGGTTTCCTCCCACAGTTTGTGCTGGTTGACATGAACAGGCACCAGAGTATAGCGACTATGGGAATTTCACAGTAACTTCATTGCAGTGTTAATGTACACCTTGCTTGTGACTAATAAATGAACTTTAAGTTTACTTTAACTCATCCTATTCTTGCACACTGACCTTTTGTATGCTTCAGCGGAGAAAAACAGACCAGTACATCTTTCTAAAAAGTTCTTTCTCCAAGTTCCTTTCCTCCTCGCCTGTTCCTGCTCCTCCGGCGCTTGTTCGGGTTCACTGTGGGAAAATTTAGCACAGCCAATGCACCCTAACTGGCACATCTTTCGGACTGTGGGAGAAAACAGGAGCACCCGGAAGAAACCCCCGCAGACACGGGGAAAATGTGCAAACTGCACACAGACAGTGACCCGAGGCTAGAATTGAACCGGGATCCCTGGCGCTGTGAGGCAGCAGTGCTAATCATTCTGCCACCGTGCCGCCCCTTATCCTTACCTGGTGTTCACTAAAATGTGGTTTGCAGAACAGGTGAGAAATGAGAACCCTGGCCCATTTTCCAGTCCCAGTCTTCCCAACTCCATTGTCAGTTGTAGCACCTCCCCACCCATTAGCATCAACCTGAAAGTGATCCACCCACCCAGCACAGACTTGAGTTGAACTGAGAGAATCTGATTGTGCGACTTAGTGCTTTTGAATAAATATTTTTGAATGAGGGCAAGAAACGGGGCCAAGTGATAAAATCGATGCCTTTGTGCCTGTAATTTTTGGATTACTGTGTTAAAGAGCTAACAGACAATACTGACTGAATGACTTCAGTTTGTACCTTTACCATGGAATGCTCAGATGTAGAAAA
Organism: Carcharhinus amblyrhynchos; assembly: GCF_965287045.1. Classification (NCBI taxonomy): domain Eukaryota; kingdom Metazoa; phylum Chordata; class Chondrichthyes; order Carcharhiniformes; family Carcharhinidae; genus Carcharhinus; species Carcharhinus amblyrhynchos. The sequence goes on along the minus strand of NC_137358.1, from coordinate 7,632,204 downwards.
GAGGCTTTTATTATGCAGCATGAAGGGGGAAGAAAAATGATTTGCATGAAAGAATCCATTTTAATGAGTTTGTTTCTGTTTGCGTGCTTTGGGCTGCCTGTCTAATGCACATTTTCCCTGATAAAAGAACATGTAAAATGGTTCTTGCGTTAGAAAGGGACAATGAAGTGGGAAGATGGAAAGAACTTGCACGACCATCTCCACACCCCCTCCAACTTGTCCCATTTCCAATTTGCTATGGCCTGCTGCTGTGCGTGTTCGTGGGTGCGGGCGTGTGGGTACGTGCGTGCAGCGTGGGGGCGTGTATGAGTGCTCGTGGGGGCATGTGTGTGTGGGGGGGGGGCGCGCGTGTGTATGTGTACGTGTGTGTGTGTGTGTGTGTGTGTTTGGGGGGCGGGGGGGAGACATGTGTCTAGGGGCCTGTTCATGGGGGTGTGTTCGTGTTCGCTTGCATGTGGGAGAGATGAACAGGGTCGATCCTTGATCTTTTGCACTTTTTTGTTTCTGTTCGGGCCGTTCCCCCTGCTTTTGGGGAGCTGCCCCCTTTTTCTTTGTCCTAACATAATTTGAGTTTGTTTACTTGGTTTGATCTAAAAATAGGGCCACTCGACAGCTCTGAACACTGTGAAAGATGATGTTCTGTTAGTTTTGGACTCCCAAGGGAATCAAAGGCATGCAGGCATATGATAGGAAAGTGGTGAGGTTGGAGTTTTACCATGGCCTTCTTGACTAATGGAACAGGCTTGAGTGGACGTTTTCCCCTGCTCGTGTATCATATACTCTTAGAATGCAGGTCAATATCTCTATCACAGCATTCTGTGTCACTGTGAATTGCTACGTTGCTGCATGAGGTTCCATCATACAGCTCTGGAACGGTGGCACCGTGGTTAGCACTGCTGCCTCACAGCACCAGGGATCCGGGTTTGATTCCTGGCTTGGGTCACTGTCTGTGTGGAATCTGCACATTCTCCCCGTGTCTGCGTGGGTTTCCTCCGGGTGCTCCAATTTCCTGCCACAGTCCGAAAGACGTGCTGGTTAGGTGCATTGGCTATGCTAAATCCTCCCTCAGCGTACCCGAACAGGTGTCGGAGTGTGATGACTAGGGATTTTCACAGTAACTTCATTGCAGTGTTAATGTAAGCCTACTTGCGACACTAATAAATAAGTCTTAGAATGTTATCTCTTGAACCATGTAGTCAGACGATTTGTTAGATCCTAATAGACGTTTTAATGACTGCTTGAGAATATTTGCTTTGTGGATATGGATTCTTGCTGTTGTCCCTCTTTATGGATGTGATATCAATGCAGTAATTAAATAGTTATTCTTGGCTCTAGTTACCATTATTTGAATTTTTGATTTTCTTCTTCTTAAGGTATTTTTCCAGAGGCTGACAAGGACCCTGTAATACAGATTGCTAACATGATGCTGCGACAGGGGGAGAAGGACCCCTTCATCCGTAATGTCTTCACCCTTCGATCTTGCGCCAGCATTGTGGGCTCACAGGTCCTGTGCTTTGAGAAGGAGGGCGAGCTGCTGAAGGTATTTGCAATGGAATGGAAGATAATGGGTGATATGTACATGTGCAGCCTCAGCACTGGGGTGTTGTCAATCTTTGGAGACCTGGGTCCGGACCTCAGAGTCCTGTGATGAATTTTATTCTGCTGAGCTGTGCCCAAAGAGTAGTTTCCCTTTCTGAGGATGAAATTGCTGCTTTGTCCAAAAGGTTTTGCTGAAGTTATAAGTTATCGTGAAGCCATTTGACAGTATGGGAGCACATTACATCCACATCTATTTTCCAGCAGATGTCACTGCTGGCAGTGTGAATTCTGAGTTATGTTTTCTCTGAAAGAAGTAGAACGATGCTTGTATTTATATATCATCTCCGTATGTCATAAAGCGATTTCCTGACAGGTAGTTTTTGAAATGCTGCAATTGTTGCCACTGGGGTGGCAAGGTGGCACAGTGGTTAGCACTGCTGCCTCACAGTGCCAGATACCTGGATTCGATTCCCGGCTTGGATCACTGTCTGTGTGCAGTCTGCATGTTCTCCCCATGCCTGTGTGGGTTTCCTCCGAGTGCTCCAGTTTCCTCCCACAGTCCAAAGACATGCTGGTTAGGCGCATCGACCATGCCGAATTGTCCCTTAGTGTCAGCTGGTCATCACATCATTTTACCATTGGTTAGGTTGATTGGCCATGCTAAATTGCCACTTAGTGTAAGGGGGACTAATAGGGTAAATGAATGGGGTTACGGGGAGTGGGCGTGAATGGGATTGTAGTCAGTGCAGACTTGATGGGCCGAATGGCCTCCTGCACTGTGGGGATTCTATGTTATAATGTAGAAAATGCACAGCAGGTTTCACTAACAGCATTGAGGTAATGGTCAGATAATCTTTTGTTGAAATTGGTTGAGGGGTAAGTTTTGGCTGGACACTGCCCTGCTCCTCTTTGAATACTGCCATAAGATCTTTTACAACACAAACAGAAAATGCTGGAAAACCTCGGTAGGTCTGACAGCATCTGTGGAGAGAGAATCGAGCTAGCATTTCACATCTGAATGACTCTTCCTCACAGCTTTGTCAGGGATTTTCTATGTCCACCTGAGAGATATGGTTTGGGGGAATGATACGCGGTTTAATCTGCTATCCAAAAAGAGGCACCTCCAACTGTATAGCTCTTCCTCAGCACCACATTGCTCTGTCAGCTTGACTTTTGTGCGTTAAGTGAGTGAGACCTGAACGTGCAAAGTGAGCTGTCACAGCGGACATTCAAAAGTGCTGAGACCAATTATAGTTAACTCAGTACCATGCATTAAACCTGGCCGTTCGGGGGTTAGCATTGCACTGGCTGGTGCCTACACCCTCTGAAATTTCACATGGTGGTGAGGTGGGGGTGGTGAAGGGAAAGGATTTACACCTTTTGCTCCTTGCAGCTTTGGTGCTATTCTACTATGCACTTGATAATGATGCATATTTTTAAAAAATGTACTGATGGAGAGCTGATCACGCACCCCCCTTCCCCCTAAGAGGCAGACTCTAATGGTGTGCGTTTTTGAGCTAAGCGATAAATTTATGTGAAGCCTTTTTTTAAATTTTTGCGGTTTTGTATCTCAAGCCTCTCCATTTTTAGCTCCAACCAGCCAGTATGATAATCAGTCATAATTACACCGGCGGGGGAGGCTGTTCCATGCTTGGCTGAGTGTGCACAACCTCACCCTTGGTAGTTTTGTTCCATTCAGGGGAGGGAGAGAGGCAAAGGGAAACTGGTCCGTTTCTTGGTCAGTACATTTTTGCTTCGGTGACTCTTTTTCTCGCTGCAAAACGTAAGGTAGCTTGGTCGCTGTAGACTGAGAACGTACATTCATATCTCGCCATGGCAAACAGTGAAACTGAAGTCAGTAAACCTGATAGTTTTGTGATCCCTCACAAAGTAAAAGATGGCCATAAAAGTTTGTGGGATTGTTCACTAACCCTCTTTTAGGCGGGATTCTGACTTGGAGGCGTTCAGTCCTAATTTGCTTCGCTCCATTGACTCCTCAGCCAAGCATGTACAGCAAATGTCTGGTTCCTCTCATACTGAGCAGGTTTACTATTGCAACAACACTTTGTACCATCAGAAGATCGACCATCTTTGCCCGCTTTCACCTATTCATGATCAGTTCTGTACTACATAGTCAACCCATAGTCAGGCGTACTGCTGGGTTAATTTACAGGCAATATCTGTGACCTTGCTTTTGCCTATATCCTTGTACGGATATCACAAAATGGAGAGCCTTTTGCTTTTTATTGACCATATTAGTAATATGCTACCCGCTCGCTCCCAGGAAAAGTTTGCTCAGCTTCTCACATCATAGGAAATTTGTATTGATTCAACAGGCAAGTTAACGCACTCATTGGTTTTTCAGTGGAAGTGAGAACTCCTGTTGCGGCCCCGCTAAGAATAGGTTTACTTTGCCATTAAAATACTTTTCCCTCTACTTCTTTTTCTCAGAAAATATATTAGGATAAATGATTGTTTGAGTGATGGTGTGGTGTGGTGGATGGATGGGAGGCTGAGAGGGGGAGTGTGATGGATAGAAGGAAGGATGGGGGTGGGTGTGATGGATGGGAGGAGGGATGGGAGGGTGTGATGAATGGGGGGGACGTGATGGATGGAAGGAGGGATGGGGGGGTTATGATGGATGGGAAGGAGGGAGGGGGGTGGGTGTGATGGATGGGAAGGGGGGGGTGGGTGTGATGGAGGGAGGGTTGGGAGGGTGTGATGGATGGGAAGGGGGGGGTGGGTGTGATGGAGGGAGGGTTGGGAGGGTGTGATGGATGGGAGGGGTGGTGTGATGGATGAAGGAGTGATGGGGGGGGTGTGATAAATGGGGAGGGTGTGATGGATGGAAGGAGGTTTGGGGAGGTGGTATGATGGATTGAAGGAGGAATGGGAAGGAGAGGTGTGATGGGTGGAAGGAGGGAAGGTGGGTGATGGATGGGCCCAGGTGAATAAAGATCAGCTAATCTTCCTACAACTATCAGTGTGTCTTTCAACACCTGTGTGTAGTTGCTGTATGTGAATGCTGGGGTGAAGGACTGGATCACAGCTACGACTGCTATACTATCCTATGGTTGGGGAAGGGGCACTTTTGGATTGGATGTTCTTCATCGTGATAAGTTTGCTGACACTCTCTGTTCAGGATTAGGGTGAGCCAGCAATTGAAGCAAATTCTAGTTGTGGTGTTAGACTTAACAGGTTGGGACTCTTCCCCAGAAAAGAGAAGGCTGAGGGTGACCTGATAGCGCTTTGTAAAATTGAACTTTATCTGGAGATGCTGGTGTTGGATTGGGGTTGGCACAGTAAGAAGTCTCACAGCACCAGGTTAAAGTCCAACAGGTTTATTTGGTAGCACGAGCTTTTGGAGCGCTGCTCCTTCATCAGGGGTGAGTCACCTAATGAAGGGGAGCAGCGCTTCGAAAGCTCATGCTACCAAATAAACCTGTTGGACTTTAACCTAATGTTGTGAGAATCCTTACTAAAATTGAATTCAAATGCCACTTAGCTGCACTCCGGACTCCCTTCATGGCTGTTGTTTTTGGGTCTGCAGTCCTGATGACGTTGGTGCGTCTGATGGGCTGCCAGTCTCAGATTGGCCAGCAGCTTTTCGAGTTTTAAAGTTTACTTATCAGTCACAAGTCAGCTTGCATTAACACTGCAATGAAGTCACCGTGAAAATCCTCTAATTGCCACACTCTAGTGCCTGTTTGGGTACACTGAGGGAGGATTTAGCACAGCCAATGCAGCTGACCAGCATGTCTTTGGACTATGGGAGGAAACCAGACCAACCAGAGGAAACCCACGCAGACACGGAGAGAACGTGCAAATTCCGCACAGACGGTGACCCAAGCCGGGATTGAATCTGGGTCCCTGGCTCTGTGAGGCAGCAGTTCTCGCCACTTGTTGGAATAGATAGACGTGGAGAAAATACTTTAGCTTGTGAGGGAATTCAAGACTAGGGACTATAAATAGGACGGAATGGTGGCACAGTGATTAGCACTGCTCTTTCACAATGCCAGGGACCACCAGGGAGGTGGTGCTGATAAAGTGAGATGAAGTAGGGTGGGAGGAGTCTCATGTAGAACATATGTGGCCATGGACCAGTTGGGCCTAATGGCTTGTTTCTGTGCTGTAAAATGTGATGTGTTTATCATTCATTAATGAGATAGGTAGTTCTGCTGTGAAATCACTCCAGCGTACAGAGTCAGGCCCAAGTGAGTTTGAGTTACTGTCTCCGTTTTGTTGGATCCTGTAGGACTGCTTCCCATCCATCAGCTGAGAAGCAATGTAGGCAGATGAGCTGCAGCGTGAGTCAGGCTGTTTGGTGACTGCTGTTTATTCCTTCCCCATGACCTTCGTGTTGAATCTCTCTTTGTGCAATCGTATCCCACGTGCTTAGACAAAGTAACTACTTCTGAAATGACCACCAGCCTTTTCAGCGATGAGTCCAGATGCATACCTGGTGTCTTTAGTTTTTGAGATGATGGTTTTAAAATAGAGGGCATACTGTGGTCTTAAGCACCAATTACTTAGATGCCTGAACATTTGTGAAATAATTGTCAGTCTATCCCACACCCTGGTTCTTAGACAGATAGACTGATGTTCTAAAATGTCAGGTGTGGTACCATGGCACAGTGGTTAGCACTGCTGTCTCACAGCGCCGGGGACCAGGGTTCGATTCCTGGCTTAAATCATTGTCCGTGTGGAGATTGCACGTTCTCTCTGTGTCTGCATGGGTTTTCCTCCAGGTGCTCCAGTGTCCTCCCACATGCTGGTTAGCTGCATTGGCCATACTAAATGCTCCCTCAGTGTACCCAAACAGACGCCAGAGTGTGGCAACTGGGGTTTTCCACAGTAACTTCATTGCAGTGTTAATGTAAGCCTACTTGTGACGCTAATAAATAAACTTTAAAACTTTAAAAACATTCTAGAATGGAAAGGGTTACATCTTTGCTGTCAATGGTGGGGCTGCTCAACACACAACTATCAGCAAACTGTCCAACAGAAACAGAAAATGCTAGAAACACAAAGCAAGTTGGACACAACTCCCACACTGGAGAGTAGTGATAGGGACCTGAAGCCATTCAGCCCCCCCAACACTTGTTCTGCTATTTGCATATATCAAGGATGATTTGTATCTTAATTCCAATCATCTGCTTTAGTTCCATATCTCTTGTCTGACAAAAATCTATCATCTGTTTTAAAATGTTCAAAACGCGCCCACACCCCTCTGCAGCCTCAGCAGCTTTCTGGGGAAGAGTCAGGACATTGTGCGCATCGCCTAAATTATTGTCTCTTTTCTCCACAACTACTTTGTATGCCTGTAGATGTTTCCAATCTTTTGTTTCACATTTCTGGCATATTGTATGTGGATTTATGGCTTGGAATATATATTATAATTCAGGTCAGAAATGCCAAAGTTTTCTGTAGTCCGCCTGGATCTTAAGTTTTGCCATTTGAATTTGGCTAAGGTAGGTATGAGATGTTTCACTTCAGGTCTGATTCGAATGACCTACTAGGGAGCTTTTATCAAGCAAAGTTTATTTAAGAATATAGTTAACATGTATAGAAAGAAAATTAGGAATCCTTTTTACTAGTTGCAAACAATAAAAAAAACCCACTGTGGTATTGTTTAACCCTTGACAAGTATACAAAATATTCCAGCCAAACCACCTTCAAACAAAACCCTTGCCACAGGTTTAGCACAGAAAATATGAATGCTGACATGATGCTGGAACTTGGTCCCTTGGTTGGATGCTGCAGTTCTCTTGATGCACACACACAACAGGCAAACTTGAAGTTGGAACAGCTTCTCAAAACACCAGGGAGAGAGACTGTAGTTGCTAGCTAGCAAATCGCCAATAACAGATTTTCACTCCGGGAAGGCCAGGAGACCTGCTTCTAGCCTGACAATGAGGGCAGCTTCTCGCTGTAAACCAAAACTGAAAATAAATCCTTGGATTTTTCTGGGGAGGAACTACTTGACTTTGACTTCTTAGTCAATCTTTCCCCTCACAATACAGGGTCATTAAAAAAAACCCAGAAAATACCAGAGGTCTTGAGTAAAAATTTAAGCCATTGAAGCAGCAATAAAAGGACTTCTACTAGACAGCCTAGCAATAATGAAACCAAAAAGCTTGCTCACAAGTGCAGAGAACATGATTTTAAAAAGATTCTTCAGGATATACTAGCATCACCATGCATATATATATATATATTTACAGGCCGAGTATCCTTTATATAAATACCTCATGGCCAACTGAGTTTCAGGTTTCACATAATTTCAATCTTTGGATGCTACATATAGGCTTATGTTGTTAGACATTGCTGTAACCTGAGCTGAGGCTAGCTGTAGTCTACAATAAATAGCTAGAAAAGTAGGATTTACCACTGAATAATAAATACAGGGTGCCTCTAATTTTCTTTCGATGTGTTCACCCACAAGAATCACAAGGCAGACCAGCCTCCCATCCATTGACTCTGTTTACACTTCCTGCTGCCTCAGCAAAGCAGCCGGCATAATCAAGGACCCCACGCACCCCGGACATTCTCCCATCTTCTTCCATCGGGGAAAAAGATACAAAAGCCTGAGGTCGTGCACCAACCGACTTAAGAACAGCTTTTTCCCTGCTGTTGTCAGACCTTTGAATGGACCCACCTCGCATTAAGTTGATCTTTCGCTACACCTAGCTATGACTGTAAGACTACATTCTGTGCTCTCTTGTTTCCTTCTCTATGATGGTATGCTTTGTGTAGCGCTCAAGAAACAATACGTTTCACTGTGTGCTAATACATATGACAATAAATCAAATCAAACAGTGCAGACAAACAACTAGACTTCCCGTGCTAAAAGTCAAAGTTGAGAAAAATTCCAGTTTGGGGATGTGTTCGGGTTGCGGATAACCTGCATACAAAAGACGTGATAACATTGATTTTTTTTTCTCTTTCTAGGCTTGGTCAGAGTTCATCCGCGTGGCTGATCCCGATATAATTACTGGATACAACATTCAGAATTTTGATTTGCCGTATCTGATCAACCGGGCACAAGCGCTGAAGGTAAATGAGACATTGCATTATCAGCCACTTCTCTGTGCCTTCTTGTTTAATATGGATTTTAAGAGTGCATCTTGTATAAACTGGTCCTAATTTTACACGACAAGTTAGGTTTTCTTGTCTTTGTAACAACTGAGATTTCACATCAGGTTTTTCACCCATGCAGCCATCCAGGTGGTGGCATAGTGTTTAGCATTGCTGCCTCACAGCGCCAGGGACCTGGGTTCGGTTCCTGGCCTTGGGTCATTGTCTGTGTGGAGTCTGCACATTCTCCCCATGTCTGTGTGGGTTTCCTCCAGGTGCTCCAGTTTCCTCCCACAGTCCAAAGATACGCAGGCTAGGTGGATTGGCCAGTCTAATTCGCCCTTTAGTGTCAGAGGGATTAGCAGGGTAAATATAAATCTCTAGAATCCCTACAGTGCTGAAGGAGGCCATTCAGCCCATCGAATCTCCACTGACTCTCTGAAAAAGCACCTTACCCATGACCAACTCCATTCTGTCACCATAATCCCAGACATTTACCATGGCTAAGGTTCAGTGGATTGGCCATGCTAAATTACACCTTAGTGTCCAAAGATGTGTAGGTTCAGTGGATTGTCTGTGCGGAGTTTGTATTATTTTCCCCGCGTCTGTATGGTTTTCCTCCCACAGTCCGAAGATGTGCCGGTTAAGTGAATTGGTCATGCTGAGGTGCTCCTTAGTTTAAAGTTTGTTAGTGGCACAAGTAGGCTTACATTAACACTGCACTGAAGTTTCTGTGAAAATCCGCTAGTCACCACAGTCCGGCATGAAACACCGAACGAGAGTTTAGCATAGCCAATGCAGCAGCATGTGAGAGGAAACCAGAGTACCCGGAGGAAACCCATGTAAATGTGGGGAGAATGTGTAGACTCTGCACAGACAGTGACCTAAGCTGGGAATTGAACCCGGGTCCCTGGTGCTGTGAGGCCATCCTTAGTATCCAAAGATGTGTAGGTTAGTGTATTAGCCATGGTAAATGCACAAAGTAAGACATTGTCTTGGAGAATCTGTGCAGATTCAATGGGCTGAATGGCCTCCTCCTGCAATGTAGAGATTCTATGATTGTTATAATTCTGGTCAGAACGCCAACATGTTTTATGAAGTCTGCCTGGATTGTAAGTTTGCAATTTAAATTTGGCTTGGGTAAACATCGTATGTTTCACTTCCGGTATGATTCAAATAATCCACGAGGGAGCTTTTATCAAACAAAGTTTATTTAAGAATATAGTTAACATGTATAGGAAGAAAATTAACAACAATTCTTACCAATTACAAACAAGAAAAAGAAAACCATGATATTGTATAACCCTTAATAAATATACAAAATGTTCCAATCGAGCAAACTTCCTTGAACAAAAACCCTTGCCACAGGTTTAGCACAGAAAATACGAATGCTCATGTGAAGCTGGAACCTTGTCCTTTGGTTGGATGCTACAGTTTTCTTGATGCACAAACAGACAAGCTTGAAGTCAGAACAGCTTCCCAAAACACCAAGGAAGAGAGAGAGACTCTAGGTATTAGTTAGGAAAGCCACCAGCAGCAGGAATATTTAATTCAGGAAGGCAAGACCTTCTTCCAGCTAGCCAGCAGAATTTCTAATACCAGGGAGAGAGAGAGAAAAACACTGCTTTTCAGTCTGTTGTCCAAACCCCTTCTAAACTAAAACAGCAGCCCAGTGCTGAAAATGAAACCTTGAATTCACTATGAAATAAAAACTGTCCAAAACGCATGACCTGCCCTGTCATAAATTCCAAGCCAATGCATGAGGCCCAGATTAAAAAATAAACAAAACCCCATTTAAATCATTGAAACAGTAATAATAGGCAGACATCCCGGCAGTGACAGAGTGGCACAGTGGTTAGCACTGTTTGCCTCAGAGCACTGGGGACCCAGGTTCAATTCCTACCTTGGGTGACTGTTTGTGCAGAGGCTGCAGGTTCCCCCTGTGTCTGCATGGGTTTCCTCTGGATGCTCTGGTTTCCTCCCACAGCCCGAAAGACGTGCTGATTAGGTGCATTGCTTGTATTAAATTCTCACTCGATGTACCCGAACTGGCGCCAGAGTGTAGCGACTAGAGGGATATTCACAGTAACTTCATTGCAGTGTTAATTTAAGCCTACTTGTGTCTAATAAATACATTTTTGAAAATCCCAAAGCTGCTAATTGCAGAGAACATGATTTAAAAAAAATAATTCTTAGAGGTACACTAGCATCACAAAATGATTAAGGGCACTGAATATGGCTGTGCGACTCTGGCTTCCTGGAGTCTGGCCTAAACATTGAAAGTTAGAATTGAGGGCAATAATTGTTTATAGGGGAACTGAGAATCAGCTTCGAAACTTATCTTATTATGCTGCAAGCTCTTCTCTCTTGCTTAGCTGAAAGGGGAGTTTTTAGCATTTGCTGATGTCTTTTGTGAGCTGATCAGTAAGTGGTGAGTAAGAGTAACATGATTTGCTCTTTTACTCTTAAATTACTAATTGAGCTTGTGACATTTATCCGTAGATATAAATGTAACAATCTTTTTCTGTCACTCCCTTCAATTCTAATGTTTTGGAGTGAGCTGAGGTCCACTTGATGTAGGTTAGTCATCGTCTGTTCTACATTCCCAACCCAGTGACACACTTTCTCAGGCTACCAGTGTTTAAAAAAAGGTACTAATATAGCAGCGGCACAGTGGTTAGCACTGCTACTTCACAGCGCCAGGAACCCAGGTTCGATTCCCAGCTTGGGTCACTGTCTCTGTGGAGTTTGCATGTTCTCCTCGCGTCTGCATCAGATTTCCTCCGGGTGCCCCGCTTTCCTCCCACAGTCCGAAAGACGTGCTGGTTAAGCGCATTGACCCAAAAAGGCGACTAATCTTAATGTAAACATTATTTGTAACTAAGAATAAGCAAACTTAAAAAAAATACTAATATAGGGAGAAACAGGAACAGAATGAACAAAAGGAACTGACGGAAGAAATAGAGTGGAAGGAGTGGAGGAGGGTGAGCTGTGAGGAGGATGCAGAGATGCTTCATCGTAATTTGGACAGACTGAGTGTGTGGGCATCTGCGTGGCAGTATAATATGAATAAATGTGAGGTTATCCGCTTTGGTAGCAATAATAGGAAGGCAGATTATTACTTGAAATGGGTGTAAATTGAAAGAGGTGGATACCCAACGAGACTTTGGAGTCCTCATGGATCAGCTGCTGAAAGTAAGCACACAGGTACAGCAGGTAGTAAAGAAGGCACATTGGCCTTCGTAGCAAGCGGATTTGAGTTTAGGGACAGGGATGATTTGCTGCAATTATACAGGGTGTTGGTGAGGCCACATCTGGAGTATTCTGGGCAAGTTTGATGTCCTTATCTGAGGAAGGGTGTCCTTGCTTTAGGGAGAGTACAGCGAAGATTTACCAGGCAGATTCCTGGGATGGCAGGTCTGTCATATGAGGAGAGGATTATATTCAGGGTTAGGATTATATTCATTGGAGTATAGAAGAGTGAGAGGGGATCTCATAGAAACTTATAAAATTCTAACAGGTTTAGACAGGGTAGACTCAGAAAGAATGTTCCTAATGGTGGGGGAGTCATAGTTTGAGGATAAGGGTGAAACCTTTTAGAACTGAGGTGAGGAGAAATTTCTTCAACTAGAGGATGGCGATTGTGTGGAATTCACTGTCACAGAAAGCAATTGAGGCCAAAATGTTGTTTGATTTCAGGAAGAAATTAGATATAGCTCTCGGGGCTAAAGGGACCAAGGGATATGGCGGAGGAGGAATCAGGATATTGAATTTGATGATCAGCATTGATCAAAATGAACAGTGCAACAGGCTCGGAGGGCTGAATGGCCTGGTCCTGCTTCCAACTTCTATGTTTCTATGAGTGTAAACAACAATATTTTGGAGCTGTAAAATCTACGTAAAGGACAAACCTTTTAGTTTTTCTCTTCATACCACACATTACCTGTGGTTGAGATGGAGGGCAGCTACCTTAGTCGCTGTCACTGTAATTCTTAAAAAGTTGCTAGGAGATATCAAAACCTTGAAGAGAGTACAGGAAAGATTAACTACAATGGCACTAAAGTGGAGAGATTGGAGAGGCTAGGATTATTCTCCTTAGACCAGAGAGGGTTGAGAGGAGATGAAGGCAAAACACTGTGGATGCTGGAATCTGAAACAAAAACAGAAAATGCTGGAAAGTCTCTAACCTAGATGACCCTTTGTCAGCATTCCTGAGAGGTTAAGAGATTTGATAGAGATGCTCAAAATCATGAGGCATTTTGAAAAGATAAATAAGGAGATTAAAGAACAAAGAAAATTACGGCACAGGAACAGGCCCTTCGGCCCTCCAAGCTTGCATTGACCATGCCGCTCGACTGAACTAAAACTCTCTACCCTCCCTGGGACCGTAACACTTTAGAACATAGAACATTAAAGCGCAGTACAGGCCCTTCGGCCCTCGATGTTGTGCCAACCAGTGGAACGAATCTAATGACCCTGTAACCTAAACTAATCCAATGTTACCCATATGCCTATCCACTGACCATTTGAACGCCCTTAAAGTTGGCGAGTCCACAACTGCTGCAGGCAGGGCATTCCATGCCCTTACTACCCTCTGAGTAAACAACCTACCTCTGACATCCGTCCTATAATTACCACCCCTTAATTTTAAAGCTACGTCTCCTCGTGTTAGCCATCACCATCCGAGGAAAAAGGCTCTCACTGTCCACCCTATCTAATCCTCTGATCATCTTATATGCCTCAATTAGGTCACCTCTTAACCTTCTTCTCTCTAACGAAAATAACTTCAAGTCCCTCAGCCTTTCCTCATAAGATCTTCCCACCATACCAGGCAACATCCTGGTAAACCACCTCTGCACCCTTTCCAATGCTTCCACATCTTTCTTATGCGGCGACCAGAACCGTACGCAATACTCCAAGTGCAGCCGCACCAGAGTTTTGTACAGTTGCAACATGATCTCACGGCTCCGAAATTCAATCCCTCTACCAATAAAAGCTAACACACCGTACGCCTTCTTAACAACTTTATCAACCTGGGTGCCAACTTTCAGGGATCAATGCACATGCATACTGAGATCTCTCTGCTCGTCAACACTACCAAGAGTCTTTCCATTAGCCCTGTATTCTGTACTCCTGTTACTCTTACCAAAGTGAATCACCTCACACTTTTCTGCATTAAACTCCATTTGCCACCTCTCAGCCAAGCTCTGCAGCTATCTATGTCCCTCTGCAAACTGTAACATCCATCCTCACTGTCTACAACTCTTCCGACTTTGGTGTCATCTGCAAATTTACTAACTCGTCCTTCTACACCCTCATCTAGGTCATTTATAAAAATGACAAACAGCAGTGGCCCCAGATCCCTGAGGCATACCACTTGTAACTGAACTCCAGGTTGACTATTTCCCATCAACCACCACCCTGTCTTCCATCAGCTAGCCAATTCCTGATCCAAACTGCTAAATCACCCTCAATCCCACGCATCTGCATTTTCTGCAGTAGCCTACCATGGGGAACCTTATCAAACACTTTGTTAAAATCCATATACACCACGTCAACTGCCTTACCTGTATCCACCTCTTTGGTCACCTTTACAAAGGACTCAATAAGGTTTGTGAGGCACGACCTACCCTTCACAAAACCGTGTTGACTATCCCTAATCAATTTATTTCTCTCTAGATGATTATAAATCCTATCTCTTATAGTTCTTTCCAAAACTTTGCCCACCACAGAAGTAAGGCTCACCGGTCTATAATTCCCAGGATGGTCTCTACTCCCTTTCTTGTACAAGGGGACAACATTTGCTATCCTCCAGTCTTCTGGCACTATACCTGTAGCCAATGACGACATGAAGATCCAAGCCAAAGGCTCTGCAATCTCCCCCCTAGCCTCCCAGAGAATCCTAGGGTAAATCCCATCTGGCCCAGGGGACTTATCTATTTTCATACCCTCAAGAATTGCTAACACCTCCTCCTTATGTACCTCAATCCCGTCTAGTCTAAAAGCCTGTATCTCAGTATTCTCCTCGACTACATTGACTTTTCCTGCATGAATACTGACAAAAAATATTCATTTAGTGTCTCCTATTCATGAATTTGTCAAGTTCCTGGCACCCACCACTCTCTGTATGAGAAATTTGCCTCATACCTCTCTTTTAAAGCTGTCTCTGATGGCAGAAGGGTCAGCTTAAGATGACGTTCAAATAAAAAACCAGAGTTGAGATGAGATATGTATGCGGCTAGCTGTTGTGGTCTGAAATATGATGTCTCAAGAGAAGCTGGAAGCAGAATCAATAGTGACATTCAAAAAGAATTGGATAAATCACGGAATCATAGAATCCCTACAGTGCAGAAGGAGGCCGTTTGGCCCTTTGTGTGACAACAGTCCCACAGGACCCATCATTGCAATCCTACATATTTACCCTCCTAATCCCTCTAACCTATGCATCCTGGCAACTTGACGTGGCCAATTCACCTAACTTGCACATCTTTGCACTTTGGGAGGAAACCCACGCAGAAACGGGGACAACGTGCAAACTCCACACAGACAGTGACCCAAGCCAGGAAGTGAACCTGGCTCCTTGGAGCTGTGAAGCAGCAGTGCTAACCACTGTGCCACCGTGCAGCCCATAAATACTTGGGAGAAAAAACATTGTAGGGTAATGGGGAAGACCACTCCACTAAAGAGCTGCCACACACTGACTTTGGATCATGGTAGCATAGTGGTTAGCACTGCTGCCCCACGGCGCCAGGGACCTGGGTTCGATTCCCGGCTTTGGTCACTGTCTGTCTGGAGTTTGCACGTTCTCCCTGTCTTTGCGTGGCTTTTCCTCTGGATGCTCCGGTTTCCTCCCACAGTCCAAAGATGCGCAGGTTAGATTGATTGGCTATACTAAACTGATCCTAGTTTTGGGGGATTGGCAGGGTAAATATGTAGGGTAATGGGGATATAGTGGAATTGTTGTCGGTGCAGGCTTGATGGACTGAACAGCTTCCTTCAGCACTGTAAGGATTCTATAATTCTAAATTATGGTTTTCTGTGCTGCATCATTTTACGATTCCAGCTAGTGTGTTGGTGACTGTTCAGCCAGTTTACTTTTGCATCTTGTTCAGATGCTTTAATTGTCTGGAGTTTAATTGTCTCTTTGTGTGTGAGATTAGAAATTTAGTGGGTGCATCTGTGGATAGGTTAGACAGGGACCAACTGGTAGGTCAGCCAAGTGGCTAATTTTGAATGGTGAGCCTCTGATTGTGAAGGACGCCACACCTGAGTCCAAATGTAGCCTCCTTTGATACTGGTATCCATGTATAGCAGATTCCATCAGGATAGTCAGATGTAAAAAATCTAGTTTCCACATTTACTGCATGACATTTGGAATATTGTGAGCAACTTTGGGTCCGTTTCTTAAGGAAGGATGTACTGGCCTTGGAGCGGGTCCAGAGGAGGTTCACGAGAATGGCCTCAGGAATGAAAAGCTTGATGTATGAGAAACGGTTGAGGACTCTGGATCTGTATTTGATGGAGTTTAGACTGATGGGGGAAATCTCATACCACAGAAAGCGGAAGGGGCCAGTTCGTTAGATATGTTCAAGAGAGCTGGATGTGGTCGCTGTGGCGAAAGGGATCAAGGGATATGAAGAGAAAGTGGAAGTGGGACTCTGAAAGTGCATGATCAACCATGATCATATTGAATGGTTGTGCAGGCTCGGAGGACCGAATGGCCTACTCCAGCATCCATTTTCTATGTAAATTTACAGAATACTGAAAGGCCTGACCAGAGTGGACATGGGAAACATGTTTCCACTAGTAGGACTCACAAGGATCCGAGGGCACAGTCTCAGAGTAAAAGGATAACTCTTTAGAACTGAAATGAGGAGGAATTTCTTAAGCCAGATGGTGGTGAATCTTTGGAATTCATTGTCACAGAGGAGGCAAGGTCATTGAGTGTATTAAGACCAAGATAGATAGGTTCTTGATTGGTAAGGGGATCAAAGATTACGGGGAAAGTATGGGAGAATGGGGTTGAGAAACTTATCAGCCAAGACTGAATGACGGAGCAGACTCGATGGACCGAATAGCCTAATTCTTCTCCTATGTCCTATAGTCTTGTACCTTTTATGAGTTCATATGAGATTATTTATTGTCACAAGTGGCTTACATTAACACTGCAATGAAGTTGCTGTTAAAATTCCCTCTGCCACACTCCGGTGCCTGTTTGGATACACTGAGGGAGGATTTAGCGTGGCCAGTGCACCTAACCAGTGCATCTTTGGATTTATAAGTTGACCCTCCAGCAAGCAACTGCAGCCCTCCATTCTGTGGAGTGAAGCTAGGTGAAATACTGCATGTTTCATCTGGTGTTTATTCAGCCACTCAGAAGTCCTTTGTCAAGATTTATTTCCTGAGGAAAAAGAGTGAAGAGCTGAAATATTTCTATTGCATCCTAACTTGCACTTTCCTCATTGTCTTTGAGGTGCCAGGCTGCAGTTGGAGAAATGTGACTAATATCACCGGGATTCAGTAATTTGGATAGTGGTTAAGGTCTGAATGACACACACACACACACACACACACACACACGTGGCAAGGGACACAAATGCATCAACTAATGTTACTTATCTTCATTATTGGGGTAGCTATCGTCATATATCAATCAGAGTAACTTGCATTATTTTTTAGGTGTCGACATTTCCATTCCTGGGTCGTATTCCCAGCATCAAATCTGTAAT
Source organism: Carcharhinus amblyrhynchos (assembly GCF_965287045.1). NCBI lineage: Eukaryota > Metazoa > Chordata > Chondrichthyes > Carcharhiniformes > Carcharhinidae > Carcharhinus > Carcharhinus amblyrhynchos. The sequence continues at coordinate 7,614,859 of NC_137358.1, read as the reverse complement.
CCGAGATTCCTCGTTTCAGTCTCGGCAAATGGGTCGTAGAGAGAATAAAGTGATCAACATTGAGGGAAGGGTGCAGTTTGATCTCCTGCAGGTGAGTAAAGCTCTTAAGTGTCACAGAATCCTACAGTGCAAAAGAGGCCATTTGGCCCATCGAGTCTGCACTGATGCTTGAAAGCACTGATCTGTCCACTTAATCACACTTGCCAGCACTTGGCCCATAATCTTGAATGTTATGGCGTGCCAAGTACTCATCAAGGTTCTTTTTAAAAGATGTGAGGCATCCAGCCTCCACCACACTGTCACCACCCTCTGGGTAAAAAAGTTTATCCTCACATCCTCCTGAACTTCCCACCCTTCACTTTTAATTTGATTCCTCTCGTAATTCCAACTAAGGGGAACAGCTGCTCCCTATCCATCCTGTCCATGCCCCTCATAGTCTTGAACACTTCAATCAGGTCGCCCCCTCAATCTTCTCTGTTCCAGAGAAAACAACCCAAGCCTATCCAACCTTGCTTTATAACTTAAATGTTCCAGCCCAGGCAGCATCCTGGTGAATCTCCGCTCCACCCGCTCCAGTGTGTTCACGTCCTTCCTATAATGTGTCAAGCAGAACTGCACATAGTACTCCAGCTGTGGCCTCACCAAAGTCCTGTACAACTCCATCATGACCTATCTGCTTTTGTAATCTACACCCTGATTGATAAAGGCGAGTGTACCTTATGCCTTTCTCACCATCCTATTAACCTGCCTTTCCAGCTTCAGAGATCTATGAACAAATACGCTAAGATCCCTTTGTTTGCTCTTTGGAAATTCCCAGTGTCAGACCTTTCATAGTATACTTCCTTGTCAAATTGCTCCTTCCAAAATGCATCACCTCACACTTTTCAGGGTTAAATCCATCTGCCACTTATCCACCCACTTGACCATCTCACCTATAATCTTCTTGTAACCCAGAACACTCAACCTCACTGTTAACTACCCAACCAATCTTTGTGTCATTGGCAATGCTACTGAACCTACCTCCCGCATCGTCATCTATGTCATTTATATAAATGACGAACAATACGGGGTCCAGCATGGATCCCTGTGGTGCGCCACTCGTCACTAGCCTCCAGTTATTAAAGCAGCCATCTGTCTCCACCCTTTGTCTCCTACTGCTAAGCCAATTGTGAATCCACCTTGTTGGATCACCCTGTATCCCATGTGCATTAGCCTTCTTAATAAGTCTCCCATGTGGGACTACATGAGTGGATTACTCTGCATTAGTCGTTGTGGTAATCCATTTCTTTGGTAAGGTGGGTTTTTCATGATTTTTTTATTATTGCCCTGCTGTTGAAGTATAATATTTAGTCTAGATTTTTAAGGAGGTCACAAGCATAGTGGATAGGAGAGGGTTATCTATATGGGCTTCCAGAAAGCATTTGATTAGAAGCAACAGGGAGAGAACATGGAATTGGAGACATCAATGGAATGATTGGTTGGTTGTGAGGTTGGAGACAAGAGTCAAGATAAAATGCTGTCCGACTGGCAAGGTGAAACAAAATGCACCCCCCCCCCCCGAGACTTGCAGTGGGTTCTCAGCTTTTCACAATGTGAGTAACTTGGAATATGGGACCAGAGTGCCACAAAGCCAAGTTTGCAGGTGATCCTTAAGTTAAGAGGAAGAGTATATTGTGTGCGTTGGAGGGAAGTTACAAAGTGACATGGGCAGTCCAAATGGGCGAAGTACAAGGGGCAGTATGATGTGTGAAAGTATGAGGTCATCCATTTTGGATCTAAGAGAGAATGTTTTGGAAGGTTTTCTTCTTGGTAAGATAACAGAAGCCTGGAGAAGTAAAGGCATTTGGGTGTCCACATAGATACCAAAGTTAATCAGAAGCTAATGGAATGTTGGCGTTTATCTTGTAAGAATAAGTGAGGAACTGAACCTTCAGAGCTTTAACTCAGAAGCTATCTAGAGCACTGCATGCAGAACGGAACAAGAAATAGCAAAAGGCGTGCAAGTGCTTTTCCACCAGAATGTATGCCATTCTTGAAATAGTTAAATTTAGAAGGACAGTGGCATATACTTAGCTTGTAACCCCTTGGGTTTAGTTTAAAGTTTACTTATTAGTGCCACAAGTGGTGGCAGGATGGCAGAGTGGCACTGTGGTTAGCACTGCTGGCTCACAGCGCCAGAAACTGAGGTTCAATTCCCAGCTTGGGTCACTTTTTGTGTGGAGTCAGTCTGCACGCTCTCCCCGTGTCTGTGTGGGTTTCCTCCGGGTGCTCTGGTTTCCTCCCACAGCCCGAAAGATGTGCTGGTTAGATGCATTAGCTGTGCTACATTCTCCCTCAATGTACCTGAACAGGTGCCAGAATGTGGCAACTGGGGGAATTTCACAGTAACTTTATTGCAGTGTTAATGTAAGCCTACTTGTGGCAGTAATAAATAAACTTAATTATGAATGGAATGCATTGTTTTTATAGCACGCAAAGAACAATACTGCTGCCTCACAATGCCAGGGACCTGGGTTTGAATCCTGTCTTGGTTCACTGTCTGTGTGGAGTCTGCACATTCTCCCTGTGTCTGCATAGGTTTCCCCCAGGTGCTCTGGTTTCCTCCCACAGTCTGAAATACAAGCTGGTTAGGGTGCATTGACCCAAACAAGCGCTGGAATGTGGTGACTAAGGGAATTTCACAGTAACTTCATTGCAATGTTAATGTAAGCTTTACTTGTGACTAATAAATAAAGTTCAATGTAAGCCTTACTTGTGACACTAATAAGTAAAAACTTCAAATTCATCTCATTACTGAGGAGTGTCTGTAAAACATTGGTGACTGCCCTTCAGAGCAAGCTGCTTCCTATTTGGGAATTGCCGATTGAGTTTCTGTCTTGGAAGTAACTTGCATAGCTTTTGTTTTGGTCAGGTGTTACTGCGAGACTACAAACTGCGATCGTACACACTCAACGCTGTGAGTTTCCACTTCCTGCAGGAGCAGAAGGAAGATGTTCAGCACTCAATTATCACAGACCTGCAGGTATTCATTCAGTAGCTGGATGGAAGTGTTTAATGAGGGGGGCGGGGTGGTGGTGATGATGTAGTGGTGCCATCTCTCTCAGCGGGTTAACTTGATTCTTGAATATAATTGAAGTTCCCTGTATTGAATTTTATTATAATTAGGGGGTGGCAGGTGGGGAAGTTCCTTAACAGGTCTTTGAGCTCAGTTTCAGATTTAATTTCAGAAGAGTTCTCTGAACAAGGTTCCAGCATTTGTTTCAATATTTGATTTGCTCCTGCTTTTTGTATACGGGGAATAGCCTTTTGATTTGATTTATTACTGTCACATGTATTAGCATACAGTGATAAGTATTGTTTCTTGCACACTGTACAGACAAAGCATACCGTACATAGAGAAGGAAAGGAAAGGAGAGGGTGCAGAATGTAGTGTTACAGTCATAGCTAGGGTGTAGAGAAAGATTAACTTAATGTGAGGTCGGTCCATTCAAAAGTCTGACGGTAGTAGGGAAGCAGCTGTCCTTGAGTCGGTTGGTATGTAATCTCAGACTTTTGTACTGTTTTCCGGGCGGAAGAGAGAATGTCCGGAGTGTGTAGGGCCCTTAATTGTGCTGACTGCTTTGCCGAGGCAGCGGGAAGAGTAGACAGAATCACTGAATGGGAGGCTGGTTTGTGTGATGGATTGGGCAACATTCACGGCCTTTCGTAGTTTCTTGCGGTCTTCGGCAGAGCAGGAGCCATACCAAGCTGTGACACAACCAGAAAGAATGCTTTCTATAGTGCATCTGTAAAAGTTGGTGAGAGTCATAGCTGACATGCCAAATTTCCTTAGTCTCTGAGAAAGTAGAGCCATTGGTGGGCTTTCTTAACTATAGTGTTGGCATGGGGGGAGGGGGATTAGGAGGCAGGAGACATCATAAACTTACTGTGGGCTGAATAACCTTGAACTTGTTGAGTTGCAGCCTTTCAGATATTTCACTTGGAGAAACTTTTGTGCATCCTACTCCCAGTCACATGAATAGTTGCACCTAATTGCGTGTGCCCGGACCTCTTCATTTACATTGCAATCACAGCTAAGTGGCAGAGGGAAACTGTTGCATTAAGAGAGAAGAGTGCTGCGTACAAGTGTACATATAGTGCATTTTCTTAAAATATTTTATCTAGTTTATTAATTAAAGCCCAATTTTTCACATCAGCTGAGTTTTGATGATAGAATCCATAATGCAGAAGGAGGACATTTGGACCATCAAGTCTGCACCAACTCTCTGACAAAACATCCCACCCAGGCCCTATTCCTGTGACTCCACATATTTACTCCATTAATCCCCCTAATCTACACATCTTGGGACACTTAGGGGCAATTTAGCAGGGTCAATCCACCTAACTTGCACATCTTTGGACACTAAGGGGCAATTTAGCATGGCCAATCCATCTAACCTGCACATCTTTGGAGTGTGGGAGAACATGCAAACTTCGCACAGTCACTCAAGGCTGGAATCGAACCTGGGTCCCCTGGCAGTGTGAGGCAGCACTGCCACTGTGCTACTTAACTAAGCAAGTTTAACTAAATTAAGACTTGTTTTTAATTGCAGTTTAACCTTCTACAATTGAGTGTAGCAAAATAATTTAAAATCTTTACAAAATATGGGTAGTTTGCTGAGCTGTGCACCACAGGTATCACTTGTTTCTTATTCTTTTTGTTCTCTGCTGGACCCATCTCACCATCATTTTGTTTGGTTTAGAATGGCAATGAGCAGACAAGAAGGCGGTTGGCTGTCTACTGCCTGAAGGATGCCTACTTGCCCTTGCGGCTGTTGGAGAAGTTGATGTGCGTCATTAACTACATGGAAATGGCCAGAGTGACGGGTGTCCCCCTCCCCTACCTCCTGTCACGAGGACAGCAAATCAAAGTGGTCTCTCAACTGCTCAGACAGGTATGAATCAGAACGCTGCCTTTTTAAAATTGAGCTATTAGTTGTAACTTGTAGCTGTAAGTATTTTAAAGCTATTAGTCGTGATGGTGAGTATGTCATCTGCATCCATGCGGCAAGGGGGACATCTCCAGTTTCTAGCTCCCAGCACTAATCGAACAACAATGAATGATCTCTGTTTATATTTTGTGTGGTTTTGGGGAGGAGCTGGTGGAGGATGGTTAACTTTGACAACTATTATTTCGATGTGAAGTGAAACTGGTTGGGTGTTCTAATCCTAAGCTCAGGTAAATAAATCCGATCTATGCAAGAGGCTGATTGGTAGTATGGTTTGAAGGTTGCCCCCTCGTTTCTGTAATTTAAGTTTAAATCCAGCCCAGGTTCATGAAATGAATGTTCTGTCTGCCTTTTAGCTGTAAGTGGGTTGCATAGAATCCCGTCAGTGCAGAAGGAGGCCATTCAGCCCATTGGGTCTGCACTGTCCACAATCCCACCCAAGCTCTATCCCCACAACCCCTATCCCCACATACCCAAGCATCCACCTTAGTTAGTTCTCCCTGACACAAAGGGGCAACTTAGCACGGCCAATCCACCTAACCCGCACATCTTTGGACTGTGGGAGGAAACCAGAGCACCCGGAGGAAACTCTCACAGACACAGTGAGAACGTGCAGACTGTGCGTAGACAATGTCCCAAGCTGGGAATCAAACCTGGGTCCCTGGCGCTGTGAGGCAGCAATGCTAACCACTATGCCACCATACCATATTGGTTCAGTAGGGAGTGATTTTGATGTTGATGTTTAAGATATATTTCTGGGATCATTCATTGACAACTAATTTGTTGCTGAACCAAAGAGCAAAGTGTGCAAACTGTTCTATTGCCCAGCAATACCTGTCCCGACTTGCTGAAATTAATGTTTGTCCAGCCTTCCTCACCTCTCTGCAGGCTTAGCCATGGTTAATTATATCACATATGTTCAGACAAATGAGGTGGAGTGAATCTCACAGAGACTTATAAAATTCGAACAGGGCTAGACAGGGTAGATGCAGGGAGGACATTCCTGATGGTGGGGGAGTCCAGAACCAGGGGTCACAGCCTGAGGATTCAGGGTAGACTATTTAGGAAGGAGATGAGGAGACATTTCTTTACCAAAGAGTGGTGAGCCTTTGGAATTCATTACCACAGGAAGTTGTTGATGCCAAAACATTGAATGTATTCAAGGGGCGGCTGGATATAGCACTTGGGGGTGAATAAGATCAAATGTTATGGGGAGAAAGCAGGATTAGGTTGTTGAGCTGGACGATCAGCCATGATAGTGATAGTGATGAATGGTGGAGCAGGCTTGAAGGGCCGAATGGCCTCATCCTGCTCCTGTCTTCTATGTTTCTATTCAACTCCTCTCATCCATCGTCTAACTGGGTGAGATTGTCCTTACCTGGTTCCATTCTTAACTATCTAGTCATTGCCAAAGGATCACATGAAATTACCTCTATTTGTGCCCCCGCACTATAACGTGGTGACCCTTGGCTCCTTCCTATTTAACATCTGCCTGTTGGCCCTTTGTTATGTTTTCAGATGATGTCACCATCAAGTTGGAGATCTATACTGATGGCATCTAGTTGTACCTCACCTCCATCTCTCTTGATAGCCACCACTCCACCACTCTAGACACCCCCACCCCCAACCTCAGCACTGCCTCTGGCACACTGGCAGTGCACAACTGGTCCCACTGGACTTCCTGGTAGTCACTGCTGAGTAATGCCAGTGTGCTTGGTGAGTAGTGCCAGGTGGGCAGTGCCCAATGGTCTTCCAAGCGTGGCCATTGCACCGGTAGTGATACTCAACGTTATCGCACTGCTAGTGCATTCCATGTGTTGGGATCTGAACGGGCTATCCATATTTAAATACTACTTTAAATATGCTAATCGGCCTCGCATCCTTTCTCAGTGTGAACTGGTTCACACCATTAGAAAGAGGCCAGGAGAATTGGCGCGGGTGCATCATGGAGATTTAGGCCTGCACACTATACTCTGGGACCGACGCAATCTGTTAATGGCCTGATGAAGCTGGAGAATCCCCACCATTGTCTTTGGTTGCTACCACAAACTCTATTTGAGCTATTCTGAGTGTCTGAGAATATAATCTGTCCATCCATAAGATCACTTAATTGCATGTCTGCAACATTGCCCAACTCCACCCTTTCATCAGCTCATTTGCTGGTGAAACTCTCATCTGTGTCTTTGTTAGCTCTCCAATTAACTATTGCAGTGCTTTCTTGGCTGAAGTTGCGTCATCTGTGCGCCAGAACTTCAGCTCATCTAGAATTCTGCCAGCCATGTCCAAACTGGCGTCAAATCTTGTCTGCAACACCAGTGCTTGCTGACTTGCACTGGCTTTCAGTCCAATAGCAGTTTTAAAACTCTCATCCTTGTTTTCAATTCTCTCCGTGGTCTTGGCACTTCCTTTAATCTGTAGCTCCGATAGTCCTCCAAGATATCTGCATTCCTCCATAGAATCCCTGCAGTGCAGGAGAAGGCCATTTGGCCCACTGAGTCTGCACCAACCACAGTTCCACCCAGCCTCTATCCCTGTAGCCCCACATATTTACCCTGTTAACGCCTGACACTAACGGGCAATTTAGAATGGCCAGTCAACCTATGCTGCACATCTTTGGACAGTGGGAAAAAACCCACACAGACACAGGGAGAATGTGCAGATTCTGCACAGTCAGTGATCAAGCTGGGAATCGAACCTAGGTCCCTGGCACTGTGAGGCAGCAGTGCTAACCACTGTGCAGCCCTAAATCTGGCTCCAGCCCATTCCTGCCTTTAATCGCTATACCACTGATGACGTGCAGCTGCTGAGTCCAAAACCCTGGAATTCTCTCCCTGCCTTTCTCTGCTCCTTGAAGATGCTACTTGAAATTAACCTTTGTCTCATCTTTCAATTGTCTATTTTAATATCTCTGTGCCTCGGTGTTAAACATTGTTTGATGCAGCTCTTCTGAAGTTGATATTACGACATTGGAGGTGCTTTATAAACGTAGGTGGTTGTAATACTGAGGCAACCAGGCTGCGAATAACATTGCAAGAAATGATAAATGTTGGCCTTTTCTGCTGGTGTGAGGTTGTGTAAAAGTGGTACGGCAGGGTGGCACAGTGGTTAGACTTGCTGCCTCAAAGCACCATGGTTCAGTTTTGGCCTTGGGCCACTGTCTGTGCAGAGTTTGCACATTCTCCCTGTGTCTGCGTGGGTTTCCTCCAGCTGTTCCGGTTTCCTCCCACAATCCAAAGTTGTGCAGGTTAGATGCATTAGTCGTGGTAAATTGCCGCTTAGTGTCAGAGGATTAGAATGGTGGATATGTGGGGTTATGGGGATAGGGCTTGGGTGGGATTGTGGTTGGTGCAGATTCGATGGGCTGAATGGCCTTTTTCTGCTCTGTAGGGATTCTATGAAGTGAAAGTAATGCAGGTTCCTGTGAACTTACCCCACAACCTTTGTTGCATTAAAAAAAACGGTAACTGTTACTTGAAAGAAAAAAATTTTCAAAGCATCTCCTGAGTTGATGTAGCAAAATGAGTTGCTTTATTTAATCTTCTTTGTGTTGCTAGGCAATGAAACACGACCTGGTGATGCCGGTGGTGAAAACAGAGGGTGGCGAGGACTACACTGGTGCCACAGTCATCGAGCCAGTTAAAGGGTACAGTTTGCACTGGAGAGAGTGTTTCTTTTTTCCCTGCAGGCGCTAAGAATTCTGAGTAACTGATGTAACTAGGCAAATCTATTTCCTGTGTGACTGCCACCCTGTATTCTCTTTATAAATCAATAGCTTCTATGCCAAAGGAGAACAATGTGAGGAATGGCACAATATTCGTGAGTGTTCCAGTCGCAATTAATATTGAAGGATGCTCTTTTCCTCTCTTGGTATTTAAATGTTATTAGTACATTTCAGCATAAATTTTCCATAAGAACATAAGACCTAGGAGCAGGAGTAGGCCCTCTGGCTCCTCGAGTCTGCTCTGCCATTCAACAAGATCATGGCTGATCTTTTTGTGGACTCAGCTCCACTTACCTGTCTGCTCACCATAACCTTAATTCTTTTATCGTTCAAAAACCTTTGCCTTCAAAACATTTAATGAGGTAGCCTCAACTGCTTCAATGGGTAGGGAATTCCACAGATTCACAATCCTTTGTGTGAAGAAGTTCCTCCTCAATTCGGTCCTAAATCTTCTCCCCCATATTTTGAGGCCATACCCCTAGTTCTAGTTTCATCTGCCAGTGGAAACAATGTCCCTGCATCTATCTTATGTATCCCCTTCATGATCTTACATGTTTCTACAAGATCTCTCCTCGTTCTTTTGAATTCCCTTGAGTATTGCCCCAGTCTATCAGACTGTCCTCATAAGCCAACCCTCTCAACTCTGGAATCAACCTAGTGAATCTCCTTTGCATCCCCTCCAGTGCCAGTGTATCCTTTCTCAAGTAAGGAGACCAAAACTGTACGCAGTACTCCAGGTGTGGCCTCACTAGCACCTTACACAACTGCAACATAACCTCCCTGTTCTTAAACTCCATTCCTCTAGCAATGAAGGACATAATTCCATGCAGGACATTTTATTTTAGTTTACTTATTTTTGTTCATTCGTGAGATTATGAGTCTTCCTGACTAGGCCGGCATTTATACGAAGGAGGTGAAGGAAAGTGTTAAATTAAAAGCGGAGGCGTTTAGAGTAGCTAAGAGTAGTGGGCGAGAAGAGGATTGGGAGAGGTTTAAATGTCAACAAAGATTGACAAAGAAGTTGATAAAGAAGCGTAGGAGAAACTATGAAGCTGGGCTAGCGCTTAATATAAAAAAGGATAGCAAGAGTTTTTATAAATATATAAAAAGGAAGAGGCTGGCTGGGGTGAACGTTGGTCCCTTAGAGGATGAGAAGGGGGACTTAGTGGTAGGGGATGGGGATATGGCTGAGGTCCTGAATAACTTTTTTGTTTCTGTCTTCACGGAGGAGGATGTGAATAATTTGCCGGGTGTTAGAGATGGAAAGGTGGTAGGACTGGAGGGTCTTAATGACATTACTGTTACTAGAGAGGCGGTGCTCGACAGACTGGAGGGGCTGATTGTGGACAAGTCGCCAGGACCGGATGGAATGCACCCGAGGGTTCTGAAAGAAATGGCGGAGGTGATAGTGGATGCCTTGGTGGTTATTTTCCAGACGTCGCTGGATTCCGGGGAAGTGCCGGAAGATTGGAAAGCGGCTAATGTTACGCCGTTGTTTAAGAAGGGTGCCAGGCGAAAGGCAGGGAATTATAGGCCGGTTAGTTTAATGTCTGTTGTAGGTAAAATGTTAGAATCCGTCATCAAGGAGGAAATAGCGAGGCATCTTGAGAGGAATTCTGGTGCGGCCGCACTTGGAGTACTGTGTGCAGTTCTGGTCCCCACATTACAGGAAGGATGTGGAGGCTTTGGAGATGGTGCAAAGGAGGTTTACCAGGATGTTGCCTGGTATGGAGGGGAGGTCCTATGAGGAGAGACTGAGGGATTTGGGGTTGTTTTCGCTGGAAAGAAGGCGGCTAAGAGGGGATCTTATTGAAACATATAAGATGATTAGAGGTTTAGATAGGGTGGACAGTGATAGCCTTTTTCCTCGGATGGAGAAAGCTAACACGAGGGGGCATGGCTTTAAATTAAGGGGGGGTAGTTATAGGACGGATGTCAGGGGTAGGTTCTTTACCCAGAAGGTGGTGAGGGATTGGAATGCCCTGCCTGCTGCGGTTGTAAATGCGCCTAGTTTGGGGGCGTTTAAGAGATCCGTGGATAGGTTTATGGACGAAAAGGGATTGGTTTAGGTTAGTGGGTCATTGTTTTTTAACTGGTCGGCGCAACATCGTGGGCCGAAGGGCCTGTTCTGCGCTGTAATGTTCTATGTTCTATGTTCTATGAATTGCTTGATAGAGCAGACGCAGCACGGTTTCGTTAAAGGGAAGTTGTGTCTGACAAATTTACTGGAGTTCTATGAGGATGTGTCTAGGGCGGTGGATAGAGGAGAGCCGGTGGATGTGGTCTTTCTTAATTTTCAGAAGGTGTTTGACAAGGTACCTCACAAGAGGTTATTGCAGAAGGTCAGGGGACATGGAGTTGGGGGTAGGGTGTTAGCGAGGATAGAGGATTGGTTGTCAAATAGGAGGCAGAGAGTGGGGGTCAATGGGTGCTATTCGGATTGGCGGTTGGTGACTAGTGGAGTGCCCCAGGGGTCGGTGCTGGGGCCTCAGCTATTTACCATTTATATAGATGATCTGGAGGAGGGAACTGAGTGTATGGTGTCGAAATTTGCTGATGACACCAAGATTGGTGGAACGGCAAATTGTGCGGAGGGTGTGGAGAGTCTACAGAAGGATCTAGATAGGCTGGGCGAATGGGCCAGGAAATGGCAAATGGAATTTAATGTTGGCAAGTGCGAGGTGGTCCACTTTTGTAGGAATAATGGTAGGAAGGATTATTACTTACGTGGCGAAAAACTGCAGCATGCGACGGTGCAGAGGGACCTTGGGGTCCTTGTGCATGAGTTGCAAAAACCCAGCTTGCAGGTGCAGCAGGTGGTCAGGAAGGCGAATAGGATGCTGGCCTTCATAGCGAGGGGGAGTGAATATAAAAGTAGGGAGGTCTTGCTGCAGCTGTATAGGGCATTGGTGAGGCCACAGCTGGAGTACTGTGTGCAGTTTTGGGCGCCGTACTTACGCAAGGATATTTTGGCCTTGGAGGGAGTGCAGAGGAGGTTTAATAGGCTGATACCGGAGTTGAGGGGGTTGAGCTATGAGGAGAGGCTGAATAAACTAGGCTTGTACTCGTTAGAGTTTAGAAGAATGAGGGGAGATCTCATTGAGACGTATAAGATGATGAATGGGATGGATAGGATAGAGGTGGAGAGACTCTTCCCGCTCAGAAAGGATAGTAGGACTAGGGGGCACAGCCTCAAGATAAAGGGGGGGCGGTTTAGAACGGAGTTGAGGAGGAACTTCTTCACTCAAAGGGTGGTGAATCTCTGGAATTCTCTGCCCGTTGAAGTGGTGGAGGCTGCCTCGCTAAATATTTTTAAGACGCGGGTTGATGGGTTTTTGATAAGAGAGGGGATTAAGGGTTATGGGGAGAGGGCGGGAATGTGGAACTGAACCACAACAGATCAGCCATGATCTTATTGAATGGCAGGGCAGGCTCGAAGGGCTAGATGGCCTACTCCTGCTCCTATTTCTTATATTCTTATGTTATTCTCTTATTGCCCATCCACGAAGATGGGAGATAGGATGGCACAGTACTAACTGCTGCTTCACAGCACCAGGGTCCTGGATCTGATTCCTGGCTAGGGTCACTGTCTGTATGGAGTCTGCATGTTCTCTCCAGGTGCTCCAGTTTCCTCCTACAGTTTGGTTAGGTGCATTGGCCAGGCTAAATTCTCACTGTGTACCTGAACAGGCACTGGAGTGTGACGACCAGGGGATTTTCACAGTAACTTCATTGCAGTGTTAATGTAAACCTACTTGCGACATTAATAAATAAATTTCAAACTAACTGCCCTTGGGAAGGTGGTGGTGAGTTGCTTTCTTGAGCTGCTCCACACCGTGTAGTGTAGGTACATCTACTGTGCTGTTAGGGAGGGGATTCTGGGATTTTGAACCAGTGACTGTGAAGAAATGGCAATATAGTCCAAAGTCAGTATGGTGTGCGACTGTGAGGGGATCTTCAAGGTTTGATTCAATTTTATTTGATTTATTATTGTCACATGTATTTGTTAATATAAAGTGAAAACTATTATTTCTTGTGCACTATACAATCAAACCTTACCGTTCATAGGGAGGGAAAGGAGATAGCTAGGGTGTAGAGAAAGATCAACTTAATGTGAAGTAGGTCCATTCAAAAGTCTGACAGCAGCAGGGAAGAAGGTGTTCTTGAGTCGGTTGGTCCTCAGACTTTTGTATCTTTTTCCTGACGGAAGAAGATGGAAGAGAGTATGTCCGGGGTGCACGAAGTTCTTGACTGTTGGCTGCTTTGCTGAGGCAGCAGGTAGTATAGACAGTGTCAACAGTTGGCGGTGCTCCCATTTGTCTGCTGCCTTTGTCCATCTAGACTCGGTGTCCCAGTTCCCCTCACTCTGCTCATGGTTGAGATACTGAGGCCAGTTGTGTCACTGTGCACAGATCTCCTTGTATTCATACCAAGATTAGAGTCTAAAACCTTCTGTAAGTCTTAGCTAATGTTTTGCTTTAGCCAGCTGAGCCATTGTGGGAGCTCTGTTGAGATATATGACAGTCCGTAGGGCAAGTCAAGTAAATTGCCAACCAGCGTCGTGCTTTACGTGTCTGTTCTTCTTATGGCCAAGAAAGGGATTGAAAGCCTCATTTCTCCAGTCTATGACAAACATTAATATTTATTTTTAAAACATAAAACATCTATCCTATCCAAGTTTATTTTAATGGCTGCACTGTGTGTTCTGCACTTCTGAAAGTGTAATCTTCCTTTTCTACTCCTCCAGGTATTATGATGTCCCCATTGCAACTCTGGATTTTTCCTCCCTATATCCGTCTATAATGATGGCACATAATCTCTGTTACACTACCCTGCTGAAGCCAGGTGCTGTGGAGAAATACAAGTGAGTTATGATATTTTTCAAAGTTAGTATGTCGTTCTTTTTTATTCATTCACAGGATGTGAATGAATAAAAAGCATTTGTTGCCCATTCCTAATTGCCTTTGAGCTGTGGCTTGCCAGGCCACCCATATTGCTGTGGATTTGGAGTTGCAAGTAGACCAGACCAGGTAAGGACAACAGATTTCCTTCCCTAAAAGGCCATTAGTGAACGACAATAAGAAATAAGTAAAGTTTATTTATTAGTCACAAGTGAGGCTTACATTAACATTGCAATGAAGTTACTGTGAAATTCTCCTAGTCGCCACACTCTGGGTCACCGCACCTAATCAGGTTATGGTTTCATAGTTATCAGGAGACTTTTGATTCACGATTTTTTAAAAATTGTATTTAAATTTCACCATCCGCCATGGTGGGATTCGAACCTGGGTCCCCAGCTCGGACGAAGCATTATCCAGACTTGAAACGTTGGCTCTGTTCTCTCGCCACAACTGCTGTCAGACTGGCTGAGATTTTCCAGCATTTTTCTGTTTTTGTTTTGGATTCCAGCGTCACGGTACTTTGCCTTTATCCCCAGGGCACTACCCTCAATCTCTGAATTACTGAACCAGTGACAATACCACTATACCATTGCCCCTGCCCATCCCTCCCCTCCCCGCCTTTAACATGATAGTTCAGACAGCCTCAATTGGTGCCGCTAGGTCTCTTTATTGCTGAACTGTCTATTCAGCTACCCTGATTTGAGATTTTCTCCTTTCTTCCCCGTTGCTTCTGAAAGTGTCAACTCAGTTCCAGCTACTCTTGATGTGTAATCCTCGATGGTGTGACAACTCACCATTGCTGACAAGTCTGACCCTGACTTTGTCTGATTGCTGTAAACAGAACAGTCTTCACTTGGTGTGGAAATCCTGTGTTTTCTTTTTCAAAACTGTCCTTCAGTCTTGAGTCATTGTTGCCAGTTGTCATGATGTCATGGGAGGGACCACTTTTCCCCTCAGTAGTGGGGGTCAGTAACCAGGGGGCATTGACTTAAGGTAAGGGGCAGGAGATTTAGAGGGGGCTTGAGGAAACATTTTTTCACCTAGAGTGTGTTGGGGATCTGGGGAAAAAATATTTATTAGTCACAAGTAAGGCTGCAATGAAGTTAGTGTGAAATTCCCCTAGTCACCATGCTCCGGCACTTCTTCGGGTCAATGCCCCTAATCAGTGCGTCTTTCGGACTGTGGGAGGAAACCGGAGCACCCAGAGGAAACCCACGCATACACAGGAAGAACATGCAGAGTCCACACAGACAGCGACCCAAGCTGAGAATCGAACCCTGGTCTCTGGCGCTGTGAAGCAGCAATGCTAACCACTGTCTTTCTCTCTCTCCCCCTGTCCCCCCAAAGGGCGGTAGAGACGGGAACCCTCACCACATTTAAAAAAACATTTGAATGAGCGTTTGAAATACCTGGCATACAAGACCAAGGACCATGGGATTAGAATAGATAGGTGCTTGATGGATGGTGCAGGCATGATAGGCCGAAGAGCCTCGTTGTCCTGTAAAGCTCTATCACTCAAAGACTATAGACTTCGGATTACTAGCTGGTGACATAAAACACATCTGGAATAGTAGCAGTGGTGGGGCTCAATTTTCTTTGATGGAGGACATGTATTTAATATTTATCAACCCCTTCAACCATTTCCCCTTCAAGCTTTTCTTCGGATCAATTCATCAAGACTCCAACAGGTGACCAATTTGTCAAGGCTTCGGTACGAAAGGGCTTGCTTCCAGAAATCTTGGAGAACCTCCTGTCTGCAAGGAAGAAGTGAGTATGGCGGCCTGAGTGTTTAGTCAAGATGTATCTGTTAATTCAGTAGCTGATTTGTTTAGGAACTGAGAGATACTGAAGTTCAGGTAAATCTCCTTACTAGCTAGCTTGGTCAAGTTTTACTTCATTGACCGAGGTAATTAGCAAAAGCCCCAGAGGCGAGTTGGGAGGCATTTGTCTTTTTATGCTGTGAGTTATTATAAACCTGAATGCACTGTCTGATAGGTTAGATTGATTTCTGGGAGGGGGTAATTAAGGGTGTCTACACACACCACACATCTCTTCTATTAACCTGAAGTCTGAAATTAGTAAATTTAAAAAGTAGAAATATTCTCGTGAAATTTTGTAATTATCTATTCCTCTGTTGTTGCTAAAAAGACAGATGTTGCTGGATCTTTCTGTCTTTATGGGGGGATTGATTTGATTTAACATTATTGTCACATGTTTAGGTTGATTGGCCATGCTAAATTGCCCCTTAGTGTCCTGGGATGTGTAGGTTAGAGGGATTTGCGGGGTAAATTTGCAGGGTTGTGCATATAGGGCCTGGGATGGGATTGTTGTCGGTGCAGACTTAATGGGCCGAATGTTCTCCCTCTGCACTGTGGGGATTCTGTGATTCTACGTGACATGATATGTATTAGCATACAGTGAAAAGTATTGTTTCTTATGCGCTATACAGACAGAGCATACCATTCATAGAGAAGGAAATAAAAGTGCAGAATATAGTGTTACTGTCATAGCTGGGGTGTAGAGAAAGATTAACTTAGTGTAAGGTAGGTCAATTTAAAAGTCTGATGGCAACTGGGAAGAAGCTGTTCTTGAGTTGGTTGGTACATGACCTCAGACTTTTGTATCTTTTCCTCGATGGAAGAAGGTGGTAAAGAGAATGTCCGCGGTGTGTAGGGTCCTTAATTATGCTGGCTGCTTTGCCGAGGCAGAAGGAAGTCTAGACAGAGTCAATGAATGGGAGGCTGGTTTGGGTGATGGATTGGGTTGCATTCATGACCTTTTGTAGTTCCTTGCGGTCTTGAGCAGAGCAGGAGCCATACCAAGCTGTAATACATTCAGAAAGAATGCTTTCCACAGTGCATCTGTAAAAGTTGAGTGAAATAAACCTGTGCTATCCAACATTTAGAAGAATGAAAAGTGATCTCGTTATATAAGATGCTTAAGTGGGTTTGTTGGATTAGCTGCTAAAATTATGAAGACGATGGATAATTCCTTGGAACTTAGAAGGTTCAGGTATAATTTGACCCAAGATTTGGAGATGTTAAATGGACTAGATAGGCTAGATCGAAAAGATAGGTAGATTTCTGCAGATTTGGGAGGATTAGAAGACATCATCTAAAAGATAGCGCCAGATCTTTCAGGAGTGAAATTAGGGACCACTTCTGCATAAAAAAAGATAGTAGATGTTGAGGTGTATTGTGCCATTTGGGGCGTCCAATCCCTGGAACAATTAAGTAATTGTCACTTCGTCATCTCTCAACACAAGAGCAAAGGCAGAACTAAAAAAAGAGACGGACCCATTCAAGCAAAAGGTTCTCGATGGTCGTCAATTCGCCCTGAAAGTCAGTGCAAATTCGGTGTACGGGTTCACTGGAGCACAGGTTGGCAAACTACCTTGCCTGGAAATATCGCAGGTGAGTTTTGATTTTTTTTGTATTCTTACTCTGCCTGTCACCATCCCCTCCTGTCTTCCTTTATGTTCCACTTTCAAAAGAAGCCTGCAGAGTGGCTAGTTTCAAATTTTCCTTGCTATCTAAACATTAGCACAGCAGGTGAGATTCTGTTTTACCAAACTGTTTGGTTTAGGAAGGATTTTGTGATGACCTCAGTCAGGTAAATGAGGTTGGCCTGCTTGAGTATGAGCTCCCTTGATTAAGTCCTTTTGTGCTTGCTTGGGCAGCACATATACTAAAATTGGAATGAAACAGAGAAGATTAGCATGGCCCCTGCACAAGGATGACTCGCAAATTCGTGAAGCATTCCATTTTCTTTATTGAAAAGAAATCCCTGATTGAGTCCTAATTGATGGCCCAATCAGGGAGCCTCATGTTCTCTATTTACAGAAGGTGTGTCAGTCTCTCTGCCTGCTGAAGCAGGGAGCACACGGAGAGTACTCTAATGTGCAGTATGTCTCGTAAACAAAGGAACTTTTGGTGACGGGACCTTCATATCCGTGGATTTGTTACAGATTTCGTATAAGTTTATGTTTGCAGGGAAGGGTTTTTATGATCCCAACTGTCCCAGATTAATTCACATGTCAGGAGACACAGGAATTGATGGGTTCTTGTAGTCATACTCTCATAAGTGGTGGTTGTACATTTATGGAGCTGGGCCAGTAAGGTAAGGTTAATTTAGGTAATTGAACAAAATCAACCCTGGAAGTTGCAGAAAATTGACCCCAAACATTGCTGGATTGACATAAACTGGTGGGGGTTTTTCTTATTCATTGTTAGGGCATGAACATTGCTGGCTGGCCAACGTTATGTTTAAAGTTTATTTATTTGTATCACACCTAGTCTTACATTAACACTGCAGTGAAGTTACTGTGAAAATCCTCCAGTTACCACACTCCGACCCCTGTTCGGGCACCCTGAGGGAGAATTTAGCATGGCCAATGTACCTAACGAGTACGTCATTCAGATTGTGGGAGGCAGCTGGAGCACCTGGGTGAAACCTACACAGACACAGGGAGAATGTGTGTTGGAATGTAACCGGTGACAACTTTGTATTGGATGTAATGTGACTAGTGGTAACAAGATGTAAGGGTCAGCTGATCCAGTAAACCATTAGAGAATGATGTAATAATCAGCTGACTCACTATAAATAAGAACATGTGTAGAATTGTGGGAGAGTTTGGAGTGGCCCAGGGCGAGGCCCCAAGTTTGGAGTAATGAAGTTTCTTTGCTAAGCCCTTTCTTTGATTTATAAAGTTGGAGTAAGTTTTATTCTGTTTTTATTGCCTGCATTTGAAGAGTGACTTCTGAAGACACGACGTGCAGACTCCAAACGAAGAGTGACTCAAGCTGGGAATGGAACCCTGGTCCCTGATGCTGTGAGGCAGCAGTGCTAACCGGTGTGTCACAGTGCCCACCTTTAATTGCCCTTGAGCGGGTGATGGTGAGCTGCATTCTTGAACGTCTGCAGTCCACATACTGTGGGTTGAGTGCCATTCAGGGAATGAACTTACCAGTTCTGCCCAGGCTTGCCCACAGATGACTCCAATCTTGAACACACACAGCTCAGTGTTCAGGCAATTGTTTTGAGAAGGTAATTGCCCACTATCTCCCCTCAGGAGTGGGCCTGATCAGAATTGCTGGTAAGCCAAGAACAACATGAAAAGGTAGAGTGAAGTGTTGGTAATGATCCATCACTGTACCCAGTATGTTTAATATTAGCATGGTGGTTAGCGCTGCTGCCTCTCAGCGCCGGAGACCCGGTTTCAATTCACAGCTTGGATCACTGTTTGTGTGGAGTCTGCACGTTCTCCCCGTGTCTGCGTGGGTTTTCTCTGGGTGCTCCAGTCTGCCCCCACAGTCTTAAAGATGTGCTGGTTAGAGTGCGTTGACTCGAACAGGTGCCGTGGTATGGGAACGAGGGAAATTTCGCAGTAACTTAGTTGCAACGTCAATGTAAGCTGTATTTGTGACAAATAAATAAACTTAAACATAATAGGATGGGATTTCCTGGCCACGCTCGCCCCATGTCCAGAAAATCCCATCTGATGTCATGGTCCATGTCCCACCTGCCACGATTTCTGTGGCTGGCGGGCTGGCAAAATTCTGCCCAACGTCTCTCATATCCATGGGGCAGCATAGTGGTTAGCACTGCTGCCTCACAGCGCCAAGGACCTGGGCTCGACTCCTGGCTTGGGTCACTGTCTGTGTGGAGTTTGCACATTCTCCTTGCGTGGGTTTCCTCCGGGTGCTCCGGTTTCCTCCCACAATCCAAAGATGTGTGGGTTAAGTGGATTGGCCATGCTAAATTCTCCCTCAGTGTCAGGGGGACTAGCAGGGTAAATACATAGAGTAATGGGGAAAGGGCCTGGGTAGGATTGTGGCCAGTGCGGACTTGATGGGCTAAATAGTCTCTTTATGTCCAGTAGAATTCTATTCTATGATCTATGCTGAGAATCTCAGCTACGATTTGATTTCCCCGCACATTTTGGTTCTTATCTCCATCATGCTGAGGTGTTAAGGAGGTATTGAGCTGTTGGAAGGGGGAGAAAAAAATTTAGAGAACAGTCTTGCAAACCTTATCTCAATCAGCTGTTGGGCAACATTGACTGAAGTGTGCCAGACGTGTTACCCAGGCTGTTTCTCGTGACTTGAAAATTGCGTGGCGTTAGGGAGGAGGCTAAGAGCGTTGCCTGAGAATATAATATTTCGGTATTGTATGCAATTGTGCAATGGAACTAAATTAACATCGTAGAGCTTTTCTTCTAAGAATTTTGGTTCATTTAAGGATGAGTAAAAACTTAAAGACTAAAAAAGGAAATGTTTGCTTAATTGATGCAATAGTAGCATGGGAACCATCTGAAGTGTTGAAATGTTTTAGAAGGCAGTTTCTCATCAAGAACAGATTCTACAATGCGGAGATTTTTTAAAAAGGCTATTACAGATATTTGTAAATGGATATAAATGTCTGAGCTGTGTGTAGTCTGGAGGTTGCAGTTTTGCGATGACTCTTGTCATATGCTCTCAGAAGGGAGACTGTGGTTAAGCTGTGCAGGAAGTTGTGTTAAGCAGGATAAGATGTTATAAATCTGTTTGTCAGCAGCATGTCTTTGCTCTCTCTCTTCTTCCCAAAGAGTGTCTCTGGAACTTTTCTTGGTGCTCCAGACACATGGATTACTGCGGTTGTTTCATGTCGTATTGCTGTCCTTCACAGCAACATCATCTTTTCTTTCTGTAGCGTCTTTGAGATAAAACATCCCAAGGCTCATCTCATGAGTGTAATCAAACACAATTTGTGACCGGGCCATATGAAATATTAGGACAGGTAACTAAAAGCTTGATCAAAGTGGTGGATTTTAAGGGAGGAGAGGGAGCAGTGCGCATTTAGGGAGGGGATTTAGTTGCTGTTGCCTTGGCAGCTGAAGGTTTTTCTAGCCCTTGCACTTAACTGAAAGTCCCTTGCCTCATTGAAGGCTGTTAATGAAGCAGTGTCAATGCTTGGGAATGCAATGGCCTAGTGGTATTATTGCTAGACTATTAATCCAGAAACTCAGCTAATATTCTGGAGACCCGGGTTTGAATCCCACCACAGCAGATGGTGGAATTTGAAATCAATAAAAAAAAATTATCTGGAATTAAGAATCTACTGATGACCGTGAAACCATTATCGATTGTCAGAAAAACCCATCTGGTTCACTAAGTCCTTTGGGGAAGGAAATCTGCAGTCCTTACCTGATCTGGCCTATGTATGACTCCAGAGTCACAGCAATGTGTGGCTGATTCTCAACTGCCCTGTAGGGCAACTAGGGATGGGCAACAAGTGCTTGCCAGCCAGTGACAGCTATTCCCACGAATGAATTACAAAAAAAATATATGTGCACAGAGGCCAGGACTGGGGCAGATTGGAGATCTTGGTAGGTCGTAGGACTGCTGGAGGGTTTGAGGGGTGGAAGGATTTGAACACAATTTTGAGAATTTTAATATCCTTTTGTTGGGGCGTTGTTTCACTGGCACTTTCACTTGATCAACACCATCTATCATGGCTGAGTCCCAATCTTTAAGCACCATGCACGTTTTCGGGAAGGACTGAGATTGCCAGTGGGAGGGAGAACTGGCTGATTTCAACCTCCGGAATTCAGGCCAGTTTTGGTGCCCCAGTACTTGCTCCGGCCAAGATGAAAAAACTCCGTAAAGCCTGAGAACAAACCAGAGCTTTTCCTGGAGCATGTTTACACTGGGGCGAGGAAATTCAGTTAGGTGCAAGGATGAGAAAAGCTTTTAATGTGGTAAAATGTCCCCCCCAAGGCGATTTCATAAGCGTTATCAAATAAAATTTGACACACAGCCTCATACAGAGATAAATTGTAGAAACTCTACAGTGCAGAAAGGGGCCATTCAGCTCTTCAAGCCTGTACCGACAACAATTCCTCCCAGGTCCTATCCCTGTAATCCCACCTGTTTACCCCGCTAATACCTCGAACCTACGCATCCTGAGACACTAAGGGGCAATTTAGCATAGCCAATGCACCTAACCTGCACATCTTTGGAGTCTGGGGGGAAACTGGAGTACCTGGATGAAACCCACGCAGACTCGGAGAGAACATGCAAACTCCACACAGGCGGTGACCCAAGCCAGGAATTGAACTGAGTCTGTGGAGCTGTGAGACAGCAGTGCTAACGGCTGTGCCACCGTGCTGCCCATATGAGGACAGGTGACCAAAAGCCTGGACAAAGTATCCTGATGTCAGAGACAGAAATAGAGAAGTGGAGAGGTTTAGAAAGGAAATTCTGGAGCTAAGGACCTTGGCACTTGGAGGCATAGCCACCAATTACAGAAGATGTGCGCAAGGGTAAAAATAGAAAGAGCGCAGAGATTGGGTAGCTTGTAGAGTCAGAGGAGGTTACAGAGACATGGAGGGAATAAGCGCATGAAGGAGTTTGAAAACAGAGATGAGAGTTTTAAAATGGTGATATTACTGAACTTGGAGACAATGTAAGTCAGAGGACTTGAGTGATGGGTGAATGGAACTTAATGCGATACAACCAGCAAAGCTTTGTATGAGCTCAGGTTCATGTAGGGTGGAAGACAGAAGGCTGGCCAGGGCAGTGTTATTGGAATAGTAACATTAGTGTGGCACAAATACCAGGCAATGACTGTCCACAAAAGAGAGAACCGAACCGAACCATCTCCCCATGAAATTTAATGACATCACCATTGCTATCAACACCTTGGGGGGTACCATTGAGCAGAAACTGAATTGGACTAGTCAGACAAGTACCATGACCACAAGAACAGGTGAGAGGCTAGGAACTCTGCAGTAAGTAACTCACCTCCTGACTCCACAAAGCCTGTCCATTATCTACTAGGCACAAGTCAGGAGTCTGATGGGATACTGCCTGGATGAACACAGCTTCAATGACACTCAAGAAGCTTGACACCATCCAAGACAGAGCAGCCTGCTTGATGGCATCCCATCCACCACCAACCGTCACTCCCTCGCCACCAACTGTCACTCCCTCCGCCGTTGGTAGCAGGGTGTACAGTCTACAAGCTGAACTGCAGCAAGTCATCAGGGTTCCTTCAGCAACATCTGATCCTGCAAGCTCTACCATTTAGAAGGACAAGGGCAGCATAAGCCTGAGAACATCATCGCCTACAAGTTCTGCTGAAAGTCCCTCACCACCCTGAGTTGGAACAATGTTGGCCCTCCTTCGCTGCTATTGGGTCAAAATCCTGAAATGCCTTCCCTGACAGTACTGCAGGCGTACCTACACTGCATGGACTGCAGCGGCTCAAGAACATAGCTCACCACCACCTTTTCAAGGGCAATTCAGGATGGACAACAAATGCTGGCCGAGCCAGCGATGCCCACGTCCCATGAAAGCACAAATAACCAAATGTAATGAGGTCTAGTGGTAACACAATATGGATGAGGGACTCAGCAATGATGTGGCGAACACAACAAAGAGAGCTGGGGTTGTTCTTTTTGGAGCAGAGAAATTTAATAATGAAATACAATAGAGGTATTCCAAATGATAAGCGGCATTGATAGGACAGATAGAGAGAAACTGTTTCCACTCACAGGAGGAATACTAAGCTTTGAGATAATTGCAGTGGAACCAGAGGGGATCTGAGGAGAAAAACTAATTACACGGTGAGTCGTTACTGTCTGATTTGGTAGTGACAGCAGATTCAATAGTAATTTTCAAAAGGGAATTGGACGATGATTGCGATGGGAAATGAGCTGAAGCAAAGGCTGAGTTGGGATGGCACATGGAAGTAGGTGGGCCTCGTGACATGTACAAGTACAGCACCAAGGTTGCTTTCGTTTCACATTTCTGATTTGGTGGTGGAAGCAGATTCAGCAGTAACTTCCAAAAGGAAATTGCCTGAACGCTTTCAAGGGCAAAATTGCAAGTTTATGAGGCGGCACGATGGCACAGTGGTTAGCGCTGCTACCTCACGGCGCCAGGGACCTGGGTTTCGATTCCCGGCTTGGGTCACTGCACGTTCTCTCCCCTCTCCTTATCTGCGTGAGTTTCCCCTGGATGCTCCGGTTTCCTCCCGCACTCCAAAGATGGGCAGGTTAGGTGGATTGGTCATGCTAAAATTGTACCTTTCGTGTCGGGGGGATTAGCTAGGCTAAATGCATGGGGGTTGCAGGGATAGGGCCTGGGCGGGATTGTGGTCAGTGCAGACTCAATGGGCCGAGTGGCCTCTTTCTGCGCTGTAGGGATTCTATGAGTAGGAGTGGGACTAATGGGTAGTCTTACAAACAGCCTGCACAGACATAATAAGACAAATTACCACTTGTCTTATATCATTCTCTGATAGGACTCAGTAGTGAAGTGCGCATTGCTTTATTAGCTATGGCTTTGTGAAGGTGAGCAGCAGGGTGACTCTATGTACAAAAGTTACTGTGGAAAATTTCTCCTTTCCTTCCCTCTATTTCTATTCTTGTCACTCCATACCGGCGTGGTTTATCATCCTGCAGCATTCGGCATATAGTTGCCTTGCACAATGTAGCAGTCTGCTATCAGGTAGCTACCTGGACCCACGGCTCTGTCACTACCAAGTCTTGGCAAAGGGGCAAGGAAGCTGACAAATTGTCATCTGAGCGTTGTAAGTTGTGCAAGATATTGGCCATGATTCTCCCATCCTACTGCGCTAATTTCTTAGCTCAGTGAGCTGGCAGATTCTCATGTCAGCCGATTCGCAGGGTTCGCGCAATGCTTGCTTCTCCCAGCACTGGATTTCCAGCGGCGTCTGCCCTATGCCAGAAATCAGTGGGAAGGTGCAAAGACCATTTATATGGTCATTGTAATATAATTTAAATACAATTAGTGGGCCCAACACTGAAGTCTCTGAGCCCCGCTACCATCTCCCACCCCCACCAGAGCATTTCACTCCAATAGGGATTACACTAGCTCCCCATTTTCGAGGAGCTGGTGCCCAAACCCACTGGAGTGAAGGGGGGGGGCAATTGGGGGGCCCCCACCCATAGGGTCAGGCAGGGAATGGGTGCTGCCAGGGCATTGGCTTCCTGGCAGTACTGGTCTGTGTGCCCTGGCACTGCCCAAGGGCAAAGTGCCAATGCCCAGGGAGTAGTGTCAAGGGGGCGGGGACTTGGGGCAGGACCTCAGAGTGATTGGTGGGGATAGGGGTTCCCACTGCTGCTCTGCATAGGGATCGGAGAGGGGAAGGGGGGGAAGGTCAGCCGTGAGGGAACATTCAGCCTGCTTGGGAGGGGGCGGGGGGGTTGGGGTGGTTGGCACTATGTTGGGAGGGGTGGTTTACCGCTGGTGGGTTTGCTGGGGGGGTGGGGTGAAATCGATAGGGGAGGTGCTGGCGATCGCAGAAGGCAGGGCTGGTACCGGGAATAGTCATGGGGACCAACGATTGGGCTGTGGCGGGGGCGGAGAGCCAGCATTGCGGGAGTGGAGGGATTGGTCAGCAGTAGGGAGGCCTTCAGTGCGGGGCCACTGCTCATGTGCTGATCTCAGCGCTGACAAATCAGTATGTGCGCAGTAGCTTGTTTGGTGCACTGATTTCAGCCTTTCGTTGCGGTGGGGAGGGGGGAGTCATCGGGTAATCTGATGAAGGAGCAGCGCCCCGAAAGCTAGTGGCTTTTGCTACCAAATAAACCTGTTTGACTTTAACCTGGTGTTGTGAGACTTCTTATATGTTTACCCTAGTCCAATGCCGACATCTCCACATCATGTCTTTGCAGCGCACAGAGTGTGGGAGATTCTTCTCTGAACTCCCACTGAAAAGAAAGCGTGAATTACTCCAATTTTCACGAGAAGTTGACACTTACAATTTTGTTTGGGAGAATTCCGCCCATTGTTCTTTTAAATATCTCAATGTTATGGTCTGATAAGTGTATGCAGCCTTGGGATGAGTTGTTAAAAAATAATTGATCTTGATCTATAGATAGGATGCTAATGACTTAGGCACAAAAGCTTCTGTTTTCCTCCTGTCCTAATTTGAAATAAGATTTGAAAATCCAGTACAATTTTGCATCATACAGGAACAGAAAAATAAAGTCTCCAAACCCTCCTTGCAGTGTAATTAAACTGATCAGCCAAGGGTATGAATAGAAAGCATGTGGAACATTAACAGGCTAATGTTATCCTCCAGCATAACTGTAATCGTGTGATATGAGATTTTTACAAAAGATATGTGGGCTTCTAACTGTCAAAATAAATTACAACACTTTAAATGTTACAGTTAATTAGAATTTAACTCTTCAGTGATTATTGATTGACCCTGTCGGAGTGTTAAAAGTTTATTTATCAGTCACAAGTAAGACTTACATCGACACTGCAATGAAGTTACTGTGAAATTCCCTTAGTCACCACACTTTGGTGCCTGTTCAGGTCAATGCACCTTAACTAGCACATCTTTCAGACTGTGGGAGAAAACCAGAGGAAACCCATGCAGACACAGGAGAGTGTGCAGACTCCACACGGACAGTGACCCAAGTTGGGAATTGAACCTGGACCCCTGCACTGTGAGGCAGCAGTGCTAACTGCTGTGCCACCATGTTGCCTACCCCCAACTCCCAGCAGGCTGACCATCCCCTCACGACTGACCATCCTGCATCCCCAGCCAGCCCCAGTCACTAGCCTCCCTGCTTCCCCCCCACCAATCCCTATGCAGAATGGCAGCAGGACCCCAACCCCCACCCCACCCCCAATGCCCCTAGGCACTGCCCCCTGGGCATTGACACTTTGCCACTTGGGCAGTGCTAGGGTGCACAGGCCGGTACTGCCAGAATGACAATGCCCAGGGAGCAACCCCCAGCTGCCCGTGGTTAGTAGTTTGATGCCATTCTTTTTGTCAAATAATGAATCCGACTGAACAATTTTGATTACTGGAGCACTTAATTTAGCACTGGACATTTTAGCCATTGACTGCTAACTGGAACTTTAGGTTAAAGATCAGGACTTGCCTAAAGATATGTGCCTGGGGGAGATGATGGCCTAGTGGTATTATCACTAGACTATTGATCCAGGAACTCAGCTAATGTTCTGGGGACCTGGGTTCAAATTCTACCATGGCAGATGGTGAAATTTGAATTCAATTAAAAAAGAAATTGGAATTAAAAATTTACTGATGACCAGGAAACCATTGTCAGTTGTCAGAAAAACCCATCTGGTTCACTAATGTCCCTTTAGAAAAGGAAATCTGTTATCCTTACCTGGTCTGGCCCACATGTAACTTCAGCAATGCCCTCGGGCAACTCAAGATGGGCAATGAATGCTGACCAACCAGCAATGTTCATATCCCACCAGTGAACAAAAGAAAGGAATTGGTTAGATTTTGAAAAGCTAATCCTTGAGGCTTTTTTTAAATCTCTGGCTCAAAAGGAGACCCCTGCTTTTGATTCATAGTCACTTTTCAAGTTGTCTTGACTAAGGTTTCAGGTCCAGAAAGGGGGTGGGGGGGTGGGATCATTGTGGAATATATTGGCAGTGCATCCGCTGGCTGACCTTGGTCTCAGTGGGCTGTAAGAAGGGAATCAAAGCTCTCAATGTAAACGCTTAAGATTTTGGGGCAGAGAAGAATAGTTTATATTGAAACCAGTTGCCAAAGCCATGGTTCCCTATTAGTTATTAATAATAATAGAGGATGTGGTGGGTTCTTTTTTCAGTTTAATGTGGCTTCCCTTTCACCTCTCTTGGTGGGCTTAGGCTGTGTGGAGGTGATCTACTTCCACTGTGGATATCCAATGGAATTGGCTATTAGACAGCTTACAAGAGCAGCTTTGCTGGAGGATAGGGGGTTGTAGGAGATGCAGGAATTTGGACTATATGTGTCCCTTTGTTCCAGCATTTACATATCAGAGAATCCCTACAGTGCAGAAGGAGGCCATTCAGTCCATTGGGCTTGTGGTGACAACAATCCCATCTAGGCCCTATCCCTGTAACCCCCATATATTTACCCTGTTAATCCCCCTGACAATAAAGGTCAATTCAGTATGGCCAATCAAACAACTATGGCAAGGTCAACAAGGCATAACAGGCTACAAGATGTAGCATGTAAAATTGCCAGCTCCAATGCATCCCTCCCTGATGAACTCAATGCATTCTATGCCCATTTTGAACAAGAGGTCAGCGAGAGTGTGCCCTCCACCCTGGAAGCCCTGGATGAACCTGTATCTGGGGTCGCCGTTGTCGATGTCAGAGTGGCTTCCTCGAATGTCAACCCACGGAAAGCAACTGGCCTGGCTGGGGTACCCGGATGAGCACTCAGATCCTGTGCGGATCAGCTGGCAGGGGTATTCACGAACATCTTCAACCTCTCTTTACAACAATCTGAGGTCCCTATCTGCGTCAAGAAGATAACCATCATCCCGTTACCTAAGAAAACCAAGCAGCATGCCTTAATGACTATCGGCCTGTGGCTTTGATATCCATCATTATGAAGTTCTTTGAAAGGCTAGTCATGGCATGAATCAATTCGAATCTCCCAGACTACCTGGATCCACTACAGTTTGCCTACCGCTGCAACAGATCACAGCAGACGTCATCTCCCTGGTCCTGCACTCAACCCTGAAACACCTAGATAACAAGGATTACCTATGTCAGGTTCCTATTTATTGACTACAGCTCAGCCTTCAACACCATTATTCCCATGAAACTCATCTCCAAACTTTGTGGCCTGGGCCTTGGCATTCCCCTTTGTGACTGGATTTTGAACTTCCTAACTCACAGACCACAATCAGTAAGGATAGGCAACAACACCTCCTCCACGATCATCCTCAACACCGGTGCCCCTCAAGGTTGTGTTCTCAGCCCCCTACTGCACTATTTTATACATCTACGACTCTGTAGCCAAATTCCCCTCCAATTCAATTTTCAAGTTTGTTGACAACACCGCTGTAGTGGGCCAGATGTCAAACAATGACAAGACAGAATACAGGAATGAGATAGAGAATCTGGTGAACTGGTGTGGCAACAATAATCTCTCCCTCAATGACAACAAAACGAAGGAGATTGTCATCGATTTCAGGAAGCGTAAAGTAGAACATGCCCTTGTCTACATCAATGGGGATGAAGTAGAAAGGGTTGAGAGCTTCAAGTTTTTAGGTGTCCCCATCACCAGCAACCTGTCCTGGTTCCCCCATGATGACGCTGTAGTTAAGAAAGCTGACGCCTTTTGTTTCTGAGAAGACTAAGGAAATTTGGCATGTCGACTCTCACCAACATTTACAGATGCGCCATAGAAAGCATTCTTTCTGGTTGTATCACAGTTTGGTATAGCTCCAGCTCTGCCCAAGACCGCATGGAACTATAAAAAGTTGTGAATGTAGCCCAATCCATCACGCAAACCAGCTTCCCATCCATTGACTCTGTCCACACTTCCCACTGCTTAGGCAAAGCAGCCAGCATAATTGAGGACCCCACACACTCCAGACATTGTCTCTTCCACCTTCTTCATTCGGGAAAAAGATACAAAAACCTGAGGTCACGTACCAACCGACTCGAGAACAGCTTCTTCCCTGCTGCCTTCACACTTTTGAACAGACCTACTTTGCATTAAGTTGATCTTTCTCTACACCCTAGCTATGACTGTAACACTGCATTCTGCACTCTCTTGCTTCTTTCTCTATGAATGGTATGCTTTGACTGTATAGTGCGTAAAAAAAACAATACTTTTCACTGTCTGTGATTACATGTGACAATAAATCAAATCAACTCAAAACTAAGTCGCACATCTTTGGACTATATGAGGACACCGGAGCACCTGGAGGAAACCCACACAGACACCAGGAGAACGTGCAAATTCCTCACAGACAGAGAATTGAACCTGGGTCCCTGAACTGTGAGGCAGCAGTGCTAACCATTGTGGCAATCGTGCGGCCTCATATCCTTGTACTTTTCTTTTAAAATTGAAAGTGTTGACACAGCTTGGGATATGTAATCCATGATTTGCAGTATTGACATGATCATTGTAAATATCAAAATGAGTAAGCTTAACATCTTTGAAACAACTGTGAGCCTTCGGTCAGTTTGGGCTCCTGCGCTGGATGGCATTCTCTCAAAGGCCACTGAAGAAATGGGCCAGTGCTTTGTGAACCTTTTGCCCATGTTATTAATTTGTGAGAGTTAGAGATTTGTTCCAGTGGGATGGAGGGATGATCCTGTGGTGGTTTCCATTTTCAGAAAGTCCGTGTATTTCACCGTGGATGGCACTGCTGCCTCACAGCACCAGGGATTCAGGTTCGATTCCCGGCTTGAGTCACTGGCTATGTGGAGTCCGCGTTCTCCCCATGTCTGCATGGATTCCTCCGGGTGCTCTAGTTTCCTCCCACACTCCAAAGATGTGCAGGTTAGGTGAATTGGCCATGCTAAATTGCCCCTTAGCGCCCACAGGTGTGCAGGTTAGGTGAATTGGCCGCACTAAATTGCCTGTTAATGTCAGGGAGATTAGCTAGGGCAAATGCTTGGGATTGTGTTTGGTGCAGACTCAATGTGCCAAACGGTCTCTTCTGCGCTGTCGGATTCATGATTCTAGTCTATGATTTCATGATTTCAGCCAAGGGATGGTTTCTTGAAGGGATTTTGAGAAATGTTCTCTGTGATCAACTGGACAGAAGAGGGGTTAACAGACAGTCAACAGAACTTGCAGGAAAGATGTGGGGTGGGGTCACATCTTGTCAACCTTTTAGGAGGTGATTGCTAAGTTGTTGTATGTAGGTACCTTTCAGTTTTCAGAAGGTACTTTTCAGTTTTCAGAAGAAGGTACTTGCAAGTGTAACGGTCGTTTGAGAACTAGCTGCAGTCCGACAGGCAGAAAGTGGTTATTGATGCTTAATTTCTGGGTCTGCTGTGAGACTGGTCACCAGCGACGTTCCACAGGGGTTGTCACATAGAATCGCATGTGGAGTTACAGTCCTTTGACACAATGGGTGGTGCAGAGGGCTAGAGGAATAAGACCTAGCTTAAAAAAACCTTTACTGTCCAGATGGACTTAAAAAAAAATCTGTATCTATTTCATTGGTGAGTTATTGATTCCAGGAGAATCTGATAGTGTTTAATATATTGAAGGAACTGGATGGGACTAATATAGAGTGCTGTTATTTCTACTATCTTCATTAATTTAACAACATGCGTGCAGGTATTGGGGGAACAGGCTGCAAGTTTACAGATGATAATCTGTGCAAAGGTTAGGTTTGAAGATGAAAATAAGCTGCTCGTGCAAATCTTAATATGGGTGGGAGGAGGGGGTGGCGTTCTGTCTATATTTAGATTTTAACTTCAATAAATATAACAGTGCACTTGTGTAGTTGAATATAGTTACACCCTACAAGGTATAGAATTTGTTGTGGTCTGTGGAGCGGCACAGTGGTTATCACTGCTGTCTCATGGCACCAGGGACCTGGGTTCGATTCCCGGCTTGGAAAACTGTCTGTGTGGAGTCTGCATGTTCTCCCCGTGTCTGTGTGGGTTTCCTCTGGGTGCTCTGTTTTCCTCGCGCAGTCCGAAAGACATGCTGGTTAGGTTCGTTGACCCCGAATAGGTGCAGGAGTGTGGTGACTAGAGGAATTTCACGGTAACTTTGTTGCAGCGTCAATGTAAGCCTTACTTGTGACACTAATAAATAAACTTTAAAGCCAGGCATTTATGTGAGAGCGAAGTAATGCAGATGCTGTAAATCTGAAATAAAAACAGAAAATGTTGGAAATGCTCTGGAGGCCAGGAGCATCTGTGCAGAGAGCAGACATGAGGTGACATGAGCTCTTGTCTGTTCCACGTTTCTTCAATGCTGGAGGAATGGGAGCAGTTTTGTTCGCAATTGAGAGACACCAGATTTTAGACGTATGGTTCTTTAATGTATTACCAGGCTGTTGTCTCTCGCAAATTTTTTAAATTCCTTTTCTGCACAGTCAGGTTGTTCTCCAAGACTTATTTTGCAATCTTTCATGCTTGCAAAATCATTTTCATTTCTCATTTTTGACCCTTTTTCTAGAAAGATTTTAATATTTACTAGAGTTTAATTTTGTTTCTCTACATCCTTTTTTTCGTTGTTGTTAACAGTTTTTTTTCTCATAATTTTTCTCCCTTCCTCTCTTGAATTCACTGACGTTCACTGGGCCAGATGTACCTTGATTCTTTGCAAAAGTGGCCATCGTTCATGTTTGAGTTTAGCCTGTGCGTACTGTAGGCTGTTTGGCCACTCGTGACAATCACAGTTGAGCCTGATTCTTTCCTCACCCAACAGTTGCACAACCACTTCCAAGCCATTCACCATTCTGACTTGGAAATATATTGGCTGTTCCTTCTCAGTTGCTGGATCAAAATCCTAGAATTCCCTCCTTAACAGCATTGTGGGTCAACCCACACCATGTGGACTGCAGCGATTCAAGAAGGCAGCTCACCACCACCTTCTCAAGGGCAACTAGGGATGGGCAATGAATGCTGGCCAGCCAGCGACACCCATTACCTATGAATGAATGGAAAAAAAGGGGATCACATTAAGAAGTCTCACAACATCAGGAAAAGTTATAGAATCATACAAGGGACAATTTAGCATAGCCAATCAACCTAACCTGCACATCTTTGGACTGTGGGAGGAAACTGAAGCACCCGGAGGAAACCCACACAGACACGGGGAGAATGTGCAAACTCCACACAAGCAGTGACCTGAGGCCAAATTAAACTGGGTCTCTGGTGCCATGAGGCAGCAGTGCTGACATATGAACTAAAAAAGCAACTTAAAAAATATAAACCTGATGTGGACATTTTCCTGTGCAACAAAATGGAGTTGAGAGGTCAGGCGACCTTTTCTTACCTTCCTGCACTTGGAACTGCAGGAGCCCTGAGCTGATCTTCACGTCTGGACAAAATGTGACTAAGCCATTGAAATGCAAATAACCTTCCTGGGCATATCATTGAGAAGTTACAGGGGAAGCAGTGGTGTAGTGGTATTGTCACTGGACTGATTATGCAGAGACCCAGGGCAAGATCTGGGAGCCGGCTTCAAATCCCACAACGGCAGATGGTGAAATTTGAATTCAATAAAAAAAAATGTGGAATTACAAAGTCTTAACCATGACCATGAAACCATTGTCGATTGTTGTGAAAGCCCATCTGGTTCATTAATGTCCTTTAGGGAAGGAAATCTGTCGCCCTTACCCAATTCCAGACCCACAACAATGTGGTTGACTCTTAAATGCCCTCTGAAATGGAGGACAATTAGGGATGGGCAATAAATACTCGCCCAGTGATGCTCACACCCTTTAAACAAATTTAAAAGAATTACAAGTGGTTCTTGCTGTAATAAATGGATGCATTTCTCCAGCTAATTAAAAAGATTATGTTTCACAATAATGTGGCTTCAAATTTGGAAAACAGAGCGGGTTTGAAAAGCTCCATTTTACCAAGATAAATGATATTCTGACAATGACCTAACCATCAGAAACTATTAATGAGGACAGTGGAGAAGGATACTCTGGTCACTTGACAGAAGCTAGGTTTCTAAGAACATAAGAACATAAGAAATAGGAGCAGGAGTAGGCCATCTAGCCCTTCGAGCCTGCCCCGCCATTCAATAAGATCATGGCTGATCTGTCGTGGCTCAGTTCCACTTTCCCGCCCTCTCCCCATAACCCTTAATCCCTTCTCTTATCAAAAACCCATCAACCCGCTTCTTAAAAATATTTAGCGAGGCAGCCTCCACCACTTCAACGGGCAGAGAATTCCAGAGATTCACCACCCTTTGAGTGAAGAAGTTCCTCCTCAACTCCGTTCTAAACCGCCTCCCCTTTATCTTGAGGCTGTGCCCCCTAGTCCTACTGTCTTTTTTGAGCGGGAAGAGTCTCTCCACCTCTATCCTATCCATCCCATTCATCATCTTATACGTCTCAATGAGATCTCCCCTCATTCTTCTAAACTCTAACGAGTACAAGCCTAGTTTATTCAGCCTCTCCTCATAGCTGATGAGTTTTGATAAGACGTATTCTAAGCAGGCAAATGAGAAACATCCAGAGCAGCAAAGGGAAAAGACCCTGCCAAAGAAACCCCAATCGGCAGGGTCTCAGCTTACCCTCAAAGTCTGTGCATGAGGAACTGAACCAGGGCTTCAATATCACACCTTTTTCTTTTAGAGTCATAAAGGTTTACAGCATGGAAACAGGCCCTTTGGTCCAACTTGTCCATGCCACCCCTTTTTTAAACCTCTAAGCTAGTCCCAATTGCCCACGTTTGGCCCATATCCCTTTATATCCATCTTACCCATGTAACTGTCTAAATGCTTTTTAAGAGACAGAATTGTACCCGCCTCTACTACTACCTCTGGCAGCTTGTTCTAGACACTCACCATTCTTTGTGTGAAACAATTGCCCCTCTGGACCCTTTTGTATCTCTCCCCTCTCACATTAAACCTATGTCCTCTAGTTTCAGACTCCCCTACCTTTGGGGCAAGGTATCGACTATGTAGCTGATCTATGCACCTCATTATGTTATAGACCTCTATAAGATCACCCCTCAACCTCCTACACTCCAGGGAAAAAAGTCCCAGTCTATCTAGCCTCTCCTTATAACTCAAACCATCAAATCCTGATAGCATCCTAGTAAATCTTTTGTGCAGTCTTTCTAGTTTAATAATGTCCTTTCAATAATAGGGTGACCAGAACTGTACACAGTATTCTAAGTGTGGCCATACCAATGCCTTGCACAACTTCAACAAGACGTCCCAACTCCTGTTTTCAACGTTCTAACCGATGACACCAAGCATGCTGAATGCCTTCTTCACCACTCTGTCCACCTGTGACTTCACTTTCAAGGAGCTATGAACAAGTACTCCTAGATCTCTTTGTGCTGTAACTCTCCCCAACACCCTGTCATTAACTGATTAAGTCCTGCCCTGGTTCAGTCTACCAAAATGCATCACCTTACATTTATCTAAATTAAACTCCATCTGCCATTCGTCAACCCACTGGCCCAATTGATCAAAATCCCATTGTAATTTGAGATAACTTTCTTCACTATCCGCTATGCCACCAATCTTGGTGTCATCTGCAAACTTACTAACCATGCCTCCTATATTCTCATCCAAATCATTAATATAAATGACAAATAACAGTGGACCCAGCATCGATCCCTGAGGCAAGCCGCTGATCACAGACCTTCAGTTTGAAAAATAACCGTCTATAATCACCCTCTGCCTTCTATCGTCAAACCAATTTTGTATCCGTTTGGCTACCTTACCCTTTTAGAATCATAAAATCCCTACAGTGCAGAAGGAGGCCATTTGACCTATTGAGCCTGCACCAATAACAATTGTCAGGTTGACACAGTGGTTAGCATTGCTGCCTGATAGCACCAGAGATCTCGGTTCGATTCCCAGCTTGGGCCACTGTGTGGAGTTTGCACGTTCTCCCTGTGTCTGCATGGGTTTCCTCTGGTGCTTCGGTTTCCTCCCACAGATTAAGATGTGCAGGTTAGGTGCATTGGCCATGCTAAATTGTCCCTTAGAGTCCTTAAGCTAGAGAGATTTCTGAGGTAAATATATGGGGGTCCGGGGATAGGACCTGGGTGGGATTGTTGTCTGTGCAGACTTGATGGGTTGAATGGCCTTCTTCTGCACTACAGGGAGGTGTGTGAGGTAGTGGGTCTGCTGTGGGTAGGGATGCTGCAAGGAGTGCTGGCTGTTGTGAATTCCGCCCAAGCCTTATCCTCTTAACCCCATGTATTTACCCTGCTAATTCCCCTGACACTAAGGAATAACTTAGCTTGGTCAATCCACCTCACAGTTTGATATGGCTCCTGCTCTGCCCAAGACCGCAAGAAACTACAAAAGGCTGTGAATGTAGCCCAACCCATCATGCAAACCAGCCTCCCATTTATTGACTCTGTCTACACTTCCTGATGCCTTGGCAAAACAGCCAGCATAATTAAGGATCCCATGCACCCTGGACATTCTCTCTTCCATCTTCTTCCACCTTCTTCCTTGAGGAAAAAGATAAAAAAGTCTGATGTCACACACCAACTGACTCAAGAACAACATCTTCCCTGCTGCTGTCAGACTCTTGAATGGACTTACCTCGCATTAAGTTGATCTTTCTCTACACCTATGTATGACTGTAACACTACATTCTGCACTATCTCGTTTCCTTCTCTATGAATGGTATGTTTTGTCTGTATAGCACACAAGAAACAATACTTTTCACTGTATGTTAATACATGCGTGGGATCCTTGATTATGCTGGTTGCTTTGCCGAGGCAGCAGGAAGAGTAGACAGAGTCAGTGGGTGGGAGGCTGGTTTGCTTGATGGACTGGGCTACATTCACGACCTTTGTTAGTTTCTTGCAGTCTTGGGCAGAACAAGAATCATACCAAGCTGCAATATAATCAGAAAGAATGCTTTCTATGAGGCATCTGTAAAAGATGATGAGAGTCGTAGCTGACATGCTCCATTTGCTTAATCTTCTGAGAAAGTATGAAAAGCCTGTAATTTGCCTGTTCCTGAAATGTGCAGTTTGAAACACTCGTTGTTTAATATGCTGTTTTCATCACTTTTTGGGAGGTGGGGGTGGGGGGGGTGGGGGTGGGGGGAGCAACGAAAAGGGGAACCATCCTTCTCATCTCTTCCCTGGCCGTAGCAAAGGCCGTCTATGTTAGAAATAGGAGTAGGAATAGCCATTGGACCCACTAAGTCTGCTCCACACTTCAATAAGATCAGTGGGCGGAGGAGGAAGCGGGCTCAGGATATTGAATTTGATAATCAGTAGTGATCAAAATAAATCGAGGAGCAGGCTCGAAGGGCTGAATAGCTTACTCCTGCTTCTAGTTTCAATGGTGACTTCAAACGTGATTGTGGCTTCAAATGCGCTTTCCTGCTTGCCTTTTCATCACTTGACATCCCTTGTAGATCAAAAATCTGCCATGGGGCGGCACGATAGCCCAGTGGTTAGCACTGCTACGCCACAGCTGCAGTGACCTGGGTTCAATTCCTGGCTTGGGTCGCTGTCTGTGTGGAGTTTGCACGTTCTCCCCGTGTCTGCATGGGTTTCCTCCGGGTGCTTTGGTTTCCTCCCACAGTCCGAAGACGTGCGGGTTAGGTGGATTGGCTGTGCTAAATTGCCCCTTAGTATCCCGGGATGCATAGGTTAGAGGGATTAGCAGGTAAATATGTAAGGATATGGGGATAGGGCCTGGTTGAGATTGTTGTCGGTGCAGACTCGATGGGCCAAATGGCCTCTTTATGCACTGTAGGTTTTCTATGATTCTATGATTTTCTATGAATTTAGCCTTGATTATATTTAATGACTCAGCCCCCACCACTGTGATGTGGAGAATTCCAAAGGTTAATGACACTCAGAGGAAATTTCTTCTCAGCCACATCTTAACTGAGCGACTCCTTTTCTGAACCTATTGCCCTTGTTGTAAACAAGGGGAAACATTGGGTGGAATTCTCCCATCTGGGACTAAGTCCTATGGCGGGGGTGGGAAGATGAAATGTGTAAAGGCTGGTAGGAAACCTCACCATGTCCTCCAACCCCCAGACTCCTTATGCATCAGGAGCTGTGCTGTATTCTATGGTGGGACTTCCATGATGGCACGGGTCATAGAATCATAGAATCCTGCAGTGCAGAAGGAGGCCATTTGGCCCATTGAGTCAGCAATGACCACAATCCCACTCAGACCCTATTATCCCCATAACCCCATATGTTTACCCTAGTAAGTCTCCCAACACTGAGGGGCAATTTAATATGGCCAGTCCACCTAACCCGCACATCTTTAGACTGTGGGAGGAAACTGGAGCACCCGGAGGAAATTCATGCAGAAATTCATGGGGAGAATGTGCAAACTCCGCACAGACAGTGACCCAAGCTGGGATTTGAACCCGGGTCGCTGGCGCTGTGAGGCAGCAGTGCTAGCCACTGTACTACTGTGCCGTGGGTCCTGCCATTATATCTGGGTGCCATATTGAAAATGTCCCCAACATCACCAACCCACTATGAAAGAAAAGATGGGCCTAATAAAAAGGAAAACTAACCTCCAGGGACATCCTGAGGTTGGAAGATGGACCTGCTCGAAGGCTATGAATCTGGAAGATCCACGTGCTGCTCCAGCTACTGCGTTCCAGTGTCCAGGGTTGCTGATGTCCTCTGTCCTGAACCCAGGAGACAGCCCCAATGTGTTGCTCAACTGATTCGCGACTTCTGCACTCTACACTGTTCCAGACGTGACTGGGACTTGCGTGTTTTCCTGCTGGCATTGTGGAGAATCGGAAGTGGGGATGGAGGTTGCAATCGAGCCTTCGTCTGCCTTCAATTCAGGAAATTCCAGTCAGTTCCATGTTGGCCTCCAGCGGGTTTTCCCATCTGCCATGGCATGCACTAGCAGAACATCTCGCAGAAAATTAATGTCAGTGTGAACCCAGTTTTTGGACTCATGTCGAACTCCACAACCCCCCACCCCCAATCAGTCTGCTGGTGGGTCCGTGGGAGAATTCTGCCCAACATCTTAGTTTCTATGCTGTCAAACACCACCGTGGCACAGTGGTTAGCATTGCTGCCTCACACAACAGGGCACCTGAGTTCTATTCCCGGCTTGGGTCATGTCTATGTGAAGTGTGCACGTTCTCCACGTATCTGCATGGGTTTCCTCCAGGTGCTCCAATTTCCTACCAGTCTGAAGCTCGTGCTGGTTTGGCACATTTGCCAGGCTAAATTCTTCCTCAGTT
Source organism: Carcharhinus amblyrhynchos (assembly GCF_965287045.1). Taxonomy (NCBI): domain Eukaryota; kingdom Metazoa; phylum Chordata; class Chondrichthyes; order Carcharhiniformes; family Carcharhinidae; genus Carcharhinus; species Carcharhinus amblyrhynchos. Next base: position 7,576,597 of record NC_137358.1, on the reverse strand, counting down.
GTACCTGAACAGGCACCAGAGGGTTGTGACTAGGAGATTTTGGCAGTAACTTCATTGCATGTAATGTAAGCCTTCCTTGTGACAAATAAGTAAACTTTCTTTTAACTTTAACCCTCAGAATCTTGTAAACTTCTCATTCTTCTGGACTTCAGTGAGCATTGACCCAACCTACTTAACTTTTCCTCATGTTCACCCAGGAATCAGTCTGGTGAAATGTGTCTGAATTGCCTCCAGTGCAAGTATGGTGTGACACAATGGCCTCACAGCACCAGGGACTCGGATGCACAGCTTGGGTCACTGTGTGTGTGGAGTTTGCACGTTCTCCCCGTGTCTGCGTGTGTTTCCTCCCACAGTCCAAAAACATGCTGGATAGGTGCATTGGCTGTGCTAAATTCTCCCTCAGTGTACCCGAATAGGCGCCAGAGTGTGTTGACTAGGGGATTTTCACAGTAACTTCATGGCATTGTTAATGTAAGCCTACTTATGACAATAATAAATAAGCTTAAACTTGTAAGGAAACCAGAACTGTATGTAATACTTTGTGTGCTGTCAGCAATAGCCTACTTCCTGCCAAGACTTACTCCATCTTTATTGCAATAGTAGTCAAACATTCCATTTCACATCTGAGTTACTTGTAGCTGCATGCTAACGTTTTGTGATTCATGTATGAAGATACCAAACTCTTCTGAAGTGCAGCACTCTACCAGCTGTCTTTGTTGAAATAATCTGTTTTCGTATTCTTCCTAGCAAATGGGCTACCTCGCGTTTTCTCACATTATACTTTGTCTGCTAAATTTTTGCCTGCTTGTTTAACCTAGCTATATTCTTTTGCAGACTGTGTCTTCCTGACAATTTGGTTTTCCCCAACTTTGCAATTATCAGCCTGACAAACAGTACGTGGAAATGATCAAGTATTTAGAAGTTCATGAAGTGACAAATAATGGCTGTGACACTGGGGAATTTACAATCTTGCTTATTTTGAATAAGAGTCCTGGGGTCAGTGGGACCTTGGTTTAACATCTCATCCAAAAGCTGGCACCTTTGATTGCAGCACTCCCTTTGTACTGCATTCAAGTTGTTTGAGTGGAACTTGGACCTATGACTTTCTGACACCAACAACCTGTCCTGGTCCCTTCACATTGACGCTATAGTTAAGAAAGCCCATCAACGCCTCTACTTTCCCAGGAGGATAAGGAAATTTGGCACGTCCTCTATGACTCTCATCACTTTTTTTTACAGATGCACTGTAGAAAGCATCCTTTTGGTACATCACAGCTTCAGATGGTTTCTGCTCTGTCCACGACCACAAGAAACAGATGGTTTCATTCTTACTGAATCAGGGGAAAGCATTAGAGCTGGGTGGCCTAATGCTGTGTTAATCTCACGAAAGTGAGATAATGGGCAGCGTGATGGCGCAATGGTTAGCACTGCTATATCGCAGCACCAGGATCCCATGTTCCATTCCTGGCTTGGGTCACTGTCTGTGTGAAGTCTGCATATTCTCCCTTTGTCTGCGCAGGTTTCCTCCAGGTGCTTTGGTTTCCTCCCACAGTCCATTTATTGGGGTATAGTGAAACGTATTGTTTCTTGTGCGTGATTCAGATAAAACATTCTGTACAATCCATGTTAAGTGGATTGGCCGTGCAAAATTGCATGGTAAGAAATCTCACACACAGGTTAAAGCTCAGCAAGTTTATTTGGTCGCAAAAGCCACTAGCTTTTGGAGGACTACCCCTTTGTCAAGTGAGGAGAATTTGAAACCTGTTGGACTTTAACTTGGTATTGTGAGACTTCTTATTGTGTTTACCCCATCCAACGTCGGCATTGCCATATCAGAATTGCATGGTGTCAGGGGAACTAGCTAGGGTAAATACATGGGGTTATGAGGTAGAGCCCAGGTAGGGTTGTGGTCATTGGAGATTTGATGGGCCGAATGACGACCTCCTGCACTGTAGGGATTCTATGTTAAAAATTCTATGAACCTCTGACTCTGATGTGGGTCCTTCCATGGCTCAGTGGTTCTCTTGGAGCCTCATTAATTGTCTCCTTCCTAGAGTAGAACTTTATTCCCATTGTGCTTGCCATGATTTTCATAGGACTTACTTTCACACCCTCATGCTTGTGTTATTTTGTGGCAAGGTAGCTGGAAACGCACGTGTTACGCCAAGTGACATACTTCAGTCTCCTCTTCATCCCATTTTCTCCGTTTGACCTGAAGCAGTGTGGGATATTTTTCCCCCTATGTGATTTACATTTCGATGGTGCTTGTAGTCATTTTGCTCTTTCCTTCAATGTCTCAAGAACCATTTCTTACTGCGACTTAGCAGCCAGATGGAGGCTGCCTCAACCCTAAACGGGTTGCTTGGTGCACCGATTGTCAATGGTTTAGCAAACTCTAACCGCAAGCGTTCAGCTTGATGATTGGGAAAGAGATGGCTGATGTAAGGCAAGTTACAAAAAAGAAAATTATGCAATTTGGGAGCAGATTAATGTGCTTGTGTGTTGTAAGCCCCTCACTACACGGGTGGTGGGAGTGGGGTGGGGGAAGGAGGTGTGTGAGGTAGTGGGTCTGCTGTGGGTAAGGATGCTGCAAGGAGTGCTGGCTGTTGTGAATGTGTTATTTAGTTTTAATGCAAGCAGGCCACAGGAAACGGACAGTTTCCAGCTTTCCTGTGGTAAAGTCTTGCTTCCTGCCTGATAGAACTCTGCTGGTGTTTGTATTGCACGGTTGGGCTTGGGGCTCCGTTGCAAAATGGATTGCAAAATTGCTCTGAATTTCAGTTGAAATCATTTTCCTTCCAATATTCTCCTCTCTGTGCTCAACCTGACCAGACTCCCTGCCAGGCAAATTTACACCAGCCCACCATCCATTGACTCTGTCTACACTTGCCGCTGCCTCAGCAAAGCAGCCAGCATAATTAAGGACCCCACGCACCACAGACATTCTCTCTTCCACCTTCTTCTGTTGGGAAAAAGATGCAAAGCCTGAGGTCACGTACCAACCAACTCAAGAACAACTTCTTCCCTGCAGATGTCAGACTTTTGAAGGGCCTACCTCACATTAAGTTGACCTTTCTCTACACCCTAGCTGTGACTGTAACACTACATTCTGCACTCTCCCCTTTCCTCGCTAGGAATGGTATGCTTTGTCCGTATAGCACGCAAGAAACAATACTTTTCGCTGCATACTAATACATGTGACAACAATAAATCAAATCAAATCAAAAACCACATTTGCCCAGAGATAGTTTGCCCAAGTGGATGCTCTGTCTATGCGTTTGAATGGTTTTTGACCACAGAAAACATTGTGGCCCAACCTGATCCTCTTGTTACTGGATGTTTACACATGCGTCCTCATCAGAAAGGAAACTTTGAAGAATGAGTGTCAATCCCGGGTGTCATTGTAGCCAGGCCTGGTACACTGCAATCACCAAGAACTTTGCTCGCATTCTCATTCAGCAGGGGTGACCAGACAGCAATGCAGACTGAATGTCTAACTGAATTTTCAATTCCTGATGCAAAAAACATCTCAAGGCCAGTTTTAGTCCTGTCATTGCAGATGGCATCAATAAACTAACTCAGCCTGGGGATCTGCAGGAAATATTGTACACAGTATGAAATTATCATTTCCTGATACTTACTGCGGATGCTGGAATCTGAAACCAAAAGAGAAAATGCTGGAAAATCTCAGCAGGTCTGGCAGAATCTGTAAGGGGAGAAAAGAGCTGACGTTTCAAGTCCAGATGACCCTTTGTCAAAGCTAGGAGTCCATTAGGGTTTCCCCGCACACAGGTTCGAATCCTGCCAACTACGTAATCCCCAGTTAAGTTTCACCATGTCCCCTTGCAAAGGGTCACCTTGGGCTTTGACAAAGGGTCATCTGGACTCAACGTCAGCTCTTTTCTCTCCTTACAGATGCTGCCAGACCTGCAGAGATTTCTCTTTTGATTACCATTTTCTTATGACAGCCACCCTTTCTGCTGTTCTGAAAGGGATTGTTATTTTAAACCCAGTTCATGTTAAATTTAATAGGTAGTTTGTGATGTACACCCATAGAGTAGAGGCTGTCATGTTTGCATTTTTGTCAGTGTGGATTGGATTCATTGTTCCGTGTATGGTATTTAGCCTGAGTTGCGTTTTAAAGTTTAGTCACAAGTAGACTCGCGTTAACACTGCGATGAAGTTACTGTGAAAATCCCCTAGTCGTCACACTCCGGCGCCTGTTCGGGTACACTGAGGGAGAACTTAGCACGGCCAATACACCCAACCAGCACGTCTTTCGGACTGGGAGGAAACTGGAACACTCGGAGGAAACCCACAGGGAGAAAGTGCAGACTCCACACACAGTGACCCAAGCCAGGAATTGAACCCAGGTCCCTGGTGCTGTGAGGCAGCAGTGCTAACTATTGTGCCACCGTGTTGCACTGTTTTATTTTCTTTCCTTCCTCCTCTTCTGAAGGCAGAAACTGAACAAAATATTCAGGTCCATGAGTGTCAGCACCTCTCCTGCACTAAACTAAGTAACCATTTTTCGAAAGTAAATTTATATTTTGCGTATTGTGAAGAAAGTAAGTTTATAGAATATATTTTGTAATAAATACTGATATATTTTTAAAGATCAGATTATGATACCAAGGCTGGTTTGTAATACTAGAATCATAGAATCACAATAGCACAGAAAGAGGCCATTCAGCCCATCAAACCTTGGCTGCATATTTAAAGTAAAATGCTTTCGCAAAATGTCCTCCTAATTCCATTTTGTTTCTTAGCGATTAATTCTAGGAATCTGAGGTAGGTAACAGTATTCTGGCCATCACGTCGCCTCAGTTGATGTGCTCAGCCTCTGTAATACGCTTGCTAACCTCTCCCAGAACTGGGACACAAGTCTCAGCTTTGGGGCGGGAGGAATATAGAAAATAAACTGAAGCAGGAGTAGACCATTCAGCCCTTCAAGCTTGCTCCACTTTTCATTTTGATCATGGCTAACGTCTAATTTCTTCTTGAAATCACACAATGTTTTGGCTTCAACTACTTTCTGTGGTCACGACCTCTGCACATTCATCACGCTCTGGGTGAAAAATTTCTGTTCACCTCGGTTCTAAAAGGTTTGCCCCTTATTCTCAAGCTGTGACACCTGGTTCTGGAGTTCCCTCATCATTGGAAACATTCTTTCTGAATTTACTCTGGCTAACCCTGTTCGAATTTTATAAGTTTCTATGAGATCCCCTCTCACCTGTCTAAACTCCAGTGAATATAATCCTACCCAAGACTTGTTGGGAGTCTTACTTACTTGTCACACACATTGGATTCCCTGTTGCTTGTGCCGAATCCAAAAATGGGCCCTCAGCATTGCCCCAACTGTTGCCCCTGCTGAGAGCAGTAAACTCAGCAGCTGTCTCCTTCTATAACTCAGATTGCAACTCTACACAACGTTGGAAATAGGAGCCAAAGTAGACCATTCAGCACCTTGAGCAAGCTCCATCACTCAGTGTGTTTATGGCTAACCTTCTATCTCAATTCCATTTTCCTTACTGCTCTACATATTCTGTGGTTTCCTGAGAGATAAAAAATATCCATTGGTTGACTTTTCATCACATTGAGTTGTTAAATATACTTAATGATGGAGTATCCACAATCATCTGTGTCTTATCCTGGCAAGTCCTTTCTTGTATGTTTCAAAGAGATTATCTCTTATTCTTCCAAACTCTAGAGAGTAAAAGCCGAATTTATATACTATCATAGAATCATGGAACCCTATTGGGCAGAAGGAGGCCATTTGGCCCATCAAGTCTGCACAACCACAATCCCACCCAGGCCCTAACCCCTTAACTCCACGCATTTAACCCTAGCTAGCCCCCCTGACACCAAGGGGTAATTTAGCATGGCTGGTCCACCTAACCTGCACATCTTTTGGACTGTGGGAGGAAACCGGAGCACCCGGAGGAAACCCATGCAGACACGGGGAGAACGTGCAAACTCCATACAGACAGTGACCCAAGCTGGGGATCGAACCTGGGACCTTGACGCTGTGAGGCAGCAGTGCTAACCACTGTGTCACCGTGCCACCCCTATCATTGTAGGACAACCATTTCATCCTTTCCATACTCTTTTTTTGTGCATGTAAAATCTTTTGTGATCTGTTTGTATAGAAACATCAAAAATAGAAGCGAAGTATGTCATTTTGCTCTTTGAACCTGCAGCACCATTTAATATGACGACGGCTGATCCTCTATCTTAACACCCATATGTCTGTGCTCTCCCCACACCCCTTGACACTTTTAAAGTATCCCCTTATCTGTATACAGTGACTTGGCCTTCACAGCCTTCAGTGGTAGAAGGATAAATGTCCCCAGAGTTGAAGAGTCAATTACTGGAGGTCATAGGTTTAAGGTGCGAGGGGCAGGGTTTAAGGAAGGTATATGAGGCAAGTTTTTTTTACACAGAGGGTGATGGTTGAGAATCTTCTGAGTGATTAGATTTCTCTGTTGTAAATGGCTTACCCTGCAGCATCTTTTGTTCCAGTACTCACCAACCCCCCAATGCCAGAGGACGTAACATTCCTGCGTCCAGCCTTATCTGAATTTTATAAGTTTCAACGCAATCCCCTCTCATTTCTCTAACTTCCACTGAGTACTGACCTAATCAACCTTACCTCTCCTGATATGATGAGCCATAATCTTGGCTAGTTTATTCTCATATTCTACCTTTTCCCTTTTTATAAACTTTTTCCTCACTATTTGCTGTTTCTATAACACTCTCTCAGGATTACTACTATTCTTTGCAGCTTTATAAGCCTTTTCTTTTAACCTAATGATGGCACAGTGGTTAGCACTGCTGCCTCACAGCGCCATGGACCTGTGTTCGATTCTTGGCTTGGGTCACTGTCTGTGTGGAGTTTGCATGTTCTTCTCCTGTGTCTGCGTGGGTTTCCTTCCACATTCTGAAAGACGTGCTGGTTAGGGTGCATTGACCCAAACAGGCGCTGGTCTGTGGCAACTAGGGGACTTCCACAGTAACTTCATTGCAGTGTTGGATGTAAGCCTTACTTGTGACTGATAAATAAACTTTACTTTTAATGGTAGCCTTAATTTCTCTTGAAAGCTGGCGAAGGATCAACCCTAATGACTTTTTTCATGGAAAGTATTTTTGTTGAACATTTTCAGTTGCTTCGTTAAATGGTCCCAGGGTGGAAGAGTCAATTATGAGGGGGCATAGGTTTATGGTGCGAAGGGTAAGGTTTAAAGGAGATACACGAGGCAAGTTTTTTTTACACACACGGTGGTGGGTGCCTGGAACTTGCCGCCGGCGGAGGTAGTGGAAGCAGATACAATAGTGACTTTTAAGGGGCGTCTTGACAAATACATGGGGAGGTGATGGCTCAGTGGTATTATCCCTAGACTATTAATCCAAAAACTCAGCTAATATTCTGGGGACCGGGGTTCATATCCCACCACGGCAGATGGTGGAATTTGAATTCAGTGAAAGATATCTGGAACTAAGAGTCGATTGACGACCATGAAACCATTGTCGACTGTCAGAAAAACCCATCTGGTTCACTAATGTCCTTTTAGGGAAGGAAATCTGCCGTCCTTATCTGGTCTGGCCCACGTGTGACTCCAGAGCCACAGCAACATGGTTGACTCTCAACTGCCTCCAAGGGCAACTAGGGATGGCAATGAATGCTGGCCTAGCCAGCTACGCCCTATGAATTAATTTAAAAAAATGAATAGAATGGGAATAGAGAAATATGGTTCCCTGAAGGGTAAAGGTCAGTTAGGCAGCATGGTGGGTGCAGACTTGGAGGGCTGAAGGACCTGTTCCTGTCCTGTAATTTTCTTTGTTCTTTGTTCCCACTGCTCAATTACCACAAAACCTTCTAGTCTTTTCGTCAAACCAACTGTAGCTACCTCTTGGTGGAGGCTGCCTCGCTAAATATTTTTAAGACGCGGGTTGATGGGTTTTTGATAAGAGAGGGGATTAAGGGTTATGGGGAGAAAGCGGGAAAGTGGAACTGAGCAGTGACAGATCAGCCATGATCTTATTGAATGGCGGGGCAGGCTCGAAGGGCTAGATGGCCTACTCCTGCTCCTATTTCTTATGTTCTTATGTTCTCTGATGCCTTCACAATTGGCTTTAAGTTTAAGATGCTTGTTTGGGTTAGGAATAGAGTACATTGCTTTAAGGCTTTCAAATCATAGAATCCCTACAGTGCAGGAAGAGGTCATTTGGCCCATCAAGTCTGCATTGACCACAATCCCCCCCACTCAAGCCCTATTCCCACAAGCCTGCGCATTTACCTTAGCTAGTCCCCCTGACACTATGGAGCAATTCAGCATGACCAATCCACCTAACCCACCCATCTTTGGATTGTGGGAGGAAACTGGAGTACCCGGAGAAGACTCACGCAGACTCGGGGAGAACGGGCAAACTCCACACGGACAGAGACCCGAGGCCAAGATTGAATCCAGGGTCCTGTGAGGCAGCAGTGCTAACCACTGTGCTTACCATGCTGCCCCAATCCTATTATAATCACTTTAGGCCATTGGAGCTGGTTTTAACAAACTTAGCTTTGTCTCAGTAGCATAAAATGTAATACAATTACCTCCTCAATGAAGGTTGAGTGCGTGAGCTGCAGATTTTTTTTTAAAGTTGAACCCATTGTGTCTTGTTATTGTTGTTACAGTTCTTGGTCTTCTCATATTTGTATTTTATCTTAAAGTATCATAACACTTTTTGAACCTGAGACCACTGAGGCATCCTCGGGTTTGATGTTGCATAGTTCAAACACAATGCAAAGCTTCCTATTCTCTTGTCTCACTTTTGATCATAGAGAAACTAAGCCACAGCAAGATTGGGTTTATGGTACGGCTTAATGGCACTTGCAGTCCTCATATTTAAACTTAGTGTATCATTTTCTTTATGGAATGTGCAGGCCATTTGGTCCATTAAGACTGTGCCATTATTCATTTCTTGTGGACCATCCCTCTGTCTGCTTCCCCTGCCTATATATTCCCTAGTTTACGACTATAGCATCATAAGACTTGGGGGGAAGCTCAAGTAGGTTACTTCTATTTTAGAAAGGACTTCAATTGTGTGCCTGGTGGAACATTCCTGAAAAAGCTGGAATTAACAGATCAAATAGCGTTTTGATGGCCACAGGGGATTGTCAATAAATTTCCCCATGGGCCTCGTAGTGTACGAGCTCCCCTATTAGGCAAGTGAAGGTTTATTATTTATTAGTCTCAAGTAGGCTTACATTCACACTGTAATGAAGTTACTGTGAAAATCCCCTAGTCGCCACAGTCTGTTTGGGTACATGGAGGGAGAATTTAACGTGGCCAATGCACCTAACTAGCACATCTTTGGACGGTGGGAGGAAACTGGAGCACCCGGAAGAAACCCATGCAGACACAAGGAGAATGTGTAAACTCCACACACACAGTGACCCAACTGGAATTGTACCCAGGTTCCTGGTGCTAACCATGGTGTCACTATCCTGCCCAGTAGGGAAGAAAAGCAGCGGGGGGGGGGGGTGGGGGTTTAAAAACAAGCTGGCTCCACTCAGACCAGGAATCAAAAGACTTGGGACTGACCTGCACTCGTGGCTACCGAACAGCACCCTACAGACAATTTAGGTTGCCAGACTATCAGAAGGATGTGGGTACTTTGGAGAACGTAGAGAAGAAGTTCACCAGGATGTTGCCTGGTCTGGAGGGTATTAGCTATGAGGAGAGAAAGACTTGAATAGAAGGTTAGCTGTAAAGACTCACGTTCTAATCAGTATTCTGTAAACTGTGTGTGCCTTTTTATGCCCTGATCAGAACTTTCCACTCACCAGACGAAGATACAGCGTTCCGAAAGCTTGTGGGTTGTTTACCCCAGTCCAACATCGGCATCTCTACATCATCATTACAGAACAAACAGGGCCCGTTGTCTTATATGGCCCAAGTGCAGGGCAAAGCTGTCAGGGAACAACTGCACCACCTCAGGAGTAGGGACTCTGTGACAGTGCAGGCTTTATAACCAGCCAAAGGGATGGCCACTGCCAGCATCCAGCCACAAATGGAAATCAACCCCATGCCTGCTTCTCCAGGTGATAAGGACACTGATTCCGACAGGGTGGTGGAAGAGACCGGCACCCCTACTGAAGCAAGACCTTGAAGAACCAGAGTTGGCCGCTTTGTGGCACCTCCTTGAGAAGCGTATTCTCCAATATGCTTCACACCCCCTAACCCAGCCCTGCCCTCAGTTGACCCCAAGCTGATGGCTGCTAAGCAGTGGAAAAGAACGCCCCACCCCAACCACTGTGTGGTGGGAGTGCAGGGGAAGAAACTGAGTTTGGGTGGGAGTTATTTTGTGATGTCTCAAGGGAGGTATTGTCAATGGTTCTCCCTGTGGACCTTGTAGAGTACGAGCCCCCCCATTAGACGAGTGGAGGCTGGTCCAATGGGAAAGAAGCAGCGGGTGGGGGATGGGGGAAGGCGATTTAAAACCTACGAGTTTCACTCAGGCCGGCAGTCGATAGATTTGGAGGGACTGACCTGTAGTCTGTCCGTCAGACAGCACTCTGAAAGCACAGTCAGTAAAGAGTGATTGTTGGTGGAAAACTGGCTTCGGTACATGGCAAAATACTGTACAACTTGGTACCAGATCACTGAACTACTGGGAAGCCCCTGTATGAAATTATTGTTTTCTTATGGCAGTTAATCTTGCTGCCTTTGTGAAGGAGGTTCTTAATTTAAGGCCAGCTCATAAAAAATTAATAGGTAGTTTTGTGCTGTATACCTGTAACACTGGGAGCTCAGTGGAATGCATCTCACACTTCCTAACACAGTGGCACAGTGGTTAACACTGCTGCCTCACAGCGCCAGGGACCTGGGTTCAGCTCCCTGCTTGGGTCACTGTCAGTGTGGAGTTTGCATGTTCTCCCCCATGTCCGCGTGAGTTTCCTCCGGGTGCTCCAGTTTCCTCACACAGTTTAAAAGACGTGCTGGTTAGGTGCATTGGCCATACTAAGTTCTCCCTTGGTGTATCCGAGCAGGTGCCCGAATGTGACAACTAGAGGATTTTCATAGTAACTTCATTGCAGTGTTAATTTAAGCCTACTTGCGACTGATAAGTTAAAAAAAAATAAAGACAATGTGCAGAGTGTGGACTGGGCAAATCCATTCCTTGCTCGTTCCAAAAAACATTCAAATCCAATTCATGGTCTCACAATAGAAACAGGCAAGATCCAAGCTGACAAGCTAAAGCACTGTACTCCATCTTGGGCTTAAGAAGCTTGACCTTAATCATTCAATTTTTGTGGATTGGATCAATTGTTCTTTTAAGGCGCTTAGCCTGGTTGCATATTTCCTTCCCTCCCACCTTCTCTCCCTCCTCCTCCAGAAGCTGAGGTTCAGTTCCATGAGTGCCGGTACAGTAACTATTCAACTGAGAGCTCACCTTCCTTGACTATGTTATTTCTGCCTTTTATCCTCATTAGCAGGAACCACTGGATAGCAATGAGTGGCTGACCTTTACCATGAAGTCCAGGGCCTTGTCCCTTTCCAACCCCTGCTTGTGCAATAGGGATGGAAGAGCCTTTCCCCGGCCTCAGAATCCAGTTTGTTAGAGATTATTCACTCTGCAGCTTCTCTCTTGTTCACTTTAGCTGACACCAGCTGCCCACTTCAATGCACGTGATGAGAGAATGAGCTTGAGAGAATAACAATTTTTCTTTCCCAAGAACCATAGAAGTGTACAACACAAGAGGAGCTGCCAGTGGTAGTAGTTGAGGCGGGTACAATTTTATATTTTAAAAAGTGTTTAGATAGTTACATGGGTAAGATAGGTATAGAGAGATGTGGGCCAAACGCGGGCAATTGGGACTAGCTTAGTGGTTAAAAAAAAGGGTGGCATGGACAAATTGGGCCAAAGGGCCCGTTTCCATGCTGTAAACCTCTATGTCTCTTGATCAATTGGCCTATTGTGTTTGTTCTGGCTTTTTGCAAGAAATGTGCAAAACCTTGTTTGTTTTTTTTTAAACTGGTTTATGGGTTGTGAGCATCATTGGAAAACCAGCATTTATTCTTATTTATTGATTAGTCATAAGTAAAGCTTACATCAACACTGCAGTGACGTTACTGTGAAATTCCCCATGTTGCCCATCCCTAATTTCCCTTGAGAAGGTGGTGGTGACCTGCCTTGAACCGCTGTCGTCCATGTGCTATGGACACACCCGCAGTGCTGTTAGGGATTACCAAAACTTTGACCCAGCAACAATGAAATAATAGTTCTAATTTATATCAGTGAGTGACTTGGAGGGAGACTTGCAGTTGGTAGTGTTCCCACTGCTTTCCTTATTCTTCTAAACAGTAGACGTGATGTGGAGATGACGGTGTTGGACTGTGATGGGCACAGTAAGAAGTGTCACAACATCAGGTTAAAGTCCAACAGGTTTATTTGGTAGCATGAACTCTCGGAGTGCTGCTGCTTCATCAGGTGAGTGAGCTGATGAAGGGGCAGCACTCCGAAAGCTCGTGCTACCAAATGAAACGGTTGGACTTTAACCATTTAATGTTGTGAGACTTCTACTGTTCTAAACAGTAGAGATTGAGAGTTTGTATGGTGCTCTTGAAGGAGCCTTGATGAATTGCTGCAGTGCATCATCGTTGGGGTGGCACAGTAGCGCAGTGGTTAGCACTGCTGCTTCACAGCTCCAGGGTCCTGGGTTTGATTCCTGGCTCGAGTCACTGTCTGTGTGGAGTTTGCACATTCTCCTCATGTCTGCGTGGGTTTCCTCTGGGTACTCCAGTTTCCTCCCACAGTCCAAAGATGTACGGGCTAGGTTGGTTGGCCATGCTAAGAAATTGCCCCTTAGTGTCCAGGGATGCGTAGGTTAGAGAACATAAGAACATAAGAAATAGGAGCAGGAGTAGGCCATCTAGCCCTTCGAGCCTGCCCCGCCATTCAATAAGATCATGGCTGATCTGTCGCTGCTCAGTTCCACTTTCCCGCCCTCTCCCCATAACCCTTAATCCCCTCTCTTATCAAAAACCCATCAACCCGCGTCTTAAAAATATTTAGCGAGGCAGCCTCCACCACTTCAACGGGCAGAGAATTCCAGAGATTCACCACCCTTTGAGTGAAGAAGGATTAGAGGGATTAGTGGGTATAATATGTAGGGACGTGGGGGTAAGGCGTGGGTGGGATTGTGTTCGGTGCAGACTCAATGGGCCGAAGGGCCTCTTTCTGTGCTGTAGGGTTCTATGATTCTATCATCTTCATGCTGACACCCCCATTCTTTCTTTGTACTTCCTTTGCTTTAAGTATTGTCCAGTTTTCTTAATAGATGCAATGGCTTCTACTTTTAAAAACTCCCCAGTGCTCCTAAAACCTGCTGCACATTTCTGTCCGAATCCAATTATTTTATAGAATCATAGAATCCCTTTGGTGCAGAAGGAGCCTATTTGGCCCATCGAACCTGCACCAACAACAATCCCACCCAGGCCTCTCCCCGTAACCCCACTTTTTTTTTAACCCTGCTAAGCCCGCTGATACTAAGAGGAAATTTATCATGGTCAATCAACTTAACCAGCACATTTCTGGAGTGTGGGATTAAAGCGGAGCACCTGGAGGAAACCCGCACAGACATGGGGGTGAACATGCAGACTCCACACAGACAGTGACCCAAGCTGGGAATCGAACTCGGGTCCCTGGCACTGTGAGGCAGCAGTGCTGACCACTGTGCCACCTTGCCTCCATGCTGTTGGATAAGAAAATAGTCTTTCCCATTTCATGCCATCAGAATCTTGCTCAATTACACAGAACCTGTATTAAAGTGTCTCTTAGCCATTTCTGCACGACTGGAAATTGTTGTAGTATCACTAACTCTCCTCATAATCATGGTACCGTATCCTTGGCAGCATTCCCGGTTCTGAGAGGAGTTTTTCATCAGCTGACCTTGATACTTCCGATAAAATAATGTTCAGTTTGTTCGAAGACTTTTCCTAATTTAGTCTTTTGTGAAAATTGAATTGTTTTCCTGAAGGCAGAAGCTTTAGCGTTTGTCCATGACACTGCAAACAGTTGGCTTCATGGTTCAGTGATTACAGCGCTGATCTTGTATAGCAGTGGTCGTGAGTTCAATTCTCACTGGAGCTCCAGGCTAAAACTTAGGGAAGCACGGTGCATGGCCTCACAGTGCCAGGGAGCCGGGTTCTGTTCCCAGCTTGAGTGACTGTGCGGAGTCTCCCCGTGTGTGGGTTTTCTCCAGGTGTTGTGGTTTCCTCCCACAGACTGAAAGATGTGCTGGTTTGGTGCGTTTGGCTATGCTAAATTCTCATTCAGCAGACCCGGACAGGTGCCAGAGTGTGGGGACTCGGGATTTTCACAGTAACTTCATTGTACTGTAGATGTAAGCCTTATTTGTGATACGAATAAGTAAACTTTAAAAGTTAATTGAGTGAAAACTCTGTGACGGTCATTGGCGATCTATTTTATTTAGCTTTGCCCACTTGCTTACTCTGTTGTCCCAGCAGATCTCCATTGATTGTAGAAGCAGAAACTGGAAATGCTGATGGTAAACAGCAAGTCAATCTGTACCTGATCTGAACTTGATAAGAAAGGATTTTGGTTTGGTTGGGAAATGAGGAAGGAAGGAAATCAGTGAATACTTCAATCAAGGTGCAAATTACATTAATGAGTTGAATGACTTGCAAAGTGCTGATTAGTCTCATTCCACTCATCGCTAAAGGCATGGAAGAAATCTTACTGGCGCACGGTTCTGTCTAAACATAGAGAAGCAAAATGCTGCAGGGGAGCTGACATTAAGATGTCATTTTTTTTTTGGGAGTGTTGTTGGGACAGATGACCAAAGGCTTGGTCAAAGAGATAGGTCAACGTTAAATTGTTCCATGCAGTAATGCATCACCTGCACAAAGCACTGGTAAGTGAAGGAGCACTTATGGCGATGGCATGTAAACTTTAATGCAATGGACAGTGCAAGTGCTGCCCTAGCACTTTTTCAGTTCAGTTCTTCTCACAGTCCGATTGTGAAATAAAAAGACTTGAGTGTTCTGAAAGATAACTACAAGTAGCTGTGAGACTATCCAGTGACGATGTCCTGTCTTTGTTTCTCTCACCCTGGGGTCAGCTGTTAAAAATTTGGGCAGTGGGAGCAGCAAATTATTCTAAATCAAAAGGCACCTGTTTTTTGATTTGATTCATTATTGTCACATGTATTAGTCTACAGTGAAAAGTATTGTTTCTTGCACACTATACAAAGCATAGAGAAGGAAAGGAGAGAGTGCAGAAAATCGTATTACAGTCATAGCTAGGTTGTAGAGAAAGATCAACTTAATGTGAGGTAGGTCCATTCAAAAGTCTGACGGCAGCAGGAAAGAAGCTGTTCTTGAGTCGGTTGGTATGTGACCTCAGACTTGGTTTTGATTTTGCTTTACTATTGTCTCATGTATTAACATACAGTGAAAAGTATTGTTTCTTGCGTGCTATATAGACAAAACATACCGTTCATAGAGAAGGAAACAAGTGCAGAATGTAGTGTTACAGTCATAGCTAGGGTGCAGAGAAAGATCATCTTAATGCAAGGTAAGTCCATTCAGAAGTTTGACAGCAGCAGGGAAGGAGCTGTTCTTGAGTTGGTTGGTACGTGACCTCAGACTTTTGTGTCTTTTTCCCAATGGAAGAAGGTGAAAGAGAGAATGTCCAAGGTGTGTGGGGTTTTTAATTATGCTGGCTGCTTTTCCAAAGCAGCGGGAGGTGTAGACAGAGTTAATGGATTGCGTGATGGATTGGGCTACATTCATGACCTTTTGTAGTTTGCGGAGTAAATTTTAAGGAGGACAGCACGACATTGCAGCATTTTCTGCTGTAATGTGGAATATGGGTATGTACTCGCAACTGCTGACTTCCCTTTCTTGGTCACAATGCAGTGTGACGGGAAAGGGGAAATCAGACTGAGCACCACAGTTGCTTGCCTTTCAGTGGCTGACTTTAGAGCCAGGGTTTTGCTCAATCACTACTTTTTCTGTGAAATTTTATGTGACTAAGGGAGACAGGAAAGGGTAACAAAATGTTGTTTTAAAGCCCAGACTGAGGTTCGAAGTTTCCTCAGTGCGTTGACTTGAAGACTTCGTGTGAAATTGATTTTGAAAATCCTAAACAATTTGTAAGGTGTTTGTAGCCGTAGCGAAAAAAAGGCCTACTGTAATCCAGTACCAATTTAATTTCATTTCGATCACTGCTTAGCATTACATAGAATCCACAACAGGCATGTGGCCCAGCTGGTTTATACTCCAATGGGCCTCTTCCCACCCTGCCCCATAACCCTTAACCTTCTCTACTTCAACCTCTCCATGTGGCACTAAGTTCTACATTCTCAACACTCTGTGTAAAGACACTCCTTCTAAGTGTTTTCCTTGATCTGTCAGTGACTTTTGTTCTGGACTCGTCCACAAATGAGAACAGTTTCTCCACATCTGCATTACTGAATTAGAGGCAGCATGGTGGTTAACACTGCTGCCTCACAGCGCCAGGGACCTGGTCTTGGGTCACTATCTGTTTGGAGTTTGCACATTCTTCCCGTGTCTGCGTGGGTTTCCTCCCATAGTTCAAAGATGTGTAGGTTAGGTGGATTCGCCACAAACGTGGCAGACTATAAATAGGTTGAGGGCCCGTGTAAGATTATCTGTCAGAGAGTTGGTGCAGACTCAATGGGCCAAGTGGCGTCTTCTGCATTGTAGGGATTGTACAAACCCCTTCATAGTTTTAAGCATTTTATCAAGTCTCCTCTTAGTCTTCTGTTCCAGAGGCAAGAGCTGCAGCTGTCCCTAATTCAGTAATACGGACATGGAGAAACTGTTCTCATTTGTGGACAAGTCTAGAATCATCAGTATTTCTTGATGATTTCATCCATGCAATTCTGAACTTTCTGAGGCACTCCAGTAATCATTTTGTGGTATGCAGGCCAAAGCTATGCAGAGTACACAGTGGCCCAACCAAAGTTTACTACAAATTAAGCATTATCTCCCTGCTTTTGTATTCTATTTTTCAGCACATGAACCTCAATACTTTGCTGCATTCTTTTTGGGCTTATCTACCTCTCATGTTGGAGCAAAAGTGGGCCATTTGGCCCATGAAATCTGTCCTAACATCCAGTGAGATCAAGGCTGCTCTGACAATGATAACCCTCAACTCCACATTCCCACCTTATCCCCATAACTCTTGATTCCCCTAAAAATCTGTCTCAGCCTTGAACATACTTGATGATCCAGCCTACACAGGTCCCCATGGCAGAGAATTCCTGTCAGAGCAGAAATTCCTCCTCGTCTCTGTCTAAATGAGTGACCTTTTGTTTTGGAGAACATTGGAAACATTTCAAAATGGCCCTCGCACAAAGTACAATAATATTCAGACTCTCTGCATTTTATCATGTTGCACGTTGAGGTGCCTCAGTATGATCAAAGAAACATCACAGACGTCTTAAAATGATCATTACAAATATGCCAAAGTATTTATGTTGCCTAACTAGAGCAAGTTGCACTCTGAGGTGCTTCTGTACAATTGTGATACATGTAATATTCACCATATACATTCAATATGAGTCATATTGTCTGAGGGGGTTCTATAGAATTCCCCTCCCCTCGATTCATTACGGCCGAAAGGCCTTAGACAATGATCTTACTCTTTGCGCCTCTGCAATGGATACCCCAAGCATTAGTACGTCACTCAGCATGTAACCCTGGGTGTTGTTTAAAGTTTATTTATTTGTATAGGCTTACATCAACACTGCAATGAACTTACTGTCAAATTATGCTAGTCACCACACTCCGGCACCTGTTCGGGTACAATTTGTTATGGTGAAATTAAATTGCTACTTATCTATCCATTCTGTATGCTTGTTTATATCTTCCCATATTCTGCTGTGGTCTTGAACATTAACGGTGGCACAGTGGTTAGTACTGCTGCCTCACAGCGCCAGCGACCCAGGTTCGATTCCTGGCTTGGGTCACTGTCTGTGTGAAGTCTGCACGTTCTCCCTGTGTCTGCAGGGAGTTTCCTCCAGGTGCTCTGGTTTCGTCCTACAGTCCAAAGATGTGTGGGTAGGTTGATTGGACATGCTAAATTAATCCTTAGTGTCCTGGATGTGATAGGTTAGGGGGATTGTCAGGGTAACTAAGTGGTGATAGGTTCTGGGTGGGATTGTTATCGATGCAGACTCGAATGGGCCAAATAGCCTCCTTCTGCACTGTAGGGATTCTATGATTTGGTAGACCCTTTCCCCAAATTTCTGTAAGTGGTAACCTACAGTGGTTCTGACACATGTGAGACATCACTTCACACTTCCTGTTAATCTGAGGAACCTTCGTCAGCTCCTATCCTGTGCTTCCAGTTTTGTGGCCATCTTTACATCTATTGTATTACCTGATCTCTTCCGGCACACTTTCTGGCACCTAGTCAAAGGGCTTCTGAAAGTCCATGAAGACCACAACCACTGTATTGCCTCTTTCCCACCCTGTCTGTCATTTCTTTAAAGATATGTGAAATAAGAATGTCTCACAAGCGCCAAAGGCGTCATTCATCTGAGGTTGGGGCCGGGCTGCATTGCTGGGGGGAGTAGCTGAAGCTTTACTCTCCATTAACATCTCATTTGGGATGGTGCTTTAATACTGACAATTGATGCCTGAAATGGAGGTTTTAACCTTTTACACCATGATGTGTAATAAGCACGGTGGTTAGCATTGCTGCGACACAGTGGTTAGCACTGCTGCCTCACTGTGCCAGAGATCAGGGTTCGATTCCCATCTTAGGTCACTGCCCTAAGTTTGCACGTTCTCCCTGTGTCTGCGTGGATTTCCTCCAGGTGCTCCCACAGTCCAAAGATGCGCGGGTTAGATGGATTAGCCATGCTAAATTGACCCTAGTGTCAGGGGGATTAGCAGGGTAAATGCGTGAGGTTGCAGGAATAGGTGGGATTGTTCAAGATTCTCTTAAGGTTAACATGCAGGTTCAGTCGGCAGTTAAGAGGCAAATGCAATGTCAAGAGGGCTAAAATACAAGAGCAGGGATGTACTTCTGAGACCGTATAAGGCCCTGGTCAGACCCCATCTGGAGTATTATGAGCAGTTTTGAGCCCCATATCTAAGGAAAGGGTCCAGAGAAGATTCACAAGAATGATCCCTGGAATGAAGAGCTTGTTGTATGAGGAATGGTTGAGGACTCTGGGTCTGTACACATTGGAGTTTAGAAGGTTGAGGGGGGAATCTTATCGAAACTTCCAGGATACTGCAAAATCTGGATAGAGTGGACGTGAACAGGATGTTTCCACTAGTAGGAAAAACTAGAACCAAAGGACACAACCTCAGGCTAAAGGGACGATCCTTTAAAACAGAGATGAGGAGGAATTTCTTCAGCCAGAGAGTGGTGAATCTGTGGAACGTTTTGCCGCAGAAGGTTGTGGAGTCCAGGTCATTGAGTGCCTTTAAGATAGAAATAGATAGGTTCTTGATTAATAAGGGGATCAGGAGGAAAGGCAGGAGAATGAGAAAAAATATCAGCCATGATCGAATGGTGGAGCAGACTTGATGGGCCCAGTGGCCTAATTCTGCTCCTATGTCTTATGGATTGCTGTCAGTACAGCTTGATGGGCTAAATGACTTCCTCCTGATCTGTCGGGATTCCATGATGAATTACACATCTAGCTTCTGTTCATCTTCTGGCAACAGGTCATTTCCCAGAATAATGCTTTGTGCTCCTGCCCTGTGAATAGGTTTGTAAGTCACGAACTAATGTTTTTTTTCCCAGAGTGTCACTGGATTCGGCCGACAAATGATCGAAAAAACAAAGCAGCTAGTTGAATCGAAGTATACCATCGCAAATGGCTACAAAACAGATGCTAAGGTAGGAACTTTCTATTTCCCTCTTCAATATGCACAGCACACATCAGTTGGCACAGTGGTTAGCACTGCTGCCTCACAGTGCCAGGGACCCAGCTTCAATTCCGGTCCTGGCCACTGTCTGTGTAGAGTCTGCATGTTCTCCCAGTGTCTGTGTAGGTTTCCTCTGGGTACTCCGGTTTCCTCCCACAGTCCAAAAATGTGCACGTTAGGTGGATTGGCTGTGCTAAATTCTCCCTCACTGAATCCGAGCAAGTGCCGGAGTGTGGCGACTCGAGGATTTTCACAGTGACTACAGTGACTTTGCTGCAGTGTTAATGTTAGCCTGCTTGTGACTAAGAAATACAAATAAAATAAATAAACGAGAACATGTTCTGAAAGTTAAAGTTTATTTATTTGTCACAAGTCGGGCGACATTAACACTGCAATGAAGTTATTGTGAAATTCCCCTAGTTGCCACACTTCGGCACCTGTTCGGGTACATTGAGGGAGAATTTAGCATGGCCAATCCACCTAACCAGCACTTCTTTCGAACTGTGGGAGGAAACCAGAGCACCCGGAGGAAACGCATGCAGACACAGAACGTGCAAATTCCACACAGACAGTGACCCAAGCCTGGAACTGAACCTGGGTCCCTGGCACTGTGAAGCAACAGTGCTTCCCACCGTGCCACCCATGGCTGAAAAGCTTTGGGAAAAGATTCACCACCCAATATATAAACCTATCCTTACATTTGCATAGTTTAAATGCACGACCCTGAGTCCTGCCCATCCGCTAAACTGGAATAATACCATAAATAGGCACCACAACCAGCCCTTTCATCACTTTAGATATCCAGTTCATTCTAATTGATTGGTTCTTACGCAGTATGGCTCAAGGTCTATTCCAGGCGAGTGCAGTGAAGGCTTGCGAGAAGACTTGAGTTGCCTCTGCTGTTGTTTCTAACTTTTCTGATGTGATGCAGTCTGCAACTATCCAGTTCCCTGTGCCTATTCAGCTCAGAAAGCTGTCTCAGATGGCAGAATAGACACTGCAGGGAAAGGAGGGTGAAGTGTGGAAGCAACAAATGCAAGAACACAAAAAGAGAGAGGGGAGAAAGCAGGGAGCAAAACAGCAAAGGAGCAGGGATAGGAGCAGAAAAAGCATGAGAAAAAAATTAAGAGTCATCACCGCACACAAATCTTAACACATGATCTGCTGATCTTTTTGGCTTGGTAT
Organism: Carcharhinus amblyrhynchos; assembly: GCF_965287045.1. NCBI lineage: Eukaryota > Metazoa > Chordata > Chondrichthyes > Carcharhiniformes > Carcharhinidae > Carcharhinus > Carcharhinus amblyrhynchos. The sequence goes on along the minus strand of NC_137358.1, from coordinate 7,555,481 downwards.
TGCACCATATGATGTACTGAGGTCATGATAGGCGCTCATTAAATAGAACCACAGAAGACCTATGGTGCAAAATTTGTCCCATCGAGTCTGCACTGACTCTGAAAGAACATCTTACACAGGCCAAACCCCCTCCCAGCTTTTTCCCCACATCACTGCGCAGTTTTACCATGGCTAATCCCTAACCTACACATCTTGGGTCACTAAGGCGCAATTTAGCATGGCCAATTCATCTAACCTGCACATTTTTGCACACTAAGGGGCAATTTAGCATGGCCAATCCACCTAACCTACAGATCTTTGGACACTAAGGGGCAATTTAGCATGACCAATTCACCTAACCTACAGATCTTTGGACACTAAGGGGCAATTTAGCATGGCCAATCCACCTAACCTACACTTTTTAGAACACTAAGGGGCAGTTTAGCATGACTAATCCCTAACCTATACATTTTACAACACTAAGAGGCAATTTAGCATGGCTAATCCCCAGCCTACACATCTTAGAACACTATGGGGCAATTTAGCATGGCCAGTCCACCTGACTTGCGCATCTTTGGTCAATGCAAGATTTTTTTTGAATTTGTTGAGGACATGCCGTAGAATCTTAAGGGCTAAACACAAGGCTTAAATCCAAATTGCTATTATTTTGCACGTATCACAATTTGCTGAAATCTGATACTGAATTCTTGGGGCAGCTCAGTCCAAACCTTGAGGTCTAAAAAAGGTCAAACAGAAAAGGCAAGTGGATTTACGAGTGTTAAATGTTTGGTCCTACGATAACTGAATTGCTCTGTGTCTAGTACCACGATTTATTGTATACCACCTCAGGGGCTTGACAATGTTTGATCCCAGTTTTTTTAAAATTAGGTGATTTATGGTGACACAGATTCTGTGATGTGTAAACTGGGAACAGAGACAGTGGCAGAAAGCATGACATTGGGTCGTGAGGCAGCTGAGTGGGTTTCCAGCCACTTCGTTCCTCCGATTAAGCTGGAGTTTGAAAAGGTGAGTGGAAAAAGCAAGTATGACTTTTTTGTTGATCTTTATGGGACACAGTGAAAAGTATTATTTCTCGCGCACTGTACAGACACTTGGGTGGCACAGTAGCTTAGTAGTTAGCACTGTTGCTTCACAACTCCAGGGACTCGGGTTTGATTCCCAGCTCAGGTCACTGTCTGTGTGGAGTTTGCACATTCTTTCTGTGTCTGCATGGGTTTTCTCCGGGTGCTCCATTTTCCTCCCATAGTCCAAAATGTGCGGGTTAGGTTAATGGGCTATGCTAAATTGCCCCTGAGTGTCCCAAGATGCATAGCTTAGAGGATTAGTGGGTAAATATGTAGGGATAGGGGGATAAGGCCTGGGTGGGATTGTGGTTGGGGCAGACTTGATGGGCCGAATGGCCTCTTTCTGCAATGTAGGGTTTCTGTGATTCTATACAAAGCATATCGTTCATAGAGTCCATAGGAGAGAGGGAAAGGAGAGGGTGTAGAATGTACTGTTACAGTCACAGCTAGGGTGCAGAAAAAGATCAACTTAATATAAGGTAGGTCATTCAGAAGTCTGATGGCAGCAAGAAGGAAGCTGTTCTTGAATTGGTTGGTATGTGACCTCAGACTTCTGTATCTTCCCCAATGGAAGAAGGTGGAAGAGAGTATGCCCGTGGTGGGTGGAATCCTTGATTATGCTGGCTGCTATTCCAAGGCAGCGAGAAGTTTAAAGTTTACTTATTTATCAGGGTCACAAATAGGATCACATTAACATTGCAACGAAGTTATTGTGAAAATCCACTTGTCGCCACACTCCGACACCTATTCGGGTACGCTGAGGGAGAATTTAGCATGGCCAATGCACCCTAACCAGCATGCCTTCCGGACTGTGGGAGGAAACTGGGGCACCCGGAGAAAACCCATGCAGACACGAGGAGAATGTGCAGACTCTGCACTGACAGTGACCGGAGGCCAGAATTGAACTTGGGTCCCTATGAGGCAGCAGTGCTAACCATTGTGCCACTGTGCCGCCCCAGTATAGACGGATGTGTGGTTCGGAGGAGTCCAAATGGTTTCGCAGAATTGGTCTACCCCAGTAAATGTGCATGATGTAAACTGTGGCAACACTAATACATCCTTTGGCTGTTCGGTCTCCATTTGCCCTCTCTGTTTCCGTGTTTGAATTCATGTTAACTGCCATTTTTTGGCATTTCAACAGAATTGCTTTTTAAGTAGTTAAAAATTGTTGCACTCAATAACCAAACTGAATGTAATTTATGGTTGCAGTGCCAGCGCTCAAGCTGTTTGGTGCTGAGGTTCACACTTGCTTTGCATCCATAAAGTCGTTTTGCAAAGCCATGGTGATTCTTTAACGTTTTAAATAATTCCACTTATATATTCACAAAAAGAAGCATCAAGTTTAAAAAGAAGGAAGCTGATGGCTGCCAACACAGAATGGAAATTTATTTCCAAAAGCTCATTTCTTTCTTGACTTACTTGTCTTACTCTTTTCTTGCTAATTTATCTTGTTCCCAGCAGCTTGAGAATTTTTGGTCCGCTGGATTATGGCTTAATTCTGAACCTCATCTTAAACTTTATCAGTCATGATCAGCCTTTGTGGGTTAAGCCCCTCTCAGTTGTCTTCTTCTTTCCTTTGGCTTTAGGAGCACGAGTTTTTGACCCTAAACCAGCCCAGTGCCCTACTGGAGAGCAGATGTGACTCCTAAGATGCCACCCTCAAACTTGAGTTAAGAGCAAGATGTTGTTATGTGCTCCATGTTTTGCTCAGGATTTCCCCAGTCGCAGGCTATTTGTTTAATTAGTTTTATTTATAAGTCACAAGTAAGGCTCGCATTAACACTGCAATGAAGTTACTGTGAAATTCCCCTAGTTGCCACACTCCGACGCCTGTTTGGGTCAATGCACACAACCAGCACATCTTTCAGACTGTGGGAGGAAACCCACACAGACACAGGGAGAACGTGCAAACTCTGCAGAGATAGTGACCCAAGGTGGGAATCGAACCGGAGTCCTTGACGCTGTGCGACAGCAGTGCTAACCACTAGGCTACGATGCCGCCCTTTTTTGGCATTGGAAAATGTCAATGACCAGCGAGGTTTTGAAGTGCAGTCAGTATATCAGCTGGCCAATTTGGCCATACCAGTCCATATTTTATTGAGGGTTGCCCACATGCTCTTCGGGAGATTGAAGCTTGGTTTGTTGAGATATTGGATTGGACACACTCTGCACTCGCCCCAAAACCAGAGGTTGGCAGACCTTTGCATGGCCCACCTCCCCCACCCCACACTACAATTCCCATGGCGGACGGGATGGGAAGATTCCCTCCAATGTATTTATTTGGGAGGATGCTTTCTGTCCAAGCTTTCCTCCAGGTTTCATCAAGTGTTATGAAGCTGGAGATGTTCGATTTGTGTCCAGAGCAGATTTCGTAGAACCCTGTGGCTGGTGGGGGCCTCATATGTCTCTCTGGATGGGAAGGTTCAAGTTTCTGCTTATGTGAGTTATTTCTCAGCGTGTTGCTGCATTCTTGCTGAATGGAGGCAAGAGTGATATTTGAGAGGACTGGTAACCACTGAAATCAAGTTGATCTCAGAGCTCCAGAGATTACCCTCAATACCGAGTGAAATTGTGCATCATTCAGTCTGGTGTGATAACCTGAGGCTACAAACAGGTGCACAATAAGCAGCTGTTCGGAAGACCAGATCCAAGGCAAAAGTACAGGTGATGGAAGTTTGTGCACCTGAGTTTGTGTTGGAAAGCTTGTTGCTGATGGTGTCTTGGTCTTTTTGGAGGTGATGATGTTAAGTAGGGGAGCTTTCAAAGGCCTCTCCAACATAAGTCAGGTCATGGACACTTTTCCTCCACAGTAGGTGGCATTTGGGTTGTTAAGTACTTTGCAGTTTTCAAGGTGACACTGTGGAACAGCAACATACAAGCTTGTTTGAAGTTTAGTCACAAGTAGGCTTACATTGACACTGCAATGAAATTACTGTGAAAATCCCCCAATCGCCACACTCTAGCTCCTGTTCAGGTACACTGAGGGAGAACTTAGCACGACCAGTGCACCTAACCAGCACGTCTTTTGGACTGTGGGAGGAAACGAGCACCTGGAGGAAACCCATGCAGTCGTGGGGAGAATGTGCAGACTCTGCACGGACAGTGACCCAAGTCGGGCATCAAACCTGGACCCCTAGTGCTCTGAGCCAGCAGCGCTAGCCACTATGCACTGTGCCACTTATGTCAGCTGTTGCTCAGTTGGAAAGCGTCCTTTTCTCTTGGACAGAAACTAATGGGTTTAAGTTCCACTCTTGAGGTTTTGGGTTGACAGCTGGTGTGGTACTGAGGGAGTGTTGCCCCTTGGCACACAATCGCATTTCAGTTCAGACATTACAGAGAGGCCTTGACTGGCGCCTGAGGTCATATAAAGGCTCTCATTGCACTAGAGGAAGAACGTGGGAGTTGTCGCTCATGTTCTGGCCGGTGTTAATCACATAAATTATTTTTAAAAATTCTCACTGCTGTATATAGAGTTTGCTGTGTGTACAAGTTGGCTGCCATATATCATACACTAAAACAATGATGACACTGTAGAAGTGCTTAATGGGCTTTGGGATATCCTGGCATTGTGATAGACACCACTTCAATGCAAGATGTTTCTTTGATTTGTTGACTACAAAAATCACACCAGGGAATCTTAAGGATTAAACACAAGGCTTAAGTCCAGACCGCTGTTAGTTTGCATATATCACAGTCTGCTGGAGTTCATTACTGAATCCCAGAGGCAACCCTTTCTAAAGTTTGAGGTCTAAAATATCAAACAGAACAGGCAAGTGAATAAGAAATACAATTGTATATGTCTGATCTTCACAAGTTAAATTGCTATGCCTCAAGTAGCGCAATTTGGTCATCTACACTTTTGAAACAATAACACACATTTATGTGGTGTTATCACTGTGTAATATAAATATTCCAGTGCACTTCATAAGGAAGAAAGAAGCAAGGAAGGGGTGACTGAAGATCAAAGAGATGGGTCTTAAGCAACTCAGGTAAGAAGGAGATGAAGAGTCAGAAGTTTACGGAGGAAATTTCCAGGAACAAGACCCAAGCAACTGATGTTTCTGCCACAGATACGTAGATATGATAGGGGTGTTTAAGGAGCTTTTAGGTAAGCACGTGAATATGCGAGCAGTAGAAGGATATGGACGAACAGCAGGCAGAAGGGATTAGGTTAATATGGTGTCATGTTACGCGCAACATCATGGACCAAAGGGCCTTTCCTGTGCTGTGCTGTACTGTTCTCTCGGAGCAGTGCTGCAAAAGCTCATGATACCAAATAAACCTGTTCTACTTTAACCTGGTGTTGTGAGACCTCTTACTGTACCGTTCTCCATCATAGAATCCAATAGTGCAGAAGGAGGCCATCCCACCCATTGAGTCTGCACTGACCACAATTCCACCCAGTCTCTATCCCCATAACCCCTATGCATTTACCCGAGCTAGTCCCTTGTTCAATGTTCTATGTGGTGAAACATTGGGAAGTATGCGCACAGAAGGTGAGAAAGTCATAAGATTGAAGGAGGTTGCATGAATAGTTAAAGCCATGTAAGAATTTCAAGGGATTTTAAATTTGTAAGTTTGTGGTCTAAAGGGGTTTTATTGGAGAGCGAAGACAGATGAGGTGTAAACGAGATATGTGGCCTAAGATGTGCCTCAAGAGTTATGGATAATTGTGAATGGTGTAATAGAGGAGGCCAGCAAGGAAAGTGTGGGGAGTAGTTTGACCTGGAGGTGATGATGCATGGTTAATGGTTTCAGTTGTGCAGAAGCAACAGTGGGATTAAGCAATGCCTGTGGTGTAGTGAGCTTCATATCTCATATTCATACCATCACCATGGTCTAGATTTTCACCTCTGAAATATTGCTCGACCTTGTCTCAGCTCATCTTCAACCTTTCCATTTGGCTATTCCAACGCACCTTACACATTCTGCAAACCCAGTGTCCAAAACTTTGCTACCTGCGCTCAATTTGCACTGTCACCTTCATCCATCACTTCTGCTTGCGCACCTAAATTGGCTGTGAGTTGAGCACCAGCTTTGTTTTAAAAGTATCATCCTTGTTTTTAATTTCATAGAAATAAGTCATAGAAATAAGTCATAGAATCCCTGCAGTGCAGAAGGAGGCCGTTCAGCCCATCAAGCCTGCACCTACAACAATCCTACCCAGGCCCCACCCCTGTAACCCCACATATTTAGCCAGCTAATACCCCTGACATGAAGGGACAATTTATTATGGCCAATCCACCTAACCTGGACATCTTTGGATTGTGGGAGGAAACCGGAGGAAACCCACGCTGACATGGGGAGAATGTGCAAACTCCAGACGGACAGTCACCCGAGGTTGGAATTGAACCCGGTTCCCAGTCACTGTGAGGCGGCAGTGCTAACTCTGCTGACATGGCTTTGCACCTCCCCACCTTTCTAACCTCTTCCAGCCTTACAATCCTCAAGAAATATCCATGCCTCCAGTTCTGGCCTCTAGAGCATATCCTCCTCCCACTTTTTCTAAATAGTCATTCCTAGCCCCAAAGTTAAGATGCCCTAATATCTGTTCTGGTGGCTTGGTGTCAAACTTTGTTCAATAACCAGCCTCCCATCTATTGACTCTGTCCACACTTCCTGCTCCCTTGGAAAAGCAGCCAGCATAATCAAGGACCCCATCCATCCTGGACATTCTCTCTTCCACCTTTTTCTGTTGGGAAAAAGGCACAAAGTCTGAGGTCATGTACCAACTGACTCAAGAACAGCTTCTTCCCTGTTGCCTTTGAGTGGGCTTACCTTGCACTAAGTTGACCTTTCTCTACACCCTAGCTATGATTATAACATTACATTCTGCACTCTCTCCTTTCCTTCTACATGAACGGTATGCTTTGTCTGTACAGCGCGCAAGAAACAATACTTTTCACTATGCCAGTACATATGATAATAAATCAAATCAAAATCAAAGTAAGGCTCTTTGGACCACATCATTTTGTTAAAGGTGGGACAGAAACGCAATCTGTTTTCTGAGGTCCGAAACCGCTCGAGACAGAGGACCCTGGTTGAATGGTCTGATTCAACCCAAGATAGTAAGAGGGAAGATGGAGGTGGGTGAGGAATTAGTGACAAAGAAAGTATTTTGTTGCAGGATGTTAAAAGCAGTGAGTTTGGTGTTTCTATTGAAAAGTTATGTTGACTAACCCTTCCCCTTTAGCAGATGGCGACAGATAATCCTTTTGCAAATCCGTATTTTAGGTATACTTCCCATATCTGCTGATCAACAAGAAACGCTACGCTGGTTTATACTTTTCCTCCAACCCAAACACCCATGATAAGATGGATTGTAAAGGCATAGAGACGGTGAGAAGGGATAATTGCCCACTGGTAGCCAACCTCATCAATACCTGTCTTCAGAAGATATTAATTGACAGGTAGTTATGATCTGCATTCTTTTCCATTTTAATAAATCTCACTTTGGAAGATTTACTTCTCCACCAAATGTTGTGATGTTGGGTCTACAGAGCGAATGAGATGTGAGACCTGCGGACAGAGTCGATAGAAGCTGGCAGTCATTGCAAACACTGTCCTTTCATCTCCAAGCTGAAGATTGAATTCGCTGCAGGAATGGGGGATTGAGATCCCCTAACTCCATATTAAACCTTCAACTTTTAGCACTTCAGATCATATCCAACCGAGGCAGTTTTTAAAAAAAACAGTTCCCTAAGTAATTTGGCCATGGTCTCATGAATTCAGTTTTCAATCCTGTCCAACTGACAATTTGGCTAGATTCTGATTTTGACTTGGGTGCATGGTCAGAAGGTTGAATCATAGAATCTACAGTACAGGAGGAAGCCATTTGGCCCATCAAGCCTGTACTGACAGCAGTCCCACCCAGGCTCTATCCCCGTAATCCCATATATTTACCCTCTGAATCCCCCCTGACACTAAGTGGCAATTGAGCATGGTCAATCAACCTAACCTGCATGTCGCTGGACAATGGGAGGAAACCGGAGCACCCGGAGGAAACCCACGCAGAGAACGTGCAAACTCCGCACAGTCATCCAAGGCAGGAATTGAACCCGGGTCCCTGTGAGGTGGCAGTGCTAACCACTGTGCCACCCCAGCTAAGCTGGGCTCACACAAGATGGAGCCACTTTTCCTACTCTGTATGACGAGCCTCCTGTACATTGTAAAATCTGCCAGTTACAGCAATAAAAAATCCAATTAAATGTGCAAACCATCCAATTAATCTTAACCATTAAACCAGATGTCTAATTGATCTTGGATAGCAAGTGATGCAGCACCAGAGTCTGTACTTAAAGTCCCAAAGGTTTGATTAGATTTGCTGCTTGAAGAGGTTTGAAAGCAGTTCCACTGCTTGACATGAGTGTCTCTGCCCGTTGAAGTTGCTGCAATTAATTCCACCCACCCTGTTGCACCTCTCCATTGAACCAGTAGACATCCATAAGAATTAGGAGCAGGAGTCAGCCATCAGGCCCCTCGAGCCTGCTTCACCATTCAGTAAAATCATAGCTGATCATGGACTCAGCTCACCATAACCCTTGATTTCTTTATTGTTCAAAAATTTATCTATCCTTGCCTTAAAAACATTTAATAAGGTAGCCTCAACTGCTTCACTGAGCAGAGAACGCCACAGATTCACAACCCTTTGTATGAAGAACTTCGTCCTCAACTCAGTCCTAAATTGGCTCCCCCTTATTTTGAGGCCACGTCCCCTAGCTCTAGTTTCACCCGCCAATGGAAACAACTTCCCTGCTTCTATCTTATCTGTTCCCTTCATAATCTTATATGTTTCTATAAGATATCCCCTCATTCTTCTGAATTCCAATGAGTATAGCCCTAGTTTACTCAGTCTCTCCTCATAAACCAACCCTCTCAACTCTGGAATCCATGTAGTGAATCTCCTCTGCACCCCCTCCAGTGCCAGTATATCCTTTCTCAAGTAAGGAGACCAAAACTATACACAGTATTCCAGGTGTGGCCTCACCAGCACCGTATACAGCTGCAACATAATCTCATTGTTTTTAAATTCCATCCCTCCAGCAATGAAGGACAAAATTCCATTTGCCTTCTTAACTACCAGCTGCACCTGCAAACCAATTCCTTGTGATTCTTGCACAAGGACACCCAAGTCCCTCTGCACAGCAGCATGCTGCAGTTTTTTACCATTTTAAGTAATAGTCCACTTTGCTGTTATTAAGAACATAAGAACATAAGAAATAGGAGCAGGAGTAGGCCATCTAGCCCTTCGAGCCTGCCCCGCCATTCAATAAGATCATGGCTGATCTGTCGTGGCTCAGTTCCACATTCCCGCCCTCTCCCCATAACCCTTAATCCCCTCTCTTATCAAAAACCCATCAACCCGCGTCTTAAAAATATTTAGCGAGGTAGCCTCCACCACTTCAACGGGCAGAGAATTCCAGAGATTCACCACCCTTTGAGTGAAGAAGTTCCTCCTCAACTCTGTTCTAAACCGCCCCCCCTTTATCTTGAGGCTGTGCCCCCTAGTCCTATTATCCTTTCTGAGCGGGAAGAGTCTCTCCACCTCCATCCTATCCATCCCATTCATCATCTTATATGTCTCAATGAGATCTCCCCTCATTCTTCTAAACTCTAACGAGTACAAGCCTAGTTTATTCAGCCTCTCCTCATAGCTGAACCCCCTCAACTCCGGCATCAGCCTAGTAAACCTCCTCTGCACTCCCTCCAAGGCCAAAATATCCTTGCGTAAGGACGGCGCCCAAAACTGCACACAGTACTCCAGCTGCAGCCTCACCAATGCCCTATACAGCCGCAGCAAGACCTCCCTACTTTTATATTCACTCCCCCTCGCTATGAAGGCCAGCATCCCATTCACCTTCCTGATCACCTGCTGCACCTGCAGGCTGGGTTTTTGCGACTCATGCACAAGGACCCCAAGGTCCCTCTGCACCGTCGCCTGCTGCAGTTTTTCGCCACGTAAGTGATAATCCTTCCTACCATTATTCCTACCAAAGTGGACCACCTCGCACTTGCCAACATTAAATTCCATTTGCCATTTCCTGGCCCATTCGCCCAGCCTATCTAGATCCTTCTGTAGACTCTCCACACCCTCCGCACAATTTGCCTTTCCTCCAATCTTGGTGTCATCAGCAAATTTCGACACCCTACACTCGGTTCCCTCCTCCAGATCATCTATATAAATGGTAAATAGCTGAGGCCCCAGCACCAACCCCTGAGGCACTCCACTAGTCACCATCCGCCAATCCGAATAGCACCCATTGACCCCCACTTTCTGCCTCCTATTTGACAACCAATCCTCTATCCACGCTAACACCCTACCCCCAACTCCCTGTCCCCTGACCTTCTGCAATAACCTCCTGTGAGGTACCTTGTCAAACGCCTTCTGAAAATCCAGAAAGACCACATCCACCGGCTCTCCTCTATCCACCGCCCTAGACACATCCTCATAGAACTCCAGTAAATTTGTCAGACACGACTTCCCTTTAACGAAACTGTGCTGCGTCTGCTCTATCAAGCAATTCCTCTCAAGATGCCTCGCAATTTCCTCCTTAATGACAGATTCTAACATTTTACCTACAACAGACGTTAAACTAACCGGCCTATAATTCCCTGCCTTTTGCCTGGCACCCTTCTTAAACAACGGCGTAACATTAGCCGCTTTCCAATCTTCCGGCACTTCCCCGGAATCCAGCGACGTCTGGAAAATAACCACCAAGGCATCCACTATCACCTCCGCCATTTCTTTCAGAACCCTCGGATGCATTCCATCCAGTCCTGGCGACTTGTCCACAATCAGCCCCTCCAGTCTGCCGAGCACCTCCTCTCTAGTAACAGTAATGTCATTAAGACGCTCCTGTCCTACCACCTTTTCATCTCTAACACACGGCAAATTATTCACGTCCTCCTCTGTGAAGACAGAAACAAAAAAGTTATTCAGGACCTCAGCCATATCCCCATCCCCTACCACTAAGTCCCCCTTCTCATCCTCTAAGGGACCAACGTTCACCCTAGCCAGCCTCTTCCTTTTTATATATTTATAAAAACTCTTGCTATCCTTTTTTATATTAAGCGCTAGCCCAGCTTCATAGTTTCTCCTACCCTCCTTTATCAACTTCTTTGTCAATCTTTGTTGACATTTAAACCTCTCCCAATCCTCTTCTCGCCCACTACTCTTTGCTACTCTAAACGCCTCCGCTTTTAATTTAACACTTCCTTTCACCTCCTTCGTTATCCACGGCTTATTACCTCTCCTCCTACTGTCCTTTTTGACCATCGGAATAAATTAATGCTGAGCACCAAGAAAGATCTCCTTAAAGATCCTCCACTGCTCCTCAGCAGACCTACCTTCCAACGCGCTCCCCCAGTCCACATTCGCCAATTCTTCTCTCATCCTACCGTACTCCCCTCTGTTCAAACAAAGGACGCGCGTCCGGGAACCCACTTTCTCCTCCTTCATCTGCACCAGAAACTCCACCATACAGTGATCACTCTCCCCAAGAGGATCCTTCACCGCAAGGTCCCTAATTCTACCCGCCTCATTACATAGCACCAGATCCAAGATAGCTCGCTCCCTCGTTGGCTCCAACACACACTGTTCGAGGAAACTATCCCGGCAGCATTCCAAGAACTCCTCCTCGAGCCCACCGCGTCCAACATGGGTCGGCCAATCTATACGTAGATTGAAATCCCCCATAACTACGGCCGTCCCATTCCTGCACGCCGCACTTATTTGCGCGTTAACAGCCTGCCCCACCTCCAGATCATTATTTGGGGGTCTATAGACGACACCCACCAGCGTCTTCCTCCCTTTGCTGTTCCTAATCTCTACCCACAACGATTCCGCTTTCTGCTCCTTGGCTCCAATATCATCCCTTGCTACCACCCTGATGCTATCCTTAATCAGCAGAGCTACACCCCCCCCTTTTCCCTCCTGCCTATCCTTCCTAAACACTTGATATCCCTGGACATTCAGCTCCCAGTCCCTGTCACCTTGCAGCCACGTCTCTGTAATGGCCACCAGATCATATCCATTTGTGCTGATCTGCGCCACCAGCTCATCCACTTTATTCCGAATGCTTCGTGCATGACTTCACCTTTACCAACATTGTACTCCATCTGCCAGAAGAATGGCACCATAACAGCAGACACTTGCAACAAAAACACAGGCATGAATCATTTAGTAAATGGTGGCAAAGTACATGTTGTGGGGGAGGTCTCACTGGCTACACTTGTATAATCTAACAGAGATCCAACAGGAGCAGTGGATCATGCGAAGGAAGTTATCTCCGACTTGTTGTGCAATCGGATTGACACCTCACAGCTTGTGATTACAAAGGAGCTCACCAGGACGGCTGATGAGTACGCAGGGAAGCAAGCCCACGTGGAATTGGCAGAGAGGTAACTTTACCTTGTGTCTTACTTTTAAGATCTTTTCACTCCCTCCATTTCCAGTTTCTTTGCAGGTGTTGAGTCTTGCTGGGCTCTGGTTCCATTGGTGTTGGCAGCCCTCAAGCACCTCACTCAAGTAGCCATTACTCATGCAAGAGGCTAGATGGAAAATTAGATTTGATTTATTATTGTCACATGTATTGAGATATTGGAAAGTATTGTTTCTTGCCCGCTATACAGACAAAGCATACAGTTCATAGAGTACGTTGGGGAGAAGGAAAGGAGAGGATGCATAATGTTGTGTTGCGGTTACAGATAGAGTGAAGAGAATGATCAGCTTAATATAAGATAGGTCCAGCTTAAAGTCTGATGGCAGCAGGGAAGAATCCGTTCTTAATTGCTATATGTTGTCAGGCTTTTGTATCTATTCTTCCCAGTGGAAGAAGGTGGAAGAGAGAATGCCTGGGGTGTGTGGGTCCTTGATTATGCTGACTGCTTTACTGAGACAGCGGGAAGTGCAGCCGGAGTCGATGGATGGGGGTGCTGGTTTGCGTGACGGATTGGGTTACGTTCACAACCCTTTGTAGTTTCTTGTGTCTTGGTAGTAGACCTTGTCATGGCAGCCAAATGTTCAATCCTGGCCTGTATCCCGCACCCCACACCAATCCAGCAAACAAATGGGAAGGGGATGTTTTTATTTTCTTCTTAACCAGGAGTGAAACTGCCTGTCCCAGCTGAGATTAGCTGATTTAGCACTGACCATCTGATCAAAACTTGTTTTGCAGTCATGACTCAGTGGATAGCACTCTTGTCCAGACAGCTGACTATTCAAGTCCCTCCCCAGGGACTTGGGTGCATAATCAAGGCTAACATTCCAGTGAAACTCTTAAGGGAGTGCTGCACTGTCAGAGGTACCATCTTTCAGATTAGACAGCAAACTGAGGCCTTAGCTACCTTCTGGGTGGTCTTGATAGATCCCATGACACTATTTTGAAAGCTAGCAAGGCAGTTCTCCCTGGTGTCCTGTAAATAATTATCCGCCTTTTAGGACGGCACAGTTGTTAGTACTGCTGCCTCACAGTGCCAGGGACCCTGGTTCGATTCCCATCTTGGGTCACTCTCTGTGTGGATTTTGCACGTTCTCCCCGTGTCTGCATGTGTTTCCTCCAGGTGCTGTGGTTTCCGCCCACAGTTTGAAAGACGTGCTGATTTGGTGTATTGACCCGAACAGGCACTGGAGGATGGCGGCTAGGGAAGTTTCACAGTAACTTCACTGCGGTGTTGATGGAAGCCTTACTTGTGACTAATAAATAAAAGCTTTAACTTTAAGCTTACCTAACAACACCTCAAATTGTAGATTATCTGGTCATTGTTACTTTGCTGTTTGTAGAAATAGGCTTTGCACAAATTAGCTGCCACTTTCCTGTTTTACCACAGTGATTCCAGTTTTAAAAAAACACCACAAGGAGCTTTGGGACATCCTGAGATGTGAAGGCACTATATGTACTCAAGTTCAAGGGTGGTATAAAGTTAAAGTTTTATTAGTCACAAGTCTGCTTACATTAACGCTAATGAAATGACTGTGAAAATCCCCTAGTTGCCACACTCCAGCGCCTGTTTGGGTACATTGAAGGAGAATTTAGCACGGTCAATGCACCTAGCCAGCACATCTTTCAGACTATGGGAGGAAACCGGACCACCCGGAGGAAGCCACGCATAAGCAGGGAGAACAGACAGTGACCCAAGCCGGAAATTGAACCCGGGTCCCCAGCGCTGTGAGACAGCAGTGCTGACCACTATGCCACCGTGCTATCCCTGCATGGACATGGGTTCAATTCTGGCCCCGGGCAAGTGCTGGTGTAGAGTTTGCACGTTCTCCTCGTGTCTGTGTGGGTTTCTTCCGGGCTCTTTGGTTTCTCCCCTTCAAAGATGTGCAGGTGAGGTTGATTGTCCATGTAAAATTAGCCCTTAGTGTCAGGGGACCAGCAGAGTAAATATGTGGGGTTGTTGAGATAGGACCTGGGTGGAATTGTGATCGGTGCAGGCACGATGGGCTGGATGGGCTGAATGGCCTCCTTCTGCACAGTAGGGATTATTTATAATTTGTAGTTTTTGAAGCGCTTTTAAGGGCTCACATTGATCCCAAAAGGTGACAGGCAAAACCTCTGAGCATAAGGAGGCATTGAGCTTCCACACAAGATAGTTTTACCTGTACAAATAAAGGAAGTGGCTTGAAAACTCTTTTGTGACTGTGATAATAGCAAATTCCCTGAATTTCTGAGATACAGTTGCATTGTATAATGAATAGTGGCAATGCAGCTGGAGAAGATAGTCAAGAAGACATATGGTACTCTTGCATTCATTGGCCAGTGCATTGAGTTTAAAAATTGGCAAGTCATGTTGCAGCTTTATAGAACCTTAGTTAGGCTGCACTTGGAATATAGTGTTCAATTCTAGTTGCCACACAACCAGAAGGATGTGGAAGCTTTGGAGGGGGTACAGAAAATATTTACCAGGATGTTGCCTGGTATGGAGGGCATTAGCTATGAGGAGAGGTTGAAGAAACTTGGTTTGTTCTCACCAGAATGACGGAGGTTAAGATAGAAGTCTACAAGATTATAAGGGGCATGGACAGCGTGGATAGTCAAGAAGTTTTTTGGCAGAGTGGAAGAGTTAGTTACGAGGGGGCACAGGTTTAAGGTGTGAGGGGCAATGTTTAGAGGGGATATACGAGGCAAGTATTTTACACAGAGGGTGGTGAGTGCCTGGAACTCGCTGCTGGGGGAGGTAGTGGAAGTGGATAAGATAGTGACTTTTAAGGGGCACCTTGACAAATATACGAATAGGATGGGAATAGAGGGATATGGTCCTCTGAAGGGTAGGGGGTTTTAATTCAGGTGGGCAGCATGGGTCGGAGCAGGCTTGGAGGGCCAAAGGACCTGTTCCTGTGCTGTAATTTTCTTTGTTCTTTGTTCCATTAAGTATCTGGAGGGAATTGAGTGGCAGGCAACTAATGCAAGAAGATGCATTGTAATGACTCCATTTCAGGCTTTGAACCTCCTGCCAAATGATCAAAATTGGGTACGTTGTTTTTGAACAAATTCAAAGTGATTTTGCGACCATCGCAATGCAAGGTGGGAATACTACAATTGGAAATGCGTTTTTGTTTTGTTTCCAGTGAGGTGCCAGAATCGTTGACCTGTGTCTTGCAGGAAATGCAGAAATAGCAACCCGAGGCTGGGTCACACACCAGCTGCAAGACCAGAAGCCGTTGCGCAAAATTAAAAAAATGTTGCTCTGAGATAAAATTGCTCAGATTTCCTGTGACCGAAGCGACCTTTAATATATTTTTTTAAAAATATTCAACCACGAGTGACACTGAAGGAAGGGGGAAAATGAACCACCCTGTCTGATATTTGCAGCCGAGCATGTATTTAAATAGAAATACTCCCATTTGTACAATGCCCTATTGCATCTTTCCAAACCATCTCAAAGTATATCGCATGCCGTATATTGCTTTAAATGCATTGACCCGTATGGAAAACATGATAACCATTTGTAACACAGTAAAGTATTACATTGCATAATAACAGCCTATCCACCACTATCCATCATGGCTGCAGTGTGTACTACCTCCAAGGATTCACATCAACAACTTAGCAAGGCTTTTTCAACAGCTCCTGCTAAACTCATGACTTCCACCACCTAGCAAGACGAGGGCAGCAAGTGCATTGATGAAGCGTCACCTCCAAATTCTTCTCCAAGTTTCACAAACATCCCAACTGGATGTTGCTGGGTCAAAATTCTGGAAGTCTCCCATGAGGTTGCATGGTTTCTGGTTGGGGTGGAGACTGTATGTTATTATAATGATTGGATTAGTATACAGTGAAAAGTATTGTTTCTTGTGCAGACACACCGTTCGTAGAGAAGGAAAGGAGAGAGTGCACAATGAGGTGTTACAATCATAATTAGGGTTAGAGAAATGTCAACTTAATGTGAGTAGGTCCATTCAGAAGTCTGATGGCAGCAGGGAAGAAGCTGTTCTTGAGTCGGTTGATACGTGACGTCAGACGTTTGTATCTTTTTGCCGACGGAAGAAGGTGGAAGAGAGAATGTCCAGGGTACGTGGGGTCCTTGATTATGCTGGCTGCTTTTCCGAGGCAGTGGGAAGTGTAAATGGAGTCAATGGATGGGAGGCTGGTTTCCGCGATCGATTGGGCTTCATTTATGACGTTTTGTAGTTTCTTGCGGTTTTGGGCAGTGCAGACGGCATACCAAGCTGTGATTCAGTCAGAAAGAATGCTTTCTATGGTGCATCTGTAAAAGTTGGTGAGAGTTGTAGCAGACATGCCAAATTTCCTTAGCCTCCTGAGAGTGGGCTTTCTTAACCAAAGCGTCGGCATGGAGGGATCAGGACATGTTGTTGCTGACCTAGGAACTTGAATCCCTCGACCATTTCCACTTCATCCCCGTTGATGTAGGTGGGGCATGTCGTTTAAGGCAAGGATAGATAAATTTTTGAACAGTAAAGGAATTAAGGGTTGTGGTGAGCAGGCAGGTAAGGGGAGCTGAGTTCACGAAAAGATCAGCCATGATCTTATCGAATGGCAGAGCAGGCTCGAGGGTCAGATGGCCTACTCCTGCTTCTAGTTCTTATGTTCTTCACTACCCCTCCTCAAGTCGATGACAGGTTCAGTGCATGTGGGACAAGTTGGAAGGACCAATGGATCTTTAGCTGTCCACCTTTGTACACTTAGGAAGCAAAGAATATGGAGAAAGAGAAGGGAAATAGAATGAACGAGAGTGGCAGAGCAGGCTCAATGATCCAACTGTTCAATCTTGCTTCAGTTTGTATTTAAAAGGAAGGATTTGGTGCCGGTGGTATAGGCCGTTCCAATCAAATGTACTTAGAGAACAGAGTTGAATCTTGTATCTTGCATGGTGGCATCCTGGCTGTCTATCGTGCACCCCCGCTCCCAAGGGCAGAGGGAGCTCATGGGCACAGCTCACTGAACACGTTGCTGTAAAACCAGAAGAAAGTGCAGAGGTCACGCATCGTTAACAGCCTGGTCCGTTCTCATCTCTCTCACTGTCGAGCTCGTGTCCGATGCAGGTGTTAGGGCAGTGAAGTCTTATTTTAGAATTACTCAGGCCCACGCAAAGGATTGTGGGGCTTTCCTTTACACACTTGTGGCTTCTTTGTGGGCAGTGGGTGATAGTTATGATCAAGATTTGACTATTTTTAGTATTGTTGTTCAATTCTTTTTCGCTCCTCCTGCCCTCTTTCTGCTCTCACATAATCACAAGGCTTTTTTCCAGATGCATCTTGAATGAGATTCCCTTTAGTGTGATGGGGTGTGGAACAGAACCTGGGCCCATCCTGTTTGTACAAGGTCTTACTGCACCTCTCCAAAACGTCTCAAAGTATACCACACTGCAATGTATTGCTTTAAAACGCATTGACTTGCATGGAAAACATGATATCCATTTATGTACAGCAAGGCGTCACACTGGTGTTGCGTGGCTGCAGTATGTACTACGCAACGTAAAAAGGAGGCATCAATCTAGGGGAGGCCTTTATACAACTTTAAGAGGTTGCTGCTTTACAGTGTCCATTTCCTTTATTGTTTTAAAAGTACCTCACCAGCTCTCCTATGAGCCTCAAGTTATCACACCAGACTGAATGATGCACAATTTCATTCAGCAATGAGGTTAAAGTTTATTTATTACTCGCAAGTAGGCCTGCAGTCACACTGTAATGAAGTTACTGTGAAAATCCCCGAATTGCCACACTCCTGCACCTGTTCGGGTACACTGAGGAAGAATTTAGCACGGCCAATGCACCCTAACTTGCACATCATTGGACTGTGGGAGGAAACTGGAGCATCTGGAGGAAACCCATGCAGACACGGGTGAACGTGCAGACTCCGCACAGTGATGCAAGCCAGGAATTGAACCCAGGTCCCTGGCACTGTGAGGTAATCTCTGGAGCTCTGAGATCAACTGGATTTCAGTAGTTACCAGTGTCTGAAATATTACTTTTGCCTCCATTCAGCAAAGATGCAGCAACATGCTGAGAAGTAACTCAAAAAAGCATCAACTTGAACCTCCCCATCTAGAGAGGGACCTACGAGGCCCCCAGCCAGCCACAGGGTTCTATGGAATCCGCTGTGGACACAAATTGAACAGCTCCAGCTTCATAACACTTGATGAAACCTGGAGGAAAGCTAAGGCAGAAAACATCCTCCCAAATAAACATATTCCCCCTGCCATGGGAATCATAGTCTGGGGTGGGGGGGTGGACCATGCAGAAGTCCGCCAACCTCAGGCAGGATTTTCCGGCTGTGGGGCGAACGCAGTCAGCAGATCCCGTCTGCTGTGTCAACAACCAAGCTTCAGTCCCCCCCACGCAGGGGCATGTGGATGACCCCCAATAAAATATAGACTGAATATGGCCATCTGATATACTGACTGCATTTCAAAGCCCCGCTGATATGCGACTGGGGAAACCCTGAGCAAATCATGGAGCACGTAATAACACCTTGCTGTCTCCGAGTCAATATCTCAACAACCAAGCTTCAATCTCCCTGGAACGTGTGGACAACTCTCTATAGGAAATGATGGTTTACGGGTGTTATCACTAGTCTAGTAATCCAGAAACTCAGCTCATGTTCTAGGACCTGGGTTTGAATCCCACCATGGCAGATGTTGGAATTTGAATTCAATAAAAAAAATGTCTGGAATTAAGAATCTACTGATGACCCATTGTCGATTGTCAGAAAAACCCATCTGGTTCACTAATGTTCTTTAGGGAAGGAAATCTGCCATCCTTACTTGGTCTGGCCTAAATGTGACTTCAGAGCCCCAGCAATGTGGTTGACTCACCTGCCCTTTGTGGGCAACTAGGGATGGGTTTACTAGGCTGATACCGGAGTTGAGGGGGTTGAGCTATGAGGAGAGGCTGAATAAACTCGGCTTGTACTCGTTAGAGTTTAGAAGAATGAGGGGAGATCTCATTGAGACGTATAAGATGATGAATGGGATGGATAGGATAGAGGTGGAGAGACTCTTCCCGCTCAGAAAGGACAGTAGGACTAGGGGGCACAGCCTCAAGGTAAAGGGGGGGCGGTTTAGAACAGAGTTGAGGAGGAACTTCTTCACTCAAAGGGTGGTGAATCTCTGGAATTCTCTGCCCGTTGAAGTGGTGGAGGCTGCCTCGCTAAATATTTTTAAGACGCGGGTTGATGGGTTTTTGATAAGCGAGGGGAATAAGGGCTATGGGGAGAGGGCGGGAATGTGGAACTGAGCCACGACAGATCAGCCGTGATCTTACTGAATGGCGTGGCAGGCTCGAAGGGCTAGATGGCCTACTCCTGCTCCTATTTCTTATGTTCTTAGATGCTGGTCAGCCAGAGATGCCTGTGTCCCACAAATGAATAAAAAAAACCTGGATTCCTGGCGCTGTGAGGCAGCAGTGCTAACCACTGTGCCACTCTGTCGCCCAGCTTTCTTTCAGTGACTCAGTTAAAGTCAGTTTGTCAATTGATTGGTACAGACCAGCTGGGCTGTGCTTTGTTTCCTGTGGAAAAGTACACCGACAAGGAACCTCACTTTCAGAAGACAAGGGGAGAAAGACTTGATTTAAAACAAAACAAAATGAGCCTGTCAGCTAACAAATTCTGTCAGCTTGGCTTCATTAGCAGCAGTGCAGAAATTGTACTTGTAATCAAAGCTAATACCCATCGCTGGGGGAGATGCTTTCCTTCCAAAGCAATATGAATCAGAATCTTTTTCTCAAAATTACTTTCCGGGTTTGGGCATCACTGGTTAGGCTAACCTTTATTGCCCAACCCTAGTTGCCCTTCTGAAGGTGGGCACAGTAATAGGTCTCACAACACCAGGTTAAAGTTCAATAGGTTTATACCTGATGAAGGAGCAGCGCTCAGAAAGCTCATGCTACCAAATAAACCTGTTGGACTTTAACCTGGTGTTGTGAGACTTTTGATGGTGCCCATCCCAGTCCAACGCTGGCATCTCCACATCATGGCCTCCAGAAGGTGGTGGTGAGCTGCCTGCCTGAGACCCTGTAGCCCCTGAGGTGCAGGCACGTCCACGGTGCTGGTAGCGAGGGAATTCCTGGATTTTGACTCAGCGACAGTGAAGGAAAGGCCAGTATATTTCCAAGTCAGGATTGTGAGAGGCTTGGAGGTCAATCTCCAGGTGGTGGTGTTGCCAGGCATCTACTGCCCTTGTCCTTCTAGACAGTAGTGGGTTTGGAGGGTGCTGTTTAAAATGTGTCTTTATGAAGCTATTCACATGTGCTTTGGTAGGTTTTATGCTTGCTGACGTGAAATAAAGTCATTCTCAGTGAGAACCATTTCAAGATTCTTCTGCCACTGGGATAAGAACTAAGAGCAGGGGTTGGCCATCTGGCCCCTCAAGCCTGTTCCATCATTCAATAAAATCATGGCTGATCTTTTCATGGACTCAGCTCCACTTACCCGCCCGCTCACCATAACCCTTAATTCCTTCAGTATTCAGTCTATTCTTGCCTTAAAAACATTCGTTGAGGCTCAGTAAGATACTATATAAATGCATTATTTCATTTTTTTAACAATGGGTTCTATAGATTGGAGCAGATACTCCCAACGTTTTCTTTCAAAAACTATAATCAAGGAAACTTCATCCTTGCATCTCTAAACTCTGTATGTCATGGGCCTCAGGGTGAATGGTTGTATCTGGTACTTGAGTCCTGTTCCACTGTACCCAAGAAACAGTTGCTTTTGGGAAGACGATGGCCCAGTCAATTATCGCTCGACTATGAATCCAGAAACTCATCTAATGTTCTGGGGACTTGGGTTCGAATCCTGCCACAGCAGCTGGTGGAATTTGAATTCAGTAAAAAATATCTGGAATTAAGAAGCTTGTCCGAAAAAACCCATCTGGTTCACTAATGATCTTTAGCCAAGGAAATCTGCCGTCCTTTCTTGGTCTGGCCTATATATAAAATGATAGAGGCCATACGGTGCAGAAAGAGGCCACTCAGCCTATCAAGTCTAACTCCACATATTTATCCTGCCAGTCCCCTAATACTAAGAGGCAATTCAGCATGGGCAATCAACCTAACACGCACATCTGTGGGAAGAAACCGGAGCACCCGGAGGAAACCCACGCAGACATAGGGAGGTTGTGCAAACTTACACAGTCATCTGAGGCTGGAATTGAACCCAGGACCCTGGTGCTGTGAGGCAGCAACGCTAACCAGTGTGCTACTGTGCTGCCCTTTGACATGTGACTCTAGAGCCACACACACTCTTAACTGCCCTCCAAGAATAACAAGGGATGGGCAATAAATGCTGGCCAACCAATGACGCCCAGATCCCACAAATGGTTGTATAAAAAAATTCATGGTGCAAAATGCAGTTTGCAGTTCCACCTTCAGCTAACCCTGATATGCTTGTGGGACCCTCACTTTTAAATCAGTTAGGATGGAGAGCTGTTTTAACAATGAAAGAAAATATCCTTAAGTTTCCATTTATCGCTGATCAAATAACAATAATAGTCATTGAGCCAACTTGTCCATGCCACCCAGTTTTTACCACTAAGCTAGTCCCAGTTGCGTGTGTTTGCCCCATATCCCTCTATACCCATCTTACCCATGTAACTGTCTAAACGCTTTTTAAAGAATGGATTTGTACCTGCCTGTACTGCTACCTCTGGCACCTCGTTCCAGACACTCACCACCTTCTGTGTGAAAGAATTGCCCCTCTGAATCCTTTTGTGTATTTCTCCCCTCTCACCTTAAACCTACGCCCGCTAGTTTTAGCTCCCTTACCTTTGGGAAAAGATATTGATTATCATGTTGCACTTGTTATCCTGACTATTAAATACAGAACTGTCTTTAAGTACGGGATTTATTTCTTTGCACCCTGCTCTGCCATGCCGCAGTCTGCGGGGAAAGGTCACGTTCAAGTAATAATTAGTCTGCAATTACCTGACAATCTATGCCAGATGAAGTCTTTTTTCATGTGCAGACAGATTCTTGCAGATATAACCTCATCTTCAAAAACTTGGCAAGCGGACTTTGCCAAGTCATCCTGTGTGTTTGGCATTATTCCTAATTTGAAAAGAATAAGTCCTTATTTCAGTATCACCATTGATTGAGTTATTGGCCAGAATTTTACTGTCCAGGCCGCCAGGGGAATCAGAGTGAGTGAGGGGTGCACCGTGGAAAGGTCTGTTCACCTCGGGCAGGATTTCCGGACAAGCGAGGCTGTAAGATCCCATCCGTCATCTCAGGACTTTTGATTTGATTTATTATTGTCACATGTACTAACATACAGTGAAAAGTATTGTTACTTGTGCGCCATACAGACGGAGCATACCGTTCATAGAGAAGGAAAGGAGAGAGTGCAGAATGTAGTGTTACAGTCATAGCTAGGGTGTAGAGAAAGATCAGCTTAATGTGAGGTTCGTCCATTCAACAGTCTGACAGCACTGTCAATCCCACCACAGTAATGGAGTGGAGAGTGTGGGCCAGTAAGTACCAAGACCACAGATGTTTTTCAGGGAATAGCAATTAATTAAAATGCTTGAGTCGTTTGGCTGGAATTAATTTTTAAAACATAAAAACCCAATTGTGCGTGTGTTTTGATCCATTTCTGATCTGTGCCATGTAGGATGCGGAAGCGAGATGCAGGCAGTGCACCTAATCTCGGAGACAGAGTACCCTATGTGATCATCAGCGCTGCAAAAGGTGCAGCGGCCTACATGAAGTCTGAGGTACAGATGTTTCACTTTGTTAACAAAAAATTCAAGGTCTTATTTGTTGCCTATGCTTAGTTTTTTTTGGTAAATTTTAATGGCTTTCTCCTTGATGAGTTTAAAGTTTATTTATTTGTCGCAAGTAAGGCTTACATTAACACTGCAATGAAATTACTGTGAAATTCCCCTAGTCGTCATACAAAGGCACCTGTTGGGTCAATGCACCCTAACCAGCACGTCGCTCAGACAGTGGGAGGAAACTGGAGCACCCGGAGGAAACCCACGCAGACACGGGGAGAATGTGGAAACTCTGCACAGGTGGTGACCCAAGCCAGGAATCAAACCCAGATCCCTAGTGCTGTGAGGCAGCGGTGCTAACCACTGTGCCACCTAACTGCCTTAGGGTGCACTCCAACAGCGTTTGGTAGGGAATGCTGTGAATAATAAACAAGGCCTTTCAGTTCCTGAATGCCCTGACGTGCTTTCACCGAATTAAGTGTTTTTGAAGCTGCTATGGTGCAGGAAATGTGGCAGCCAATTGCAACCATCAAGATCCCACAGGCAGTAACGAGGTGATGGCCAGATAATCTGTTATACTGATGTTGACGATGAAGGAACGGTGATGTATCTCCAAGTCAGGATGTTGGAACTTTGAGCTGATTAAACAACATTGTTGCACAGTGGTAGGCACTGCTGCCTCACGGCGCTAGGAACCCGGGTTCAATTCCGGCCTCAAGTCACTGCGTGAAGTTTGCACATTCTCCCCATATATGCGTGGGTTTCCTCCGGGTGCTCCGTTTCTCCTCCCACAGTCCAAAGTTAGGTGGATTGGCCATGCCAGAATTCACCCTATTGTTAAGAGGATTGGCAGGGTAAATATGTGGGATTACGGGTATAGGGCCTGGGTGGGATTGTGGTCGGGGTGGACTTGATGGGCCGAATGGTCTCCTTCACTCTAGAGATTCTATGAAACACAAATTAACGCGGTTGTTGGAATCTGAAATAAAAAACAGAAAACGCTGGAAAATCTCAGCAGGTCAGACTGCATTGGTGGAGAAAGGATGGCGTCAACGTTTCGAGTCTGGATGACCTTCGTCTAAACCAGGAGTCTCCAAACTACAGCCTGCGGGCCACATCCGGCCCATAGCTGGCCGCATCCAGATTGGAGTTTGGAGGCCACTGATCTAGACTCAGAACATTGGCTTTTTTTCCTCTCTCCACTGATGTTGTCTGACTTGCTGAGATTTTCCAGCATCTTCTATTTTTGTTTCAGATTCCAGCATCCACTGTATTTTGTCTTTTGCCTTTTGTAAAAACTACTCAGTTCAGTAGATTTTTCTTTCGCCTTTCTAATTTTCTACCCCATTGGGGTTCATAAACACCTGCCACCGTCTGGTACCTAACACAGGTGGGTTCTTGAACAGTTAGTAGGCTGTTCAACTGTCAAGCATACTTGGTCTTCTCCTGCCCAAGTTGCCATGTGTGCCACAGTTGTCAAAAAAGGCAACAGATGTCAGCTGGTATCCTGTCTCGTTTACCCCTCTTCCTAGCGGTTGGTTGTTTCACTTGACCAGCTTCTCCAGTAGAGAAGTCTGGTTAAAAAGTCGTTCATTGAGGTGATCCTGCAATGCTCTTTGGGGTTTTTAGTTCAGCTGGGCAGCATGGTCAGTGCAGGCTTGGAGGGCCGAAGGGCTTGTTCCTGTGCTGCAGTTTTCCTTGTTCTTTGCTCCTACTAGCATCTTATGCGCTGCTCGTCAAAACAGGAATGCAGAAGACTGGACTCCACCAGCCAGACGTGCCATCTGAGATCGTGTTTTCCTGTTCCCACCTATCACCCACCCACCCTCTCCAAAAGAAGTGCCGTAGCATTTAGTGAAGGCTGGAGAAGTTGAAGTTGGTGACTCTGCCTCTGAGAGTGTTTTTGGGAACCCTCCCTCCCCATTGTGGTATCAGCCACGCAGTGCTTGGGGAAGTGAGCCTTTGAGCACTGCTTCTCTTTTTTCAGTTTTGTGAAAGTATTTCCTTATTTTCTGCACACGTTTTTAATTGATCGCTTAACTTCCTCGGCTCAAAGAGAAAGTTCAGTGGTTTTGATGTTTGTGTTGAGGTATCAGGTGTGTTTCCCAACCTACAGTAGTGCTTAGGGGGATGCCCATATCTGCAAAACCTAATAAGGCAAAGAGTCTGCAGCCTGCAAACAAACCACAAGGGAACTGTTCTTTGTTGTCCACTGCAGCAAGCTTTTACTGATTAAAAAGTAGAAAGCTTTTTTTAAAATTAATTCGGCCACTCCTTTATTAGGGGTTTTGAAGAGAAGGTATTTTACACAAGCAGGAGGGTCTGGAATCAGGGGCAGGGGTTTGAGAAGTAGGTAAGAAACTGGAGAAGAAATGAGATTTTTTTTAATACAGTGAGCAATGATGGTCTGGATGCATTGTCTGTTTAAATAAAATTCAATAGTAACTTTCAAAGTTTAGTTTATAGTTTAGTTTATTTTGTTAGTGTCACAAGTTGGCTTACATTAATACTGCAATGAAGTTACTGTGAAAATCCCTTAGTCGCCACACTCCGGCACCTTTTGGGACGCATGCAGGGAGAATGTAGCGCGGCCAATGCACCCTAACCAGCATGTCTTTCGGGCTATGGGAGGAAACTGGAGCACACGGAGGAAACCCGTGCAGACTCCACACAGACAGCGACCCAAGCCGGGAATCGAACCCACGTTCCTGGTGCTGTGAGGCAGCAGTGCTAACCACTGTGACTGTATACTCAAAACAGCTGCACGGCTGTAGAATAAAAATCAGGTCGGGGCATCGAGTAGAAAAATGGGCAGGTCATGCTGCAGCTGTACAGAACCTTAGTTAGGCCTCGTTTAGAATATTATGTTCAATTCTGGCCCCTGCCACACTACCAGAAGAGTGTGGATGCTTTGGAGAGGGTACAGAAGAGGTTTACCAGGATGTGGCTTGGTCTGGAAAGCATTAGTTATGAGGAGAGGTTGAAGAAACTCAGTTTGTTCTCACTGGAATGACGGAGGTTGAGGGGTGACCTGATAGAGTTTACAAGATTGTGAGTGGCACGGACAGAGTGGATAGTCAGGTGCTCTTTCCTAGGGTAGAAAAGTCAAGTGCTAGAGGACATCGGTTTAAGTTGCGTGGAGATGTGCGAGGCAGGTTTTTTACACAGAGGGTGGTGAATGCCTGGAACGTGCTGCCTGGGGAGGTGGTGGGAGCAGGTAACGATAGTGGCATTTAAGGGGCAACTAGACAAATACATGAATAGGATGAGGACGGATGGCTGAGGACTCTGTAATGCATACGGTTTTAGCTTAGGCAGGCATCTTGATCGGCCCAGGCTTGGAGGGCCGAAGGGCCTGTTCCCATGCTGTACTGTTCTTTGTTCTTGATAGTGGAATAGTTCCTTCGAAGAGCATGACTGACTGATTGGCCTCCTTCTGCACTGTTTGATTCAATGATGACTTTTTCATTTTGAGCACTCCCAAGGTCAGATATGGCATGGTTCAGTGCAGAGTTTCCTCTGCCCCAGTTTTGGTCTCCTTGCCTCATTCTCTGAAGAATGGCCCTACTCCCAAAGTTGCTCCACTTCCCAGTTCAAATATCTTGTCACTCCTCGATAAGCTTGCCAATTAGCTTTGTACTGAGGACCTATGCCTGGATTGAGACAACGGAAATTCCTTAATTCCTTTCACATCCAACCTTTACAGCCAAATATCTTATACAGCTGTTTAAGAATTCATACAGAAGAATTGAAAGGGAGTGCTGTGCCATATTGTTGCGACACAACTGTGTGAATTGCGCATTTCTAAGTATTTCATTTTACAGTGATGTTGGGGAGAAGGGTCAAGCAAAAAAGGTATTTGCATATTTGTGAAAAATGCGGTCGTTGTAAGTATAATTGATCAAAATGGTTTGGCTATCCTGAGCCCCTGCAATTAAAGGTTAAAAGCTCCAGCTTTAATCCAAGGTCTATGTGGAGTTGGCCACCTTCTGTTAGTAATGAGGAATGGGCAACAGATACTGGCCTAGCCAGTGACACACACACCCCATGAAAGAAAAGAGAAATGATCTAATTTGGCATTAGTTAGTAGTGGGGTTAGGGAATCCATCTAAGGATTCCCTTTTAAAGTAAAGTTTATTTATTCGTCACAAGTAACACTGCAATAAAGTTACTGTGAAATTCCCCTACTCGCCACTCTCCGGTGCCTGTTCGGGTCAGTGCACCCTAACCAGCACGTCTTTTGGACTGTGGGAGGAAACCGGGCCACCCGGAGGAAACCCACCAGGAGAATGTGCAGTCTGCGCATTGACAGTGACCCAAGCCGGGAACTGAACTGGGGTTCCCTAGAGCTGTGAGTGAAGCAGCAGTGCTAACCAAATTGCCACCCTGCCATCCCCACTGTGCCACCTTTAATTGCTATCTGGCATCTGCTGCTGGAAATTGTACACATTTGCTGAGGTGAGGCTTCAATGTGATACCCCCTGCCACTGTTAAGTTGCTAATATTCCCCAGTGGGGCGGCACAGTGGTTAGTGCTGCTGCCTCACAGCACCAGTGACCCGGGTTCGATTCTCAGCCTGGGTGACTGTCTGTACGAAGTCTGCATATTCTCCCCATGTCTGCATGGGTTTCCTCCAGGTGCTCCAGTTTCCTCCCCCAGTCCGAAAGACGTGCTGGTTAGGATGCATTTGCCATGCTAAATTGCCCCTTAGTGTCCCAAGATGTGTAAATTGAGGGATTAACCATGCTAAATTGTCCCGTAGTGTCCCAAGATGTGTAAATTGAGGGATTAACCATGCTAAATTGTCCCGTAGTGTCCCAAGATGTGTAGGTGGAGGGATTAACCGTGCTAAATTGTCCCTTGGTGTTCAAAGAAGTGTAGGTTAACGGGATTAGTGGGATAAATGTGAGAGGTTCCAGGGATAGCGCGCGGGTGGGCCTGGATGAGATGTTCTGCCAGAGTCGATGCAGGCTCGATGGGCTGATGGCCTCCTTCTGTAGCATAGGATTTCTATGATTCTAAGACAACGGGTTAAGAGAGGGCAGTGGTACTGTGGATTTGCAGCAGAGCATGAACTGACAGCATTGGGATAGAAAAGAGAGGTCCAGGCGTGTAGTTGGGAAAGACTGAGCTATCAAATCGTGCAAGATATGAGGTGTCACATCAGGTGGAAAATAAAAGCTCGTGGTGCAGAGGGTAACGTGGGCTTGGGTGGAAAACTGGATAGCTGATGGGAAACAAATTTTGACATTAATGGGGCTTTTTTTCTCAGAGGATCATGAGTCTTTGGAACACTCTTCCTGAAAAGGCAATTGAAACAGCGTCTTTGAAAGTTTTGAAGGCAGAAGGAGCTAATTGATAAGCAAGGCAATGATAGGGGGGGTAAGAGGGAGGTTACAGTTGGATCAGCTATGACCTTATTGCATGGCAGAGCAGGCTAGAAGGCTCTTGATCCTAATTTGTATGTGTGAGTAAGAATAAATTTCATGAGCCAATCCTGAAAGCAATTTAGCCCAAATTAATTTCCTCATTGCCTCTTATTTTCTTCGCTGGATTTGACTGACCGTGATGGGGCTGCATTTATTTCCCATCCACATTCGCTCTGAAAAGGTGGTTGCAATTAAAGTTTTCACTAATTTATTAGTGACACTAATTTATAGTAACACCGCAATGAAGTTACTGTGAAAATCCCCTAGTCACCACTCTCCGGACAGATATTATGGACAGATATATATTATATATGCCACTCTTATTGATGATGGACAGTCTTTGGGAAGTCACAGACTGAGTTACTCAGTGGAGGATTCCTAGCCTCTGATCTGCTCGGGTAATATTTATATGACTGATCCACTTCAGTTTAAAATTTATTTATTAGTAGACTTACATTAACACTGCAATGAAGTTACTGTGAAAATCCCCTAGTCGCCACACTCCGACACCTGTTTGGATACACTGAGGAAGAATTTAGCATGGCCCATACTCCCAACCAGTACGTGTTTTGGACTGTGGGAGGAAACCCACGTGGACCTGGGACAACGTGCAGACTCCGCACAGAGAATGACCGAGCCAGGAATCGAACCTGAGTCCCTGGCTCTGTGAGACAGCAGTGCTAACCACTGCACCACCGTGCCATCCTTGCAACGCAGTGCGGCACTTCTCCTTGAGCTGGTGCAGTCCCTGTGTTGATTTCCCTTCACAGTGGTGTTGTGCATAGGATTCAAAGATATTGACTCAGTGCTGATTGTACAACAGCCATGTATGACCACGTCAGGGGGCATCTGCAACTTCAAGGGGAACTTGGAGGTGATATTATCCCCATGATGTTGCAGTTCTTGATCTCAGTGGTAGAAGTAGCAAATATTGAAGTAACCTTGGTGAACTGCTGCAGTGTTTCCTGTAGCTTGTACATAATGCACCTGTGGAGTACTGTTGATTACTGGGCTCAGTGAAGGTGCACTTTAGCTCTAGTTCTGTTTTGGACAATGTCCAACTTCTTGAGTCTTGGTGTTTTGCACCAAAAGTGTTGATTATTCCATTGCATTCCTGACTTGTACATGGTGAAGAGGCCCTTAGGAGACCAGGAGTGAGCTAATTATCACCGATTACGTCAGCCCACCTTGCTTCTTTCAAAAGATATCTGCAAACTTACTGCCGTTGTGGATCGTCTTCTCTGCAAAGCCTGTCTGTTGAAACCCTTGAATGAAGGGGCTCTGAGCGTCCTAACGTGGTTCCATTCATCGCAACAGAGAACCAAGTTTCAATCCGTTCCAGGGACGACTAATCTCCCTGACAGCTTGACACTGGCCAAATGCCATTGAAAGCATGTTTTATGGCTCCGTGCAGAGTTATTGATGGCGCTGAAGCCCAAGGATCCCTCCCATCCCAACTCCAATAATGAAAATAAGGCAGTTCTGTCGGCAGAGTCTTTTCTTAGAATCCTACAGTGCAGAAGGAGGCCATTTGGCCCATTGAGTCTCTCAATCCCACCCAGGCACTATCCTCACAACCCCATGCATTTACCCTAGCTTGTACCACCTGACACTAAGCAGCAATTTAGCAGGGCCAGTTCGCCTAACCCGCACACCTTTGGACTGTGGGAGGAAACCAGAGTACTTGGAGGAAACCCATGCAGACGCGGGGAGAATGTGCAAACTCCACACTGTGGAGATGCCGGCGTTGGACTGGGTTAAGCACAGTAAGACATCTCACAACACCAGGTTAAAGTCCAACAGGTTGGACTTTAACCTGGTGTTGTGAGACATCTTACTGTGCAGACTCCACACAAATAGTGACCCAAGCTGAGAATTGAACCCGGGCCCTTGGTGCTATGAGGCATCAGTGCTAACCATTCTGCCACCGTGCCGCCCACTATCTCACTTTAGGTTGCCCAGCTCAAACACTTTGCTCTGATTCAGTAAGAATGAAACCATCTGTGTTCATCTTTTGATTCTACCCTTGTCCTCCTTTTTTCAAAGGGGCCAACATGATTAAGGAAGGAATACAGGGATACGGTCCCAGTCAGGGCAGAAGGTTTTTTTTTTAAGTTTAGTTAGGGCATCATGATCGGCACGGGCTTGGAGCGCCGAAGGGCCTGTTCTCGTGCTGTATTTTGTTCTTAAATGCGATCAGTTGATAGCTTTGTAGTCATTCTTTCTTCATATCTCTTGGAAAGTGGCAATAGGGTATTTCAATTAGACAACACAACTTAGCTAGATACTCTTGCAGTGAGCACCTATGCATGCACCATGTTTTTTTCTTTGAAAGTCCTCCTTAAGTTGGGGTGCAGATTAATTTGTGCTCCCTCCACTGTTTCGTTGACTGGGTACTTAAGAATGGTTGAGTCAAGCCATATAAAACTTCGTTAAACTTTCCACTGTCGACGTTTCTTTCCAATTTTTTAATGTCTTTGTTCTCCATCCCACCCCCTTCAAGGATCCAATCTATGTTCTGGAAAACAACATTCCAATTGATACGCAATATTATCTGGAGCAGCAACTTGCAAAACCACTCCTGAGAATCTTCGAACCCATCCTGGGAGAGGCCAAGGCGGAAGCTGTACTCCTAAGTGAGTAAACCTGCACCTCAAAGCCTGAAACTAATTGCACTAAGGAATTGTATCTTTCTGGCATGGAATTATTCAGAATTAAGGGACATCTATTCCATTAGTCATTAGAAGTAAAACGTCAATGTATTTCAATGGTATAGTCATGAATCTCTTTAAAGTTTATTTATTCATCACAATTAGGTTTACATTAACACTGCAATGAAGTTTCCATGAAAATCCCCCTGGTCGCCACAGTCTGGCACCTGTTCTGGGACACTGAGGGAGAATTTATAGCATGGCCAACGCACCTAACCAGCACGGTCTTTCAGACTGAGGGAGGGAACTGGGGAAACCCACGCACACGCAGGGAGAACGTGCAGACTCCACACAGTGACCCAAGCTGGGAATCGAACCTGAGTCCCAGGCGCTGTGAGGCTGCACTGCTAACCACTGTGCCACTCCATGCACATATCCATAAATTTGATTACTAATTCTGATCTGTTCTCTATAATTGCTGCCTTCCACACATTTCTCTTGTGCTTCATTAGGTCATTCAATGAGCAAAAGGTGGGACATGGGAGATGGTAGTATTGCCATTGGACTAGTAACCCAAAAGCTTACTCCGGGGTGGGTGGGTGATGGGGGGGGTGGGGTGGGGGGGGGGGGGGGGTGGGAGGTGGGGGGGGTCGGTCGGTATCTGTTCAGTTCCCACCAGGGCACTTGAATTCATAATTTGGGGCAGCACGGTGGCACAGTGGATAGCACTGCTACTTCATATCACCAGGGACCCAGGTTCAATTCTGGCCTTGGGTGACTGTCTTTGTGGAGTTTACACATTCTCCCCGTGTCTGCGTGGGATTGTTCTGGGTACTCCGGTTTCCTCCCGCAGTCCGAAGATGTGCAGATTAGGTTGGTTGGCTGTAATAAATTGCCCAGTAATGTCCAGAGGTGTGTTGGTTAGGGGGATTAGCAGGGTAAATATGTGGGGTTAAGGGGATAGGGGCTGGATGGGGTTTTTGTCAGTGCAGGCTCGGTGGGCTGAATGGCCTCCTTCTGCACTGTAGAGATTCAATGATTCTGGTTGCAGTCACGCGCAAATTTGTTGTCATCCTGCTTATCTTGGATGACATCCAATGAGAAATTGGCTGTTCCACATTCTCTTCCCCCTCTGAAAGGAAGAAAAACTATTTGTTTTAAGACAGTAAGTGTTTTGTGGTCGTTCAGATTGTAGCTGACTCCGGTGCTCCTCCCATCATTTGTGAATCCAGACATTAAATATTAATGAGCTTACACATGTCGGAAAGACGTGCTGGTTAGGTACCTTGGTCTTTCACATACAACCTGCTCCAGGGCAAAAAGAAAACAGCCAACTTTGCCACTTTTGATCATCATCCACAATATGAGATGAAAGTGACTGTATGTGAATCCTAGGTGAGGACAGGTCAAACCCCCAGGTGAAAAGCTTTTATGTTTAAAGTTTATTTATTAGTCAGAAGTAGGTTACATTAACACTGCAGTGAAGTTAATGTGAAAATCCCCTAGTTGCCACACGCCTGCGCCTGTTCGGGTACATTTGAGGGAGAAATTAGCATGGCCAATCCACCCAACCTATATGCCTTTTGGACTGGTGGGGTGGGGGGTGGAGGGGGTGGTGGGGAATTGAGGGGGTGGGGGGTGGTGGGGTATTGGGGGGGTGGTGGGGGGGAGGGGGTGGGGGGGGGGTGGTGGGGGGGAGGGGGTGGGGGGGGGGTGGTGGGGGGGAGGGGGTGGGGGGGGGGTGGTGGGGGGGAGGGGGTGGGGGTGGGGGGTGGTGGGGGCAGGGGGTGGGGGGTGGTGGGGTATTGGGGGTGGTGGTGGGGGGGAGGGGGTGGGGGTGGGGGGTGGTGGGGGCAGGGGGTGGGGGGTGGTGGGGTATTGGGGGTGGTGGTGGGGGGGAGGGGGTGGGGGGTGGTGGGGTATTGGGGGTGGTGGTGGGGGGAGGGGGTGGGGGGTGGTGGGGTATTGGGGGGGTTGGGGGGGAGGGGGTGGGGGGTGGTGGGGTATTGGGGGGGTGGTGGGGGGGAGGGGGTGCGGGGGGGTGGTGGGGGGGAGTGGGGTGGGGGGTTGGGGGGGAAAGGGGAGGGGGGTGTGGGGGGTTGGGGGGGAAAGGGGAGGGGGGTGTGGGGGGGGAGGAAGGGAGAGGGGGGTGGGGGGAGGGGTTGGGGTGGGGAGGGAGGGGAGGAGGGGTTGGGGTGGGGAGGGAGGGGGGAAGGGGTTCGGGGGATGGGGGGAGGGGGTGGGGGAAGGGGTTCGGGGGGAGGGGGTGGGGGAAGGGGTTCGGGGGGTGGGGGTGGGAGGGGGTGGGGGAAGGGGTTCGGGGGGGCGGGAGGGGGTGGGGGAAGGTGTTCGGGGGGGGTGGGGGTGGGAGGGGGTGGGGGAAGGGGTTTGGGGGGGTGGGGGTGGGAGGGGGTGGGGGAAGGGGTTTGGGGGGGGTGGGGGTGGGAGGGAGTGGGAGGGGATGGGGGAAGGGGTTCGGGGGGTGGGAGGGGGTGGGGGAAGGGGTTCGGGGGGGTGGGGGTGGGAGGGGGTTGAGGTGGGGGGGTGGGAGAGGGGGAGTTGGGGTTGGGGGAGGGGGGATTGGGGTGGGGGGGAGGGGGGGTGGGGCAGGGGGCTGGGGGGGAGGGGAGGGGGGTTGTTGTGTGTGGGGTGGGGGAGACTGGAGCACCCAGTGGAAATGTGGGGAGAACATGCAAACTCCGCACAGACAATGACCCAAGCTGGGAACGGAACGGAACGGAACCGAACCAAACCAGGGTCCCTGGCACTGTGAGGCAGTAGTGCTAACCACTGTGTCACCTCTTTACAACCTCTCCTCAGAAGAAAATCCCTCCCTATTGGGAATCAACCTGGGTAGGATTGTGGTCAATGCCGACTCAGTGGGCCGAGTGGCCTCCTCGGATTCTATGAACCTTCTCTGAACTGCCCCCCAATGCCAGTGTATCATTCCGTAGATAAGGCGTGGTCCAACTCATCTCTTGCATAATTTCAGTAAGGCTTCCCTATTTTTATAGGCCATTCTCTTTGAGAGGAAGGCTAATATTCTGTTTATCTTCCCAATTACTAGTGAACATGCACCCTGGCTTTTTGTGTTGTATGCAGAATGACCCTAAATCCTCCCGGTGCTGCAGTTCCCTTTCTCCACTTAAATAATATTCAATTTCTTTGTCCTTCCTACCAAAGTGTGAGTTATAATAAATTTTTATTTGTTTAGAGGGCGAACATACAAGATGCAAGACTGTGCTGACGTCAAAAGTGGGTGGACTCATGGCCTTTGCAAAGAAAAGAAGCACGTGCATCGGGTGCAAAGCTGTGCTGAATGACGATGGTGAGGGAACATCTGGATTAATAAGTGCTTTCAAAGTAAGAACTTGCTAGTGAGTTGAGTGTCTCTCAGACCTGTTAAATCTAACTGAGATGATGGCCCAAGTGTCCCTTTGCTCTTGGAGGACATTGGGGAAAGAATATGTGGAGGTTGCTTCCTCTATTGGAAATGAATTAGAAGGTACAGTATGAATTAAAGTTAAAAGTTTATTAGTCAGAAGAAAGGCTTACATTAACGCTGCAATGAAGTTAATGTGAAATTCCCCTAGTTGCGACCCTCTGTCGTCTGTTTGGGTACACTGTACCCTAACCAGCACCTCTTTCAGACTGTGGGAAAAAACCGGAGCATCTGAAGGAAAGCCATGCAGACACGGAGAGAAAATGCAAACTGCACGCAGAGAGTGACCCAAGCCTGGAATCGAACCAGGTCTCTGGCGCTGTGAGGCAGCAGTACTAACCACTGTGCCACCGTGCCGCTCATCTTTTTGGAAGGTGTGGTGATATGTTGGTGTAGTATGAGCGCCCTAATCTTCTAGAAGAGATCACTTCTGCACAAGCGTGGCGTTGGGTGATAGTGTAGGGAGAACGTCCCAATCCTTCAGCATCCACTGACTGCCTTGTATCTTTAGTTGGATCTCTTG
This sequence comes from Carcharhinus amblyrhynchos, assembly GCF_965287045.1. NCBI lineage: Eukaryota > Metazoa > Chordata > Chondrichthyes > Carcharhiniformes > Carcharhinidae > Carcharhinus > Carcharhinus amblyrhynchos. The sequence goes on along the minus strand of NC_137358.1, from coordinate 7,520,199 downwards.
TGAACTTAGCTTGTGAGAAACTTGCCCCACTCACCTGATGACGAAGGAGCAGCGCTCCGAAAGTTCGTGCTCCCAAATAAACCCATTGGACTTTAACTGGGTGTTGTGAAACTTCTTACTGTGCCCACATAAGAACATAAGAAATAGGAGCAGGAGTAGGCTATCTAGCCATTCAATAAGATCATGGCTGATCTGAAGTGGATCAGTTCCACTTTCCCGCTTTCTCCCCATAACCCTTAATTCCCTTGTCTATCAGAAACCTATCTACCTGTGACTTAAATATATTCAGCGAGGTAGCGTCCATCATCCCCATTCTTCTGCCTTTTCCCCATAACCCCTGATCCCCTTATTAATCCAGAACCTATCTATCTCTGTCTTAAAGACACTCAATGATCTGGCCTCCACAGCCTTCTGCGGCAAAGAGTTCCACAGATTCATCACTTTGTGGCTCAAGAAATTCCTTCTCATCTCTGTTTTAAAGGCCCAGTTGACCCTTTCTGTTCTCCTATGACAATCCTGCCATCCGAGAAATCGGACACTGCGGGTGGGATTTTCCACCCGCTCATTCCCCAAAACCGAAAATTCCCACCTGAGGTCAACGGATCTTTTAACGGTCTGCCAGATTTCCTGTCCTGCCTGCAACAATTCCTGTGGTGGGTGGAATGGGAAGATTTCACTTGGTGTTTCTTCAGAATGATGACGTCATTGCTGACTGGTACTTTACCATGACTGTGTGACCAATACTGAGCCTTTCAGACCTCTCTCCAGTGCCTTCCTTACTTGTGCTGGCACCACTTACAAATTAACACTCAACTCAAATGCTGTGTCCCTGCATTTCTATTTCTCTCCGGGCCGCAATGAGAAAAAATACTCCATAGGAAACCCAACATGCAGCAGATAACACCTATCCAAATTTAACTTCAAGGCAGCATTCTCCAATTAATATATTTGAGAATTGGAGATGTTTTATTTCACTTTTAGAAATCAGAGGCCCCACCAGATGTTGTCGCTACGGGAATAATTGAAATTAATTGGGACCCGGGTTCGATTCCTGGCTCGGGTCACTGTCTATGCGGAGTCTGCAGGTTCTCCGCATGTCTGCTCCGATTTCTCCTCCAGGTGCTCCGTTTTCCTCCCTCGGTTTGAAAGATGTGCAGGTTAGGGTGCATTGGCCGTGGTAAATTCACCCTCAAGTGTACCCGAACAAGTGCCAGAATGTGGCGACTGGGGGATTTTTGCAGTAACTTCCTTGCAGTGTGACTGTAACTTGTGACCAGTAAATAAACTTCAAAAAACTTTAATGGCGAGTGTAGTGAATGACCAGAAGCAGGGGAGAGGTGGAATATGCACACCACAGCAAGGAAAGCAAAAAATAAGTCAGTGGCCGGGATTTTACAGCTTCACTTATCCCAAAACCGTAAAACCTCGGCCGAGGTGAATGGACCTTTCCATTGTCTGTCCACGCCCACTCTGATTCCCAAAGCGGCCAGGTAAAATTCTGGCAAATGAGTTTTCCCGGCTCTGTCTCCTTCTACGGCTAGTTATGGATTAGCTGCCAGATGAAGATGTAAAAGCAAGTTGCCTGGCCCTGTCTCATGCAGTTGTAAAATGCATGCGGCAGTAGGCAGGATAAGCACGTATGATGTGGCCACTGGCGATCTTCCTCAAGAAGACCAACTACTTTGATGACTGGACCATGGAAGGAGAAAAATCATCCCTGCCCTGGTTTCCGAGACCTGGACGATTGTACGTATCAAACAGCCCATCCGTGGTCACCCATTAGTACCCCTCCAAGCAGGTGCACTCAGCTGCTACCACAAAGCAGTGAACTAAAGTTCACGCTTTTTGTGATGTTGTCTAAAGGTGAAGTTGGTCCTTTTCATATACCCCCCAAGCATACTAATTTGAAAATGTTTATGTGCATGCTTTGGACAAAGGCAGGATTGAGCTTGAGAGTGCTGTTCACCTCTCTCCAAAATGGGCGCACAGCAGTAGAATCATAGAAACATTACGGTGCAGAAAGAGGCCATTTGGCCCATCGAGTCTGCATCGACCACAATCAAACCCATGCCCTATCCCCATATCCCAACATACTTACCCGCTAATCCCTTTAACCTATGCATCTCGGGACACTAAGGGTCAATTTAGCATGGCCAGTCAAGCTAACCCGTACATCTTTGGGACTGTGGGAGGAAACTGGAGCACTTGGAGGAAACCCATGCAGATATAGGGAGAATGTGCAAACTCCACAGAGGCAGTGACCCAAGCCGGGAATTGAACCCGGGGTCCCTGGAGCTGTGAAGCTGCAGTGCTAATTACTGTGCCACTGTGCTGCCCCTCACAGAGTTTACTGTCACATCTGAAGAATTGCCACTCAAGTGAGTGACGAGAGGCTGCTGCCCATTGAACTGATCTTTGTGCAAGAGTTGGTGCCATCAGAAACAGAGGGCGATAAGTGAATAACAGTTTTAGTAAAATTGTGAAGGCGTACTCTTGCAACTATCAGTTTCCGCAACCCACCTCCCGACCAAACTTGCCCCCTGAGCAGTCAGTCTGGAGTTTCCCTTATTCAAGAATAGATTGCTTACAACCCAGAGCCTCCTTCGGCCTCCTTCTCATTTCCCGTGGTCAGAGTAGAGACCTAACCAGTTCCTCATTCTTTTCCAGTATCACTTAGCCTCTTCCTGACACCACATCATAGGATTGCAAATACAAAGGGGGGGGGGGAGGGGGTTTCTTTTTCTAAAAAAAACTATACACGTCAATCATACACTCTGTGGGATGCCACGGACTCTGCTGTGCTTACTGATGTTTTAGTAAGTTTGATTCGAATCACGTTAGTTATGGCCCCCATTGGTCCAACTGCATAACGTTGGGAATTTTCACCCAGGTTTCTTTTAAAATTCTCTGCACCGCCTTTCTTTCTTCCTTCTTCCCTTTCTTTTACCTTCTCCTATTTATCTGATTTGATTTGATTTATTATTGTCGCATGTATTAGCATACAGTGAAAAGTTTTGTTTCTTAAGTGCTATACAGACAAAGCATACCCTCCATAGAGAAGTGAAAGAGAGAGTGCAAAATGTAGTGTTACAGTCATAGCTAGCGTGTAGAAAAAGATCAACTTAATGCAAGGTAGGTCCATTCAAATAGATGAGGGCAGAAGGAAAGAAACTGTTCTAGAGTTGGTTGGTACGTGACCTCAAACTTTTGTGTCTTTTTCCTGACGGAAGAAGGTAGAAGAGAGAATGTCTGGGGTGTGTGGGGCCCTTGATTATGCTGGCAGCTTTTCTGAGGCAGCAGGAAGTGTAGACAGAGTCAGTGAATGGGAGGCTGCTATGCGTGATGGATTGGGCTATATTCATGACTCTTTGTAGTTTCTTGCAATCTTGGGCAGGGCAGGAGCAATACCAAGCTGTGATACAACCAAAAAGAATGCTTTCTATGGTGCATCTGTAAGAGTTGGTGAGAGTCGCAGCCGACATGCCACATTTCCTTAGTCTTCTGAAAAAGTAGAGAAGTGAGAACCAGGATGGTTGTTGGTGATCTGGACATCTAAAAACTTGAAGCTGTTGACCTTTCTACTTCGTCCCCATTGATGTAGACTGGGGCATGTTCTCCACTACGCTTCCTAAAGTCGATGACTATTTCCTCCGTTTTGTTGATGTTGTGGGTGAAATTATTGTCGTTGCACCAGTTCACCAGATTTTCTATCTCATTCCTGTACTCTGTCTCATCATTGTTTGAGATCCTGAATGCCCTCTTCTGATTTTTAAAGTTCTTCTTTCATTTGCTACCCATGATCCAAGTTACCTTTCCACCTCTCCAAGATGAGCATGCACCCCAAGTTGGTATGACTCCCAAGCTAGTTGTGTAGAATTTGTATTTATGCATCCATATGCTGTCGCCCATTTGCATTGTTACTGTTTGCCATAGATCCTTGAATCTATTTCCCAGCAGTAACAGTGCACTGGATGGGGTAGAAACTTAAGGCAGTGCTTGCTCTCTGGGATCACAATCTCAGGTTAAGGGGTTTGTCACGTAGGGCTGGGTGAGGAGAGATTCCTTATCTCAAGACTGAATCTTTGAAATTTGCCAGGCTCCATAGTGGGCTGCAGGCGCCGAGTCATTGAGTATGTCTGAGCCTGAGGGATGTAGGTTAATGGGTATGAAGAGAATTGAGGGAAATGGGGATAGGATGGGAAACTGGAGTTTCTTTTTCAATTTTTTTACTCCATTCTCAAAGCCAGTGCTCAGAGTGCACCAGACAGACTCTATTCCTAGCTTGCTCCAAAAAATCAAATTCAAATTCCAATTGAATCCAATTCATGGTCTCCACAAGAGAGACAAACAGGATCCAAGTTGACAAGATAAGGCATTGTACCCCATCTTGGGCTTGATCCGAAACTACTACTTGGCCAAAAGGCTGAGAAGCAATAGAAGTTCAGCCATAGTGATCGGCGCAACTAGTGGGCCGAAGGGCCTGTTTGTGCTGTAGTGTTCTATGTTCTGTAGTCTCCTTGAGCAAGTGCAAGGGCCTGCTTACTCTACTCTCCTATTTCTTATGTCTCTTAGTCATTTATTTTTCACCCCAATCTTTTCTTGCTGGAGCGACAGTTCCATAAATCCTGGAACCCCGCCCAAGTAATGTTTTAATTTGTCTAGACCTGCTTGGAAAAGACTGAGGTTAAACGTTCCCTCATCTGATGTCCATGTTTATGCCCTGAATCGTAATTAAGCCATTGATTAGTGATTGGGCCAGCACAGTGGTCAGCACTGCTGTCTCATAGCATCAGGGACCCGGGTTCAATTCCCGACTTGGGTCATGGTCTGTGTGGAGTTTGCACGTTCTCCCCGTGTCTGCGTGGGTTTCCTCTGAATGCTTCGGTTTCCTCCTGTAGTCTGAAAGTTGTGCTGGTTAGGTGCATTGACCCAAACAAGCGCTGTAGTGTGGTGACTAGTGAAATTTCACAGTAACTTCATTGCAATGTAAATGTAAGTCTTACTTGTGACTAATAAATAAACTTTTAAGCTTGGAAATACTACCTGATTAAGATCAACTTTTAAAATGTAATGAATGACGTAGTACCAAATTTCTGCATTGTCACATTGGATTAGACTATACAATACACTAGCTTCAGCTATGAATTCATTTGCTTGGGGCAAATGGGATCAAAGGTTATGGGGTGAAAGTAGGATTAGGCTAATGAGTTGGACAATCATTGAGTCATAGAGGTTACGGCATCGAAACAGGCCATTTGGCCTAACTTGTCCATGCTGCTCTTTTTTTTAAATCCCTAAACTAATCCCAATTGTCCACGTTTGGCCATATCCCTCTATACCAGTCTTATCCATATAACTGTCTAAATGCTTTTTACAAGACAAAATTGTACTACCCTCTACTACTAGCTTGTTCCAGACACTCACCACCCTCTGTGTGAAAAAATTGCCCCTCTGGACACTTTTGTATCTCTCCCCTCTCACCTTAAACCTATGCCCTTTAGTTTTAGACTCTCCTACCTTTAGGAAAAGATAGTGACTAGCTGATCTGTGCCCCTCGTTCAGCCATGATCGTGATGAATGGCGGAGCAGGCTCGAAGAGCCAAATGACCTCTTCCTGCTCCTATATTCTATGTTTCCATGTGAACGTTACCCATGTCCAAAACAGCAGGAAGTCATTGTTGTACCTATTTTATTGAAAGGGTCTTTTTTTTTTAATGAGGGATCTTGGTGCTTAGTGTGGAAGCCCAATCAGGGCAGCTGTCATTCTTCAAGAGCATTGGCCCCTGGCAGCTAAAGGCAGAATGATGAAAATCAGATATATCTTCAGTTCAGCGTGTTCAGTACAGAGGCTGACACTAAAAGCCAGTCTCCAAATTGGCATTTACAAAGAACAGTACAGCACAGGAACAGGCCCTTCGGCCCTCCAACCCTGTGCCAATCGTGTTGTCCTTTCTAGACCAGCCGCCTTTATCCCTCTATTTCCTGTCTGTTCATATGTCTATCCAGATAAGTCTTAAATGTCACTAGCGTGTCTGCCTCAAACACCTCACTTGGCAGTGCATTCCAGGCTCCCACCACCCTCTGTGTAAAAAAAACTTCCCCCGTGCTCTCCACTGAACCTTCCCCCCCACTTACCTTGAACTTGCATCCCCTTGTAATTGTCATTTTTGCCCTGGGAGAAAGCTTCCAATTGTTCACCCTATCTATACCCCTCATAATTTTATAAACTTCTATCAGGTTGCCCCCTCAGTCTCCGTCTTTCCATGGAAAACAATCCTAGTTTATTCAATCTCTCCTCATAGCTAATAACCCTCCATACCAGGCAACACCCTGGTAAACCTTTTATGCACTCTCTCCAAAGCCTTCATGTCCTTCTGAGAGTGTGGCGACCAGAATTGGACACAGTATGATCTTAATCTTTCTCTTCAAACACATGGGTTTGCTTTGTTAAAAAAACAACAACCTTTAAGCCCAGCTCAATCCTGCAAACAGCGACCAGGATTCCTGTGCGATCACTGATGAATGGGCAGATCAGTGAATGTTGGTTGAGGACAGGGTTTAGGTGAGCTGAACTGTGATGCCCATTGTAGCTGAGTAGCCAGCTGATGCTGTTAATGCTTGCCGATAATTTTTATATTAATTTGTGGGACCTGGGCATCACTGGCTGGGCCAGTATTTGTTGCCCATCCTTAGTCACCCTTGAACTGAGTGTCTCGCTCAGCCATTTCAGAGGGCAGTTAAGAGTCAACCACATTGCTGTGGCTCTGGGGTCACATGTAGGTCAGACCGGGTAAGGACGGCAGATTTCCTTCCCTAAAGGGACATTGGTGAACCAGATGGGTTTTTGCAACAATTGACAATGGTTTCATGGTCATCAGTAGATTCTTAATTCCAGATATTAATTATAATCCATATTAATTATAATTCTCACTAGAGTGAGGGGGGTGAAGAGGTGTCAGTCGAGCTGTAGCTGAGCAAAAATACCTGTATGATCAGAAAGGGAAACAAAGACTGAACTGGGCCAAATGGCCTACTCCTGCTCTTACCTTCTATGTCCCTCTGTGAACATATTAACCATGATTGCAGCTCCAACAACCAATACATTTGACACAATTATTAAGGCTACAAGAGCAGGTCAGAGAATGGAGTTTATTTATTAAGTAGTGCCACAAGTAGGCTTACATTAACACTACAATGAAGTTACTGTGAAAATCTCCAAGTCACCACACTCTGGCACCCGTTTGGGTGTACTGAGGGAGAATTTAGCATGGCCAATGCAGCTAACCTGCATGTCTTTCAGTCTGTGGGAGGAAACCCATGCAGCCATGGGGGGAATGTGCAAACTCCGCACGGACAGTGACCCAAGACTGGAGTTGAACGTGGATCCCTGGCGCTGTGACGCAGCAGTGCTAATCACTGTGTCACCGTGCCGCCCAGTGGAGATTCTGTGGCGGTGAGCCACCTGATTCCCCAAAGTTTTTCCACCATCTACAAGAAACAAATTAGGAATTGGTGGATTACTCTCCACTTCACTGAAAGATTGCAGCTCTAACAACCGATACATTTGATGCAGTCTAGCTCAGTGGTTGATGAACATCCCAATCACCGCCTTGCACATCCACTGGCTCCAGCATTAGCATGCTGTGGCTGCACTGTGTACTATATAAGGTGCACTGCAGCAGCTCGTAAAGAGGATTCCTGAATCCTTGACGTTCACCAATGTGTAGGATGAACAGCATATGCACCTGCACACCACCACTTGCAAGTTCCCCTCCAAGCTGCACACTATACTGACTTGGAAAGGCATCACTGCTGTTCCTTCATTGCTGGGTAAAAATCCTAGAACTGCCTACCTGATAGCGCTTTGGGTCTAACTACACTACACAGCAATACAAAAAGTGCGACTTACAAAGGCAATTAGGGATGGGCAATAAATGCTGACGTGCCAGGTGCCACATTCCATGAGTGAAAAGAAAGGAGTTGAAAACAAACATCAGTTTGTTTGAAAGAGGCAACAATAAGTTAATATTTGGGTGACTAACATCATCCAGCTAACTTAGCTTTCCTCTCTTTGATGCTGATGCAGTGTGCATTTCATTTTAAGATCTTAAAGAATCATAGTTCTGTCTGTGCGGAGTTTCACATTCTCCCTTGTCTGCCAGAGTTCCAGCCAGATGCTCCAGCTTCCTCCTACATTCCAAAAATGCACAGGTTAGGTGGATTGGCCATGCTAAATTGCCCCTTTGTATCCAAAGATGTGCAGGTTAGGTGGATTGGCCATGCTAGATTGCCCCTTAGTGTCAGAAGATGTGCAGGTTAGATGGATTGGCCGTGCTAAATTACCCGTTAGTGTCCAAAAATGTGCAGGTTAGGTAGATTAGCCATAGTAAGTTGCTCCTTAGTACCTAAAGGTGTGCAGGTTAGGGGGAATTGGCCTGCTAAATTGCTGTTAGTATCCAAAGATGTGTAGGTTAAGTGGATTAGCCATGCTAATTTGCCCCTTAGTGTCCAAAGATGTGCAGGATAGGTAGATTAGCCATACCAAATTACCACTTAGAGTCCAAAGATATGCCGGTTGGGTGGATAAACCAGGGTAAAAGAGTGGAGTTATGGGGATAGGTCAGGTTATGGGGCCTGGATAAGATATTCTTCAAGAGAATTGGTGCAGACTTGATGACCAACTGGCCTCTTCTGCACAGTCGGATTCTACGATTGCTGTATATGAGGTACATAAGGTCTGCATTACCTAAACTGTGCCAGAGATGTCTCCTGTCCTTTCTCTGTTTACTGTTCCTTTTCCAACGCTGATCCAATTTCTCCTCAAACAATAAAGGGAAAATACTGCAATTTGTTGTAAACCTGAGTTAAAAATAGGAAATGCTATTAAAACTGAGTGGATCAGGCAATATTAGTGGAGAGTGAAAGAGTTAACATTTCTGGCCAATGGCCCTTTGTCAGAATTTAAAAATATATTTAATTCTCTACTCACATAAAGGGTAGTCGTGATCTGGAACTTTCTGTTCCCCAGTAAGCTGTAGAGGATGGGTGTCAGTTGAAAAATCTAGGTAATAGATTTTATTGTTAGACAAATGGTATTAAGGATTGCAGAACAAGCTGTATATAGGTGGAACTCAGAAACAGATCAGTCATGCTCTAATTGAGTACGTGAACGGGTTTACAGGATTGAATGGCCTTGTTCCTATTCACAGCTGTTGTTTGTGGTAAAGCACTGTTCGTCCTAATCACAGTGTTCATGCAGGGTTCAAGCCCTTATAACATCTCTCTTCATAATTGTACACCTTGTCTGGAAGGACCTTTCAAAACTAATCCAATCTGAACCTCTGCTTTTCCCTCAGGTGCTGTTTGCAGTTACTGTAAGTCTCGCCAGTCAGAGCTGTACCAGAAGGAGGTATGATTAAAAAGAAAATAATCTTTATAGTTTGTGTTTGGGTCAAAAATTATGTGCTTTGTAGAATCTCTGATATTGTCTTCTTGTCTGGGCACCATACTTCAGGAAGGATGTCAAGCTCTTAAACAAGATGCAAAAAGTACTTTGTTGTCTATCAATTAGACATTTCAACTAGTATATTGTAACTATTTTACCAAGAAACCCTTTCTTGTATGGTGCACAGAGGGCAGAGAGTCGACTCGCAATTATATTTAAATAATCTTCGTCTTTATTACAATACCTTTGGTTCCCAACCTCGACAAAACACCTTCATTAAATGAAACGCCTTTCACTTCAAATAAACACTGCTTTAGTGCATTTATCTGAGACCTGAATACTACCAGTGAGGTTGAACTGGCCAGGGTCGCTCCACTGGGTAAGGATCAAGGTCTTAGGTTTTCCATGTGGCGAAAGTTGGCCTTGGGTCTCCACCGATTGGATCCTTGCTACGTCTCAGCTGCCGACACCGAGTCTTTGCTGGCGGGTTCTTAACATTCCCCTCTATCCTCCTTTTGGCGCCGTTCCAGAAAGTTCCCTGGCACCCAGCCAGTGACATTACAGAGTCCAAATTTGGAAGATGCCTGGAGTACCTGTGGATGTGTGTTCCCAGGTGCACAGAGTGCATGTAGCTCCTTCATATATGGAAATGCAGCATGTCTAGTAAGCGTCCATAATGTTCTCCTTATTTTGTCAGAGGCAAAACCTCAGGCCGTAGCCCACAGGAAACTGTTGGGGCTTGCTCTTCTTGTCTTGATTGTGTCCGTTCAACTTGGCTTGTCCTAATTCCCATCAGACTTGGCTGTTGGCCCCTTGGCCATAATTTACTAAAATGGTACCAGGGATCAGGCGTCAGAAGAAGCAGGGGTTGATCCTTTTTACAACAGAAAAGGTTACATGAAGATTCGATTGTGGTATTCAAAGTTAAGAATGATCATAAGTATGGTTGCAGCTGCTTCCAGAGGCTCAGCATTTCTTGCCCATCCTTATCGTCCTGGAGAGGGTGGTGATGAGCTGCCTTGAACTGCTGCAGTCCACGTTTTGTAGGAACGCCCATAGCAGTGCAGTTCGGTAGGGAGTTCCAGGACTATGAATGATAGTGAAGGAACGGCGGTATAGTCCCAATTCAGGCTGGCATGTGATTTGGAGTGGGATTTGCAGGTGGCATCCTTCCCATGCATCTGCTGCACTTGTCCTTCCAACTAGTAGAGGTCATGGATTTGGAAGAAGCCAGGCCAATTGCTGCAGTGCACCTTGTAGATGGCACACAGTGCACCTTGTAGGTGGCGCGCCGAGCATCTTGTAGATGGTGCAGACTGCTGCTACTGTGCGTTGGTGGGGGAGGGAATGAAGGTGGTAGATGGGGTGCCAATCAAAAGGCTTCTTTGTCCTGGTTGGTGTCAAGCTTATTTTTGAAGCTGCACCCGTCCAGGCAAGTGGAGAGTGTTCTATTACATTCTGACTTGTGCATTGTAAATTCTGGACAGGCTTTGGGGAGTTTTCTCCACAGAATCCTCAGCCTCTGACTTGCTCTTGTAGCTGCAATATTTATATGGCTAATCCAGTAGTCAATGGTGACCTCCCCCGGAAGGTTGAAAGTGAGGGACTTCAGCAATAATTGTGCCATTAAAGGTCATTGCCTGGCACTTGTGTGGCGCAAATATTACTTGCTACTTAATCAGCCAAACCTCAATATTGTCCAGGTTCTGCTGCGTATCGATGTGGACTGCTTCAGACCTCAGGAGTCGCAGATAATGCTGAACATTGTGCAGTCATCAGCGAACATCCCCTTCTGACCTTACAATGGAAGGAAGGTCATTGATGAAATCACTGAGAGTGGTTGGGCCTAGGACACTACCCTGAGGAGCTCCTGAATCAATGTCTTCCAGACTGAGATGACTGATCTATAACAAGCACAACCATCTTTTTTTTTCCCTCTAACTATGATTTCAACCAGTGGAGAGTTTTCACTCAATTCTTGTTGACTTCAGTCTTGAGGGCTCCTTGATGCCACACTGCTGCCTTATGTCAAGGGCAGTTACTATCATCTCAGCTCTTGAGTTTATTTCTTTTGTTTGGGTCGTAGTGAAGTCAGGAGCTGAGTGGACCTGACGGAACCCAGACTGAGCATCATCGAGCAGGTTACTGCTTAGTTAAGTGCTGCTTGATAGCCTGTCACAGGCACTTCCCATCAATTTGATGATCGAGTGCGGACGGATGGACCAGTAATGGGCAGGGTTGAACGGTCCTGCTTTTTGCATACGGGGAATAGTTTTTTGATTTGATTTGTTTTATTATTGTCACATGTATTAGCAGACAGTGAAAACTATTGTTTCTTGCTATACAGACGGAGCATACCATTCATAGTGAAGGAAAGGGGAACTGCCGAATGTAGTGTTACAGTCACAGTTAGGGTGTAGAGAAAGATCAACTTAGTGTGAGGTAAGTCCATTCAAAAGTCTGATGGCAGCAGCAAAAGAAGCTGTTCTTGAGTTGGTTGGTACGTGACCTCAGACTTTTGCATCTTTTTCCCAATGGAAGAAGGTGAAAGAGAGAATGTCCGGGGTGCGTGGGGTCTTTGATTATGCTGGCTGCTTTGCTGAGGCAGCAGGAAGTGTAGACAGAGTCAATGGAGGGGAGGATGGTTTGTGGTTGGATTGGGCTACATTCACAACTTTTTGTAGTTTCTTGTGGTCTTGGGCAGAGCAGGAGCCCTACAAAGCTGTGATACAACCAGAAAGAATGCTTTCTATGATGCATCTGTAAAAGTTGGTCAGTGTCATAGCTGACATGCCAAATTTCCTTAGTCTTCTGAGAAAGTAGAAAGCTGGGCAATTTTTCACCTTGCTGGGTGAATGCCAGTGTTGTAGCTGTACTGGAACTGCATGGCTAGGCGTGCTGCTAGCTTTGGAGCACAAGTCTTCAGTACTATTGCTGGTATGTTGTCAGGGCCCATAGCCTCTGCAGTGCCTTCAGCCTTGATAACACATGGAGTGAATTGAGATCGCTGAAGACTGACATCTGTGAGGCTGGGGCCCTCCAGATGAGGCCAAAATGGATTGTGCACCTAGCACTGACAGCAGAAGGTGGCTGCAAATACTTCAGCCTTAGCTTTGGCACTGATTCACTGGCCTTTCCAATCGTTGAGGATTGTTGAGCCTTCTCTTCCAGTTAGTTGTTAAATTGTCCACGACTATTCATGGCTGAATATGGCAGGGCTGCAGAGCTGAGATTGGACCCGCTGGTTGTGGAATCACTTGAGTGTGCTACTTCTGTAGTTTGGCACACAAGTAGTCTTGTGTTGTAACTTCAAAGTTGACACCTCATTTTTAGGTGTTCTTGATGCTGCTCCTGGCATTTCCTCCTGCACTCTTCATTGAACCAGGGTTTATCTTTCAGCTTGGTGGTAGTGGCAGATATGCTGTGGGACTTGCTGTGAGGTTGCCGATTGTAGTTCTGGGCACTTTCTGCTGAACGCCTACAGCACCTTTATGGATGCCCAGTTTGAGTTGCTACATTTGTTTGATAACTATCTCACTTAGCACGGTGCCACACAACATAACGGAGAGCGGCATGGTGGCACAGTGGTTAGCACTGCTGCCTCACTTCATCATGGATCCAGATTCAATTCCAGCCTTGGGTCACTGTCTGTGTGGCGTTTGCCCGTTCTGCCCGTGTCTGCGTGGGTTTCCTCCCACAGCCCAAACATGTGCAGGATAGGTGGATTGGCCATGCTAAATTGCCCGTTATTGTCCCGCGTTGTGTAGGTTAGGTGAATTGGCCACGGTAAATTGTCTCTTAGTGTCACAGGACATGTGGTTTAGGGAATTAGCAGGGTAAATGCATGGGGTTATGGGGAAAGGGCCTGGGTGGGAAGCTCTGTCAGACAGTCCAGATGTTCTGCTTTCCTCCCAGAGTAAAGTCTCACAACACCCGTTAAAGTCCAACAGGTTTATTTGGTAGCAAAAGCCACTAGCTTTAGGAGCACTTGCTTCTTCAGATGAGTGGGAGTTCTATGCACAAACAGGGCATATAAAGACACATCATTCCTCCCACAGTCCAGAGATATGTGGGTTAGGTTGATTGGCCATGTTAAATTGTCCCTTGTGTCAGGACTGCTGATGAAGGAGCAGCGCTGTGAAAGCTAGTGATATCAAATAAACCTGTTGGACTCTAATCTGATGCTGTGAGACTTCTACTCAGGGGATTAGCAGGGTAAATAAAGGTTATGGGAATGGAGCCTGGTGGGAATGTAATCAGTTCAGACTCGATGGGCCGAATGCCCTCCTTCTGTACGGTAGGGATTCTGTGAAATCAGTGTGAAGATGGGACTTTGTATCCACAAGGACTGTGCAGTGGTCACTCCTACAAATACTGTCATGGACAATTGTGTTTTCAATGGCTACGTTGATGAGAATGAGGTCAAGTTTTTTTTCTCTCTTGTTGGTTCCCTCACCATCTGTTGCAGACCCAATCTAACACCTATACCCTTTGGGGACTCGGTCAATAGTGCTGCTACTGAGACACTCCTGGTGATGGACTTTAAAATGCATTATATTTCCTCAGTAATTCATCTAAGTTGTGTTCAGTATGGTGGAATAACCCGATACATTTACCCTGCTAATTCCCCTGACACTAGGGTCAATTTAACTTGGCTAGTCAACCTGACCTGCACATCTTTGGACTCTGGGAGGAAACTGGAGTACCCGGAGGAAACCCTCTCAGACATGGGGAGAATGTGCAAACTCCACACAGTATAAATTCTGAATCCCAGATTTTTCTTTTATGGAATTCAAATTTCACCATCTGCTGTGGCGGGATTCGAACGCAGGATCCCAGATCATTAGCTGAGTTTCTGGATTGATGGTCTGCCGATAATACCAATAGGACATCGTCGCTCCTATTTATTCATCAAATGTGGATGTCTGTGCCTAGACCAGCATTCATTGACCATTCTTAATTGTTCTTGAAAAGGTGGTGGTGAGCTGCCTTCTTGAAACGCTGCAGTCTGTGAATTGCAGGTACACCCACAATACCCTTTGAAAAATAACACTCTAAATACAGAGTCTTTCCATGTGTTTCTTTTCGTTTGATTTTAACTATTAAATTGCTCCTTTTATTTATATGCAAGCTAGTGATTAAGGGAAAGACTTTGCAGAACCACCATATGCCCACAATCTGCACATTGTGTCATCTGGCAAGATTACATGGAATTGGAGATATTGAATAGCACTTTTTAATGACTGAAAAATGTGATGGAATGATGACAAAGGGTAAAATTTGTGATCAGGAGCACACAATTTTTAATAATGTGCTAATTATCTACAGGCGCAGGGATTCAAGACCAGATGAAGCTGAGTTAGAAGGAGAGGTGGCTGCGTGGTAATATTACTGGACCAGTAATCCAGAGACCCAGGCTAATACCCTTGAGATCATGTGGTTTAATCCCACCACATCAGCTGGTCCAATTTAAATTTGATTCATTAATTAAAACCTGGAATTGAAAGCTTGTCTCAGCAACGGGGCCATGCAACCATCATCAATTGCCGTTTTAAAAAAAAACCATCTGGTTCACTAATGTCCTTGAGGGAAGGAAATCTTACCACGTTTGGCTTGTATGTGACTCCAGATCCACAGCAAAGTGGTTGACTGTTAACTGCCCTCTGAAATGACCTAGCAAGCCCGTTGGTTCAAGGAATGGGCTTGCCAGTGACATCCACGTCCTGTAAAATCCCAAAAAAAAAGCAGGGCGTAATTGATCAAGGCTGCATAGGTGTAATTCAGTCCCAATTTTAATATCATGTGTTAACCTTTGTTCTGTAAGTTTCCATGTCTAAATTTATAACGGAAACTAAATGCATTGGTCGATAATTATGATATTCTGCCAGTGAGAGGCCTAGATCCCACAGTGGATGTGGAGAGGGTGTTTACATAGTGGGAGAGACTAAAACTCAAGGCACAACCTCAAGAGTGAAGGGATGCTCCTTTAAAACTGAGATGAGGAGGAATTTCTTCAGCTGGAGGGTGGTGAATATGTGGAACTCATTGCCGCAGAGGGCTGTAGAGGCCAGGTCATTGAGTGTCTTGAAGACAGAGATAGGGAGGCACAGTGGTTTGCACTGCTGCCTCACAGCGCCAGTGGCCTGAGTTCAATTCCCGGCTTGGGTCAGTGTCTGTGTGGTGTTTGCACATTCTCCTATGCGTAGGTTTCCCTCCGGGTGCTCTGGTTTCCTCCCACAGTCTGAAAGACCTGAGGGTTAGGTGCATTGACCCGAATAGGCGCCGGAGTGTAGCGACGAGGGAACTTTCACAGTAACTTCGTTGTAGCGTTAATATAAGTCTTAGTTGTGACTAATAAATAAATTTTATACTTTACTTCAGATTGGTTCTTGATCAATAAGGAGGTTCAAGGGTTCCTAGGAGAAGACATGAGAATGGGGATGAGAATCATATCAGCCATGATCGAATGGCAGAACAGACTCAATGGGCAGAAAGGCCTAATTCTGCTCCTATATCTTATGATGACATTGCAATGAAAAAGTTGACCTGAAGTGTTCAAAGATGCATGATTTTTAATAAACACAGATAGGCTAACCTCTGATTTTCACTCCTATTAAGGCTTGACTCCCATGATACTGGAAAGCGAGCTACAGCCGTTGTTATACTTTTGCGGGCACTTGTTTCAGTGTTTTATTGCTGTTATTCTCTTCCGTGACATTTCCTTGTAAACCTGACCCTGGGGGTGTTTTTCTCATACTCAGATCTCGCAGCTGAAGCTGTTGGAGGAAAAGTTTTCACGCTTATGGACACAATGCCAGCGATGTCAGGGCAGTCTGCACGAAGATGTGCTTTGTACCAGGTGAGCAAGGGTCTTTTCACTCCCACAGATGGTGTTCCTCATTGTGGAGCTACTGCTTTGTCGAACCCAGTCTGTGATTCTTGAATATATCCTGATAGGGACCTCAAAATTGTAGAACCTCTTTAAGGTTTGCTTAGTCTGCCGATCCTCAAACAACTGCAGGCTTTCAAAATCCAACTTGGCCTCACCTCACCAGTATGTTTAGTCTTCCAAATTGGTCTTTTCACCTGTGATAATATACTGTGCCTTTTAGCTTTCATGCCTGCATCCCATGCCGCTCCCGGGCCAGTCCCTAGAAAACATTTGTTTATATTGTTTGTATTTTGCTTTAACGAGAGACAGCACTGAATGAATAATTTATCGTTTAATGCTCTTCCTCTTTCCACTGCTTGCCCTATTTTTCCTTCCACCACTTACCCCCAATGCCCTTGCTGAAGCCTTGCTGTGGCCACCAGCCCTCTCCACATATTTTGATTTGATTTATTATTGATTTTATTGTCACATGTATTAGCATTCAGTGAAAAGTATTGTTTCTTGCGAGTTATACAGAGTATACCGTACAAAGAGAAGGAAACGAGACAGTGCAGAATGTAGTGTTGCAGTCATAGCTACGGTGTAGGGAAAGGTCAACTTAATGCGAGGTAGGTCCATTCAAAAGTCTGATGGCAGCAGGGAAGAAGCTTTTCTTGGTCGGTTGGTATGTGACTTTTGAGTCCTTTTCCTGACGGAAGAAGGTGGACAAGAGAATGTCCGGGGTTCGTGGGGTCCTTAATTATGCTGACTGCTTTGATGAGGCAACGGGAGGTGTAGACAGTGTCAATGGATGGGAGGCTGGTTTGCGTGATGGATTGGACTGCATTCACGACCTTTTGTGGTTTCTTGCAGTCTTGGGCAGAGCAGGAGCCATGCCAAGCTGTGATACAACCAGAAATAATGTGCTGGTGTTGAGTGTTGGCAGGATGCTCGATCTTGTGGGAGGTGGCAGCATGCTCTAATCCTCTCTTTGCTGACACTCATGCACTTTCCAGCAAGGGTAGTGCTCATGAGCTAGCCTGATTTCATTTCTTCCCTTTGCTAAGCCAAGAGAATGTGGTCAATTTTGAAACCTCAACTCATATTAGTTAACTCTTCATGAAAAGTTCTGTATTGTGGGACTACATGGTTGTGCCTTTACTCAGTTTTTAGCACAGTGGAATGTATTCAGTACCGTACTCATGGACTGCAAAAAACCACAAAAGGTCATGAATGTAGCCCAATCCATTGTGCAAACCAGCCTCCCATCCGTTGAATCTGTCTACACTTCCCACTGCCTCGGCAAGGCAGCCAGCATAATCAAGGACCCCACGCATCCTGTACGTTCTCTCTTCCACCTTCTTCTGTCGGGAGAAAGATACAAAAGTCTGAGGTCACTTCCCAACTGACTCGAGCAGCTTCTTCCCTGCTGCTGTCAGACTTTTGACAAAGGGTCATCTGGACTCAAAACATCAGCTTTTTTCTCTCCTTATAGATGCTGCCAGATTTGCTGAGATTTTCCAGCATTTTCTCTTTTGGTTTTGAATGGACCTACTTTGCATTAAGTTGATGTTCCTCGACAACCTAGCTATGACAGTAACACTATATTCTGCACTCTCTCCCTTCCTTTTCTATGAACAGTATGCTCTCTGTATAGTGCAGAAGAAATAACAATTTTCATGGTATACATTATTGTCATGGTATACAGTGATTGTGTTGTCAATGTATACATGTGACAATAATGAACCAAATCAAACCATCAATAACTGATCCAACTGGACCACGGGATTGACATGGATGCTGTTTTGGCAAAATTCCTTAACCCTACCTCACACAAAAAGTGTCAATGTTGATGGGGCTAGAGTTGCTATGTGCAGAATCTTATACCTTCACAGGGATTTGGCGGGCTCTCATGTCTGACAACTGCGATTCATATCAGACTTTCAGAAAGCTAAGTTATGAGGAAGTGTTGAGGAATTCAAAGTATTTTGAGTGCAGTGAAAATAACGCTGAAGACATTACATGGAAGATATGTAGAGGAAACAGAGGCTTTGAAATTTAAGAAATTTAACTCTGAGATGAGGAGGCATTTTTTCATATCATAGAATTATAGCATTTGTAGTTTGATTTGATTTTAAAAAATAAACTTTATTTATTAGTCACAAGTAAGCTTACACTAACACTGCAATGAAGTTATTGTGGAAAAATCCCCGAGTCACCATACCCCGCGCCTGTTTGGGTACACTGAGGGAGAATTTAGCATGGCTAGTGCACTTAGCCAGCGCGTTTTTCAGACTGTGGGAGGAAACCAGAGCACCTGGAGGAAATGCACGCAGACACGGAGAATGTGCAAACTCCACACAGTGACGCAAGCCAGGAATTGAGCCCGGGTCCCTGGAGATGTGAGATAGCAGTGCTAACCACCATGCCGCCGTTATTGTTGTCGCATGTATTAATATACGAGAAGTATTGTTTCTTTTGCACCATACAAATAAAGCATGCCATTCATAAAAAAGGAAAGGAGAGGGTGCAGAATGTCGTGTTACAATGATCGCTCGAGAGAGAAAGATTGCTACAGTGCAGAAGAGGGCATTCGGCCCATCTGCACTGACTCTGACAGAGAATCTTACCCAGACCGGCTCTATCCACCATAACCCTGCATGTTCCCCATGGCTACTCCATCTAACCTATACATCTTGGGACACTTAAGGGGCAATTTAGCATGGCCAGTCCACCTAAACTGCACATCTTTGCACACTAAGGGGCAATTTAGCATGGCCAACACACCTAGCCCACATATCTTTGGACTGTGGGAGGAAACCGGAGCACCTGGAGGAAACCCATGCAGACACAGGGAGAACATGCAAATTCCACACAGACAATGACCCAAGGCCAGAATCGGACGTGTGTCTCTGGAGCTGTGAGACAACAGTGCTAACCACCATGCCGCCCTGAGGTTTTCTCTGAAGTTTGTGGATATGTGGGATTCTCTTCCCAGAAAGCAGTGGAGGCTTTATCATTAAATTTATTCAAGGCAGAATTCGGCAGATTTTTGATAGATCAGAGAGTTGAGATTAATGGGGAGTGGATCGGAAAGTGGAGTTGAGGCCACAGCCAAATGAGACATGGTCATATTGAACAGCAGAGCAGGCTCGAATGACCTGCTCGAGCCTCTAAATCCTACATGGATGTTACAACAAATGCATAAAATTCTTCTTGCAGACTATAAGTAAAAATGCAAAGATACTTGAAATTGCAAGAGCAAAATAAATCTCTAAAATGTGTCAGTATTTTGGCTATTTGATCGGAGCTGAAAAGCTGCAGAGATGTGCACTAGGAGGCAATCGAAAGAGGGGTCTTCCTGGGTGTGCTTAGTGGAGTAATGGAAGTCATAGAGCGGTTGCAGATGGGATACACTGGATGTGTGAGGATAAGACCATAAGACATAGGAGCAGGATCAGGCCACTTGGCCCATCGAGTCTGCTCCACCATTCAATCATGGCTGATACTTTTCTCATCCCCATTCTCCTGATGGCGCAAAACAGAGGAACGTGACATATCATTTGATTTGATTTATTATTGTCACCTGTATTAGCATTCAGTGAAAAGTATTGTTTCTTGCACACTATTACAGACAAAGCATACCGTATATAGAGAAGGAAATGAGAGTGCAGAATGTAGTGTTAGTCATAGCTAGGGTGTAGAGAAAGATCAACTTACTATGAGGTAGGTCCATTCAGAAGTCTGACGGCAGCAGGGAAGAAGCTGTTCTTCAGTCAATTGGTATGTGACCTCAGACTTCTGACGACATGCCTCCTGGTAGGAGCACACAGCAGCAATGAAGTAAAGTAGTACTTTCTGAACAATCTTACACAGTGGAAAAATGGTAGATATATCAAAAAAGGCAAAGCCCCTGAAGTATACAAGGGTTCAAGGGACATCTAAATGTTCACAAAGAAGGCGAATGGAGAAATACTTTTGATTTATCAAAGTAATTTTAAAAATAATATCCATTATATTCCTTTACCTTGATTTTTGGGTTGATGGATTGGTTAAAACTTACTGTCATCCAATTTCAATATGATGGATCGTGAATTGCAGCTGCCTTTTGTGCTGAAGATATAGTCCTGATATGCACGTACAACACACACTCTGCTCACACCAGCCGCACACAACATACACTGTGCAATCATTTCACTACCAAATTCAGAGGAGAATCGCTTTGAGGTTGTTTGTGTTAGTCATATGTGTTGCTTTTTGGTTTGTGGGACGTTGGGGTGTGTTTGAAATCAATACTCAGAAATATTTTTCAATTTCCGATTTAATGAGAAGCGGCACGGTGGCAGGATGGTGGCACAGCGGTGAGCACTGCCGCCTCACAGCGCCTGGGACCCGGGTTCAATTCCCGGCTTGGGTCACTGTCTGTGCGGAGTCTGTACGTTCTCCCTGTGTCTGCGTGGGTTTAAAATTTATTTATTAGTGTCACAAGTAAGCTTACATTCACACTGCAGTGAAGTTACTGTCGCCACACTCTGGCGCCTGCTCAGGAGTTGATGGGGTGGGCGTGTGGGGCCTGGGTGATATGCTGTTTTGGAGAGTTACATAAGAACATAAGAAATAGGAGCAGGAGTAGGCCATCTAGCCCTTCGAGTCTGCCCCGCCACTCAATAAGATCACGGCTGATCTGAAGTGGATCAGTTCCACTTTACCGCCTTCTCCCCAGAACCCTTAATTCCCTTGTCTATCAGAAATCTATCTACCCATGACTTAAATGTATTCAACGAGGTAGCCTCCACCACTTCAATGGGCAGAGAATTCCAGAGATTCACCATCCTTTGAGTGAAGAAGTTCCTCCTCAACTCTGTTCTAAACTGCCCCCCCACCTTATTTTGAGGCTGTGCCCTCTAGTTCTGTTTTCCTTTCTAAGCAGAAAGAATCTCTCTACCTCTACCCTATCCAGCCCCTTCATTATCTTGTAAGTCTCTATAAGATCCCCCCTTAGCCTTCTAAACTCCAACGAGTACAGGCCCGGTCTATTTAATCTCTCCTCATAAGCTAACCTCCTCATCTCCAGTATCAGCCTGGTGAACCTTCTCTGTATTCCCTCCGAGGCCAATATATCCTTGGTGCAGACTTGATGAACCAAATGGCCTCCTTCTGCATTGCAGGGATTCTATAGATTTGGATTGCCTAAATCCCATTCCTCTATCCACATCACAAATATTTGTCAGAAATAGGCGATGCTGTTCATGGGAACTTACTGTGCGCAAATAGCGTGCGTAAGTTTGTTGCCATGTTTCCTATGTTACAACTACAGCTAATAACTACTTGTGACAAATAAATAAATACTACTTGTAATAAATAAATAAAATAGCTTAGAACCTGGAAAGAAGAAAATGGGTTTTATTCATTCAGATTTCAAAACTTTAATGTGCCTTAAGGGGGATTGATATCAACTCTGACCAGACAAATGGTTTGCTTCTGTGCAATACTCTCTCTTATTCTGCTTACCCTAGCATGAGAATTTTTCTGCCCCCCGCACCGCAAAGAAAAACTCCCAAACCTGCGAGTTGTGCACAATTCTCACCAAGATGAGATAGCATAACTTGCCGTGGTTATCTCCAATCTGAGGGCAGTTGGGTGCGTGAGAAAGGATTCATTGCTGTCAAGAGAGCCCTGGCTCGCAATTGACATTTATGATTCCTCTGTTGCCAATGAGCGTGATTTACGAGTTGCTTCGATGGTTGCAAATCCAAGGGCTGTTTAATGTCCCTGTAATCAAGTAATGTCCGGTGGAAGGGTGAGATATGTGGACGGAATTTAGCCCACATGAAGAGCGAAGCCTCCTATCTGGAGCTTGGGGCAGGTAATGACGGATGGGTCCTGTGCTTGCTGCAGAAGGATGTAAAACATAATCAATGCCGCAATGATTAGGGAGCATCTGTGGGGGGGGCGGTAACAGAACAGAAAGATTCTGGGTTGCCTGATGTGATAGCATGTTACAACTTGCTTAATCTTAAGTGATGGAGGAAGAATCTATTTGGGTTCACTGAAGGATATTGGTTGTATTTTTTTTAATTTATTTGTGGGACATGGGTATCGCTGGGTAGCCAGCATTTATTGCCCATCCCTTTAAGAAGGTGGTGGTGAGCTGCCTTCTTGAATCGCTGCAGCCACGTGCTGTGACCCACAATGCCGTTAGGGAGAGAATTCCAGGATTTTGACCCAGTGACAGTGAAGGAACAGCCGATATATTTCCAAGTCAGAATGGTGAGTCGCTTGGAGGGGAACTTGCAGGGAGTGATGTTCCCATGTATCTACTGCCCTTGTTCTTCTAGATGGAAGCGGTCATGGGTTTGGAAGGTGCTGTCTAAGGATCTTTGGTGAATTGCTGCAGTGCATCTTGTAGATAGTGCACACACCTTTGCTGCTGATAGTCAGTGATGGAGGATTGAATGCTTGTAGATGTGGTGTCAATCAAGCAGGCTGCTTTTTCCTGGATGGTGTTAAGCTTCTTGAGTGTTGTTGGAGCTGCACCCATCCAGGCAAGTGGGGAGTATTCCATCACACCCCTGACTTGTGCCTTGTGTTTGGTGGATAAGCTCTGGAAAGTCGGGAGGCAAGTTGCTCGCCGCAGTATTCCGAGCCGTTGACACATTTGTAATGTGCTCTTCATGGTTCCAAGATATCCCAAAGCATTTTACACTTCAGATGTACTTCTATCAGCCGTAGTCGTTATGTAGGAAACACGGCAACTAATTTATGCACGCTATTTGCTCATAATAAGTTCTCACAAACAGCATTGCCTACTACTGACAAATAATCTATTTGTGACGTGGATAGAAGAATGGGAATTAGATTATCCATATTTATAGAATCCCTGCAGTGCAGAAGGAGGCCATTTGGCCCATCAAGTGTGCAGCAACCCTCCAAAAGAGCAGACCACTGAGGCCCCCACACTCCCACCCCAGCAACTCCACACATTTGTCATGTCCAATCCACTTAACCTACACATCTTGGGACTCAAAGGGCAATTTAGCATGGCCAGCCCACCTCATGTGCACATTTTTGGAGTATGGGAGGAAACCGATGCACCCAGAGGAAACCCACTCAATCACGGAGGGAACGTGCAGACTCCATACAGACAGTGACCCAAGGCCAGCATCAAACCTGGTACCCTGGCACTGTGAGGCAGCAGTGCTAACCACTGTGCAGCCCATAATGGGGAGAACTTCCCTGCTGTTCTGTGCTAATGCAGTGGGATCTTCTAAGTCCTCCCGAAAGAATTGATAGGACATCAGTTTAATGTGTCACCTGAAGGACCACAACTCCCAGCAGTACACCACTCCCTCAGTACATCACTGGCGCATCTCCCTTGATTTTATGCTCGCGTCTCTGGAGTGGAACTCACAACCTTCTGACTCCAAGGAAAGTGCTACCTGTGGCTAACGCCTAAATTCAAAGTATGGAATATTGGCCTACCCTTCCCTATGTGGGATCTCAGTACGTGAGCTCCCATTTTCAAGTCATGCTGAAATAATTTTTACGGGTAGTTTGGAAATATTCATGTTTCGCAACCTTTTACATTACAACATAGATGGCACTTCAGAATAATCTCATTGGGTGTAAAGTGATTTGAGACCTCCGGCGGCTGTGGAACATACTGTATAAATGTGAGTCTTATATGAGGCAAGGGCCACAAGTTGAATTATCTCATTTCTAAAGGATGGCACGGCGGCACAGTTGTTAGTTGCTGCTTCACAGCGCCAGGGATCTGGGTTCGATTCCCGGCTTGGATCACAGTCTGTGTGGAGTTTGCATATTCTCCTCCTCCGTGTCTGTGTGGGTTTCCTCCGGGTGCTCCAGTTTCCTCCCACGTTCTGAAAGACGTGTTGGTTAGGGTGCATTGACCCGAGCAGTATGGCGACTAGGGGAATTTCACAGTAACTTCATTGCAGTGTTAATGTAAGCCTCACTTGTGACTAATGGATAAGTAAATTAACTTTAAAGTTTCATTGTATGGTGAGGAAGATATTTCCAACAGACCATAACGTTTCAGTAATGTCAGAAAATACTGCGTTGCACAGTCCCACACTTGCAGTTCGAGTGGGCGGGGGTGGTTGGTTATTTGATGCAGACGTGTCAGAGTTGGGCTACACTCACCACAACACTGCACAGTCTGGTACACCATCCACTTCCATTATTCAGCAGTGACTGAGCAAAAAGGAAGAAGTAAAAGGATTCTGGTCTGATTCAGGCTTTATTTACAATTTCTTTGCTGTCCCACTACTCCTTCCCCACCCACGTTTGATGCATATTTGTTTATATGCTTTGTGAGTTTGGAATTGCTCCCTTCGCTTTTCCCCCTTCCTGTTACTTACTCTCAGTGCCAGGGACCCCAGTTCGATTCCAGCCTCGGGTCACTGTCTGTGTGGAATTTGCACATTCTCCCCGTGTCTGCATGGGTTTCCTCCCACTCTTCAAAAAGGTTAGGTTGATTAGCCATGCTAAATTTCCCCTTCATGTCAGGGAGATTAGCAGGGTAGATACAGGAATAAGGTCTGGGTGGGATTGTTGTCACTGTAGGCTTGATGGGCCAAATGGCTGCCTTCTATACTGTAGGGATTCTATGATTCTACTTCTTACCCTGTGCAGAACCTAAGGCCTAGCAGACAGCTTGCCCCATGCGTGTTTTAGTCAGCAGCAGTGATCAATGTTGGCTTTTAACTGGCTTTCTCTTATTGCTGAAATTTACAGGCCATTTGGTATGGCTGAACAGGAACTATCCAGCCTAATTTTCACTTTCTAAAGTAAAGTTTGTTTATTTGTCACAAATAAAGCTTACATTAACACTGCAATGAAGTTACTGTGAAATTCCCCCTGTCACCACACTTTGACGCATGTACACTGAGGGAGAATTTAGCACGGCCAATGCACCTAACTAGCTCATCTTTGTACTGTGGGAGGGAACCGGAGCACCCGGAGGAAACCCATGTAGACACGGGGAGAACGTGCAAACTCCACACAGACAGTGACCTGAGGCCGGAATTGAATCTGGGTCCCTGGCGCTGTGAGGCAGCAGTGCTAGTCACTGTGCCCCCTTGGCCTGTAACCTTGTACAAAGAACAAAATCAGCCTGGGAAACAGGCCCTTCGGCCCAACGAGCCCGCGCCGCCATCTCAACACCACCCGTCCACCTCTCTACCCACGATCCCTGTCTAATGTTTTATGGCCATCCAGACTGAGGGAAACTGATTTAGGGACAATTTATTCCTGCCAATCAGCCTAACAGCACAACTTTGGGGTGTGGGAGGAAACCGGAGCACCCGGAGAAAACCCATGCAAGCACGGGGAGAATGCGCAAGCTCCCACAGACACCGGCCCAAATCCATGTGTCTGCACAGTAATCAGCAATAGTCACTGAGCTGTCATCTTGCCCAGTATCTTGTCCAGTTTAGGCACACACTAACGACATGAAGCACTAGGCCAATCTCAAACAACCAAGAGCAGCCCCGGTACGACCCATCGCGTGTATGCCCCTCGTTGGACACGAGGTGGACCGACTTAAAACCTGTGAATGAAAAGAGAAAAAACATTATTATCATACTATACCCATTTACATTACCAGGGACGCCCCAATGGTAATGACCCTTATTTAAAAGGATATCCTATATCCACCCATCAGTCATGTGCCTGTCTAAGTTACTCTTAAAGGACTCTAGTGTGTTTGCCTCCACCACCTTACTTGGCAGAGCATTCCATACCCCCACTACTCTCTGTGTGAAAAACCTCCCTCTAATATCTGTGTTGTACCTCTCCCCCCTCACCTTAAGTCCATGGCCCCTTGTCCTACGTGTATCTATTGTAGGTAAAGAACTTCCGATGCATATCTAAGTACCTTTTCAATATGATGAGGGTGTTCTGTCTCTACCTTTTCAGGCAGTGAGTTCCATTCTCCCAACACTCTCTGGGTGAAATAATTCTTCTTCAACTCCCCTCTGTTCAAATAGTTAAATCTATGTCTCTCACTTATTGACCTCTCGGCTAAGGGAGCCAAGTCCTTCATTTCCTAGATAAAAGAGTGGAGGGAAGTTGAGGATTTTTGCCCCAAGCAGAATGAGGGTCTGCAACTCTGCCTTTAACTAGAATCATAGAATCCCGCAGTGCAGAAGGAGGCCATTTGGCCCATCAAGCCTGCACCGACCACATTCTCACCCACGCCCTATTCCCATAACCTCATGTATTTACCCTAGCTAGTCCCCTAACACTAAGGGGCAATTAATAGTATGGCCAATCCACCTAACCTGCCCATTTTTGGACTCTGGGAAGAAACCGGAGCACCCAGAGGAAACCGATGCAGACATGGGGAGAATGTGCAAACTCCACATAGTTAGTGACCCAAGCCGGGATATTGAACTTGGGTCCCTGGCGCTGTGAGGTCCCTTGATAGGACCTCACTAGTTCCCTTGTTATTTTAAACACTAATTAAACCGCCCCTCGACCTCCTCTGCTCCAAAGAAAACAATCCCAGCATATCAAATCTTTCCTCATAGCTAGCATTCTCCAGCCCTGGGAACATCTCCGTCTAGATCTTGTCTAGATCTTGCGATCACATCTGCCTTGTGATACAATAACCAGAACTGTATATAGAGCTCCAGCTGTGCCTGACGAATGCTTTATCCAGTTTTACCATAAACTCCTTGCTCGTCTGTGTCTCAGCTAATGGACGAAAGTATCTTGTGTGCCTTTTTAACCACATTATTTACCTGATCTTCAGGCATCTGTGATTATATACTCCAAGGCCCTCTGCTTCTCTGCAGCACTGTGGTTAGCTCTGCTGTTTCACAGCGCCAGGGACCCGAGTTTGATTCCCAGCTTGGGTCACTGTCTGCGTGGAGTTTGCATGTTCTCTCTGTATCTGTGTGAGTTTCCGCCGGGTGTTCCAGTTGGTTGCGTGTCTTTGCCACCCTCCTCCTCCACACACACACACACACACACACACACACACGCCGCCGCCGCCGCCATGATATGCTGGTTAGAGTGCATTGGCCATGCTAAATTTTCCCTCCGTGTACCCGAACAGATGCCAGAGTGTGGCAATTAGGGGATTGTCACTGTAATTTCATTGCGGTGTTAATGTAAGCCTACTTGTGATGAATAAATAAACTTTATAAAAAACATTTTACAGTTTTCAGTCTCTTACCATTGCGTGTTCCCATGTTTTGTTTGCTTTCCCAAATGCTTTACCTTGCACTTCTCTGGACTGATTTACCTTCTGCCATTTTTCTATCTACCTCACCATTGATGACTCTATGACTTTCTTCCAACTGTCATCAACATGGCCAATTTTTGCTTCCATCTGCAAACCTTGGCATGGTGGGTTGGTGCTGCAGCGCTTTATGTGAACTTCTTGTTCCTTCCACCACCCAAATCCAGGTCTTTTTCTAGGTGGAGGTAAAGTGTTGTGTTCCAAGCGCCTTGCAAAGGACCCTAACTTCCTCAAAATTATGTTTTTGTGGGTTTTCTTCCCTCGTGTTCTAAAGCTGTAATTTATTCTCGGGCATGGTTGGGCCTTGCCAATTCTATCATCCCCATACAACAATAACTTCCATATATAGGACACCTTTAGCATGGCAAATAGTCCCATGGCACTTCACAAGAACGTTAACAAAAAATGTTTGACGTTATGCCACGTAAGAGTTGGCACAGATGACCAAGAACTTGGTCAGAGGGATAGGTTTTAATACACTTAAGCTATCTCTTATTGAGGTCAAGCGACATTAGGATTATGGGGGGTAATTCTAGAGCTCAGGGCCTTGGCAGCTGAAAACATGGCCGCCAGTAGCATAGTGAGGAATCATAGAATCCCTACAGTGCAGAAGCAGGCCATTTGGCCCATCGAGCCTGCACCAGACAACAATCCCACTCAGGCCTTACCCCGTAACCCCACGTATTGACCCCACTAATCTCCCTGACACTAAGGGACAATTTAGCATGGCCCGTCCACCTGACTCACACGTCTTTGGAAGAAAGCATGTAGATGAGAAGTAATAGAGGCCCACGGATACATCGTTTGTGAGGGAGCCGAAAGGGGATTATCGCTCGAGATTTTCTGGCTGCGCCTGGCTACTGACACACTACACAATCATAGAAGACATCATAGCTGATCAATTAACCTGCAGATACTTGCTGTTTTGAGCAGTGGCTATTTTAGTGAGGTACTGGAGTTCCTCATATTCATGAAATCATTGTCTTTTAAAGACGAACACTGAAATAAGATGTTATTGTTTTCTCTGAACCTGATTTTTTTTTTAGTTTTAAAGTTTATTTATTAGTGTCACAAGTAGGCTTACGTTAACACTGCAGTGAAGTTACTGTGAAAATGCCCTGGTTGCCACACTCCAGAGCCTGTTTGGGTACACTGAGGGAGAATTCAGCATGGCCAATGCACCCTAGCCAGCAAGTCTTTTGGACTATGGGAAGAAACAGGAGCACCCGGAGGAAATCCACACAGACATGGGGAGAATGTATGGACTCTGCACAGACAGTGACCCAAGCTGGGAATCGAACTTGGCTCCCTGGCGCTGTGAGGCAGCAGTGCTAACCACTGTGCAGCCCCAAATGGCAGGAGAACTTTGAAGATGGCTTGGTGCTGAACACAGTTGCATAGAGAGGAAACATCACCAGGCCTTGTGCAATGTGCAGCAATTCTATCCTTTTAATGGGGGGCACAGTGGTTAGCACTCTGCCTCACAACACCAGGGATCCAGGTTCAATACTGGCCTTGGATCACTCTGTACAGCGTCTGCACATTCTCTCCATGTCTGCGTGGGTTTCCTCTGATTGCTCTGTTTCCCTCCCACAATCTAAAGACACGCTGGTTAGGGTGCATTAGCCATGCAAAATTCTCTCTCCG
The DNA here is from genome assembly GCF_965287045.1 of Carcharhinus amblyrhynchos. Classification (NCBI taxonomy): domain Eukaryota; kingdom Metazoa; phylum Chordata; class Chondrichthyes; order Carcharhiniformes; family Carcharhinidae; genus Carcharhinus; species Carcharhinus amblyrhynchos. The sequence goes on along the minus strand of NC_137358.1, from coordinate 7,490,967 downwards.
TGTACCGAACAGGCACTGGAGTGTGGCGACTAGGGGATTTTCACAGTAACTTCATTGCGTGTTAATGTGAGTCTACTTGTGACGCTAATGAATAAACTTTAATTTTAAATTTAAAAAGAAATGAACTTTATTGTTCAGGGTTCCTGCTGTGTTTGTTGTCCCCGGATATTTGATGAGTCTTTACTGAACAAAAAGACTGATTTTCTACTTGTGGTGAAAACTGAGGGCTATCAACATGTTAGTCCCTCATAAATCTGATAGGAATTTGTGAGTAACTTCCTACCCAGAGAATGATGGGAATCTGAAACTTGCCATCACAGGGGGTGTTTGAGGTGAAATGGATTTGAGGGGAAATAAGTACATGAGGGTGAAAGGAATAGAAGGATAAATTGATAGGCTTAATGAAGTAGGGGTGAGAAGATTGGACTGTAAATGCTAGCAGGAATATGTTGGGCCAAACGGCCTGTCTGTGCTGTAAGTTCTATGTCACAACTTTTTGCCTTTTCCCTTTTCCCTCATCAGTCGGGATTGTCCCATATTCTACATGCGGAAAAAAGTGCAGAAGGACCTCGATGACCAGGAGAAAGTGATGATGCGGTTTGGACCCCCGACCTGGTGATGGAGCGAAGCAAGGAATCAAGAGATGTTGAGGGGGGTGGGGGGGGCGGGGGGGTGGAAACGTTGTTGGGCAAGGCGCAGTGGAGAGACTGTCAAATGAACGAGTGGAGAAGCTTCTTGGCTTGATTGAGGAACACGACTGTTTTTGCCCGCTGACCGCTGTTACTGCTGTTTGCCTGGAAGCTTACCAAAATGCAGGTTTGTTTTTAACCTCTGAGTTGGGTCAAAATTGAGTTAGGTACCCTTTGACAGTCTGACTGCATGAACCCAGCATCTGGAGCAGCTCAGACCCCATCGCATCAAAAGCAAGCGAGAACCATTTTGTTGTCGAGTACATGGTGTGCCAAATTTTGGGGTGGTGGGGGTTGTTCGGTGTTTAGGGAGGAACAGGCAAAGGAGGGCAAGTACTGAATTTTTAGAAGTGTCATAATGGATCACAAATTGTGAATGATTCAGTGACTGTTTTGCAAAGTATCTCACTGCAGATGAGACACTATTTTGTACGAGGGGTTGTCCTTTGGGTTATCAATGTGCTGGGTGTTTTTTTACACCCACTTAATGAGTTGGATCACTTGACCAGTGGATTGATTGAAGTGCGTGTGACATGAACAAGTGGGCGAAATCAAGTGTCAATGAGGTGATAATATCCTGTGTTATTCTTAGAAAACTTAGATCTGACAGGTCATTTGCTGACTTTGTCCGTTGCCGTTCAATAGCTTCAGGGATGTTTGAATCTTATTTTGATAAAGCTCATGGATTCTCTCTTGTTCCCAACCATATTGCCACCTGCCTCCGACCATCTCCTTTGTATTTATCTGGCAGGTGGCATTGGAGACAGCTTGTAGAGTTATGAGTGATGTACCAGTAGATGCCAATAGTGTGCTGATGCTTAGTTTACCCTGGAGGAGGGTAAGAGGCAAGTGAGAAAGGTCGTAGAAATTGCAGCTGAAATTGGGAACTGGGTTTGGGGCGCTGTGTAAGAAGTCTGACAACACCAGGCTAAAGTCCGACAGGTTTATTTGGTAGCACAAGCTTTTGGAGCGCTGCCCCTTTATCGGGTGACTCATTGCTGAAGGAGCAGCGCTCCGAAAGCTTGTGCTACCAAATAGACCTGGTGGACTTTAACCTGGTGTTGTCAGACTCCTTACTGTGTCCGCCCCAGTCCAACACCGGCATCTCCACATCATGTTGTGTTATGTCCTCTAACTAATAAAAGCAATCTGTGCCCATCTTCTGGATGTACCTGACAACCACTCTGTTGTAAGGGTATAAAGCAGGGGAATATCGTCAGAACGTTAGTTTTAAATATTTTCCAGATGCTGAGTTTTCACTCGTGGTTATATCTTTTAAACTTTGATGTCCCGTAAGTTCTGAAGAACCTGGGTCATAATTTGCCCGAGGACTAGTTGGCAAATCGAGTTTCTACAGCCCCAAATTGGACTTAATGGTTGAGAGTTTTGGACAACCAACCATTTGGATCCTCTCTGTAATTAAAGACAGCTTTCCACTGGTGGGAAAGCACTGAGGCAGCATTCAATTTGGGTGTAGGAGGAGCTTGATAATGGACTACTCATTAGGTAGGAAGAGGAGTGACAATCCAGTGTACTTGTCCCGGAGTGGTTCAGGGTGCCGTTTCCAATCGTTGGTGCCATTCTGCTACTTCCACAAGAAATTGGTCTGTGTGACTTTGCAGGGCAGCAGAAGATGTTGGCCTGCTCCAGAAAGAAAAAACCACCAATCCCAGTTAATCCTAGGGCAGCACAATGGTACTTACTGCTGCCTCACGGCACCAGGGACCTGAGTTCGATTCCCAGCTCGGGTCATTCTCCCCGTGTCTGCGTGGGTTTCTTCTGGGTGCTCCGGTTTCCTCCCAAAGTCCGAAAGATATGCTGGTTAGGTGGATTGGCCCTGCTAAATTGTCCCTTAGTGGATGTACTGGTTAGGTGGATTGGCCATGCTACATTTTCCCTCAGTCTACCCTAGCAGGCATCAGAATATGGCGACTTGGTGATTTTCATATTAACTTCATTGTGGTATTAATGTAAGCCTTCTTGACTAATAAATAAACTTTATTTTTACTTTAAATTTGACCACTTGCCACCTGGAATCCAGGTGTGGAAGTCTAACCGAGAACTGACGGTGATTGACAAGAGAAATCTTGGCAAATTTAGGCCCCCTCCAACATCCAAGTCTCAGTATCCCATTTTATGTCTGGCTAAAATTGGCTAACAAAGTAAACCAGGGATCAAACCTCAGGCCTCTCTGGCCTGTTTTGATGTGGCACGATTTCAGCAGATGCATTCATCCCCTGAGCTTTCTGAGGGGTATTTTAAATTCCCCTCGTTCAACCCTATCTCAAAGTTTCAATTGCAGTGTTTTTTTATGGCCGGGGTACGATGGTTGTCTTTTTCTCATTCACTGACATGACACCAGTCCATGCGGAATTTATCCAGTGTTTCACGCAACTGTGACTTTGTACACTATATTTTTATATAACCATATGTTTCTTGAGCAATGATTTTTTTTGTACCTTGGGAAATAAAAATGTTAACTATGTTATTAAGCAGTCATGTTCTTTTATTCCAGTGAGTGCCAGCCACCTGTTTTTTTTTTGTTGAGCTTTTCTTTTCATTACATTCCCCCCTGCCTTTGTATCTGTTTAATGAAGGTACCTGAATGGCATCAACCAAGCTTCAATAAGCAGCGCCAGCTTCATTTTTATCCATCTCCTGGCCCTGTATTTGATGCCAAAAATGTTGTTCAATAATCGATTTACAAGGGTACCAGCAACCTCTGTGACATTCAGTCACCTGAAGGTTAAGTCACCTGAAAAAAGTAAAAACACTTGTCTTTTTTGCTTTATTGTAGAGCAGAGAAGGAGGCCATTCGACCCATCGAGTCTGCACTGACTCTCTGACAAAGTATCTCAGCCAGGTTCTATTCCCATAACCCTAAGTATCTCCCCAACACTCCTCTCTCTCTCTCCCTCCCCCCCACCCCAGCAACAACTAATCCACCTCACTTGCACATCTTGCAACAATTAACGCGCAATTTAGCATGGCCAATCCACCTAACCCACGCATCTTTGGTCTGTGGGAGGAAACCAGAGCACCAGGAGGAAATCGACTCTGATACGGTGGAGGATGTGCACACTCCACAGAGTCACTTAGGGCTGGAATCAAACCCGAGTCCCTGGCGCTGTGAAGCAGCAATGCGAACCACCTTTTTTTGTTTGCCTCTCTTTCCCTGACATTGGAACAGGAGTGAGATTGGGTGGCACAGCGGATCACAGTGCTGCCTCACACTGCCAGGGTCCTGGGTTCAATTCCAGCCTCGGGTCACTGTGTGGAGTTTGCAAATTCTCCCCGCATGTGCATGGGTTTCTTCTGGGTGCTCTGGTTTCCTCCCACAACCCAAAGATGTGTGAGTTATGTTGATTGACCGTACTTTGTGTTAGGGAGATTTGGAGGATAAATCCAACGGGTTATGGGAATTGGGCCTGGGTGGGATTGTTGCTGGTGCAGACTTGATGGGCCAAATGGCGGCATCCTGTACTGTAGAGATTCTATGATCTCAGAGAAACTTATAAAATTCTAACAGGATTAGACAGGATAGATTCAAAAAGAATATTCCCAATAGTGGGGGAGTCCAGAACTAGGGGTCATAGTTTGAGGGTAAGGGTTAAACCTTTTAGGACTGAGGTGAGGAGAAGTTTCTTCACCCAAAAGGTGCTGAATGTGTGGAATTTGCTACCTCAGAAAGTAGTTGAGGCCAAAATGTCTGATTACAAGAAGAAATTAAATATAACATTTGAGGCTAAAGGGATTGAGGGATATGAGGGGGGAAGGAGGGGGATCAGGGTATTGAATTCAGTGGTCAGTCACGATCAAAATGAAATGGCGGAGCAAGGTCAAAAGGCAGAATGGCCGACCCCTGCTTCTAGTTTCTATGAAGAATCCAAGGCCTTGGATCAGGAGAAGATTTAGGCAGTTCCAGTTGGCCCTGAAAAACCTTCTTCACCAACACTCGGTGACTGGTGACCCAAGTGGGGATCGATGTCTCAGATTTGTAAAGCAAGAACATCGTATAGCCATGCTTACTGAGTCATTTTCTCTTATTCATTCCTGGGACATGGGTGTCGCTGGTGGGTCAGCATTAATTGCCCATCCCTAGTTGCCCTTGAGAAGGTGGTGGTGAGTTGCCTTCTTGAATCGCTGCAGTCCGTGTGCTGTGGGTTGACCCACAATGCCATTAGGGAGAGAATTCCAGGATTTTGACCCAGCAACTGCGAAGGCCGATATATTTCCAAATCAGGAAGGTGAGTGGCTTGGAGGGGAACTTGCAGGTGGTGGTGTTCCCATTTATCTGCTGTCCTTGCCCTTCTAGATGGAAGTTTGTGGGTTTGGAAGATGCTGGAGGAATAGCAGGGCAAATACATGGGATTAAGAGGATAAGATCTGGGTAAGATTATGGTTGGTGCACACGTGATGGGCTGAATGACCTCCTTCTGCAATGTAGGGATGCTATGATTCTAAGTGGGTTATCACTGACTGCCCCTCTCTGTTGAACGTTGTTTGTTTGGAGATAACATGCAAGAGTGTAGAAGGTACTCTGGATGGTGGGTGGGGGCGCATCATAAGCAACCATCCTTGGGTGGCACAGTGGTTAGCACTGCTGCCTCACGGCACCAGGGACCTGGGCTGACTTCTGGTCTTGGATGACAGTGGAGCTTGCATGTTCTCTCCGTGTCTGCATGGACTCTCTCGGGGTGCTCCGGTTTCCGCCCTCAGTCTGAAAGACATGCTGGTTCGGTGTTAAATTCTCCCTCAGTACACCCAAACAGGTACCGGAGTGTGTTGACTAGGGGATTTTTTCACAGTAACTTCATTGCAGTGTTAATGTAAGCCTTATTTACGACACTAATAAATAAACTTTAAACTTTAGTAAGGAAGGACCGCTGATATTCTTATAGTGCTGGGCTTCAAGTTCTCCAATGATAAAGTAGCCCATACCACTGTACAGCAGCCTCCAAGCAACATCCAAACTTGGGCTGGCAAGTAATAAAAGCAAAATGCTACGACTGCTGGAAATCTGAAATAAAAGGAAATGCTGGAAAAACTCAGCAGGTCTGGCAGTATCTGTGGAGAGAGAAATGGTTAACGTTTTGAGTCCAATGTGACTCTTTGGAACCTTGATGGCCACTGCTAGGTGACAGGTATCATTTGTGTTAGAGAATGCCAGGCAGTGACCACCTCCCAACACCGTAAGAGGTCTCACAATACCAGGTTAAAGTCCAACAGGTTTATTTGGTATCACGAGCTTTTGGAGTGCTGCTCCTTCATCAGGTCTCGACAGCCTCCAATGGCATTGCTATGGCCAATGCCACTGGCACTACTAGCATCCAGGGTTGCCTGCACGGACCAGGTGTTTAATTGGGCCAACTGTGACAAAACTGACCACTGGGGAGAACAGGAACTGGGATCCATGTGATAAATGGTTCACTTCCTGACCATGATCATTAGCAAGACTCAACTCAGGGATAATAATGGAGTGCTCACCATGTGTTTGCAGACGCGACAGTCAAAACAAAGAACAAAAAAATTACAGCACAGGAATAGGTCCTTCGGCCCTTCAAGCCTGCACCGACCACGCTGCCCAACTGAACTACAACTCCCTACCCTTCCGGGGACCATATCCCTCCATTCCCATCCTATTCACGTATTTGTCAAGACGCCCATATCTGCTTCCACTACCTCCCCCGGCAACGAGTTCCAGGTCCCCATCACCCTCTGAATAAAAATCGCAGTTCATGTTCTGTGGGTTGACCCACAATGCTGTTAGGGAGGGAATTCCAGGATTTTGATCTGGCGACTGTGAAGGAACAGCCGATATAATTCCAAATCAGGATGGTGAGTGGCTTGGAGTGTAACTTACAGGTGGCGGTGTTCCCATTTATCTGCTGTCCTTGACCTTCTAGATGGAGGTGGTCGTGAGTTTGGAAGGTGGTGTCTAAGGATCTTTGGTGAATTGCTGCAGTGCATCTTGTAGATAGTACACACCTGAGCATCGGTGGTGGAGGAATTGAATGTTTGTAGCTATCGTGCCAATCCCCGTAACCCCACGTGTTTACCCGGCTAATCCCCTGACACGAAGGGACAATTTTAGCATAGCCAATCCACCTAACCTGCACATGTTTGGACTGTGGGGGGGAAACTGAAGAACCTGGAGGAAACCCACGCAGACACGGGGAGAATGTGCAAACCCCAATGAAAGCAAATGGACTTATGAGAAGACAGCATTGTTTTGTGAAGAGGCAGCCGTGTCTCACTAACTTGATCAAGTTTTTCGAGGAAGTGATGAAGATGATAGATGAGAGAAAGGCATTGGATGTTCTTTACATGAACTTCAGTAAAGCCTTTGACAAGGTACCTCATGGTAAACTGGTACGAAAGGTGAAGTCACACAGGATCAGGAGAGCTGGCATGATGGGTACAGAACTGACTTGGCCATAGAAGACAGAGCGTAGCATTAGAGGGAATTTCTGAATGGAAGGCTGTGACCAGTGATGTTCCACGGGGATCAGTTCTGGAGCCTTTGTTGTTCGTAGTATATATAAATGATTTGGAGGAAAATGTAGCTGACCTGATTAGTAAGTTTGCAGAGGTCACAAAAATTGGTGGAGTTGTGGATAGTGAAGAAGATTGTCAGAGGACAGCAAGATATAGACCAATTGGAGAGTTGGGCAGAGAAATGACAGATGGAATTTAATCTGGACAAATGTGAGATAATGCATTCTGGAAGGTCCAATGCATGCAGGAATTGTACAGTAAATGGCAGAACCCTTAGGAGTATTGACAGGCAGAGAGGTCTGGGTGTATGTGTCCACCGATCACTGAAAGTGGCAACACAGGTGGATAAGGTAGTCAAGAAGGCAAATGGCATGCGTGCCTTCATTGGTCGGGGCATTGAGTATAAAAGTTGGCAGGTCATGCTGCAGCTGTACAGAACCTTAGTTAGGCCTCATTTAGAATATTGTGTACAATTCTGGTTGCCACACTACCAGAAGGATGTGGATGCTTTGGAGAGAGTACAGAGGAGGTTTACCCGGATGTTGCCCGGTCTGGAGGGCATTAGCTATGAAGAGAGGCTGGATTAGTTCAGTTTGTTCTCACTGGAATGACAGAGGTTGAGGGATGATCTGATAGAGGTCTCTACAAGATTATGGGTGGCATGGAGTGAGTGGATAGCCACATGCTCTTTCCTAGGGTAGAAAAGTCAAGTACTAGGGAAAATAGGTTTAAGGTGCGTGAGGAAAAGTTTAGAGGAGATGTGCGAAGCAGGTTTTTTACACAGAGGATGGTGAATATCTAGAACGCGCTGCCCGGGGAGGTGGTGGGAGCAGGTACGATAGCGGCATTTAAGGGGCATCTAGAGGAATACATGGATAGGATGGGTATGAAAGGATACAGACTCCGTAGGTGTATACAGTTTTAATTCAGTGAGGCATCATGATCAGCACAGGCTTGGAGGACTGAAGGGCCTGTCCTGTGCTGTACTGTTCTTTCTTCCACACAGTCACCCGAGGCTGGAATTGAACCCGGGTCCCTGGCGCTGCGAGGCAGCAGTGCTAACCACTGTGCTGCTTGTATCTACAAGTATGCACTGCAAAAGTTCAGCCAGTTTAACTGTAACACCACCATAGCCTCTTGACGTCAACCACTGAGCAGGTTAATGTCCCAGGAATGCCAACATTTCCCAGTTTCTTGCTTGTTTACAGAAGGGGGAGGCACGGTGGCACACTGAGGGAGAATTCAGCATGGTCAATGCATCTAGAGGCATGCTAGCACAGTGGTTAACACTGCTGTCTCACAGCGCCAGGGACCCGGGTTCGATTCCTGGCTTGGGTCACTGTCTGTGCGGAGTTTGTACGTTCTCCCTGTGTCTGTGTGGGTTTTCTCCAGGTGCTCCAGTTTCCCCCCACAGTCTGAAAGACATGCTAGTTAAAAAGTTTATTTATTAGTCACAAGTAAGGCTTGCTATAATACTGCAATGAAGTTACTGTGAAATTCCCCTAGTCACCACACTCTGGTGCTTGTTTGCGTACACTGAGGGAAAACGTAGCACAGCCAATGCAGCTAACCAGCACGTCTTTCAGACTGGGAGGAAACCAGAGCACCCGGAGGAACCCATGCAGACATGGGGAGAAAGTGTAGACTTCATACAGACAGTGACCCAAGCCAGGAATCGAACCCGGGTCCCTGGCGCTGTGAGACAGCAGTGTCAACCATTGTGCTAGCATGCCACTAGATGCATTGACCATGCTAAATTCTCCCTCAGTGTGCCCTAACAGGCTCTTGAGTGTGGCGACTAGGGGATTTTCACAGTGACTTCATTGCAGTGTTAATGTAAGCCTACTTGTGGCTCTAATAAGTAAACTTTAACTTGCCGAGCCTTCACCACTGCTGGGTTAATAATGTGGAGGTTTCTAACTAACGGCACCACCACTGCAGAGGTTTAAGGAGAAGGTGTCAACAGCACCTTTTCTGTATGACAAAACGGTGAAGAATAAATGCAGCCTTGCCCACATCCTGAGAAAGCTTTTAAGAAAGGTGTTAACGCGAAGATTATCAGATCTTTTATAGTGTGCGATAAATAAACTTCTCACTGAAGTACACTGATACAGTGATGTGAGGTAACTCCCAACTGCAAGAGTGTTTGACACTCTCATAGATCACAGAATCTCTACAGTGCAGCAGTGCTAACCACTGTACCACCAAGCCACCCTTGGGTCTTTGAGGTGGCTAACCTAAAATTAGCACCCCCACAGAGCAGAAGGAGGCCATTCGGCCCATTCAGTCTGCACTGACAACAATCCCACCCAGACCCTATTCCAGCTTAGTTACCCTGCTAACCCCTCTAGCCTATCACAGCCCGGGACACTAAGGTTCAATTTAGCATGTCCAATGCACCTAACCCACACATCTTTGGATTGTGGGAGGAAACCGCAGCACCTGGAGGAAACCCACGCAGACATGGGGAGAACGTACAGACTCCACAGCGACAGTGACCCATAATGGGAATCGAACCCTGGTGCTGTGAGGCAGCAGTGCTAACCACTGTGCCACCATGTTGCCCATGGGTCTTTAAGATGGTTAACCTAAAATTAGAATCCTTAGAATGCGAAAAGAGGCCATTCAGCCCATCAAGCCAGCACCGCCAACAATCCCACTGAGGCCCTATCCCCGTAACCCCACCCATACCTCCAATTGTTTAGGGTCTTTGAGATAGCTTGTGGACAGTTTTTGTACCATGGAACATGAGGAATGGTTCCCATCCTTGTGCAGAGAGTTTTGCAAGGAGAACGCAGACCACAGATGGCAGAGATTGAAAGGTTACGATTGCAATGGGATGCTGTGCTCAGTCCCTAGAAAGATTTCATCGTTTAAGCAATATTCATTTTATTTTGATTTACTTTGTATTGCTGCAAAATTTGTAACATGCTTTATTCTTGCAGTGACCGTTTGAGATATCAGATGTCGTGCTCAATGTCCTTACTACTGGTGGCAGTGTGGTGGCTCAGTGGTTAGCACTGCTGCCAGGGACCTGGATTCAATTCCTGGCCTAGGGTCACTGTCTGTGTGGAATTTGCACATTCTCCCTGTGTCTGTGTGGGTTTTCTCTGGGTGCTCCGGTTTCCTCCCACAGTTCAAACATGGACTTAGGTGCTTTGGCCATGCGAAATACTCCCTCAGTATACCCGAACCGGTTCTGGGGTGTGGCAACGTGGGGATTTTCGCAGTAACTTCATTGCAGTGTTAATGTAAGCCTACTTGTGACTAATAAATAAGTTATTAACTTTACAAGTCGTGGTCTCGAGATTATTTTTCATTGTCAGCCGCTGGATTCCCTCATCATGTAAAAGTTCCTCAATTTTTTTGTGTATTGGTTACAATTCTTCATGAATCTTCCTGCTAATTATTATTGAGTAATTTGGAAACCTTATGCAAGATTTTCCAATTTTCTGTGGTTATATTTGATGCCCTAGATGAGAACTCCGATTCCTCTGGGTTGCAGGTGGCACAGTGGTTAGCACTGATGCCTCACAGCGCCAAGGACTTGGGTTCAATTCTGGCCTCGGGTGACTGTGTGGAGTTTGCAGGTTCTCCCTGTGTCTGCGTGGGTTTCTTCCGGGTGCTCCGGTTTCCTCCCACAGTCCAAAGATGTGTAAGTTTGGTGGATTGGCCATGCTAAATTGCTCCTTAGTGTCCAAAGGTGTACAGGTTAGGTGGATTGGTCATGGTAAATTGTCCTTTGGTGTCCAAAGATAGAACATAGACATAGAACATAGAACAGTTTAGCACAGTACAGACCCTTCGGCCCTCGATGTTGTGCTGAGCTATGTCCAAACCCAAGATCAAGCTATCCCACTCCCTATCATTCTGGTGTGCTCCATGTGCCTATCCAATAACCACTTGAAAGTTCCTAAAGTGTCTGACTTCACTGTCACAGCAGGCAGTGCATTCCACACAACAACTACTCTCTGAGTAAAGAGTCTACCTTGGACATCCCTCCTATATCTCCCACCATGAACCTCATAGTTATACCCCCTAGTAACAGCTACATCCACCCAAGGAAATAGTCACTGCATGTCCATTCTATCTATCCCCCTTATCATCTTGTGGGTTAGGTGGATTGATCATGCTAAATTGTCCCTTAATGTCCAAAGATGTGTGGGATAGGTGAAGCAGTCATGCAAATTGACCCTTAGTTCCAAAGATGTGCAGGTGAGGTGGATTGGCTATACTAAATTGGCCCTTAGTGTCATGGGGATTAGTTGGGTAAGTATGTGGGGTTACAGGTATAGGTCCACAGTGGGATTGTTGGCGGTGCAGGTTCGATGGACTGAATGGCCTCTTTCTGCACTGGAGGGATTGTATGACTTTCTCCATAATGTCTACTCATTGTGATTAGAAATTTTGTTTTCAACACACTGTCCTTTGGTTGATCAGGTGGTCGCAGGTCACCCCTTGTTTTTGCTGTTCTGCGTCAGCTCTAAATTTGGCAATGCCTCGATTTTAACACTCTCATCCTTTCAACATTTTCAATCCAACTATCTCCTGTTGAAATGACCATCACTTAACTCTCGCCATCGACATCCGGGGAAGGTCCCCATTCACCAGAAACTGAACTGGACCCACCATATACATACTGTGATTGTAAGGGCAGAGACTGGGAATCCTGTGGCGAGTAACTCACCTCCTGATACCCCAAAGCCTGTCCACCACCTACAAGGTGTAGCTTCGCAGGGTATTAGAATATTTTCTACTTGCCTGGATGAGTGTGGCTCTAACACTCAGGAAATTTAAACACTGGGATAAAGCAGTTTGCTTGACTGGTACCTTATCCATCAACACAGACATTCGCTTCCTCCACTTCCGATGCAAAATGGCAGCTGTGAATCCTATATACTTTCTAACTTACCATGGCCCCTTCCAAACCCACAGCCTCTACCACCGAGGACAACGGCAGCAGATCAATGGGAAGATTGCCACCTTCAAAGCCACACACCAACCTGACTTGGAATGTAATCGCTAATCCTTCAATTGTGGGATCAAAATCTGGTTCACCCTTCCCATCAGCATTGTGGATGTCCCTGCAACAGATGGACAGCAGCGGTTCAAGAAGACAGCTCACCACCCAGGTCTCAGGGGTAATTAAAAATGGGCAGCAAATGCTGGCCACACCAGTGATATCCTACAAGAGAATTCCCTAACCCTCCTTCTCCCAGATCTTAGTGACCTCCTTCAATGTTACAACCCTTTATTGTCCCCCAATGCAGCCTCTGAGCATCACAGAAACCCTACCGTGCAAAAAGAAGCCATTTGGCCCATTGAGCCTGCACCAACAACAATCCCACCCAGGTCCTTTCCCTATAACCATACCTACCCCTGACACTAAGGGGCAATTTAACATGTCCAATCCAACCTACCTGCACATCTTTGGTTAGGTAGATTGGCCACACAAAATTGAACATCTCCAACCTTTATTGTCTCATTAATGGCTGTTGTGCCTTCAGCTGACATTGCCAAAGCTCTGGAATTCCATCCATAAACTTCTCTGCTACTGCAGTTGACTCCCTCCTTCAAGATACTCCTGGAGCAAGCTTTTGTTTGCCTGTTCGAGCACCTCCATATACAATCAAGATTGAAAATGGTTGAGAGTCTTAGGTGTCCAGATCACCAACAACCTGTCCTGGTCCCTCCACTATAATTAAGAAAGTCCACCAATGCCTCTACTTTCTTAGAAGGCAAAGGGAATTTGGCATATCTGCTACAAATCTCAACAACCTTTACAGATGCACCATAGAAAGCATTCTTTCTGGTTGTATCACAGCTTGGTATGCCTCCTGCTCTGTCCAAGACCGCAAAAAACTACAAAGGGTCGTGAATGAAGCCCAGTCCATCACTCAAAACCAGCCTCCCATCCATTGACTGTGTTTTCATTTCCCGCTGCCTCGGAAAAACAGTCAGCATAATTAAGGATCCACCCACCCTGAACACACTCTCTTCCACCTTCTTACGTTGGAAAAAGATTCACGAGTCTGAGATCACATACAACTGACTCAAGAACAGGTTTTTCCCTGCTGCCATCAGACTTTTGAATGGACCTACCTCGCATTAAGTTGACCTTTCTCTACACCCTAGCTATGACTAAAACACCATACTCTCTCCTTCTCCATGAATGGTATGCTTGGTGTAGCATGCAAGAAACAACATTTTTCATTGTATACTAATACATATCACAAAAATCAAATCATAGAATCCCAGCAGTGCAGAAGGGGGCCATTCAGCCCATTGAGTCAGCACTGACCCTCCAACAGAGAATCTCACCCAGGCGCTATCTTCCAGACAGTCACCCAAGGCTGGAATTAAACCCAGGTCTCTGGGGCCCTGAGGCAGGCAGTGCTAACCACTGTGCCACAGTGCTGGCTGATACACAATCAATTTTTGGGAAGTATGTTAATCTGGGGCTGTACTTATTGAAATTCAGAAGAATGAGGGGAGATATTATAGAAACATATCAGATTATGAAAGGAATAGATAAGATAGAAGTGGGGAAAGTTGTTTCCACCGGCAGGTGAAACCAGAACTAGGGGGCATGGCCTCAAAATAAGGGGAAGCCGATTTAGGACTGAGTTGAGGAAGAACTTCTTCACAGAAAGGGTTGTGAATCTGTGGAATTCCCTGCCCAGTGAAACAGTTGAGGCTCCCTCACTGAATGTTTTTAAGGCAAAGATAGAAAGATTTTTGAACAGTAAAGGAATTAAGGGTCATGGTGAGCGGGCGGGCAAGTGGAGCTGAGTCCACGAAAAGATCAGCCATGATCTTATTGAATGGCGGAGCAGGCTTGGTGCAGTTTTTACTGCATTTCCTGTTGTTATTCTAGAAGCAACTTGTTTCTCTGCCAATCATAGCCAGTTTTGGGTGGCACAGTGGTTAGCACTGCTGCCTCAGGCTGGCAGGGACCTGGGTTCGATTCCTGGCTCGGGTCACTGTCTGTGCGGAGTTTGCATGTTCTTCCTGTGTCTGTGTGGGTTTCCTCCAGGTGCTCTGGTTTCCTCCCACAGTCTGAAAGACGTGCTGGTTAGGGTGCATCAGCCATGCTAAATTCTCCCTCATTGTACCCGAACAGGTGCCGGAGTGTGGTGACTAGGGATTTTCACAGCAACTTCGTTGCAGTGTTAATATAAGTCTAAAAAGAAAATGCTGGAAAATCTCAGCGGGGGACTAGCAAGGGTAAGTGCATGGGGTTATAAGGGATGGGCCTGTGTGGGATTGTGTTCGATGCAGACTCAATGGGCCGAAAGGCCACCTTCCACACTCTGTGATTCTATGGGTGCTCCGGTTTCCTCCCACAATCCGAAAGATGTGCTGGTTAGGTGTATTGTCCATGCTAAATTCTCCCTCAATGTGCCCGAACAGGCGCTGGAGTGCGGCAACTAGAGGATTTTCACAGTGACTTCATCACAGTGTTAATGTAAGCTTATTTGTGACACTAATAAAGTAAAAACAAAACACGAAGAAAGAAAGGTACAGCACAGGAACGGCGCGGTGGCACAGTGGTTAGCACTGCTGCCTCAAAGCGCCAGGGACTTGGGTTTGATTCCCGGCTGAGGTCACTGTCTATGTGGAGTCTGCATGTTCTCCCTGTGTCTGCGTGGGTTTCCTCCAGGTGCTCCAGTTTCTTCACACAGTCTAAAAATGTGCAGGTTAGATTCATTGGTCATGATAAATTCTCCCTCGGTGTACTCAAACAGGCGGCGGCGGACTGTGGCGACTACGGGAATTTCACAGTAACTTCATTGCAGTGTTAATATAAGCCGACTTGTGACTGATAAATTAGGGAAAGACCCTTCAGCCCTCCAAGCCTGTGCCAATCCTAATGCCCCAACTAAACTAAAAAGAACCGTCTGCCCTTATTTGGTCTGTATCCCTCCATTCCTTCCTTATTCATGTAGCCATCAAAATGCCTCCTAAATGTTGCTAATGTTGGTAAAACTTGAAAACTGTATAGAGGAACCCAGTTTTAACTCTGTGCAAATGGGTTGACTTTGAATGGGTTAAAATTGGACCCAGGTGCTCTTTCGGAATCAGTAGGCATTGGATAACTGTCCAGTAACTATCTGGCGCTCCACCAGAGTTCCTGCAGACAATCTGCAATGCCTTCACATCACCAGGGACACAGGATCATGACTTGGCTTACCATTTCTGGCTCATGTTTGGTGGTGGAGATGGGAAAGGATCAACCTGTTTGCCGTTGTTATTGAGACTTTATTCCAAAGCAAATGGAGTAAAGGCAGGAAATTTAGATTCGAGGTGCAGATCAGCCATGGTATAACTGAATGGAGTGTAGCCCTGGGGGGGCTGAATGGCCTCCTCCCATTCATAATCTTCTTCAGTGTGTACTTCAGCTTCTATTTTGTATATCCCCAGTACCCTTTGATCTTTCTCTTGGCTTCATCCCCAACAACGTGCTAGAGATTAACTTTTTATTCCTGGATGATTGCTGGGATATCCAAGACTCTCGTCACTTGCTCAATACTTCCTACTTTACCCATTGCTTTTACTTCCTTCAGGATTTGTGATATTTTGCAAAATGGGCCTTGACCTGGGTTACTGAACTTAGGATAAAAAGGGGAGGCGATGGCCCAGTGGTATTATCGCCAGCCTATTAATCCAGAAACTCAGCTAATGTTCTGGGCACCCGGGTTCGATTCCCACCGTGGCAGATGGTGGAATTTGTATTCAATGGCTGGAATTAAACATTTACTGCGGAGTCTGCATGTTCTCCCCATGTCTGCATGGGTTTCCTCTGGATGCTCTGGTTTCCTCGCACAATCCAAAGAGTGTGCACTTTTGAATGGAGAAGCCATGGCCTCGTGGTATTATCGTGAGGCTATTAGTCCAGGAACTCAGCCAATGATCTGGGGATTCGGGTTCGAATCCCACCACGGCAGCTGGTGGAACTGGAATTCAATAAAAAAATCTGGAATTAGGAATTACCATTACATCATTGTCAATTGTTGGAAAAACCCATCTGGTTCACTAACGTCCCTTAGGGAAGGCAATCTGCCGTCCTTACCTGATTTTTTTTTGATTTGATTTGATTTATTATTGTCACATGTATCAACATAGTGAAAAGTATTGTTTCTTGCATGCTATACAGACAGAGCATACCGTTCATAGAGAAGGAAAGGAGAGAGTGCAGAATGTAGTGTTACAGTCATAGCTAATGTGGAGAGAAAGATCAGCTTAATGCAAGGTAGACTCATTCAGAAGTCTGATGGCAGCAGTGAAGAAGCTGTTTTTGAGTTGGTTGGTATGTGAACTCAGACCTTTGTATCATTTTCCCGATGAAAGAAGAAGGAAGGGAGAATGTCGAGGGTACATGGGGGGTCCTTAATTATGCCGGCTGCTTTTCCAAGGCAGTGGGAAGTGTAGACAGAGTCAATGGATGGGTGGCTGGTTTGAGTGATGGACTGGGCTGCGTTCACGACCTTTTGTAGTTCCTTGCGATCTTGGGCAGAGCAGGAGCCCGTACCAAGCTGTGATACAACCAGAAAGAACATTTTCTATGGTGCATCTGTAAAGCTGGTGAGTGTCACATGGCCCAGATGTGACTCCAGATACTCTAATCACTCACGTGACTCTCAGCTGCCCTCGGGCAACTAGGAATGGGCAAGATGGGCACTAAACGCTGGCCACCCAGTGATGGCCATATCCAATGAATGAATAAAAATTAAAAATAAAAAGGGTGTGGATAGTGGATCTATTTAGGTGGGGAAAAAACGCAATCTGTGGCAATGGAACTCTGTGTTCCGATGACCTAGTGTCTTACATTCATTAAGGAACAATGAGATCATTAACCCATCTGTGGTGAGATATTTTTAGTGCAGTTGTGTGGGAGCCATTTTCTATTATGCTAATTATTCAAAGAACAAAAGAACAAAGAACAACACAGCACGGGAAACAGGCCCTTCGGCCCAACGAGCCCACGCTGCCATTTTAACATTATGAGTGCCCTCCTCTACCCATGACCTTTGTCTACGCCTACTGGGGAAGATTGAGGGAAGACTAATTTAGGGACAATTTGTTACACCAATCAGCCTAAGAGCAAGTTTTTGGGGCGTGGGAGGAAACCAGAGCACCCGGAGAAAACCCACGCAATCACGGGGAGAATGTGCAAACTCCCACAGACACTGGCCCAAATCCATGTATCTGCACAGCAAACAGTGATAGTCACTGAGCTGTCGTGTCAGATGGTCCAGTTTAAGCGTACACTAATGACATGAAGCACTAGGCAACTCTCGAAGCAACATCCAAGAGCAGCCCTCGCACGACCCACTGCGTATATGCCCCTTGTTGGACAACAAGGCAGACAGAATCACCTGTGAAGAGAAAAGACATCAATAAACATGCAAAACTTTGACAGACATTTACAGAATCCCCAGAAGTTCAGAAGTAAGACAAGTGAGCCATACAATATGTTGGAAGGTCCGTAGGAATCAATTGATTCCCAGGGACGCCCCAAGGCTCTTGATCTTTATTTAGAACAGTCTCCTGTGTCCCTCCATCTCTAGTCCGCTCATGTGCCTATCTAAGTAAGCCTTAAACAACTCTAGCATGCCTGCGTCCACCACCTTACTTGGCAGTGCATTCCAGGCCCCCACCACCCTCTGTGTAAAAAACCTCCCTCTAACATCCGAATTATACCTCGTCCCCCTCACCCTAAGCCCGTGGCCCCTCATAATTTTTGTATGCAACCTAGGAAAAAGCTTAGCTCTGTTTACTCTATCTATACCCTTCATAATCTTATACACCTCTATTAGGTCTCCCCTCATTCTCCGCCTTTCTAAGGAGAATCCTCTCTAGCCACGGGGGAGCCCCCAGAGGACTGGAGGGCAGCTAATGTGGTACAGTTGTTCAAGTTGGGGAAAACCATTTAATTACAGGCCAGTGAGTCTAACCTCGGTGGGAGGGAAATTATTGGAAAAAAATTCTGGAGGAGGGACAGAATATAGACATGGCCCATGGACTCCAAAAGGCCACTGAAGGGGCAGTCTTGGGAGCCCGTGTACCGGAAAAACCTACGGCTCTACAACACCACTGCATGCAGCAGCCTCCACCCCAGGTCCCCAAGATAATTAGGGGAGATCCCTCCGTAGAGGGATCTGAACTGATCAGGTAGTTCATACTCTGTCAAGCCAACCTCATTAGCCTGGCTGAAGTCATCACAGGTGGGAGCCCTCACAACATTTGAGAAACACTTAGATGAGTGCTTGAAATGCCTTGGCAAACAAGGTTACACTTTGGGATTGGGATGGCTGGGTGCTTGATGGCCGGCACAGACAAGATGGGCTGAAGGGCCTGTTTTATGTGTTATAATGCTCTGTGAGCCATATGTGGGCAGGGAAAACCCCCATTAGCAGTTGGCGTTGGGAGGATGACAGTGTTTCTAAAGGTCAAACATGGGCATTTCCATGGGAAGGGTTAGGATATGTGCCCGTGTGGGGGCGTGGGGAGGGGGCCTTGCTCCCAATTTCTCAGGCTTCTGCACAGGTGAGCAAAGCGGAATTGGCCAGAATTATTCCTTTAGTCACAGGATGTGGGATGAAGTCCAAGTAACTTCTCCATATGCCTCTTGATTTGGGTTACGTCAAGCAGAAGTGTTTGCAACAAGCTCTTTAATTCCTTATTTGGGCATCACCAAGGATGCTAAACATTGCAAGTGCTTTTTCTCCCTCTTATTCTTGGTGATGCATTTAGCTCTAGGGACACTGGCTACTCTTTGGGCAAGAGTGACAATATTCTACCTCACCGCATCGAGCATTATTACAGGGGCCCACATCTAATCCTCACCCATGATGGCGGCACGCTGGTTAGCGCTGCTGCCTCACAGCGCCATTTATTAGTGTCACAAGTAAGGCTTACATTAACGCCGGAATGAAGTTACTGTGAAAATCCCCCTAGTTGCCACAGGCCGCTGCCTGTTCGGGTACACTGAGGGAGAATTTAGCATCTAACCAGCATGTCTTTCGGACTGTGGGAGGAAACTGGAACAATCTGAGGAAGCCCACGCAGACACGGGGGGAATGTGCAGACTCCACACAGACAGTGCCCCAAGCCGGGAATCGAACCCTGGTCCCTGGCACTATGAGGCAGCAGTGCTAACCACTGTGCCACCGTGCCGCCCATAGTAATCGGGTGTTATAAATGGTGGAAAGGACATTGCTGGAAAGATAAATAAGTGGCAGGGGCTTGATGTGCCAAATGGTCTCGTCCTGCGCTGAGAATTCTATACAATTCTTTGGCACAGTGGTTAGCACTGCAGCCTCACAGCATCAGGGACCCGGGTTCGATTCCCGGCTTGGGATCACTGTCCGTGCAGAGTCTGCACGTTCTCCCCATGTCTGTGTGGGTTTCCTCCGGGCGCTCTGGTTACCTCCCACAGTCTGAAAGACGTGCTGGTTAGGATGCACTGGCCATGCTAAATTCTCCCTCAGTGTAACCCGAACAGGCGCCAGAGTGTGGCGACAAGGGGATTTTCACAGTAACTTCATTGCAGTGTTAATGTAAGCCTTACATGTGACACTAATAAATAAACTTTAAACTATTCATTCTCTCAGGGGAAGGTTTTGGTGTAGCAATCAGTAAAAAGTCTCCCCTTGATTTCACAACCTGAACCCAGGGAACGCAGCAACACAAAAGTTGGATGTAACACCCCCTGCTGTGTATACATCAACATGGACGAAGTAGAAATGGTCGAGAGCTTCACGTTTTTAGGTGTTCAGATCACCAACAACCTGTCCAGGTCCCTCCATGCCGACATTATGGTTAAGAAAGCCTCTACTTTCTCAGAAGACTAAGGAAATTTGGCATGTCCACTCTCACCGATCTCTACAGATGCACCACAGAAAGCATTCTTTCTGGTTGTATCACAGCTTGGTATGGGCTCCTGCTCTGCCCAAGACCGCAAGGAACTACAGAAGGTCGTGAATGTAGCTCAGTCCAACATGCAAACCCGCCTCCCATCCATTGACTCTGTCTACACTTGCCACCTCCTTGGCAAAGCAGCCGGCATAATTAAGGACCCCACACACCCCGGACATTCTCTCTTCCAACTTCTTCTGTCGGGTTAAAGATACAAAAATCTGAGGTACCAGCCAGCTCAAGAACAGCTTCTTCCCTGCTGCCATCAGGGAATGGATCTACCTTGCATTAAGTTGATCTTTCTCTACACCCTAGCTATGACTGTAACACTACATTCTGCACTCTCTCCTTTCCTCCTCTATGAACGGTATGTTTCGTCTGTAGAGCACGCAAGAAACAATACTTTTCACTGTATGTTAATACATGTGACAATAATAAATCAAATCAAAGTCTGTTCCACAGCCATTCAATTATCTTGTGGCTGGTCTACCTCAGCTTCTTATAGTCATTTTTGTCCCCCTAATGTTGTAGGGTGTGGTATGTATTAAAAGCCTTGTATGAATGAAGGGCGGCACGGTGGCACAGTAGATAGCGCTGCTGCCTCACAGTGCCAGGGACCTGGGCTCGATCCCCAGCTTGGATCACTATCTGTGTGACTTCTGCACATTCTGCCCGTGTCTGCGTGGGTTTCCTCCGGGTGCTCCAGTTTCCTCTCGTGGTCTGAAAGACATGCTGGATTCAGGTGCATTGACCTGAATAGGCGTTGGAGTGTTGCGACTAGGGGAATTTCACAGTAACTTCATTGCAGTGTGAATGTAAGTCTTACTTGTATTAGTCCAAAGACGTGCGGGTTAGTGTGGGTTGGCCATGCTAAATTGCCCCTTAGCGTCAGGGGATCAGCTAGGGTAAATGCATGAAGGCATAGGGATAAGGCCTGGGTGGAAGTGTGCTCAGTGCAGACTCAATGGGCCGAATGGACTGCAGGATTCTATGATTCTTATGATTAATAATAAATAGACTTTAGACCCTTGTTCATAATAAACCTGCCCAACTGAGACCAATTGCAGTGTTGCCCCACAAGTCTGAGGTCACATTATTATTTTAAGAGTTAAGTTATTTAACTATTAGTCACAAGTAAGGCTTACATTAACACTGCAATGAAGTCACTGTGAAATTCCCCTAGTCGCCACATCCTGGCGCCTGTTCGGGTTAATGCACTCTAACCAGCATGTCTTCCGGAACGTGGGAGGAAACCGGAGCACCCGGAGGAAACCCACGCACACAGACAGTGACCCAAGCTGGGAATTGAACCCAGTTCCCTGGCGCTGTGAGGCAACAGTGCTAACCACTGTACCACTTTGCTGCCCACATACCAACCGACACAAGAACAGTTTTGTTCCCTGCTGCTATCAGACTTTTGAACAGACCTACCTCACATTAAGTTGATCTTTCTCTACACCCTAACCATGACTCTAACACTACATTCTGCACCCTCTCCTTTCCTTCTCAACGAGCGGTTTGCTTTGTCTGTATAGTGCGCAAGAAACAATACTTTTCACTGTGTGCTAATACGTGTGACAATAATAAATCAAATCAAAACTTCATGGACGGCAGAGAGAGAATGTTAAAATGTACCAAGGGTTGGTTAATCATAGAATCCCTACAGTACAGAAGGAGGCCATTTGGCTCATTGAGTGTGCACCAGCCACAATCCCGCCCAGGCCCTATTCCCGTGACCCTACGTAGTAATCCTGCTAATCCCCCTGACACTAGGGCCAATTTAGCGTAGTAAGAAGTCTCAGAACACTAGGTTAAAGGCCAACAGGTTTACTTGGTATCATGAACTTTTGGATCACTGCTCCTTCATTAGGCGTGTGAAGGAGCAGTGTTCCGAAAGCTCGTGACACCAAATAAACCTGTGGGACTTCAATCTGATGTTATGAGGCTTCTTACTGTGCCCACCCCAGTCCAACACTGGCATCTATCTCCACACCAATTCAGCATGGCCAATCTGCACACCTCTGGAGTGTGGGAGGAAATCAGAGCACGCGGAGGAAACCCGTACAGACAAGGGGAGAACGTGCATACTCCACACAGAGAGTCGGAGCTTGGAATTGAACCCGGGTCCCTGGCCCTGTGAGGCAGCAGTGCTAACCACTGCGCCACTGTGCCAAGTTAATTGGTATCTCCCTTATCATGCACAAGCATGCAAGATTCATTGGAACAGGAAAGGGACCAGAAATATACAACAGCCAGCAATAAAACCAATCGCAAATTCTCAAGAAATCTCTTCACCACAGAGGGACGAGAATGCAGAACTTGTTGCCGAACGCAGCCATTGAGGTGAATAGCACAGATGCATTTAAAGAGAAGCTAGGTAAGAACATGAGGAAGGAAACAATGGAAGGATGTGTTGATGATGTGAGAAGAAATAGACTGGGAAAAGTCTAAAACGTATTTATATGTCGCAGACAGGATTACATTAACACTGCAATGAAGTTACTGCAAAAAGCATTCTGAGCCAACATACTGTGACGTATAAACACCAGCCCAGGCCAGTTACAAGTAAAGTTAAGTGTCACAAGAACGCTTACATTAACACTGAAATGAAGTTACTGTGAAATTCCCCTAGTCGCCACACACCGGCATCCGTTCGGTTACACTGAGGGAGAATTTAGCACAGTCAATGCACCTAACCAGCACGTCTTTCAGATTGTGGGAGGAAACCGGAGCACCCGGAGGAAACCCAAACAGACACAGGGAGAACGTGCAGACTCTGCACAGACAGTGACCAAAGCCGGGAATCGAACCTATGTCCCTGGCGCTGTGAGACAGAAAGAAATCCCACAACACCAATTTAAAGTCCAAACAGGTTTATTTGTAGCAAGAGCCGCAAGCTTTCAGGACAGCCTGTCCCTTCATCAGGTTCACTAACGACCCTGTAGGGAAGGAAATCTGCCGTCCTTACCCGGTCTGGCCTACATAGGACCTCAGACTTGTGTATCATTTTCCCGACAGAGGAAGGTGGAAGAGAGAATGTCCGGGATGGGTGGGGTCCTTGATTATGCTGGCTGCTTTCCTGAGGTAGCGGGAAGTGTAGACAGAGCAAATGGCAAATAGCGTGGTCATTGATGCTCTGTTATACGCCCGGGTAAAAAATTGCTTCCTGCCCCCCCACCCCAGTTCAATTACAGCGTGTTTTGCTGGGCGGGAGGGGGGTGGGTGGGTGGTGTGGTGGTGGTGGTGGTCACATATTCGTCCTGTGGGAGAAGAGGCCCCAAAACTGCCACCAGTGGGTCTGGATATCTCCCCTCCCTCTCTGTTCTTTCTGCAACTTTGTCGCTGGCTTTTGGAAGGCAACGTGTAAAGTCCATTCATTTGTTTGCAGCTACGTAGCGAGATTTAAGACTTCAAAAGAAGGCTCAAGTTTTTTTGAGATGTTGACCCTTTTGGGTGAACTGAGGTGTGCAGTTTTGGGGATTTGCGGGGCAGTGGAGGGGGGGGGGGGTGCGGGGGGTGTGGGTGGGATGGAGGGTGGGGGAATGGGGGAGGGAATGTTCCCGCAGAAGATCAATGTTGGCAAGGTACACAAGTGTGTGTGTGTGTGTTTGTCCTTTCAAGGCAGGTCTTAACCTTGCCTCACCCAATGTTCACTTGCTGGCAGGTGTCAATGAATGGGGTTTGCCAGACAATTGGAATGGTGCCTTTTGGACTGGACGATCCTTGGACGGAAATCAAGATCAAGAGTTTAGGTCGATGTCATATTTGTCCATTTCCCAGATGTTGAGCATTAATTGCTAAAACCCAGCAACTGAATGGAAACATGGGTTTCCTCCCACAGTGCAAAGCTGTGCAGGTTAGGTGGATTGGCCGTGCTAAATTGCCCCTTAGTGTCCGAAGATGTGTAGGTGAGGGGAATTAGGAGGGTAACTACGTGGGGTTACTAGGGTAGGGCATGGGTACATAAGAACGAGGAGCAGGAGTAGGCCATCTGGCCCCTTGAGCCTGCTCTGCCATCCAAGAAGATCATGACAGATCTTTTTGTGGACTCAGCTCCATTTACCCGCCTGCTCACCGTAACCCTTAATTCCTTTACTGTTCAAAAACTTTTCTATCCTCGCCTAAAAAATATTCAGTGAGGTAGCCTCAACTGGGCAGGGAGTTCCACAGATTCACAACCCTCAACTCAATCATGAATCTGCTCCCCCTTATTTTGAGGCTATGCTC
The DNA here is from genome assembly GCF_965287045.1 of Carcharhinus amblyrhynchos. NCBI lineage: Eukaryota > Metazoa > Chordata > Chondrichthyes > Carcharhiniformes > Carcharhinidae > Carcharhinus > Carcharhinus amblyrhynchos. The sequence continues at coordinate 7,466,632 of NC_137358.1, read as the reverse complement.
CCTAGTTCTAGTTTCACCCGCCAGTGGAAACAACTTCCCTGCTTCTATCTTATCTATTCCCTCTATAATCTTATATGTTTCTATAAGATCTCCCCTCGTTCCTCTGAATTCTAATGAGTATAGCCCCAGTCTACTCAATCTCTCCTCAGAAGCCAACCTCTCAACTCCGGAATCAACCTAGTGAATCTCCTCTGCACCCCCTCCAGTGCCAGTATATCCTTTCTCAAGTAAGGAGACCAGAACTGTACACAGTATTCCAGGTGTGGCCTCACCAGCACCGTATACAGCTGCAACATAACCTCACTGATTTTAAACTCCATCCCTCTAGCAATGAAGGACAAAATTCCATTTGCCTTCTTAATTACCTGTTGCACCTGCAAACCAACTCCTTGAGATTCCTGCACAAGGACCCAGGTCCCTCTGCACAGCAGCATGCTGCAATTTTTTACCATTTAAATAATAGTCCATTTTGCTGTTATTCCTACCAAAACGGATGACCTCACATTTACCAATATTGTACTCCATCTTCCAAACCCTCGCCCACTCACTTAGACTATCCATATCCCTTTGCAGACTTTCAGAGTCCTCTGCATACTTTGCATCTTGGCATCATCTTCAAATTTTGACACAGTACACTTGGCCCCCAACTCTAAATCATCAGTGTAAATTGTAAACAATTGTGGTCCCAACACTGATCCCTGAGGCACACCACTAGCTACTGATTGCCAACCAGAAAAACACCCATTTACACCCACTCTTTGCTTTCTGTTAGTTAACCAATCCTCTATCCATGCTAATACATTATCCATGCACCTTTATCTTATGTAGCAGTCTTTGGTGCAGCACCTTGTCAAATGCCTTCTGGAAATCCAGAGACACCACATCCACAGGTTCCCCATTGTCCACTGCACGTGTAATGTTCTCAAAGAATTCCACCAAATTAGTCAAATATGACCCCCCCTTCATGAACCCATGCTGCATCTTACCAATGGGACCATTTATATCCAGATGTCTTGCTATTTCTTCTTTGATGATAGGTTCAAACATTTTCCCTACTACAGAAGTTCAGCTGACTGGCTTGTAGTTACCTGCCTTTTATCTCCTTTTTTAAACAGTGGTGTCACATTTGCTGTTTTCCTATCTGTGAGAAACATCCCAGAGTCCAGCAAATTTTGGTAGATTACCACTAGTGCATTTGCTATTTCTCCCGCCATCTCTTTTAGTATCCTGGGATGCATTCCATCAGGACCAGGAGACTTGTCTACCTTTAGCCTCATTAACTTGCCCAACATTACCTCTTTCGTGATAATGATATCACAAAGAGATCGTATTTCGTGATAGCATTACGAAATTACGAAAATTGATATCATCAATTTCGGGTAACGTACTGACAGCATGGTGGCACAGTGGTTTATACTGCTGCCTCACAGCACCAGGGATCCAGGTTCAATTCTGGGCTTGACTCACCATTCAAGTGACTGTGCGGAGTTTACGCTTTCTCCCTGTGTCTGCATGGATTTCCTCCGGGTGCTCCGGTTTCCTCCCCACAGTCCAAAGGTGTGCGGGTTAGGTGGATTGGCCGTACTAAATTGTCTCTTAGTGTCTGGGGGAACTAGCTAGGGTGATGGGAATGGAGCCTGGGTGGGATTGTTATTGGTGCAGGCTGGATGGGCCGAATGGCCTCCTGCACTGTAGGGATTCTACGAACTGCTATCCCAGATGTTCAGTGTGTGCCTTCTTAATATAGTCTGGTGCCAAGTTCAATTTGAATGCCAAATGTGTTAACTCCCTAAAATGTTGTACTCATCCAAGTAAGGGGGGAGATGGTGATTTAGTGTTAATGTCACCGGGCTAGTAATCCAAAGGACAAATACTCTTGACAACATGGGTTCAAGTCCCACCATGGCAGCTGTCAGAACTGAAGTCACACTATTGTTATACGTGTCTGGCGCTCCCGGCCTTGTGGCTAAGATCAAGCCTGAGATCAGGTGTTAATTTTTGTCAGCTTGGATCTAGTTTGTCTCTTTTGTGAGGGTCAACATTTGATTTGATTTACTATTGTCACATGTGTTAAAATACAGTGAAAAGTATTGTTTCTTGTGCGCTATACAGCATACCGTTCATAGAGAAGGAAAGGAAAGGGTGCAGAAGGTAGTGTTACAGCCATAGCTGGAGTGTAGAGAAAGGTCAACTTAATGCGAGGTAGGTCCATTCAAAGGTCTGATGGCAGCAGGGAAGAAGCTGTTCTTGAGTCGGTTGGTACATGACCTGAGACTTCTGTGTCTTTTTCCTGACGGAAAAAGGTGGAAGAGAGAATGTCCAGGGTGCGTGGGGTCCTTAATTATGCTCTCTGCTGAGCAGCGGGAAATGTAGGCAGAGTCAAGGGACAGGAGGCTGGTTTGTGTGATGGACCGGGCTACATTCACAATCTTTTGTAGTTTCTTGCGATCTTGGGCAGAGTAGGAGCCCATACCAACCAGAAAGTGATACAACCAGAAAGAATGCTTTCTATGCTGCAATTGTAAAAGTTGGTGAGATTTGTTGCAGACATGCTAAATTTCCTTAGAATTCTGAGAAAGTAGAGGTGTTGGTGGGCTTTCTAAACTATAGTGTCGGTGTGGGGGGACCAAGGGCAGCTTGTTGGTGATCTGGACACGTAAAAACCTGAAGCTCTTGACGATTTCTGCCTCATCCCCATTGATGTAGACAGGGACATATTCTTCTCTACTCTTGTCGATGACAAACTCTTTCTTTTTGTAAAACCTGGGTATCCTTGTCCACTAATCACTGAAGGTAAGATGCAGGTGCAGCAGGTGGTAAAGAAGGCAAATGGTATGTTGGCCTTCATTGCGAGAGGTTTCGAGTACAGCAGCAGAGATGTGTCGTTGCAATTATACAGGGCTTTGGTGAGACCACACCAAGAGTATTGTGTGCAGTTTTGGTCTCCTTTTCTGAGGAGTGCAGTGAAAGTTTACCAGGCTGGTTCCAGAGATGGCAGATACCCTGGTCCCCCCATGCCGACACTATAGTTAAGAAAGCCAACCAACACCTCTACTTTCTCAGAAGTCTAAGGAAATTTAGCATGTCTGCTACGAATCTCAACTGTTTACAGTTACGGCGTAGAAAGCATTCTTTCTGGTTGTACCACAGCTTGGCATGGCTCCCAAGAGATTGTCTAGGTTAGGATTGTTTTCATTGGAGTTCAGATGAATGGGGGTGAGGGCATCTCGCAGAGATTTATAAAATTCTAACAGGACTAGACAGGGCAGATGCAGGGAGGATATTCCCGATGGTGGGGAAGTCCAGAACCAGGGGTCACAGTCTGAGGATTCAGGGTAGACCATTTAGAACAGAGCTGAGGAGACATTTCTTCACCCAAAGAGTGATGAGCCTGTGGAATTCATTACCATGGGAAGTAGTTGATGCCAAAACATTGAATGTATTCAAGTGGTGGCTGGATATAGCACTTGGAGCAAATGGGATCAAAGGTTATGGGGAGAAAGCAGGATTAGGCTATTGAGTTGGATGATCAGCCATGATCATAATGAATGGCAGAGCAGGCTCAAAGGGCCGAATGGCCTTCTTGTGCCCTTATCTTCTATGTTTCCATGTTGACATTGAGGGAGAGTTTATTGTTGCCAGATTTTCCATCTCTTTGACTTTGAATTGGTTTTTTGGAGCAAGCAAGGAGGTGGATTAAGGGCTCGCCCTGTCCACTCTGCATATTGGTTTTGTGACTCCGAGAAAGGAGTAGCATCAATGCCCCTTTAGGGAAGGAAATTCTGCCATCAGTAAATGGTCTGGCCGCCATCCAACACCAGACAGACAACAATGTGGATGACACCCTGATGGAGAGACAGAGGGAGAAATGTTTGTTTATTAGTGTCACAAGTAGGCTTACATTAACACTGCAATGAAGTTACTGTGAAAATCCCCTAGCCTTCCAAAATGGCCTGGCAAGCCATTCAGCTCAAAGGCAATTAGGGATGAGTAAATGCCCACATCTTTGGGCAGCGATGTCCACTTGCCCGTGATTAGTTTAAAAAAGCTCTTCTGTAGTCACTGAACATTTGGGAGTGTGCCATTGTTGACAGGGGGTCCCTGCAAGTTTGTCATTTGTATGAGGGTAAGAGATCAGAAGTTGAAACTTGATACATGGATTCCCTGGGAAATTTACAGATTTCAGTGTAGTTTGCAGATCACAGATGAAATCTCCCTGCCAATCTTAACACAATTTGGGGAAACTCGGGTGAGATTACCATTGTGCCTTCCCAAAAAATAATTGCTTTATATCTCACGTTTCTCTTTTAATTATTCCTTAATTGTGGGGTCTGCATTACTTACGTTTTAAAAATAACACTTCTTATGCCCTCCCCAAACACACACACAGCTTGACTCCCAGAAATGCCGATTGTGCAATGCCTAGGGGATTTTTGCAATGAAATCACCAGGCTCCACCCACAAAGAGAAAAGCTGCAGGGATCTTTAAAAAGCTTGTAGCGACTCAAGACTGGGTTCAGAAAGGGAAGCGGGACTGGAGATCGAGCTGTGACAACTTTATTCCGACCAACATGCACACACTGGAAGCACCACAGTAAGTACTTGTAAACACAGCAGATAAATCTCAACAAAACCCCCGCCCCAACACTACTTAACTCACTGCAACATCCAAGTTGACCAAGACAGAAATCCTTAAGTTTGAAACTTTTTCTAAAGTTTGAAACTCCCTGTTTAAAACTTTGAAACTTTCTCTTAAAGTTCAGAATGCTTTCAATGCTCGGTTGAAAGGTGACAGGTTTAAGAAGTTAAACTGATTAACTGGATTGATTTGAAGCTACACAAAGCTAAGGAAAAATGATGACATTTTTTCAATCCTTAGACAGATGCATGCCTGCATTGCCTCAGTTTCTGAGCTGGAACCGTTTTAAGTAAACACTGGGGGCGACATGGTGGCACAGGAGTTTCAAACTTTGGAACAAGTTTCTAACTTTTAAACAGGGGGTTTCAAACTTTAGAAAAAGTTTCAAACTTTAGAGTTTCTGTCTTGGTCTGGTTAACTTGGATGTTTCAGTGGTTAGCGCTGCTGCCTCACGGTGTCAGGGACCTGGGTTCAATCCCCTGGCTTGTGTGTGTGGAGTTTGCATGTCCTCCCCGTGTTTGCGTGGGTTTGCTCTGGTTTCCTCCCACAGCCTGAAAGACGCACTAGTTAGGGTGCATTGACCCAAACTGGCGCCGGAGTGTGGCGATTAGGGGATTTTCACAGAAACTTCATTGCAGTGTGAATGTAAGCCTTACTTATGACTAATAAACTTCAAGATGTGCGGGTTAGGTGGATTGTCCATGCTAAATTGCTTCTCAGTGTTGGTGGGGGTGCTAGCTAGGGTAAATGTGTGGGGATAGCGCCTGGATGGGATTGTTGTCGGTGCAGACTCGATGGACTGAATGGCCTCCTTCTGCACTGCCAGGGTTCTATTTTTGTTCTATCGTCGTGTTTCCGTGTCACAAGTAGAATCTTTCTGCCGCGTTGTTTTTTTTTTGACGCTTAAGTTTATGATTAACAGAAGCCGATTCTCGATTTCTTTTAATTGTTCTCACCTTGGCGCCGCTGCGTGCAATTTTTGCGGAAATTTGCCTTACTGAAGGAAAAAAAACTCAGCAAGAAAGAATTGGAAAAGAATCTAAATGTGATCATTGACCATTCGGGCAAAGAATTGCCTGATGGTTAAGTTTGGTTTAAGGTTTTTAAAAAAAAAACCAAGCGTCACGCACACACACACACACACAGACGCACCATATCGGCATTTCTACACAAGAAAAATACATCAATTAATCGGTTATGTCAGAATATTGATGATTGAATACTTTAGAGGGCTGATGGGACTTGTGTTGGCGAATGTGACAACGGTTCTCTTCTGATAATGATCCATTAACAACAATGAACTGTTAGACTCCTTGCTGATGTTCGTTAAGGGGGAAATACTGGCTCTGGGGCACTGGAAGAGATTTCTAAGTGCTGTGCTGTTTTATTATCAATTCTGGCGATTATAAATAGACAGATATTTGCATATGTTTTTGTTTTTGGGGAGGTAGGTGTTTTGTAACCTGCCTTTGCAGTCAGAAAAATAAGCCGCGCTGCTTATCTTACCCTGACCGGGTAGGGTTTGGTTTGATTCTGTCCGTTAGTGTCCCCTGCACTGCTCTGTAATGTCTGGGGGAAAAAGAGGCTAAAACATTCACACCAAGGAGAGGGGTGGACGCGGGAGGAGGAGGAGGAGGGGGGGGTGGTGGTGGTGGGTGTTGAAGCTCCCCCTCATGGGTAAATTGGGGAATGCATTGCCTGGCAGAGCAGGAGGTCCCTGGTTCAATGCATGATCTCAAATGGGCACTTTTTAGGGGCTGCTGTAATTGGCTTCGCAGCGGGCACTGGTTGCTACCCATCACTGACAGCGATCCCTGCTGGGAGGTCGGTGCTGGGTGAGGGTGGCACTGGTCGGAAGGGTGGTGACAAGGGTATCGCCCATTCGGACATGCTTAGGAAGCTTTGGGCACCGTGGTAAGACGCTGCCTTAGAGTTGGTGAGGAGGGTGGGGAATGGGGGGAGTGAGGGGGAAGGTGGTGGCGGGAGGTGGGGGGTGGGGGGTGGTGGCGGTGGTGGGGAGGGCAGGAGGGTGCTCCGAGGCAAGCTGTTAACCAAAAACAGCTGAGGGAACGGCTTTGAGCAAGCTGTTCCCATTTTAAAATTGTTGACATTTATTTATCAGTGTCAGAAGTCAGCTTACATTAACACTGCGATGGAGTTACTGTGAAAACCCCCTACTCGCCACACTCCTGTTTGGGTACAATTGAAGGAGAATTTAGCTGCTAACCAGCGCGTCCTTCAGAATGTGGGAGTAAACCGGGGCACCCGGAGGAAACCCACGCAGATACGGGGCGGGGGGGTGGGGTGGAGAACGTGCGGACTTTGCACAGACAGTGACCCAAGCCTGGGAATCGAACCTGGGTCCCTAGCACGGTGAGGCAGCAGCGCTAACCCATTGCACTGCCGTGCCACCCAATAAGACTCAAGTGAGCTGCCAACACTATGTCTCGGATGGGCGGCACGGTGTCACAGTGGGTTAGCACTGCTGCTTCACAGCTCCAGGGTCCTGAGTTCGCTTCCCGGCTCGGGTCACTGTCTGTGTGGAGTTTGCACATCCTCCTTGTGTCTGCGTGGGTTTCCTCCGGGTGCTCCGGTTTCCTCCCACAGTCCAAAGATGTGCGGGTTAGGTTGGTTGGCCATGTTAAGAAATTGCCCCTTAGTGTCCAGGGATGCATAGGTTAGAGGGTTGGTGGGTATAATAAGTAGAGATATGGAAGTAGGGCCTGGGTGGGGTGCATTGGGTTTGGTGCAGACTCGATGGGCCGAAGGGCCTCTTTCTGCACTACAGGTTTCTATGATGAGGGTTGTTCGTAAGCACCTGTGACAACCATAGCACATCCCAAAGCACTTAGCAGTGACTAAGTGAAGTATTTTTGACGTGTATTTACTTGGAGGAAACTCAGTCCACTTGTGACCAGCTAGATCTCACCAGTAGGAGCAGGATAATGACCAGATCATCAGTTCTTAGGTGTTGGTATGGAATGTGTACCCATGCTGCTACTTTCCCTCCAGCGCCAAAAGGTGTTGCCAGGTGAAACCTCTCTGAAAGCAAGTGGAGTTTCTACAGTACAAGCAGTGTGTCTAATTATAGTCCTTGTGCATTTTTTCATGGGTCAAACCTGTCTCATTTTCTCCTTGGCTCTGTTTAGAGGTGGTTTTCACGCAGTTTATTTTTTGCACCTTATATTTAGCAAATCTCCCTTGTCTCTGAGACTTTCTGCAGCCCTGCAACACCCGTCATGCTTCTAATTCAAGCCCAACTTGGGCATCTCTGATTCTAATCGCCCTGCCGTTGGCAGTCATGCCTTCAGCTGTGGGATTCTCACCCCCCAAACCCTGGGGGCGGCACGGTGGCGCAGTGGTCAGCACTGCTGCCTCACAGTGCCAGGGATCCTGGGTTCTGTTCCTAGCTTGGGTCACTGTCTGTACGGAGTTCTCCGCTTATCTGCATGGGTTTCCTCCTCGGGTGTCTCAGCAATAATGACCATGAAATGATGATTGATTGTTTGCAAAAACCCATGAGTGGGCACAATGGTTCGCACTGCTGCCTCACAACGTCAGGGTTCGATTCCCGGCTTGGGTCACTGCCTGTGCAGAGTTTGCATGTTCTCCCCGTGTCTGCGTGGGTTTCCGAAAGACCTGCTGGTTAGGTGCATCAACCAGTTTGCTCTCAGTGTACCCCACACAGGCGCTGGAGTGTGGCAACTAGGGGAATTTAACAGTAACTTCATTGCAGTGTTAATGTAAGCCTGCTTGTGACACTAATAAATAGACTTCTCCTCCTCTGCCTCGCCACCTCTCACTCTTTAAGATGCTCTAAAAATCCCTCGGACTGATCCTACCTGTCCCTGTAGCTCCTCGTGTAGCCAGTTGTCACATCTTGTTGAAAAAATGCCTGAGGATATTTTTACCATTTTTAAGACACTGTGTACGCGCCAATTGGTTGTTGTGGATCCTTTTACCACCCCCCCGCCACCTACACTACATCAATCTTCAGTCAGTAATAAGAAGAAAGATGTGTCAGTAAAGACGCACCCACACTTCTCTCACAACAATCCCTGAACTAACTGCGGCACAGGGATAATTGCACAATTGAATCAATTTTATTCCAGACAATTCCAGGGATTAACATCAGGGAGAACATTTCAAGAGACATGCAAAGCATTTCTTAATTGATGCACAAGGGTGGCACAGTGGTTTGCAGAGTGCCAGGGACCTGGGTTTGATTCCCGGCCTGGGTCACCATCTGTGTGGAGTTTGCACATTCTCCCTGTGTCTGCGTGGGTTTCTTCCGGGTGCTCCGGTTTCCTCCCACAGTCCAAAAGCAGTGCTGGTTAGGTGGATTGGCCATGATAAATTTTCCCTCTGTGTAACCGAACAGGCGGCGGAGTGTGGTGACTAGGGGATTTTCACAGTAACTTCATTGCAGTGTTAATGTCAGCCTACTTGTGACTAATAAATAAACTTTAACTTTGTTATTTCTTTTCAATACCTCAGTGTGGCTGAAATCCGAAATTTAGATAAGGTTGGGGTAATATTGTCCCCCTCGCCCATCCATAGTAGAATCATAGGATCCCTACAGTGAGAAGAAGACCATTCGGCCCATCAAGCCTGTGCCAACCACAGGCCATGTCCCACATATTTACCCTGCTAATCCCCCTGACACTAAAGGGCAATTTAGCATGGCCAGTCCATCTAACCTGCACATCTTTGGACTGTGGGAGGAAACCAGATCACCCGGAGGAAACCCATGCAGACATGGGGAGAATGTGCAAACTCCACACGGACAGTGACCCGAGGCTGGAATTCAACCTGGCTCCCTGGCGCTATGAGGCAGCAGTGCTAACCACTGTGCCACCGTGCCACCTCTACTGTATTGTATGTTGGTGCTCCAGTGGGACTGCCTCAAAGATTTTGATTGGCACTTGTCTCTTAATTATTGCCCAATTATTAGTCCAGTGCGTTTGCCATTAACTGGGATGAGATGGAGATCTTATTGCGTATGTAGGAAAATTAAACAAGAAGGATAGGCTCCAAATGGAAAGTGCAAATAAATAATTGGTATAATTTCCCTTATTGTAGTTTCTGTAGTGTTTGTCAAGTGATACATTGCCCATATTGTGCGGTCACCTGAATGGAAAATCACTTCTCTAATGCAGCAACGTTTTGAGTATTGCGTGTGATTGCAGACAGTACAAAGTTGCCTGCGTTAAACAGTCTGTGTTATGGTCTCCTTGTACAGCTGCTTCGTTTAGCCCTGCACTGTACATTTGCAGTGGACAATTCTGGGTAGCCCTATGACGGACTGCCTGCATTTTCCCAGCCTTAATTTTTCCCACCAAACACCATGGCAGGAATACCATCCATCCGAGCTTCAAAGGGACAATACCTTCTTGGATCACCTGTGGACAATAAACGCCCACTGGCATGTAGGAGCCCATCCCTGACTGCCTTTGAATTTAATATTTCAGAGGGAACTTAAGAGTCAACCACACTGCTGTGGCTCTGGAATCACACGTAGGCCAGACCGGGTAAGGACGGCAGATTTCCTTCCCTAAAGGATATGAGTGAACCAGATGGGTTTTTCCAACAATCGATGATGGTTTCGTGGTCACCATTACTGAGACACCGGAAAGGATTTTATGGCCTCACTTGGGGTGAGATCATAGAATCCTGCCCGTGGCCAATGAAGATTTCCGTTCCGGGTGCTCGGGTTTCGGCTAACTTCATATCCCAGATTTATTAAGTGAATCTGTCTGGGTGGCACGGTGGCACAGCGGTTTGCACTGCTGCCTCACAGCGCCAGGGACCCGTGTTCAGTTCCCGGCTTGGGTCACTTGTCTGTGCACGATCTCCCTGCGTCTGCGTGGGTTTCCTCCGGGTGCTCCGGTTTCCTCCCACAGTGCAAAGACGTGCTGGTTAGATACATTGGCCATGCTACCTTCTCCCTCAGTGCACCCGAACAGGCACCCAAGTGTGGTGACTAGGGGGATTTTCACAGTAACTTCATTGCAGTGTTAATGTAAGCCTTATTGATGACTGATAAATAAACGTTAATTGAATTGAAATGCCAGCAGCTGCTATGGTGGGATTTGAACCCATGTCGATGGAGCATTAGCCTGGGTCTCTCTTTATTACCACCACCCCAAAGGAGAAGTCTTTCTAATGGAAAATTGGGCCTATCCTGTGGGCAGTAACGAGACAGGTTGGTCCGAAATGCAAAGGTAGTCCTTGGTTTAAAGAAAGTTTTCTGCCTTTGATGGGAGTGTGCTGATTACAGCAAAAGGCAATGAAGCAAGGGAGACAAAACTCAAAGCAGGCACCAGACAGTTGAGTTAACAAAGCAACGAGGGTGACGCCAAAATACATAGTGCTCTTCACCTTTGACCTGCTTCACAGGGAAGTCACTGTGCTCCTCACATTGGTCGCCTCTCTCTGACCAAGTTGCAGGAATTGTCATGTGGGTAAATGCAGGGACTTAGGGTGGGTTGAATGTCCAGTGGCTGCTGTTTGATGGACATATGTCAGTCAAAACACTAGGAGGTACTCCTTCTCCTTCAAACATTGCCATAGGATTGATAATAGATCATAAAATCCCTACAGTGCAGAAGAGGCCATTTGACCCATCGAGCCTGCACTGACTCTCTTGTAGAGGCCCTTACCCCCTATCCCTGTAACCCCCCCCCCCAATCTGGCTAATCCCACTTAATCTGCACTTCTTTGGATAATGAGGGGCAATTTATTTTGGCCAATCCGCCTAATCTACACATCTTTGGACATTAAAGGGCAATTTAGCATGATCAATCCACATAACCTGCACATTTTTGGACTGTGGGAGGAAACCGGAGCACCTGGAGGAAACCCACACGGACACGGGGAGAATGTGCAGGCTCCACACAGACAGTGACCTGAGGCCGGAATTGAACCTGGGTACCTGATGCTGGGAGGCAGCGACGTTAACTACTGAGCCACTGTGCCGCCCTAATCGCCATGAAGATTAGTGATGACGTGAATTTCAGCAGAGTGAATTTTGGGCCAGAGTAGAGGGAGTTTAACTCCTGAGTCTGCAGCATTTGCTTATGAGTCTTAATGATCAGGGAGGTGCCAGGAATGGCAGTCAGTGGCATTTATTTGCTGGTAAGATTAGTGAATCATTATCAGCCCAGCCCCTGATGTGCTTAAGCACAGTGACTACTGGAATTAGTATGGACAGCATTGAGGACCAGCTAGGGTGAATAACTAGCAGCCTGCCACATGTGCTCAGACACCAAAGTTAACCATTCAAGTCCACTCAAGGAGTGACTATAGAACCGTAACCATCAAAACTGGTGTCTTCCAGGGAAGTTGGGGGGTGGGGGATTCTTTTTATCTTAAAATCCACAATATAAGAAAGCTCTGTGAGGAGTGCAACTTTCTTTGTACATTATTCAAGTGTAAAAAGTCATAGAGATATATAGCACGGAAACAGGCCCTTCAACCCAACTTCTCCATGCCGACCAAGTTTCATAAACGAAACTAGTTAAAATATTAAATAATAAAGTTATTTATTAGTCACAATTAAGGCTTACTGCAATGAAGTCACTGTGAAATTCCCCTTGTCCCCACACTCTGGCGCCTGTTCAGGTCACTGCACGCTAACCAGCACGTCTTTCAGACTGTGGGAGGAAACCGGAGCATCTGGAGGAAACCCACGCCGACACGGGGAGAATGTGCACAGACAGTGAGCCAAACCGGGAATCGAACCCGGGTCCCCGGCCCTGTGAGGCAGCAGTGCTCACCACTGTGCCACCATGGTGAAAGAAGCAACGAAGACACAAGGAGAAACTTTTCCACACAACGAGTGGTTAGGATGCGAAATGCACTGCCTGAGACTGTGGTGGAGGCAGGTTCAATTGAAGTGATGGCCTAGTGGTATTATTGCTAGCCTATTAATCCAGAAAGTCAGCTAATGTTCCCAGGGATTTGGGTTCGAATGCCGCCACGGCAGATGGTGGAATTTGAATTCAATGAAAAATATTTGGAATTAAGAATCTACTGATGAGCATGAATATTGTCAATTGTTGGATAAACCCATCTGGTTCACGAATGTTCTTTAGGGAAAGAAATCTACCATCCCTACCCACATGGGACAGACCATATGTCTTCCCACAAGGTGTGTGGGCTAGGTGGATTAGCAGGGTAAATATGTGGGGTTACGGGGAGAGGGCCTGTTGGTGCAGACGCAATGGGCTGAATGGCCCCCATCTGCACTGGAGGGATCCTACGATTCACATCGGAAAGATTTCTTGAGCCACATGGAAAAAGCCTCGCAGGTGACTCAGGGTCACGTTACATACATAGAGTTACACATTACAGAGTCGCAGCAATGTGTATGCCCTCCAAGGGATGGGCGACAAATGCTGGCCCAGCCAGCGACACCCGTTTCCCACGGATGAATTATAGTGAGATTCAAAAGGGAACCTGGAAAAGGAAGAACGTGCAGGGTCACGGGGAGAAGGCTGGGGAGTGGCTGTCTGTGAGTTGCTCAGTTGGATAGTCAGCGCAAAACAGCCTTCTCCTGTTCTGTGATATGGTGTGAAATTCTGTCGTGTTGAACATTCTGTCATTGCTAATCCCACGGGAAATTAGCCAATCTTTCTCCACCTTTCTAATTGGGATTCATGGTCACGGGAATTGTGGTGTGAATGGGTTCCCCCCCCAGCCCCTGCCATGTACAAGTACGTCTCCCACTCATGTAGGCCAGACTGGGTAAGGACGGCAGATTTCCTTCCCTAAAGGAAATTAGCGAACCAGGTGGGTTTTTCCGATAATAGTCATTCTTAATTCCAGTTGTTTTTTAATTGAATTCAAATTCTGCCACCTGCCATGGGCAGGATTCGAACCCGGGTCTCCAGGTAAGTTTGTGGATTAATAGTCTAGTGATAATGCCACTAGGCCATCACCTCAATTGAACCTGCCTCCACCGCACTCTCAGGCAGTGCGTTCCAGACCAATTACTCATTTCCCACCTCTGTCCTTCCTGTGGCCACTTTTGACTGAAATGGGCAATTTCATGCTGAGTTGCCAGATGCCTGTCCAATCAGGGACTGACCAAACTTGCGTCACAGATGACTCTGATAGAGAGAGACGAGGAAGAGGATCTCATTCTAAGCAGATATTTTTTTCCTTTGGGGAGGTGATGTACGCTTATCTTTGCGGTTAGTTCTAATTGGAGGCATTTTGTAATGTATAACTCTACGTATGTAACGTGACCCTGAGTCACCTGTGAGTCTTTCTCCATGTGGGTCGAGAAATTTTTGATGTGAATCAAAGGATCCCTCCAGTGCAGGAGGCCATTCAGCCCACCAACTCTGCACCGACTCCCCAACAAAGCATCTTACCCAGGCCCTCTTCCTCATATTTACCCTTGCTCATCCCCGCCCTAGCCCACACACCCTGTGGGAAGACATATGGTCTGTCTCGAGGGCGGGTTTTTAAATTTTCACTTTCTACATGACTTTCCTTCCCCTAATGGAGGAAGGAAGGAAAAAAAATTGGTTGACACAGCGGTTAGCACTGCTGTTTCCCAGCGCCAGGGACCCAGGTTTGATTCCCGGCTTGGGTCACTGTCTGTGTGCAGTCTGTGCCTCCTCCCCATGTCTGCGTGGGTTTTCCTCCAGGTGCTCCGGTTTCCTCCCACATTCTGAAAGACGTGCTGGTTAGGGTGCATTGACCCAAACGGGCGCCGGACTGTGGCGACTAGGGGAATCTCACAGTAACTTCATTGCAGTGTTAATGTAAGCCATACTTGATAAATAAATAAACTGTAAAAATGGCTTCCCTAATGAGAATGGTAGCTGTGCTTGGAATTGTAGGACTTGCATTTAATTAGCAGTGTGCAAATGACCTCAGAATATCAGAGCCATAAGAGTACAGAAGAGGCCCTTCAGCCCATCGACTGTGCACCAGTGAAACTACAATAAATGGACACTAATCCCACCTTCCAGCACTCGGCCCATTGCCTTGAATGAGGTGACATTTCAAGTGCTAATCCGTGTACTTTTTAAAGGTTGTGAGGTTTCCCGCCTCCCAGGCAGTGCATTCCAGATTCACAACAGCTTACCACCACCCCCCAGGCGAAAAGGTGTTCCTCAAATCCTCTCTAAACCTCCCGCCCCTCACTTTAAAATGATATCCCCCTCAGTATCTTTCAATTAAGGGGAATAGCTACTTCCCATCCATTCTGTCCACACATCGGACATAGGAGTAGAATTAGGCCATTCAGCCCATCGATTCTGCTCCTTCATTCAATCATGGCTGATATGGTTCTTATCTCCATTCTCCTGCCTTCTCCCCAACCTTTGACCTCCTTATTGAACAAGAACCTATCTACCTCTGTCTTAAAGACACTCAATGACCTATCCTCCACAGCCCTGTATGGCAATGAGTTCCACAGATTCACCACTGAAGAAGTTCCTCCTCATCTCTGTTTTAATGGATCGTCCCTTTAGTCTGAGGTTGTGCCCTCGAGTTCCAGTCTTTCCCGCTAACGGAAACATCCTCTCCACGTCCAACCAGGCCTCTCAGTATCCTGTAAGTTTCAATAAGATCCCCCCCTCATCCTTCTAAACTTCATCGAGTATAGACCCAGACTCCTCAACCACTCCTTATACGCCAAACTGTACGTTCCCTGGGATCATTCTTGTGAGTCT
This sequence comes from Carcharhinus amblyrhynchos, assembly GCF_965287045.1. NCBI lineage: Eukaryota > Metazoa > Chordata > Chondrichthyes > Carcharhiniformes > Carcharhinidae > Carcharhinus > Carcharhinus amblyrhynchos. The sequence goes on along the minus strand of NC_137358.1, from coordinate 7,451,302 downwards.
CCTCTGGGGCCCCCTCCAAGGCCAGCACGTCCTTCCTTAGGTAGGGGGTCCAAAACTGCTCACGATATTCCAAGTGGAGTCTGACCAGAGCCTTATTCTTTTTTTCAAAAATATGTTTTATTCATAAATACTCTGAAATAAACCACTACAGAAACGACATTTCCAATCATTGCAAACAGTGCAAAATACAGTCACATTTACAATTTTCTTAACTTCAATAGTTTACAATGCTCTGTTCCAAGACATTACAGACATTACAGTTCAGTTTTTCAACAGCTATGTGCGTTCCTCACATTTCACTGTGTGCTGTTTTTACAGATTAGCACACAGTTATGCAGGTCGAGTTGCAGACCCCTTGGTCTGCCTTGGTTGAAAGGCTTTAAACGGTGGCCTTTCCCCACTGTGCCTTTGTGGCGGCTGCCCCAAGCTTGAGAGCGTCCCTCAGCACGTAGTCCTGGACCTTGGAATGTGCCAGTCTGCAACACTCAGTCGAGGATAAATTTTTACACTGACAGATCAGCAAGTTTCGGACAGACCAAAGAGCGACCTTCACCGACTTGATGACCCTCCAGCTGCAGTTGATATCGGTCTCAGTGTGCGTCCCCGGAAACAGCCTGTAGAGCACAGAGTCCTGCATCACCCAGCTGCTGGGGATGAACCTCGACAAAACCACTGCATCTCACTCTAGACCTTCTTTGCAAAAGCACATTCCAGAAAGAGGTGTGCGACCATCTCATCGCCCCCGCAGCCGCTTCGAGGGTAGCGCGCGGTGGTGTTGAGACCTCGATCTGATGGGAAGAGCCCTCTCACCACCAACCAAGCCAGGGTCTTGGTGCTTGTTTGTGAGTTCTGGTGCTGAGGTGTTCTGCCAGATGACACTGGCAGTCTGCTCAGGGAACCATCCAACAGGATCCAATATCTACTTTTCCCTCAGGGCCTCGAGGACATCACACACTGGCCAGAGCCTTATTTTTGGTTTATATCCAATCCAACCCCATCCAAAGTCCAATTCAAAGTCTCAACAAGTTGAGACACTCCAGATCCAAGCTGACAAGACAGACTGGCCACTTCCTGTCGTGGGCTTGATCTACATGATCCAAGCTGATTGGAGCAAGCATTAGACATAAGAACATAAGAACTAGGAGCAGGAGTAGGCCATCTGGCCCCTTGAGCCTGCTCCGCCATTCAATAAGATCATGGCTGATCTTTTTGTGGACTCAGCTCCACTTACCCGCCCACTCACCATAACCCTTAATTCCTTTACTGTTCAAAAATCTTTCTATCCTTGCCTTTAAAACATTTAATGAGGTAGCCTCAACTGCTTCACTGGGCAGGGAATTCCACAGATTCCTTTGTGTGAAGAAGTTCCTCCTCAACTCAGTCCTAAATCTGATCCCTCTTATTTTGAGGCTATGCCCCCTAGTTCTAGTTTCACCCGCCAGTGGAGACAACTTCCCTGCTTCTATCTCATCTATTCCCTTCCTAATCTTATATGTTTCTCCCCTCATTCTTCTGAATTCCAATGAATATAGCCCCAGTCTACTCAGTCTCTCCTTATAAGCCAACCCTCTCAACTCCGCAATCAACCTAGTGAATCTCCTCTGCACCCCCTCCCATGCCAGTATATCCCTTCTCAAGTAAGGAGACCAGAACTGTACACAGTACTCCTCCAAGGCTTGATCTCATTTGCATCTTGGCCAAATGGCCTAGAAGTCATTTTTTTTAAAACTTGCTTCAAATAAAGCCTCAGTGTAACCTCATGACTTCAACCAAGTGCAAAACAGCAAAACTACACCAAAAAGGCTGAGCACGCCAGAGAGGCAATTGCTGATTTGCTAAATGTGACCGAGTTCCACATTCTCACCACCCCCTAAGTAAAGATGATTCTCCTAACCCCCTGATTGGCATTATCAAACTCTGTTGTATTTGGTCCGCGTCACAGCAGGGCATTTCACATGGAATATACAACAAGGATGCAGTGTTCAACTCACCCTGCCAGTCCGCTGTTTATATTCCAATTAGAATAGTCCCAAACACCTTCCAACTAACCCCATCAGCATATATTTTCATTCCTTTCTCCCTCGTATGTTTACCTGGTTCTCCGTGAATGGAGCTGTGATATTCACCGTGACAGTTCCTTGTGACAGTGATTCCCACACTCTCTCTAGATGATGAAGTTGATTCCCGGTTGGATTTGTCAATGTCTGCTTAATATTTAGGATTCCTGGCTTTTGTCTTCCCCGCAACTGGAAACATTACCTCTGTGTCCACCTCTGTTCTTTTTCGGGATGTGGGCATCGCATTTATTGCCCTCCCCTAGTTTCCCTTGAACTGGGTGACTTGCTAAGACATTTCAGAGGGTGTGTAAGAGTTGACCACATTTCTGTGGGTCAGGTCAATGAACCAGACAGGTTTTTACAACATTTGTCACGATCATCGTTAGACTTTTATTGCCAGATGTTTTTGAGTTGAATTTAAATTCCACCATCTGCTGTGGTGGGATTCGAACCCAGGTTCCAGAACATTAGCTGGGGTCCCCAGCGACATGACCACTGCGCCGCTGTCTCCTTTTTTGATTCCTTTTGTAGTCTTAAAGACCTCTATTAAGACCTCTTAATCTTAAAGACCTCTACTAAATTGGGTGGCACAGTGGTTAGCACTGCTGTCTCACAGCGCCAGGGACCCGGGTCACTGTCCATGTGAAGTTTGCACATTCTTCTGCGTGGGTCCAAAGATGTGCGGGTTAGGTTGATTGGCCAAGCTAAATTCTCCCTTAGTGTCAGGGGTACTTGGAGGGTAAATATGTGGGGTTACAGGGAAAGGATCTAAGATGTGGGGGTTAGGCGGGTTGGCCATGCTAAATTGCCCCTTAGTGTGAAGGGGACTAGCAGGGTGAATACTTGGGGTTACAGAAGATAGGACCTGGGTGGGATTGTGGTTGGTGCAGACTTGTTGGGCCGAATGGCCTCCTTTGGCACTGTAGGGATTCTATGATTCTATGATAGGACCTGGGTGGGGTTGTGGTCAGTGCAGGCTTGATGGGCCAAAGGGCCTCCTTCGGCACTGTAGGGATTCTATGATAAGTTACCTCACAGCCTTCTTCCTGGAGTAAAAAGACACAGCCTTTTCAATCACTTCTGACAGGTTTAATCTGAGAGGGCGATGGCACTAAGGCACATTGATGGAGTTCGGACACAGATCACTGATCTCATTGAATGCTGAAACAGGCTGGAGCGGGCACGTGACCTACAGCTGATCCTTTGTTGCTAAGAGCTTGTTTGGATGTGATCATTCACTGAGTCTGCACCGACAACAATCCCACTCGGGTCCCAGCCCCATAACCCCACAGATCTACCCTCCTAGTATCCCTGACAGTAAGGGGCAGTTCAACAGGGCCAATCCACCTAACGCATACATCTTTGGAGTGTGGGAGGAAACCGGAGCACCCGGAGGAAATCCACAGGGGAGAACGTGCAGACTCCACAGACAGGGACCCAAGCCGGGAATCGAACCCGGGTCTCGTGGTGCTGAGTAGCAGCAGTGCTAATTAACTAGCATTCCAGAAATCCTACTCCATGCCCAGTTGTGTGGATTGATTCCAATCCTTTTATCCCAAGTGCGTAATTCCGGTCATGTTCCCATTTATTTTTCTGAAGTAGGAGCCACTCCACAGAGCTGGGCTGGATGGAGTGAGCAGGGCTGTTGCTGTCAGCAGGGCGAGGTGAGGAACAGTTTGGAATCTCCACCATCTGCAACCTCGCACCTTCAGACATTCCCCAGCTCCGCCCCTGAGCTCCTTCACCCAGGAAGGAGATGGGATCGTGAGTGGTAACGGGAGTGGTTTTTGGCCCATTCGCCAAAGCCTCTCCGTCCTACAGTTTGGAGTTGAAGCCTAAACTGGCAAAGTCGTTATCTTTGAGAAATGAGGGAAGGGAATGAGATCAGATTTGACCTGGTGAGGCGAGGGAAGCTTGGGTTGTTTTCCCGACGGCAGGAGTAAGCTAAGCAATCACTGAATCCCGATGGGTGCAGAAGCAGGCCCTTCGGCCCATCGAGCCTGCACCGACAATCCCACTCAGGCCCTATCTCCATAACCCCATGTATTTACCTGCATGTAGTCTCCCCAACACTAAGGAGCAATTTACCATTGTGGCATATTGGACTAAATTGGACTGCTCTTTCAAAGAGACATCAGAAACTCAGTGGGCCAAATGGCCATCTTCTGTTGGATTCTTAGAATCACAGGATCATACTGTGCAGAAGGAGGCTATTTGGCCCATCTAGTCTGCACTGAGCCCCCAGGTTCTATCCCCATAACACCATGCATTTACCTTATCTAGTATCTTTGACACAAAGTGGCAAGATTATCATGACCAATCCACCTAACCTGTACAAATTTGGACACTAAGGGGCAATTTAGCGTGGCCAATCCCCCTAACCTACACATCTTTGGACACTAAGGGGCAATTTAGTATGGCCAATCCACCTAACCCACACATCTTTGGACACTAAGGGGCAATTTAGCATGGCCAATCCACCTAACCTGCACGTCTTTGGACACTAAGGGCCAATTTAGCATGGCCAATCCGCCTAACCCACACATCTTTGGACACTAAGGGGCAATTTAGCATGGCCAATCCACCTAACCTACGCATCTTTGGACACTAAGGGACAATTTAGTATGGCCAATCCACCTAATCTGTACATCTTTGGAATGTGGGAGGAAATCTCTGATTTTATATGTGTAAGCTTCCTCGACTCAGAGGGGTGGGATTTTCTGGCAGCCTCAAAAAAAACCGGAAAGTCCCTCCCGAGGTCAACGGACCTTCGCACAGTCTCTGTCACCCACCCTCCCTCCCCCCACCCCCGCTACAATTCCCCTGGTGGCTGGGACGGGGAAATTCCACCTTGGGTGTCTGGGTGTCATGCTAGGAGCTGTGTTCACTCAGGGAGACGATCTTGAATGGGGTTAGCCTGTACGTAAGAAGTCCAGCTACATCAGCTGGGAGTGGCAGCTGAATTTATTTCTGTTCTTCAAGGGACATTGACAAAGGAAGGCACAGAAGCCTGATCCCTGTGTGTGTGTGCGTTCTGCTTTACATTTCCCGACTGAAGCCATTCCCCGCGACACCAGTAGGCAATCATTGATCCGCAAATCTACTTTAAGGTTCTCCCCCTCCTAACAATCAAATTATTCAATTGTTTCAACACGTTGCTGTTTCTGAGAGCTTTGCGTGAACAAATTGACTGCAACAGTTCCCCCTCATGCCCTTATTCCCTGATGGAACTCACTTAATATGGGTGGCACAGTGGCACGGTGGTTAGCACTGCTGCCTCATAGCGCCAGGGACCCAGGTTTGATTCCTGGCCTGGGTCACTGTGGTTCATTCTTATTGAGGTTGAATGATTGGTGATTTATTTATTTATCTATTGGTGTCACAAGTAGGCTTACATTAACACTGCAATGAAGTTACTATGAAAATCCCCCCAGTTCCCGCACTCCAGCTTCTGGTTGGGTACACTGAGGGAGAATCTAGCATGGCCAATCCACCTAACCAGCACGTCTTTCGGACTGTAGGTGGAAGAGTCAATTATTAGAGGGCACAGGTTTAAGGTGCGAGGGGCAAGTTTTAAGAGATGTCCGAGGCAGATTCTTTACACAGAGAGTGGTGGGTGCCTGGAACTCGGTGCGGGGTGGGGTGGGGGGGTATCATAGAATCATAGAACCCTACAGTGCAGAAAGAGGCCCTTCGGCCCATCGGGTCTGCACCAAACACAAGTGGAACAGATACAATAGTGACTTTTAAGGGTCATCTTGACAAGTGCATGAATGAGATGGGAATAGAGGGATACGGTCCCCGAAATCGTAGGGGGTTTTAGTTAAGTCAGGCAGCATGATCGGTGCTGGCTTGGAGGGGCGAAGGGCCTGTTCCTGTGCTGTAATTTTCTTTGTTCTTTGAAACCCAGAGGAAGCCCACGCAGACACGGGGAGGGCGTGCAGACTCCACTCAGATAGCAGCCCGAGCCGGGAATCGAACCCAGGTCCCTAGCAGCAGTGCTAACCACTGTGCCGCTGTGCTAAATTCTCCCTCAGTTTACCCGAACTGGCGCCAGAGTGTGTGGTGATAGGGGATTTCCAAAGTCACTTCGTTGCAGTGTTAATGCAAATCTATTTGTGACATTAATAAATCAACTTAAAAAGACTCGAACTTTGGATTAGTCTATTTCAGAGGTGGAAACCTCCCAGAGTGCTGGTATCGGCCTCCCAGCAGGATCGCCTCACCTCTCAGTGGGTCTGAGCTGAAACCCTGTTATTATCGACCTCCTAACATTCTTTTATTTTGTTCCTTCCCTCCAGGATTGAAACGTCACAGATTTCTCTGGTAAGTACAAAGCCGCTTTAAGACGTTGGGCGTTATGTTTTTGTTGCGAGCTGCAGAAATGTTTACATATCTTTATTCTGAGATGATATGTTCAGACGTGCCAACCTTACCGTATCTTAGTAGAAATAAACCTTTTCTTTTTGAAAAAAAAATTCTTGCATTGGACGTGGGCGTACCAGCCAGCATTCGTTATCCATCCCTTGAACTTGAGGAGGCGGTGGTGTCGTGGTATTATCACTCAATTAGTAATCCAGACACCCAGGGTAATGCTCCGGGGACCTGGGTTCAAATCCCGCCAAGGCAGATGTTGAAATTTGAATTCAATAAGAATATGAAATTAAAAGTCAACTCAAGACCATGAAACCACCATCGTAACAGCCCATCTGGTTCACTAATGTCCCTTTGGGGAAGGAAATCTGCCGTCCTTACCTGGTCTGCCCTATTTATATATAATGACTTTGGACCCACAGTTGGGGCAGCACGGTGGCACAGTGGTTAGCACCGCTGCCTCACAGAGCTAGGGACCCGGGTTCGATTCCCGCCTTGGGTCACTGTCTGTATGGAGTTTGCACCTTCTCCCCGTGTCTGCGTGGGTTTTGTCCGGGTGCTCCGGTTTCCCCCCACACTCCAAAGATATGCGGGTTAGGTGCATTGGTCATGCTAGATTGCTCCTTGGTGTCTAAAGATGTATACATAAGATTCATTGGCCGTGTTAAAATGCCCTTTTTGGGTTGGGGTGGCGGGGGCAGCATGGTGGCACAATGGTTAGCACTGCTGCTTCATAGCGCCAGGAACCCGGGTTCGATTCCTGGCTTGGGCCCTGTCTGTGTGGAGCCTGTACGTTCACCCCATGCCTGCGTGGGTTTCCTCCGGGTGCTCCTGTTTCCTCCCACAGTCTGAAAGGCGCGCTGGTTGGGTGCATTGACCCGAACAAGTGCTGGAGTGTGGCGACCGGGAGATTTTCACAGTGGCTTCATTGCACTGTGATAAATAAATTAATATTAATAAATAATAACACACTAATAAATAAAGCAGTGTTGCCAGAGAGTCATAGAATCATTGAAGCCCTACAGTCCAGAAGGAGGCCATTGGGCCCTTCGAGCCTTCACCAACCACAATCCCACCCAGGCCCTACCCACATACCCCTACATATTTACCCACTGATCCCTCTAACCTATGCATCTCAGGTCACTAAGGGACAATTTTATCACGGCCAATCAACCTAACCCACACATCTTTGGACTATGGGAGAAAACCGGAGCACCCGGAGGAAACCCACGCAGACATGGGGAGAACGTGCAAACTTCTCACAGACAAATCGAACCCAGGTCACTGGAGCTGTGAAGCAGCAGTGCTAACCGCTGTGCTACCGTGCCGCCCTTCTGAATGGAGTCTGATTGGCGGGACCTTGAACCAACTTGACCAGCTCATGCCTTCTAGAGGGCCCAGCTCAGTCGGCACTGCCAGGCGGAGGGAGTAACAGCGCTGAAGCAGGTGCTAAGCATGGTTGGATAGGTTGCGATTTCCTATGAACTGACACCCGACAGCCCGTGGGATTGAGGCAATGGCCTGGGGAGGGGAGGCCACACTCTGTATTCAAATTATTTACACACTCCATTTGGTAATCTCCCCTCCCCCATGTGCATCCGTCCCGAGTGTGCTGGGGTGCCAGATAAAGAGTCTGAAGTGCCGCGCGCGCAAACATGAAGAGGAAACAGATGGGAGCTTGAGTTTTAACCTCATGGCCACCATCCACCTGAGTTACTGCAGGCGTTAATTTGTCAGAGCAGGCCACCAGAACCAACTCACCGATCTGTTTGTTGACACACATTTAGAATGAAACATTATACCAAAGCCTCTTGTGGAAATATTCAAATTTACTGGCCCCACGCCAGATTTACAGCTGAGCTGGGCTTTTGCAAATACATTTCAATTTATTTTTCTTTAAGCCAACATGCTTGCCTTAGTTCTCCGCTCCGCATTCCCAGAGGTGTCCGCACCAGTACGATTAACCAGATAACAAACTAAGACTACTTCTGCTCTCTCAGGTGGATACGAAAGGTCCCCGGACTGTTTTTTGAGAAGGTGGGGGAGCGGACACTTTCTCCCCCCTCTGCCCTGCATCCCCGATCAAAATTTAAAGTTTATTTATTACTATTGCCTTACCTTCGTAACATAAGAACTAGGAGCAGGAGTAGGACATCCAGCCCCTCGAGCCTGCTCCGCCATTCAATAAGATCATAGCTGATCTTTTCGTGGACCCAGTTCCGCTTACCCACCCGCTCACCCTTAATCCTTTATTGTTCAAAAACTTATCTATGTAAAAGCAAATTACTGCGGATGCTGGAGTCTGAAACCAAAAGAGAAAACGCTGGAAAATCCCAGCAGGTCTGGCAGCATCTGTAAGGAGAGAAAAGAGCTGACGTTTCGAGTCCAGGGGACCCTTTATCAAAAATCTATTGATCCTTGCCTTAAAATCATTCAACGAGGTAGCCTCAAGTTCTTCACCGGGCAGGGAATTCCACAGATTCGCAACCCTTTGTGTGAAGAATTTCCTCCTCAGCTCAGCCCTAAATCTGCTCCCCCTCCCCGAGAGCTAGGGGGCATGGCATTAGCACTGCAATGAAGTTACAGTGAAAATCCCCTAGTCGCCACACTCCGGTGCCGGTTCGGGTACACTGAGGGAGATTTTGACACGGCCAGTGCACCCTAACCAGCTTCTCGGACTGTGGGAAGAAACTGGAGCACCCGGTAGAAACTCACGCAGACATGGGGAGAATGTGCAAACTCCACACAGTGTCCCAAGCTGGGAATTGAACCCAGGTCCCTGGCGCTGTGAGGCAGCAGTGCTGACCACTGTGCCACCATGTCACCCCGAGTTCCGGACACCCCCCCACCATTGGGAATATTCTTCCTGAATCTACCCTGTCTAACCCTGTTAGAATTTTATAAGTTTCTGTGAGATCCCCTCTCACTCTTCTAAACTCCAGTGAATATAATGCTAACCGACTTAGTCTCTCCTCATATGACAGACCTGCCATCCCAGGAATCAGCCTGGTAAACCTTCACTGCACTCTCTGTATAGTAAGGAAGGATGGCATGGTGGCACAATGGTTAGCACTGCTGCCCCACAGAGCTTGGGGACATGGTTTCAATTCCTGTCTTGGGTCACTGTCTGTGCAGAGTCTGTACGTTCTCCCCGTGTCTGCGTGGGTTTCCTCCGGGTGCTCCAGTTTCCTCCCACAGCCTGAAAGACAAGTTGGTTAGGGTGCATTGACCCAAACAGGTGCCAAAGTGTGGCAACTGGGGGAATTTCACAGTACCTTCATTGTAACATTAATGTAAGCTTTACATGTGACTAATAAATAGACTTTAATAAAATAAGCTAAACTCAGATTAGACTTTATTAGACTGGGACTCTTATCTCTGGAGCGTAGGAGGCTGAGGGGTGATCTTGTAGAGATCTATAAAATGACGAGGGGCATAGATCAGCTAGATAGTCAATATCTTTTCCCACAGGTAGGGGCAATTTTTTCACACAGAGGGTGATGTGTGTCTGGAACAAGCTGCCAGAGGCAGTAATGGAGGCGGGTACAATTTTGTCTTTTAAAAATTGTTTGGACAGTTATTATGGGTAAGGTGGGTGTAGAGGGATATGGGCCAAATGCAGGCAATTGGAATTAGCTTAGTGGCTTTGAAAAAAGGGACGGCATGGACAAGTGAGGCCGAAGGGCCTGTTTCCATGCTAAAGTTAAAAGTTTATTTATTAGTCACAAATAAGGCTAACATTAACACTGCAATGATGTTATTATGAAATTCTCCTAGTCACCACACTGCAGCACCTGTTTGGGTCAATGCACCCTAACCAGGGCATCTTTCGGACTGTGGGAAAAAACTGGAGCACCCGGAGGAAATCCATGCCGACACGGCAAGAACGTGCAAACTCCACACAGACAGTGACATAAAGCTGGGAATCAAACCCAGGTCCCTGGCGCCGTGAGGCAGCAGTGCTAACCCACCGTGCCGCCCTAATGTTGTAATCTCCTATGACTCTGTGACACCAAAACTGTTCACAGTGGCGGCCTCACCAGTGCCACTTAGCAAATGCTTCATTGACTGAAACGCCTGGGGGAAGTCCTCAGGATGCGAAAGGTGCTCCATCGGCACAAGTTTAATGTTTCGTTGGCTGCAAACTGGAGGAGATCTTTACCCTGCTCCACGGGTCACGGGATGTCCAAGGAAGTGAGGGGGGTGGAGGGGCGGTTGGGGGAAGAGCTTGTGCGAATGAGGCGTGTGTTAGCTAACTCTGACCATTCCGTTTCTTTGCAGTATCCCGAGGCAGTAACATACGAAACAGAATCGTACAGCAAGCACCCAACTGCCTTCTGCTCCTACTATGTGGCTGAGCCAGAGCAGCCGACAGGTCAGTGGCTTGGGTATCGGACCGAGATTGAAAGCGACCATCTGTTTTCTCCCCTCCACTCTGGTGCAAACCGGAGCACCCGGAGGAAACCCATGCAGATATGGGGAGAGTGTGCAGATTCCGCGCAGACAGTGACCCAAGCCGGGAATCGAACCCAGGTCCCTGGTGCTGTGAGGCAGCAGTGCTAACCACGTGCCACCGTGCCGCCTCATATTGTATCTCTGCCTTAATAAATATTTAAATAAGTAATAAAATCATTTCACATTTACAGCATCGAAACAGGCCATTCAGCCCAGCTGGTCTATGTCTAGCAGCAGTGTGTACCATCTACAAGATGCACTGCAGCGATTCACCAAAGATCCTTAGACAGTACCTTCCAAACCCACGACCACTTCCATCTAGAAGGACAAGGACAGCAGGAACATGGGGAACACCACCACCTGCAAGTTCCTCTCCAAGCCACTCACCATCCTGACCCGGAAATAAATCGGCCATTCCTTCGCAGTTGCCGGGTCAAAATCCTGGAATTCCCTCCCTGAGGGTCAACCCACAGCACGTGGACTGCAGCGATTCAAGAAGGCAGCTCACCACCACCTTCTCAAGGGGCAACTAGGGAAGGGCAATAAATGCTGGCCAGCCAGCGATGCCCATGTCCCACGAATGAATAAAAAGAGTCAGTTTTCTGTGTGAGCCCACTCTCACATCTCTACATCTGACCCTATCAGCTTATCCATCTACTTCTGTTGCAAATCTGCACATGTCCTTTCCTTCACCTTACCAAGGAGCTCGATTAGTCGTGTTATAACTTGCATGTTGAGTTATTGCTTTGATTTGACTTAATTTATTATTGTCACATGCATCGGGATACAGTGAAAAGTATTGTTTCTTGCACACTATGCAGACAAAGCATACCGTTCATAGAGAAGGAGAGGATGCAGAATATAGTGTTACAGTCATAGGTAGGATGTAGAGAAAGATCAACTTAATGTGAGGTAGGACCATTCAAAAGTCTGACGGCAGCAGGGAAGAAGCTGTTCTTGAGTCGGTTGGTATGTGAACCTCAGACTTTTGTGTCTTTTTCCTGACGGAAGAAGGTGGAAGAGAGAATGTCCGGGATGCATGGGGTCCTTGATTATGCTGGCTGCTTTTCCAAGGCAGCGGGAAGTGTTGATAGAGTCAATGGATGGGAGGTTGGATTGAGTGATGGACTGGGTTGTGTTCACGATCTTTTGTAGTTTCTTGCAGTCTTGGGCAGAGCAGGAGCCCGTACCAAGCTGTGATTCAACCAGAAAGAATGCTTTCTATGGTGCATCTGTAAAGAGTCGTAGCTGACATGCCAAATTTCCTTAGTCATCTGAGAAAGTAGAGGCATTGGTGGCCTTTCTTAACTATAGTGTTGGTATGGGGGTGGGGGGACCAGGACAGCTGTTGGAGGTTTTGCTGGTGGAAAGGTAAGCACGGGATCTGAGGTTAATAATGTGCCGGAAATCCGAGACATGGCACCCCTAACAAACTGCTCCCTCTTGTTTCTAGATCATTACTGGGCTGGCTCCGACCATCACAGCCTGAGCTACGACCATTTTGACGGTGGGCAGTTCACGCAGCTCCAGAATGTGCCGGTCTCCCACTTGCAGAGTTTGTACCCGCAGTTCCCTCTGGAGGTGGTCAGCACCCCTGACCCTTCACTGCCCAATCACACCACCTGCCCACTGGAGGAGGACTACAACCAGGTAACGTCTCCCACATCTGCCGATGGCACCAAGCTTAAGAACACAGAACATTACAGCGCAGTACAGGCCCTTCGGCCCTCGATGTTGCACCAACCAGTGGAACCAATCTAACGACCAAAGCTTGGAGGAGTGACAGAGAATGAGATGATACACATGGAATGCCACAGGACTTGGGTGGGTTAGCAGAAAGAGGAATTTAATCCTGAGAAAAAGGCATTTTGACAGAAGGAATAGCGAGATGAAATGCAGATTAAACAGCACCATTCTAATGAACGTGCAGGAACAGAGGGGATTGGAGTGCATTGATTTTTGAAGTTGGCAGGACATATCGGTGGCACTGTGGCACAGTGGGTAACACTGCTGCCTCACAGCGCCAGGGACCCAGGTTCGATTCTGGTCTTGGGTGTCTGTCTGTGCAAAGTCTGCACGTTCTCCCCGCGGGATTCTCTGGGTGCTCCAGTTTTCTCCCACAGGAGACCATTGGCCATGCTAAGTTGCTCCTTAGTGTCCAAAGATGTGCACATTAGGTGGATTGGCCATGCTAAGTTGCCTCTTAGTGTCCAAAGATGTGCAGGTTTGGTGGATTGGCCATGCTAAATTGCTCCCTAGTGTTCCAGGATGTATAAATTAGGCGAATTAGCGTAGGGCCTGGGTAAGATGCACTGTTGGAGAGGTGACACAGACTTAATCAGCTGAATGGCCTCCTTTTGCACTGTTGGGATTCTCTGATATCAAGACAGTGGTTAGCAAAGCATCTGGGATATTGTACTTCATAATTAGAGGATTTGAGTACAGAGGCAGATGCTGCCAGACCTGCTGAACTTTTCCAGAACTTTCTGTTTTTATTTGAGTTGGTTCCTGGTAAAAGGAGGAAGTTGGGTGGGGAAGTTGAACAGAACTGTCTCATTTGAAGAGCGATCAGGGAGTGCAGTAAGTTATGGGAAGAGGTAGATTGAAGCAGGCCATATAAAGGGGATTAGGATGTGTTACAAGAGAGAAAAGGGATTGAGAGAGGCGGCAAGGGTTTGAGGCTGATCTATGGCTTGCCCTTCTTGTGAAGCTAAAACTGTGCAAGTCTTTCAGGGACATTGACACTAATTCCTGCCTCCTGGAGTTATAGACCAGCATCCCATTGCGGACAGGATAATGGAATGATGCAGTCGGGAGATTAAAAGTTTAAAGTTTATTTATTAGTATCACAAGTAGGCTAACATTAACACCACGATAAAGATACTGTGAAAATCTCCTAGTCACCACACTCCGGCGCCTGTTTGGATCACACTGAGGGAGAATTTAGCACGGCCAATGCACCCTAACCAGCACGTCTTTTGGACAGTGGGAGGAAACCGGAGCACCCGGAGGAAACCCACGCAGACACGAATGTACAGACTCCACACAGACAGTGACCCGAACCGGGAATCAAACCCAGGTCCCTGGCACTGTGAGGCAGCAGTGCTAACCCGCTGTGCCAAATCCTTCAACACTGGGAGCTGATAGCAAGCACAGTTGACATGGAAACCTCTCAAAGTGATTAAACAGCATCTTTGTCTTTTTCTCTATGGGGCCTTTATTTTTGACTCTTTTCTGCTCTTTATCATACTACTATTGTATATAATCTTCAATCATCTTGAGTTCTCTGCCTCAAGGTGGCACGGTGGCACAATGGTTAGCACTGCTCCCTTGCAGCGCCAAGGACCCGGGTTCAGTTCCCGGCTTGGGTCACTGTCTGTGCAGAGTTTGCACGTTCTCCCCATGTCTGCGTGGGTTTCCTCTGGGTGATCCAATTTCCTCCCACAGTCCAAAGATGTGCAGGTTAGGTTGATTTGTCATGCTAAATTGCCCCTTACTGTCCAAAGGTGTGCGAGTTAGGTGGATTGGCCATGCTAAGTTGCCACTTAGTGTCGGGGGACTAGCTAGGGTAAAGGCATGGGGTTATGGGGATTGGGTGGGGTTGTGGTTGTGCAGACTCAATGGGCCGAATGGCCTCCTTCTGCACTGTAGGGATGCTATGATTATACGATATACAGATAGGACAAGAAGACAGGTCCTGACTCCATCCCAGCCACAACTGGGATCAAACTTTGTGTTGTTGGTTCCAAATTGCCATCCAGCCAATTGCACTCTCCCCTCTACCCCTCCAACAAGACGTCCATGTTGCTGTGGCAACAACCACTTTTACCCGCACGTTGTAATATGGAGCTATGGATCGTGAGGGGGCAGAGGCTCCAACATTCTTTCCATCACTGCCAATGGCGCGAGTTGGCAGGACTTGCGCGTCGGTGGCTATTCGTCCGTGTAATAAATGCATCTTCCTTGACCAACAAGTCCTGGGGCGGTATTTGGCCCCAAAGCTTCCTGGGATCAGAGGCAGTGATGCTCACCCCACTGCCCCCACGCCCTCCTGTCCTGTTTGTTTTTGATGCTCTGTCTGAAGAATTCTAGTCACCGGGATTTAATTTTTCCCTGGCAGGTGTTCCCGATGTTGTATCCTTCCTACCAGACATCCAACGACCTGTCAAGCCCATCGGTTTCTGAGGACGACGACTACAACATTGGCAGCCCCGTGCTGGAGGTCTCCGACAGTGAGTTTGACGAAAACATCCCCCCTCGAGAGTCAGTGACACACGATGGAGGTCAGTGAGGCCCTGGCAGCGAGTTGATACGAGTGTTAGAGAGTAGAATTGTGTCTGACAAGAACCCCCCCCACCCCACCAAGGCCACCCTCCTGCCATCTCTCACCTTTTGGTGTGACTGGGGTGTCCTGGGTTGCCCCCTTTGATGTGGAGATGCCGGCGTTGGACCGTGCTAAACACAGTAAGAAGTCCCACAACACCAGGTTAAAGTCCAACCGGTTTATTTGATAGTGAACTCACAAGCTTTTGGAAACTCTGTTCCTTCATCAAGCGTATGGACCCTTAAATTCCCGGCTTGGGTCACTGTCTGTGCAGAGTCTGCGTGTTCTCCCCATGTCTGCGTGGGTTTCCTCCAGGTGCTCCGGTTTCTTCCCACAGTCTGAAATACGCCATGATTAGAGTGTGTTGGCCATGCTAAATTCTCCCTCAGTGTACCCGGCGCCAGAATGTGGCGATTAGGGGAATTTCACAGTAACCTCATTGCAGTGTTAATGTAAGCCTACTTGTGACTAATATTAAAACTAATAATAAATAAACAATGCTTCCTGGCTCAGGGAGAGGCTGGATTCCAGCGTCCTCCTGCTGCAGAGTGCCCACATGTTAGGTGTTTAAATGTGGAGAGACCCATGCCCCCTGCCCCCCCCCCCAACCAAGTGTGCCAATACCCATGGTTGAAGAATGGCCCACCAGAGAGAGGGAGAGGGACAGAGAGGGAGAGACAGAGAGGGAAAGGAAGGGAGAGAGACGGACAGAGACAGAGAGGGACAAAGAGGGACAGAGAGTAAGAGGGATAGAGAGAGAGAGAGAGACACAGAGAGAGACACACACAGACAGGGAGAGACAGAGAGAGAGAGAGAGAGACAGAGGTACAGAGAGAGAGAGAAGGAGAGGGACAGAGAGGGAGAGGAACAGAGAGGGTGAGGGATAGAGAGGGAGAGACAGAGAGGGAAAGGAAGGGAGAGAGAGGGACAGAGAGAGAGAGAGGGATAGAGAGGGACAGACAGAGAGGGAAAGGAAGGGAGGGAGAGGGACAGAGAGGGAGAGGGATAGAGAGGGAGCGAGAGGGACAGAGAGAGAGAGAGGGTCAGAGAGAGACAGAGATGGGAGAGCTACGTGATGTTCTACAGACACAGGAAATGTAGTTGTGTTGCTTGCAGCAGTTGTCTGCTACAAATAGATCTGTAGCTTCGCACCACGAATCCGGGCACAAGTCCCTTGGGCATTGAATCCAGCTGCTGCCAGCTGTACTGAGGGAGCAGCAGGGTGAGGGAGCGAAACCCACCAATTCCCACCAGCTGCTGTGTGCAGGAGTATCAGAGTTGGACAAACCGCAGGGAAAAAAAATTCAGGCGAGAGGTTAATTTCTGGGGGCTTTTGGAGGGGGGTGGGGGTGTTGCAAGGGGCTGGTTGGGGGGGGGGGTTGGTGGTGGGGTGCTAGTGTTCACTCGAGCTCCTGGGTAAATTTCCGAAGGAGCCAATGCGTATTTCTCAAACGGAGTACTCTTGCTTGATCCTTTTATGGGATTTGAGTATCACTGGCCAATATTGGCTGCCTGCCCCTAATCGCCCCCTTGTACTGAGTGTCTGGCACCGCCATCTCACGGGGCAGTTGGGAATCAAGCACATTGCCGTGAGTCACACGTAGGCCAGACCGGGTAAGGACGGCAGATTTCCTTCCTTAAACAGGACATTAGTGATTTTTAATGACAATCGATGATAGTTATCATGGCCGCCATTACCTTGTGGCACCTTTTATATGAATTGTTACAAACCAGATCAGATACCCACCGGTGTTCTATGAAGCTCACCTGGCCCATAATGTTTTACATTGAACTTGGTTAGGGTGAGCATGAGAAGTTTCACTCCAAGTCTGATCCAACTGAGCCATGAGGAGCTTTTATCAAAAACCCAGTTTAATTAAGAATATTGTTGACATGTACAGTAAGACACTTAGCAAGAACTTTAAACATCTACAAACAAGAAACACCACAACCACAATAACGTAATAGGAAATATCTCTAATGTGTTCCAACAAAAGCCAACATCCAATAGATAAAACCCTCCAAATATGCACAATACAACATAGGTTAATGTCCACTTTGTACAGGAATCCCACCTCCTCTCCTCATTCTCTCTTCTGTTTGGAAAAAGATACAAAAGTCTGAGGTCACATACCAACCGACTCAAGAACAGCTTCTTCCCTGCTGCTGTCAGACTTCTGAATGATCCTACCTCACATTAAGTTGATCTTCCTCTACACCCTAGCTATGACTGTAACACCACATTCTGCACCCTCTCCTTTCCTTCTCTATGAACGCTATGCTTTGCCTGCGTAGCATGCAATAAACAATACTTTTCACTGTCTGCTAATACATGTGACAGTAATAAATAATAGCAGATCAAATCCGGGAGTTGAGTGCTAAAAGTCCCTTGTGAAGCAACTCAGGAGAAATTGTGGCCACATCTATTTCCCAAAACACAGCTTCTTAAAGACAAGAACAGGGAGAGAGAGAGACTGTTTCTTAGCTTACTGCTAAAACTGCTTCCAACACACTCCCCAGAATGAAACTGAAAGCCCAAAGGAAAAAAACCCCATCATCTGACTGTTACATCTTAGTCCACCCCCGATGATATCACTAAAGCTGTAAGCTTTTAAAAAAAAAACTTTCTTAAAGGTTCACTCATATGTCATGATAATTTCTATCAATTGCATTGAAATTCCAGGTTCTGTGGTGGGATTTGAACCACTTGGGCCTCGGGATTACTAAACATTACCAGTATGTCACTGTCTCTCACTCTAACTAACTTTAAGCTATTTTATAGATAAATAGCCAATGTCACTGTTTGAAAATTGAATTCTACAATTCAGACCATCTCTTTTTTTTAGAAAGTTGATCCATGTATTAATCGATTTTGTTACTGCGTACGCAGCTGTCGCCTCTTTGGGCGCTGAGTCTGTCCCTGGGACCACACAGGCGTAGGCTTCTTCCCCACTCTCCCTCAGCCATTACCTCCCCTTGCTGTCTTGCCACCTTCTGCCACCACAACCTTTCTCACTCTTCCCAGCCAAGCCATTTGGCTGTTGAATATCTCGCAGCTGAACCTAATCCTGTCCGTATCGGATGTGGACAGCTTTCCTGCCACTGCTGCTAGCTGCCTTTCTCCTCCTGACCTGCCGCACCTCCCCACTGGCCCCAACATGGCACTGTTGCATGCTGTTCCTCACTGAGGCAGTTCCTATCTCTCTCTCTCTCTCTCTCTCTTGCATTGACCCAAACGCCTTGATTGTCAAGTCATCTGACTACTGGGGCGGCACAGTGGTTAGCACTGCTGCCTCACAGCACTAGGGACCCAGGTTCAATTCCCAGCTTGGGTCACTGTCTGTGTAGAGTTTGCGCATTCTCCCCATGTCTGCGTGGGTTTCCTCAGGGTGCTCCGGTTTCCTCCCACAGTCCGAAAGACATGCAGGTTAGGGTGCATTGGCCGTGCTAAATTCTCCCTCAGTGTACCTGAACAGGCGCCAGATTGTGGCAATTAGGGGATTTTCACAGTAGCTTCATTGTGGTGTTAATGTAAGCCTACTTGCCACTAATAGATAAACGGGCTAATACTCCTGAAGGAGGTCTGGTGGCGCAGTGGGGTTAGTGCCCCTGCTTCTGAGCCATAAGCTCTGGGTTCAAATCCCACCTCAGGACTTGATGGCTGAGGAAGGTGCATTGACAACACTATCAAGCAGATTGAGTGTCAACCTGCAAATCCTTCCAATCCTCTGACAGGTGGTAAGAATGGGAGAGTTTTCTGGTCAGCCATGCTTGATGCTAGTGACTTGTCCCATGCAAAAGAAACAGTAGAACAAAACAGCACAGGAACAGGCCCTTCGGCCCACGATGTTGTGTTGAACATGACACAAAATTAAGCCAATCCCGTCCGCCTGTCCTTGCTCCATATCCCTCTATTCCTTGCATATTCATGCACTTATCTAAAAGCCCTTTAAATGCCCCTATTGTATCTGCCACCACCATCACCCCTGGCAGCCAGTTCCAGACACCTCCCACTCTCTGAGTAAAAAAAACTTGCCCCTCACATCTCCTTTCAACTTTCCCCCTCTCAGTTTAAGCACATGCTCCATAGCTTTAGACATTTCAACTCTGGGAAAAACATTCTGACTGCCAACACTATCTGTGCCTTTCATAATTTTATAGACTTCTATCAGGTCTCCCCTCGGCGTCCGCCGCTCCAGAGAAAGCAACCCGAGTTTGACCAGCCTCTCCTTATATCTCATGCCCTCCATTCCAGGCAGCATCCTGGTAAACCCCTCTGTGCCCTCCCTAAAACCTCCACATCCTTCCTGTAATGTGATGACCACAATTGAATGCAATACTCTATAAGTAGGAGAGGCCAATGGCGTAGTGGTATTACCGCTAGATTATTAACCCAGAAACTCAGCGAATGTTCTGGGGACCCGAGTTCGAATCCCGCCATAGCAGATGGTGGAATTTGAATTCAGTAATTAAAAAAAGTAGTTGGAATGAAGAATCTACTCATGACCATGAAACCACTGTCGATTGTCGGGAAAACCCATCTGGTTCACTAATGTCCCTCTAGGGAAGGAAATCTGCTGTCCTTACCCGGTCTGGCCTAAATGTGACTCCAGAGCCGCAGCAATGTGGTTGACTCTCAACTGTCCTTTGAACAAGAGTGACTGGGGCTGGTCAGTTAATGCTGGGCCCAGCCAGCGATGCCCATGTCCCACGAATGAACAAAAAAAAGTACAGCCAACCAAAGTTTTATAAAACTGCAGCATGACATCCGACTCTTGTACTCAATGCCCTGACCAATGAATAGATGGAAGTGTGTTTGCCTTGTAAGTCATGATGTGGAGATGCTGGTGTTGGACTGGGGTGGGCACAATAGTTCGGACTCACCTGATGAAGGGGCAGCGCTCTGAAAGCTCGTGCTACCAAATAAACCCTTTCAGACTTTAACCTGGTGTTGTGAGACTTCTTACTGTGCCTCCTACGTCTGTAGTGGGAAGGCTGCAGATTCGAAGTGGCTGCTCCTGTGACTAACCTACTTCCCGACTTGTGCAGGTGCCCGGAAGAAAGTCCGTCTCTACCAGTTCCTGCTGGAGCTACTGAAGAGCGGTGACATGAGGGACTGCGTCTGGTGGGTGGACCGCGAGAAGGGGACGTTCCAGTTCTCCTCCAAGCACAAGGAGCAGCTGGCCCATCGCTGGGGCATGCAGAAGGGCAACCGCAAGAAGATGACCTACCAGAAGATGGCCCGGGCGCTGAGAAACTACGGCAAGACAGGCGAGATCCGCAAGATCAAGAAAAAGCTCACCTACCAGTTTGACGGCATGTTACTGGGCCAGAGGAAGTCGGATTGCAAAGCTGGCTACTTGCCGTAGAGCCGCAGCGAGGGTCCCTTTTCCTTTACGGACTCTTCCATCTGGGACCATGTTGGATTCAGGTGTGAAAGCTGGTTCTCAACGCTGCACTTACATCCTTGTTTTTTTTTTGCGTTTGTGTTTTGTCTTGCGCTGTCGAAAGCTGCCAGAGCCATCGCCTTCCACTTTGACGCGCCGAGATTCAGACTGAACGCTAGCTGCTTTTGAGTAGAGCCGTGTGGCCGTGTTGTCCTTTCCGGAAAGCTCGGAAGGTCTAAAGGCCGACGCTCTCCATTTCCCCCTGGTGGGCTAGGGCTGGTTTAGGGGAGTAGGGGAAGGGAAGGGTGGGTGGGGGGGGGGTGGGGTGGGGGAGCAATTTAAAGGTATCTCCTACGGTTTGTATGTAGCCAAGGTGATGATAACCTCCGCCCTGTAGGGAGAAACCTTCACCACTGCTTGGGGGAGCTGAGGTCAATGGGAACAAAATTTTAGAATTCGAGCCTATCTTTTCAGGAGAGGGGGAAATGTTTCCAGTGACACAGTGTGGACCTTTACCCTGCCAAAAGCAATTCATTTCCTGCCTGCATTTAGCTAGCTGAGGAATACAGAAGCAGGATGGGTGGTTGGAGGTAGGATACAGATTAGCCCTTATCCCTCAGAGCGAGGGAGCAGACCTTCTGTTCGTATCTCTACCTTGGCCCAATATCCAAATTGTGTCCAGGTTCTGGCGGGCGTTTTGTCAACCAGTTAAAATGATTGGAGTCCTCTTGTCACTCGATAGAAGGTACAGCCTGCAGACAAAATCTAAATCTTGTCCTAACCCATTGCTGCTCCATTATGCTCAATTAATTTGGGTGGGGGGGGTTGGTTTGATGGATAAATGGTACTCTGGGTCTTAGACGTAAACGCAGGGCTTTACTGTGCATCCCTTTTTATTATTATTATTATTATTATTATTCAGTGAGATGCAGATTCCCCATCCCTAATTGTCCCTCGAGAAGGTGGTGGGTGAGCCGCCATCTCTTACCCCCTGTGGCCCACCTGGGGTAGGTTCACCACCGTTAGGGAGGGAGTTCCAGGATTTTGACCCAGCGAAGGGAACGGCTGATACATTTCCAAGTCAGGATGGTGAGTGGCTTGGAGGGGAACTTCCCGGGGGGGGTGGGGGAGGTGGGGTGGTGTTCCCCATGTGCCTGTTACCCCGGTCCTTGTAGATGGTAGAGGTCGCTGATTTGGAAGATGTCATCAAAGGACCCTTGGTGAGTTGCGGCAGTGCATCTTGTAGATGGTACATGCTGCTGCTACTGAGCAGTGAGGGTGGAGGAACGAAGCTTAAGTTGATGAACGGGACACCAATCAAGCGGATTTGTCCTGGGTGACACCGAGCTTCTTGAGTGTTGTTGGAGCCGCACCCGTTCAGGGCGTACTCCATCACCCTCCTGACTTTTGTCCTTGTAGGTGATGGACAGTTGGTAGATGAGGTTCTGATCAAACAGGCCGCTTTGCCCTGTTGCAGTATTCTGTTTATTTTAGAAAGTGCACCCTTGTTGTAAATTTATTGTTATAAGAGAGTGTTAGCTCTTACAGGGCAAGCCCCCTGTGACCTGCAGTGAGAGAACGAGCCTATATTCCTCATTCTCACGGCTAGAATCGGAGACTGCACCCCACAGGAAGCATTAACTGCACGATGCCACATTTGGGGAAGCGAGGTTAAATCCTTTTAGCACCTTTTTGTTTTTTGATAACAGTTCGAGGTGTATCTGTATATATTTTGCAAGCAACGGGGAGGGGAGGGTGGGGGGCTGGAGTCCGGCTCATTGAGACGTCGCTGTAAAGAATCCGATGGGAGGCTCCGTGCACAGTTCCTGATTGGCTTGATGTACGTAACGCGCGCCGTCTCGGGCGCTGTTAGAAGTGTGGCTCCGTTTCTCCTTAGCACCACTGAGGGAATTGGAGAAGTTTGGTACGGCTGCCAGTGTGCTGCCAATGTGGGCACCGTGTGGCACCGTGTGGACGTGCCTGCCCACTTGGCATCGTGGCAGCCCAAGCTCGCAACGAAAACTGGGCGGGTGGTAACGACGGGCTCAGGAGGGTTCCCCGCGGCCTCTGGCACTGAGTGGCATCCCCCCTCCCACAGGTACTATTTGCTTGACTCGCTGTCCCTGATTGTAAATAAATGTAAATATTAACGGGAGTTTGTTTGTTACTATTGGTCAGGGCCAGAAGCTTTTGTGGGACCCTTGTCTGTTTGACAGAATTAAAGAGAGAAAATCCTCTAATTTTCGTAGCTGAAGATGGTCTTTGTCATTCATTTATTCATTCACCTCTTTTTGGCTCGCAAGGGGAATTGTGCCGTTCTTTTACACAGTTGTCTTCACACCTGAGATTTACCAGGAGTGAGACAAACTGTGTGGTTCTCCCAAAAAAAAACGCCCTGAATTCGTGAGAAAACTGGTCTAGATCACGATTGTTTATTCAGTGGGAGTTCGGACTCGAATCTCCCCGTTCTGCAGAGGCCACTATTGTGAATATCATTAAAAGCTCGGGGCAGGCGGAGCCTATTCAGGCTGGTGGCCCACAGTTCAGCAGCTCTGCACATGCGCAGTGGCTCTGAACTGTCAGCCTGCAGTTTGTTGGCCAGCTCAATCGCTGGCCAGCCCGGGACCCCCGCAGTGCTGCTCCCCTAGCCCCCCCCCGCAACCCCCTCGCCATGACCGATCATGGCCCCCCCCACTCCCATGACCATTCCCAGGTCAGCCCCGATCACCCCCGCCCCCCATCCCGGCCAGAGCACCCCAGTACCCAGCCCACCCCCTCTACCCCCTCCACCCCTGCTGACCACGCCCCCGATCGCTGGCCTCCCTCTTGCCCGACCCAATGGCAGCGGGATCCTCCCACCCCCACCAATCGCCCCCTGGGCCCTGCCTGGTAACTGATGGGCAGTGCCAAGGTGGGCATTGGCACTTTGCCCCTTAGGCACTGCCAGGCTGCCCATGCCCTGATTGTCCCCCACTTCACTCCAGCGGGATAGTCCCATAGTTCTCGGGAAGTTGGCGGGGGGCGGGTGCTGGTCTGAACCCCGCTGACACGAAGGACGCCTGACGGGTTGGGAGACTCTAGCGGGCTGGAGAATTCAGACCTGGGGCCCGCTAATCATAAAATCTCCACAGTGCAGGAAGAGGCCATTCAGCCCATCGAATCTGCATCGGCTACAACCCTACCCAGCCCTGTCCCTCTAACCCCACGCATTAATCACGTTAAAAAGGTGCGTAAAACATATTAAAACCTTGTGTTCCCACCGGTCTCTAGCGTGGGTCTGTTGGCTGAACAGCCGTTGCTAGAAGATGCGGGCACGGCGGGAACACACGTGCAAATCCCGCAAATCGGCTGACACGCGATTCTCCCTAGCAGAGTGGGAGAACCCCCAAAGTGACCGCTCCTTTCCCCCATCACCATCCTCGATTGTACCAGTTCACACATTAGCTGAGAATCTGGATTAATGGTCTAGTGATAAGACCACGAGGCCATCGACTCCCCACAAACAACTCAACTAATGTTCTGGGGGACCCGGGTTCGAATCCCGCCACGGCAGTTGGTGGAATTCGAATTCAATATAAAAAAAATCTGGAATTAAGAATCTACTGATGATCCATTGCCGAATGTCGGAAAAACCCATCTGGTTCACCTTTAGGGAAGGAGATCTGCCGTCCTTACCTGGTCTGGCCTACATCTGACTCTAGAACCACAGCAATGTGTTTGATTCTCAACTCCTCTCCAAGGGCAATTAAGGATGGGCAATAAATGCCAGCGACGCCCACGACCCACAAATGAATAAAAAAACACACACACACACAGACCACAAATGAATAATAAAAAGAATTAGAATTGGGTGCATTCAAAGGTTGGCCAGAACCAGCTGAACAGGGTGGGAAACTGTGGAACTTGCCTTTATTTAGCGCCTATCGCAATCCCAGGGTGTTTCGAAGGGCCTTGCAGCCAATGTTTGAAAAGTAGCCGGTGTTGGAATGTGGGAAGCGTGGCCGCCAACGTGCGCACAGCAAGATCCCACGCACAGCAATGTCGACAATGATCGTCCGGTCATCTGCATTCTCGGTGACGTGGGTAAGTGTTGCCCCCAAGGCTCCCACCCTCCCCCCCCGGGGAGAACTCCTCTGCTCTGCTTTGAGCCACAGGCTGGTCTTTTGCGTTGAGACGAGAGAGAGATGATGGAGACTCTCGCCTGAAAGACAGCAGCACTCTGACAGTGCAGCACTCCCTCAGTTACAGCAAGTCTGTGCTTTCCCTCTAATGGTATGGTTCATTGCAGTCTGAATAAAAATCTCATGGTCATGGTGGCACTGCTGCCTCGCAGCACCAAGGAGCTGGGTTCGATTCCCGGCCTCGGGTCACTGTCTGTGTGGAGTCTGCACATTCTCCCCGTGTCTGCATGGGTTTCCTCCGGGTGCTCCGGTTTCCTCCCACAGTCCAAAGATGCGCGGGTTAGGGTGTAATGTAAATTTACCCTCAGTGTAACCCGAACAGAGTATGGTAACTAGGGGATTTCCACAGTAACTTCATTGCGGGGTTAATGTAAGCCTGACTTGCAACTAATAAATAAACTTTAGACTTTATTGTGAGGTTTTCGGTGAGGGAGATGGGGGCAGCAAATGGCTCATGTCAATAATCGCAGATCAAAGCGAGTGTTTAACCAGCACGCGATTGGGCAGATTCCGTCCTATCCCATAACACCACGTCTCTCGTAGTGACATGGCCAACTCGCAGTTAACCCACGATAGTTCCTCACACATCAGGCCTGAAGTGACGATGAGCAGTATGACTGAGATGGACCTCAGAGGAGAAAGCGCATCCCATCAAAAGTTACTGCAGAGCGAGTAAGTCCAAGAGTCTGACCTCCTTCCCCGCTTCTCATCATCATGGAGTCCCTGCGGTCCAGAAAAAGGCCATTCAGCCCATCAAAACAGAACCCCTACTGACACACTCCCTGGGAACCCCCTGTAAATTATGGCACACTCCCCGGAGACCCCCTGTAAATGCTGACACACTCCCCGGGGACCCCCTGTAAATACTGACACACTCCCCCCGGGGACCCCCCTGTAAATACTGACACACTCCCCGGGGACCCCCTGTAAATACTGACAAACTCCCCCCGGGGACCCCCCTGTAAATACTGACACACTCCCCGGCGACCCCCTGTAAATACAGACACACTCCCCCGAGACCCCCTGTAAATACTGACACACTCCCCGAGACCCCGTGTAAATACTGACACGCTCCCCAGGGACCCCCTGTAAATACTGACACACTCCCCGGGGACCTCCCTGTAAATACTGACACACTCCCCGGGGACCTCCCTGTAAATACTGACACACTCCCCGGGGACCTCCCTGTAAATACTGACACACTCCCCCCGGGGACCCCCCTGTAAATACTGACAGACTCCCCGAGACCCCCTGTAAATACAGACACACTCCCCGGGGACCTCCCTGTAAATAATGACACACTCCCCGGGGACCTCCCTGTAAATAATGACACACTCCCCGGGGACCTCCCTGTAAATACTGACACACTCCCCCCGGGGACCCCCCTGTAAATACTGACACACTCCCCGGGGACCCCCCTGTAAATACTGACACACTCCCCCCGGGGACCCCCTGTAAATACTGACACACTCCCCGGGGACCCCCTGTAAATACTGACACACTCCCCGGGGACCCCCTGTAAATACTGACACACTCCCCAGGGACCCCCTGTAAATACTGACACACTCCCCGGGGACCCCCTGTAAATACTGACACACTCCCCGGGGACCTCCCTGTAAATACTGACACACTCCCCGGGGACCCCCCTGTAAATGCTGACACACTCCCCGGGGACCCCCTGTAAATACTGACACACTCCCCGGGGACCCCCCTGTAAATACTGACACACTCCCCGGGGACCCCCTGTAAATACATCGGCCACAATCCCACCTAGGTCCTATCCCCAAAACCCCATGTATTTACTCTGTTAATCCCCCCGACACTACAAGACAGTTTAACATGGCCAATCCACCTGACCTGCACATCTTTAGACTGTGGGAGGAAACCGGAGCTCCCGGAGGAAACCCATGCAGACACGGAGAGAACGTGCAAACCCCACACGGACAGTGACCCAAGGCTGGATCGAACCCGGGTCCCTGGCGCTGTGAGGCAGCAGTGCTGCCTCTCGACTAATTGATGGCGGAGAGTTCAATTGTAACTATGACTGAGAGAAGATCAGCTCTGCACAGGAGGAAGATTCATCATCCAGTACTAGAAAAAGACAGGCAGTGTGCCTTAATGAGTATTGTACGATGGCTCTGATATCCATCATTATGAACTGCTTCGATAGGTTAGCCATGCTGTGGAGATGCCAGTGTTGGACTGGGGTGGGCACAGTAAGAAGTCTCACAACACCAGGTTAAAGTCCAGCAATTTCAGAGCACTTCTCCTTCATCAGGTCAGTAGCTCGTGATTCCAAATAAACCCATTGGACTTTAATCTGGTGTTGTGAGACTTTCTACTGTTCGAAAGGTTAGTCATGGCACAAATCAATTCCAGCTCCCGGACTATCTGGATCCACTACAGTTTGCCAACTGCCACAACAGATCCACAGCAGATGCCATCTCCCTGGCCCTGCACTCAACCCTGGAACATCTAGATAACAAGGATACCTATATCAGACTCCGAGTTATTGACTACAGCTCAGCCTTCAACACCATTGTTCTTACGAACCTCATCTCCAAACTCCATGGCCTGGGCCTCGGCTCCTGCCTCTGCGACTGGACTTTGAACTTCCAAACCCACAGACCACAATCAGTAAGGATAGACAACAACACCTCCTCCACAATCAACCTCAACACCGGTGCCCGCAAGACTGTGTTCTCAGCCCCCTACTATACTCCTTATGACACCTCTGACTGTGTGGTCTAATTCCCTTCCAGATCGATTTTCAAGCTTGCTAATGACACCACCGTAGTGGGTTGGATCTCAAACAACGACGAGACAGAGTACAGGAGTGAGGTCGAGAATTTGGTGCCAAAGGAGAAAACGCTGGAAACTCTCAGCAGGTCGGGCAGCATCTGTAAGGAGAGAAAAGAGCTGATGTTTCGAGTCCAGATAACCCTTTGTCAAAGCTAAAAGAGAATCTGGTGAACTGGTGGAGCGAAAATAATCTCTCCCTCAATGTCAACAAAACTAAAGACTTCAGGAAGCGTGGAGGAGAACATGCCCATGTCTACATCAATGGGGATGATGTGGAAATGGTTGAAAGTTCCATGTTTTTAGGTGTCCAGATCACCAACAACCTGTCCTGATCCACCGCCACCCCCCCTCCCCCCCCCCCCTCCCCCTCCAATGCTGATGCTATAGTTAAGAAAGCCCACCAACACCTCTACTTTCTTCGAAGACTAAGAAAATTTGGCATGTCCACGACGCCTCTCATCAACTTTTACAGATGCACCATTGAAAGCATCCTTTCTGGTTGTATCACAGCTTGGTCTGGGCTCCTGCTTTGCCCAAGACCGCAAAAAACTACAAAGTGTCGTGAACAAAGCCCAATCCATCACACAAACCACCAGCCTCCCATTTATTGACTCCATTTACACTTCCCGCTGCCTCTGCAAAGCAGCCGGCATAATTAAGGACCTCATGCACCCCAGACATTCTCTCTTCCACCTTCTTCTATTGAGAAAAAGATACAAAAGTCTGAGGTCATGTACCAACCGACTCAAAAACAGCTTCTTCCCTGTTGCTGTCAGACTTTTGAATGGACCTACCTCGCATTAAGTTGATCTTTCTCTACACCCTCGCTATGACTGTAACAATATATTCTGCACTCTTTTCCTTTCCAGCTTTGACTGTATAGTGTGCAAGAAACAACACTTTTCACTGTATACTAATACATGTGACAATAATAAATCAAATTAAATCAGATTTCTCAGCTATCCAGTTGCTGTTTGGGGTGGTTTATGGTCCTGCCCACTATAACCTGGTGAAGGTTTTCATTTATTCATAATAATGAGAGTGTGTGTGATGTGTGAAGGTTCTTGATTGAAGTATTGATTCCTGTGGCAGCCCCCCCCACCCTCGAGCAATTCCTTCTGTCCAAGGCTGCTCGCGTTCTAGACCGGTGAGAATTATATTGACAGCTTCACAGAGGACACACTGAGAATGTCAGTGTACAAAATCACTGACAATAATGGAAAGTGTGTCGGAGAATGAAGGTGTTGAAGGATAATCATTGCTCGGAATGGATTTACTGCAGAACATAGTGGAATCTGAAAAGCTGATGGCAGAGAGTGTAGGATCCCCATCAATTACTGACACACTCCCCGGGGACCCCCTGTAAATACTGACACAGTCCCCGGGGACCCCCTGTAAATACTGACACACTCCCCCCGGGGACCCCCTGTAAATACTGACACACTCCCCGGGTACCCCCTCTAAATACTGACACACTCTCCATGGACCCCCTGCAAATACTGACACACTCTCCATGGACCCCCTGTAAATACTGACACACTCTCCACGGACCCCCTGTAAGTACTGACACACTCCCCGGGAACCCCCTGTAAATACTGACACACTCCCCGGGGACCCCCTGTAAATACTGACACACTCCCCGGGGACCCCCTGTAAATACTGACACACTCCCCGGGGACCCCCCTGTAAATACTGACACACTCCCCGGGGACCTCCTGTAAATACTGACACACTCTCCGGGGACACCCTGTAAATACTGACACACTCCCCAAGACCCCCTGTAAATACTGACACACTCCCCGGGGACCCCCTGTAAATACTGACACACTCCCCGGGGACCCCCTGTAAATAGTGACACACTCCCCGGGGACCCCCTGTAAATACTGACACACTCCCCGGGGACCCCCTGTAAATACTGACACACTCCCCGGGGACCCCCTGTAAATACTGACACACTCCCCGGGGACCCCCTGTAAATACTGACACACTCCCCAGCGACCCCCTGTAAATACTGACACACTCCCCGGGGACCCCCTGTAAATACTGACACACTCCCCGGGGACCCCCTATAAATACTGACACACTCCCCGGGGACCCCCTGTAAATACTGACACACTCCCCGGGGACCCCCTGTAAATACTGACACACTCCCCGGGGACCCCCTGTAAATACTGACACACTCCCCGGGGACCCCCTGTAAATACTGACACACTCCCCGGGGACCCCCTGTAAATACTGACACACTCCCCGGGGACCCCCTGTAAATACTGACACACTCCCCGGGGACCCCCTGTAAATACTGACACACTCCCCAGGGACCCCCTGTAAATACTGACACACTCCCCGAGACCCCCTGTAAATACTGACACACTCCCCGGGGACCCCCTGTAAATACTGACACACTCCCCGGGGACCCCCTGTAAATACTGACACACTCTCCACGGACCCCCTGTAAATACTGACACACTCCCCGGGGATCCCCCTGTAAATACTGACACACTCCCCGGGGACCCCCTGTAAATACTGACACACTCCCTGGGAACCCCCTGTAAATACTGACACACTCCCCGGGGACCCCCTGTAAATACTGACACACTCCCCGGGGATCCCCTGTAAATACTGACACACTCCCCGAGACCCCTTGTAAATACTGACACACTCCCCGGGGACCCCCTGTAAATACTGACACACTCCCCGGGGACCCCCTGTAAATACTGACACACTCCCCGGGGACCCCCTGTAAATACTGATACAATATTAATACGATCCTGGGGAACTCCTTACCCTACCTCCATGGGCACTATTACAGTGTTCCTGGGCTACCTAGTGCTGGTGTTACAATAGAAATTCATCCAGTGTTTATATCAGTGAGTCAGCCCAAAGTCACTGAAGGTGAATCTGTCAGAGATCGTAGGATAAACCTGACCATCACTTTCTTACATTCTGACCTTTTGATCTGACATTTTATTGATGGATGTTTTGCAACTCTGACTAATTCTATTCCCCCTGGATTGGGCTGGGTGGTGCCGCAGCGGGTTAGCACTGCCGCCTCACAGCACCAGGGACCCGGGTTCGATTCCTAGCTCCAGGAACTGTCTGTGTGGAGTTGTCCCTGTGTCTGTGTGCGTGTCCTCCGGGAGCTCCCGTTTCCTCCAAAGATGTGCGGGTTAGGGGGATCGGCCATGCTAAATTGCCCCTTAGTGTCAGGAGGATTAGCAGGGTAAAAGCGTGAGGTTATGGGAATAGGGCTTGGGTGGGATTGTGGTTGGCGCAGACTCGATGGGCTGAATGGTCTCTTTCTGCACTGTAGGGACTCTATGGTTCACATTGCTCAGTATTTTTTAGCATTTCGGTCCATATTTCCCTCGCTCGCCATCAGTTACCTCTTTACATCCAGGTTCAGAGGTCAGAGAGACAGAGAGAGAGGGGAGAAATTAGCTGCCAATATATTGGCATGTTCTAGGCACCATTTCCTCCCCACTCCCAGTCCTCCATCCCGTCTGAATATTGACATTCTTCAAAAACTCTTACACCACAGGCCAGCGGTGGGATGGATGTTGGTGGGGTGGGGTGGGGTGGAGTTAAGAAAGTAGGAGAAGGCCATTCAGCCCATCGCTTCTGCTCCATCGTCATGTAGACCATGGCTGAACCACATTCCCCCGGCACTGTCCGCATTCATCTCCCTGGCAAACTGTAATCTCCAGAAATCCACCAATTTCTCTTTGTTGGTTTGGGGGGAGGGATGTGGAGGGAGTGCAAGGGTTGTTGGGGGGGGGGGGGCGGCGGGTAACAGGATCGAGGGGCAGGAGGGCATGGGGTGGAGAGAGTGGAATGGAGTGGGTGCGGGGTGGAGGGGTTTGAGGTGGAGGGGATTGAGGGGGAGAGAGATGAAGTGAAACTGGAGGGAGCGGAGGGGAGGGAGTAGAGGGGGAAGGGAGTGGGGAGAGAGTGGAGGGGGAATGAGTGGAGGGAGAGAGGATGGGGGAGGGGAATGGGGAGGGAGTGGAGGAGGAGGGGAGTGGGGAGGGAATGGAGGGGGAAGGGAGTGGGGAGAGAGTGGAGGGGAATGAGTGGAGGGAGAGAGGATGGGGGAGGGGAATGGGGAGGGAGTGGGGAGGGAGTGGAGGAGGAGGGGAGTGGGGAGGGAATGGAGGGGGGAGGGAGTGGGGAGAGAGTGGAGGAGGAATGAGTGGAAGGAGAGAGGATGGGGGAGGGAGTAGGATGGGGAGGGAGTGGAGGGGGAGGGAGTAGAGGGAGAAGGGAGTGGGGAGGGGGTGGGACGGGGTGGGTGAGGGGGGTAACTGGGACAGAAGAGGAAGGGTCCGGAGAGGAGGAATACCTTTGAACCTGTATTGGTGTTTGGGTCAGGGATTGTCGCTGGGTTGGTCCCTGTTTAGCTCTGGGCTCCATCGAAAACCCAGGTAAAGTTCACAGATAAGTTAATGCTCAGAGTCCTTCCCAATTCCCCTCGCTGTTTCCCCCAGTCCCTCCTGCTCCTCATCAGTCCTGTTCCTATCCTGTCTTCCCCATTTCCCCTCATTCCCCTGTCGAAACAACCTAGTTCACTAATGTCCTTTAGGGAAGGAAATCTGCCATCCTTACCCAGTCTGACCTACATGTGACTCCAGAGTCACAGCGATGTGGTTAACTCCCAACTGCCCTCGGAAATGGCCGAGTGAGACACTCAGTTCAATGGGCAATTAGGGATGGGCAGTAATTGCTGGGCCAGCCAGCGACATCCACATCCCCCCCGCCACCCTCTCTCTTTCTCCTCCCCTGCTCTACACCCCCGGTGAGTGGCGTAGTGGTTAGCACTGCTACCTCACAGCACCAGGAGCCCGGGTTCAATTCCCGGCTTGGGTCACTGTCTGTGTGGAGTCTGTATGTCCCCCCCGTGTCTGCGTGGGTTTCCTCTGGGTGCTCCGGTTCCCTCCCACAGTCCGAAAGATGTGCTGGTTAAATTGGCCATGCTAAATTCTCCCTCAGTGTGCCCGAACAGGTGCTGGAGTGTGGCGACTGGGGGATTTTCACAGTAACTTCATTGCAGAGTTAATGTAAGCCTTACTTGTGACACTGATAAATAAACTTAAACAACTTAATCCCACAATAATCTTCCAAAACACACACCCACTCCCAGAAACTCCATCATTGCCCCAGTAAACCGCCTTATTCAGACAAATGAAGTGGGGGGGGAAATCTCACAGAGAAATTCTAACAGGATGAGACAGGATAGATGCGGGGAGGATATTCCCGATGGTGGGGGAGTCCAGAACCAGGGGGCACAGTCTGAGGATTCGGGTAAACCATTAAGGATGGAGATGAGGAGACATTTCTTCACCCAAAGAGTGGTGAGCCTGTGGAATTCATTGCCACAGGATGTAGTTGATGCCAAAACATTGAATATATTCAAGAGGTGGCTGGATGTAGCACTTGGGGTGAATGGGATGAAAGGTTATGGGGAGAAAGCAGGATTAGGCTATTGAGTTGGGATGGCATGGGTGGCAG